>NC_133144.1:8722011-9363101 GCF_048418815.1 Hemitrygon akajei
CACAGAAAATAAACAGTGTCAGTAACAATCCCCGATCCCTCACACACAGAAAATAAACAGTGTCAATAACAATCCCCGATCCCTCACACACAGAAAATAAACAGTGTCAATAACAATCCCCGACCCCTCACACACAGAAAATAAACAGTGTCAGTAACAATCCCCGACCCCTCACACACAGAAAATAAACAGTGTCAATAACAATCCCCGATACCTCACACACAGAAAATAAACAGTGTCAATAACAATCCCCGATCCCCTCACACACAGAAAATAAACACTGTCAATAACAATCCCCGATCCCTCACACACAGAAAATAAACAGTGTCAATAACAATCCCCGATCCCTCACACACTGAAAATAAACAGTGTCAATAACAATCCCCGATCCCTCACACACAGAAAATAAACAGTGTCAATAACAATCCCCGATCCCTCACACACAGAAAATAAACAGTCAATAACAATCCCCGACCCTCCCACAGAAAATAAACAGTGTCAATAACAATCCCCGACCCCTCACACACTGAAAATAAACAGTGTCAATAACAATCCCCGATCCCTCACACACAGAAAATAAACAGTGTCAATAACAATCCCCGACCCCTCACACACAGAAAATAAACAGTGTCAATAACAATCCCCGATCCCTCACACACAGAAAATAAACATTGTCAATAACAATCCCCGATCCCTCACACACAGAAAATAAACAGTGTCAATAACAATCCCCGATCCCTCACACACAGAAAATAAACAGTGTCAATAACAATCCCCGATCCCTCACCCACAGAAAATAAACAGTGTCAATAACAATCCCCGATACCTCACACACAGAAAATAAACAGTGTCAGTAACAATCCCCGATCCCTCACACACAGAAAATAAACAGTGTCAATAACAATCCCCGATCCCTCACACACAGAAAATAAACAGTGTCAATAACAATCCCCGACCCCTCACACACAGAAAATAAACAGTGTCAGTAACAATCCCCGACCCCTCACACACAGAAAATAAACAGTGTCAATAACAATCCCCGATACCTCACACACAGAAAATAAACAGTGTCAATAACAATCCCCGATCCCCTCACACACAGAAAATAAACACTGTCAATAACAATCCCCGATCCCTCACACACAGAAAATAAACAGTGTCAATAACAATCCCCGATCCCTCACACACTGAAAATAAACAGTGTCAATAACAATCCCCGATCCCTCACACACAGAAAATAAACAGTGTCAATAACAATCCCCGATCCCTCACACACAGAAAATAAACAGTCAATAACAATCCCCGACCCTCCCACAGAAAATAAACAGTGTCAATAACAATCCCCGATCCCTCACACACAGAAAATAAACAGTGTCAATAACAATCCCCGATCCCTCACACACAGAAAATAAACAGTGTCAATAACAATCCCCGATCCCTCACACACTGAAAATAAACAGTGTCAATAACAATCCCCGATCCCTCACACACAGAAAATAAACAGTGTCAATAACAATCCCCGATCCCTCACACACAGAAAATAAACAGTCAATAACAATCCCCGACCCTCCCACAGAAAATAAACAGTGTCAATAACAATCCCCGATCCCTCACACACAGAAAATAAACAGTGTCAATAACAATCCCCGATCCCTCACACACAGAAAATAAACAGTCAATAACAATCCCCGACCCTCCCACAGAAAATAAACAGTGTCAATAACAATCCCCGATCCCTCACACACAGAAAATAAACAGTGTCAATAACAATCCCCGATACCTCACACACAGAAAATAAACAGTGTCAGTAACAATCCCCGATCCCTCACACACTGAAAATAAACAGTGTCAATAACAATCCCCGATACCTCACACACAGAAAATAAACAGTGTCAGTAACAATCCCCGACCCTCCCACAGAAAATAAACAGTGTCAATAACAATCCCCGACCCCTCACACAGAAAATAAACAGTGTCAATAACCATCCCCGACCCCTCACACACAGAAAATAAACAGTGTCAATAACAATACCCGACCCTCCCACAGAAAATAAACAGTGTCAATAACAATCCCCGACCCCTCACACACAGAAAATAAACAGTGTCAATAACAATACCCGACCCTCCCACAGAAAATAAACAGTGTCAGTAACAATCCCCGACCCCTCACACACAGAAAATAAACAGTGTCAATAACAATCACCGATCCCTCACACACAGAAAATAAACAGTGTCAATAACAATCCCCGACCCTCCCACAGAAAATAAACAGTGTCAATAACAATCCCCGACCCCTCACACAGAAAATAAACAGTGTCAATAACCATCCCCGACCCCTCACACACAGAAAATAAACAGTGTCAATAACAATCCCCGATCTCTCACCCACAGAAAATAAACAGTGTCAATAACAATCCCCGATCTCTCACAGACAGAAAATAAACAGTGTCAATAACAATCCCCGATCCCTCACACACAGAAAATAAACAGTGTCAATAACAATCCCCGACCCCTCACACACTGAAAATAAACAGTGTCAATAACAATCCCCGATCTCTCACAGACAGAAAATAAACAGTGTCAATAACAATCCCCGATCCCTCACACACAGAAAATAAACAGTGTCAATAACAATCCCCGACCCCTCACACACTGAAAATAAACAGTGTCAATAACAATCCCCGATCCCTCACACACAGAAAATAAACAGTGTCAATAACAATCCCCGATCCCTCACACACAGAAAATAAACAGTGTCAATAACAATCCCCGACCCCTCACACACTGAAAATAAACAGTGTCAATAACAATCCCCGATCCCTCACACACAGAAAATAAACAGTGTCAATAACAATCCCCGATCTCTCACACACAGAAAATAAACAGCGTCAATAACAATCCCCGATCTCTCACACACAGAAAATAAACAGTGTCAATAACAATCCCCGATCCCTCACACACAGAAAATAAACAGTCAATAACAATCCCCGACCGCTCACACACTGAAAATAAACAGTGTCAATAACAATCCCCGATCCCTCACACACAGAAAATAAACAGTCAATAACAATCCCCGATACCTCACACACAGAAAATAAACAGTGTCAATAACAATCCCCGATCCCTCACACACAGAAAATAAACAGTGTCAATAACAATCCCCGACCCTCCCACAGAAAATAAACAGTGTCAATAACAATCCCCGATCCCTCACACACAGAAAATAAACAGTCAATAACAATCCCCGACCTCTCACACACTGAAAATAAACAGTGTCAATAACAATCCCCGATCCCTCACACACAGAAAATAAACAGTCAATAACAATCCCCGATACTTCACACACAGAAAATAAACAGTGTCAATAACAATCCCCGATCCCTCACACACAGAAAATAAACAGTGTCAATAACAATCCCCGACCCTCCCACATAAAATAAACAGTGTCAATAACAATCCCCGATCCCTCACACACAGAAAATAAACAGTCAATAACAATCCCCGACCTCTCACACACTGAAAATAAACAGTGTCAATAACAATCCCCGATCCCTCACACACAGAAAATAAACAGTCAATAACAATCCCCGATACCTCACACACAGAAAATAAACAGTGTCAATAACAATCCCCGATCCCTCACACACAGAAAATAAACAGTCAATAACAATCCCCGATACCTCACACACAGAAAATAAACAGTGTCAATAACAATCCCCGATCCCTCACACACAGAAAATAAACAGTGTCAATAACAATCCCCGATCCCTCACACACAGAAAATAAACAGATCCAATAACAATCCCCGACCCCTCACCCACAGAAAATAAACAGTGTCAATAACAATCCCCGATCCCTCACACACAGAAAATAAACAGTGTCAATAACAATCCCCGACCCTCCCACAGAAAATAAACAGTGTCAATAACAATCCCCGATCCCTCACACACAGAAAATAAACAGTGTCAATAACAATCCCCGATCCCTCACACACAGAAAATAAACAGTGTCAATAACAATCCCCGATCCCTCACACACAGAAAATAAACAGTGTCAATAACAATCCCCGACCCCTCACACACAGAAAATAAACAGTGTCAATAACAATCCCCGATCCCTCACACACAGAAAATAAACATTGTCAATAACAATCCCCGATCCCTCACACACAGAAAATAAACAGTGTCAATAACAATCCCCGATCCCTCACACACAGAAAATAAACAGTGTCAATAACAATCCCCGATCCCTCACCCACAGAAAATAAACAGTGTCAATAACAATCCCCGATACCTCACACACAGAAAATAAACAGTGTCAGTAACAATCCCCGATCCCTCACACACAGAAAATAAACAGTGTCAATAACAATCCCCGATCCCTCACACACAGAAAATAAACAGTGTCAATAACAATCCCCGACCCCTCACACACAGAAAATAAACAGTGTCAGTAACAATCCCCGACCCCTCACACACAGAAAATAAACAGTGTCAATAACAATCCCCGATACCTCACACACAGAAAATAAACAGTGTCAATAACAATCCCCGATCCCCTCACACACAGAAAATAAACACTGTCAATAACAATCCCCGATCCCTCACACACAGAAAATAAACAGTGTCAATAACAATCCCCGATCCCTCACACACTGAAAATAAACAGTGTCAATAACAATCCCCGATCCCTCACACACAGAAAATAAACAGTGTCAATAACAATCCCCGATCCCTCACACACAGAAAATAAACAGTCAATAACAATCCCCGACCCTCCCACAGAAAATAAACAGTGTCAATAACAATCCCCGATCCCTCACACACAGAAAATAAACAGTGTCAATAACAATCCCCGATCCCTCACACACAGAAAATAAACAGTGTCAATAACAATCCCCGATCCCTCACACACTGAAAATAAACAGTGTCAATAACAATCCCCGATCCCTCACACACAGAAAATAAACAGTGTCAATAACAATCCCCGATCCCTCACACACAGAAAATAAACAGTCAATAACAATCCCCGACCCTCCCACAGAAAATAAACAGTGTCAATAACAATCCCCGATCCCTCACACACAGAAAATAAACAGTGTCAATAACAATCCCCGATCCCTCACACACAGAAAATAAACAGTCAATAACAATCCCCGACCCTCCCACAGAAAATAAACAGTGTCAATAACAATCCCCGATCCCTCACACACAGAAAATAAACAGTGTCAATAACAATCCCCGATACCTCACACACAGAAAATAAACAGTGTCAGTAACAATCCCCGATCCCTCACACACTGAAAATAAACAGTGTCAATAACAATCCCCGATACCTCACACACAGAAAATAAACAGTGTCAGTAACAATCCCCGACCCTCCCACAGAAAATAAACAGTGTCAATAACAATCCCCGACCCCTCACACAGAAAATAAACAGTGTCAATAACCATCCCCGACCCCTCACACACAGAAAATAAACAGTGTCAATAACAATACCCGACCCTCCCACAGAAAATAAACAGTGTCAATAACAATCCCCGACCCCTCACACACAGAAAATAAACAGTGTCAATAACAATACCCGACCCTCCCACAGAAAATAAACAGTGTCAGTAACAATCCCCGACCCCTCACACACAGAAAATAAACAGTCAATAACAATCCCCGATCCCTCACACACAGAAAATAAACAGTGTCAATAACAATCACCGATCCCTCACACACAGAAAATAAACAGTGTCAATAACAATCCCCGACCCTCCCACAGAAAATAAACAGTGTCAATAACAATCCCCGACCCCTCACACAGAAAATAAACAGTGTCAATAACCATCCCCGACCCCTCACACACAGAAAATAAACAGTGTCAATAACAATCCCCGATCTCTCACCCACAGAAAATAAACAGTGTCAATAACAATCCCCGATCTCTCACAGACAGAAAATAAACAGTGTCAATAACAATCCCCGATCCCTCACACACAGAAAATAAACAGTGTCAATAACAATCCCCGACCCCTCACACACTGAAAATAAACAGTGTCAATAACAATCCCCGATCCCTCACACACAGAAAATAAACAGTGTCAATAACAATCCCCGATCCCTCACACACAGAAAATAAACAGTGTCAATAACAATCCCCGACCCCTCACACACTGAAAATAAACAGTGTCAATAACAATCCCCGATCCCTCACACACAGAAAATAAACAGTGTCAATAACAATCCCCGATCTCTCACACACAGAAAATAAACAGCGTCAATAACAATCCCCGATCTCTCACACACAGAAAATAAACAGTGTCAATAACAATCCCCGATCCCTCACACACAGAAAATAAACAGTCAATAACAATCCCCGACCGCTCACACACTGAAAATAAACAGTGTCAATAACAATCCCCGATCCCTCACACACAGAAAATAAACAGTCAATAACAATCCCCGATACCTCACACACAGAAAATAAACAGTGTCAATAACAATCCCCGATCCCTCACACACAGAAAATAAACAGTGTCAATAACAATCCCCGACCCTCCCACAGAAAATAAACAGTGTCAATAACAATCCCCGATCCCTCACACACAGAAAATAAACAGTCAATAACAATCCCCGACCTCTCACACACTGAAAATAAACAGTGTCAATAACAATCCCCGATCCCTCACACACAGAAAATAAACAGTCAATAACAATCCCCGATACCTCACACACAGAAAATAAACAGTGTCAATAACAATCCCCGATCCCTCACACACAGAAAATAAACAGTGTCAATAACAATCCCCGACCCTCCCACATAAAATAAACAGTGTCAATAACAATCCCCGATCCCTCACACACAGAAAATAAACAGTCAATAACAATCCCCGACCTCTCACACACTGAAAATAAACAGTGTCAATAACAATCCCCGATCCCTCACACACAGAAAATAAACAGTCAATAACAATCCCCGATACCTCACACACAGAAAATAAACAGTGTCAATAACAATCCCCGATCCCTCACACACAGAAAATAAACAGTCAATAACAATCCCCGATACCTCACACACAGAAAATAAACAGTGTCAATAACAATCCCCGATCCCTCACACACAGAAAATAAACAGTGTCAATAACAATCCCCGATCCCTCACACACAGAAAATAAACAGATCCAATAACAATCCCCGACCCCTCACCCACAGAAAATAAACAGTGTCAATAACAATCCCCGATCCCTCACACACAGAAAATAAACAGTGTCAATAACAATCCCCGACCCTCCCACAGAAAATAAACAGTGTCAATAACAATCCCCGATCCCTCACACACAGAAAATAAACAGTGTCAATAACAATCCCCGATCCCTCACACACAGAAAATAAACAGTGTCAATAACAATCCCCGACCCCTCACACACAGAAAATAAACAGTGTCAATAACAATCCCCGACCCCTCACACACAGAAAATAAACAGTGTCAGTAACAATCCCCGATCCCTCACACACAGAAAATAAACAGTGTCAATAACAATCCCCGACCCCTCACACACAGAAAATAAACAGTGTCAATAACAATCCCCGACCTCTCACACACAGAAAATAAACAGTGTCAATAATAATCCCCGACCCTCCCACACAGAAAATAAACAGTGTCAATAACAATCCCTGACCCCTCACACACAGAAAATAAACAGTGTGAATAACAATCCCCGATCCCTCACACACAGAAAATAAACAGTGTCAATAACAATCCCCGACCCTCCCACAGAAAATAAACAGTGTCAATAACAATCCCCGACCCTCCCACAGAAAATAAACAGTGTCAATAACAATCCCCGATCCCTCACACACAGAAAATAAACAGTCAATAACAATCCCCGACCCTCCCACAGAAAATAAACAGTGTCAATAACAATCCCCGATCCCTCACACACAGAAAATAAACAGTGTCAATAACAATCCCCGATCCCTCACACACAGAAAATAAACAGTCAATAACAATCCCCGACCCTCCCACAGAAAATAAACAGTGTCAATAACAATCCCCGATCCCTCACACACAGAAAATAAACAGTGTCAATAACAATCCCCGATACCTCACACACAGAAAATAAACAGTGTCAGTAACAATCCCCGATCCCTCACACACTGAAAATAAACAGTGTCAATAACAATCCCCGATACCTCACACACAGAAAATAAACAGTGTCAGTAACAATCCCCGACCCTCCCACAGAAAATAAACAGTGTCAATAACAATCCCCGACCCCTCACACAGAAAATAAACAGTGTCAATAACCATCCCCGACCCCTCACACACAGAAAATAAACAGTGTCAATAACAATACCCGACCCTCCCACAGAAAATAAACAGTGTCAATAACAATCCCCGACCCCTCACACACAGAAAATAAACAGTGTCAATAACAATACCCGACCCTCCCACAGAAAATAAACAGTGTCAGTAACAATCCCCGACCCCTCACACACAGAAAATAAACAGTCAATAACAATCCCCGATCCCTCACACACAGAAAATAAACAGTGTCAATAACAATCACCGATCCCTCACACACAGAAAATAAACAGTGTCAATAACAATCCCCGACCCTCCCACAGAAAATAAACAGTGTCAATAACAATCCCCGACCCCTCACACAGAAAATAAACAGTGTCAATAACCATCCCCGAACCCTCACACACAGAAAATAAACAGTGTCAATAACAATCCCCGATCTCTCACCCACAGAAAATAAACAGTGTCAATAACAATCCCCGATCTCTCACAGACAGAAAATAAACAGTGTCAATAACAATCCCCGATCCCTCACACACAGAAAATAAACAGTGTCAATAACAATCCCCGACCCCTCACACACTGAAAATAAACAGTGTCAATAACAATCCCCGATCCCTCACACACAGAAAATAAACAGTGTCAATAACAATCCCCGATCCCTCACACACAGAAAATAAACAGTGTCAATAACAATCCCCGACCCCTCACACACTGAAAATAAACAGTGTCAATAACAATCCCCGATCCCTCACACACAGAAAATAAACAGTGTCAATAACAATCCCCGATCTCTCACACACAGAAAATAAACAGCGTCAATAACAATCCCCGATCTCTCACACACAGAAAATAAACAGTGTCAATAACAATCCCCGATCCCTCACACACAGAAAATAAACAGTCAATAACAATCCCCGACCGCTCACACACTGAAAATAAACAGTGTCAATAACAATCCCCGATCCCTCACACACAGAAAATAAACAGTCAATAACAATCCCCGATACCTCACACACAGAAAATAAACAGTGTCAATAACAATCCCCGATCCCTCACACACAGAAAATAAACAGTGTCAATAACAATCCCCGACCCTCCCACAGAAAATAAACAGTGTCAATAACAATCCCCGATCCCTCACACACAGAAAATAAACAGTCAATAACAATCCCCGACCTCTCACACACTGAAAATAAACAGTGTCAATAACAATCCCCGATCCCTCACACACAGAAAATAAACAGTCAATAACAATCCCCGATACCTCACACACAGAAAATAAACAGTGTCAATAACAATCCCCGATCCCTCACACACAGAAAATAAACAGTGTCAATAACAATCCCCGACCCTCCCACATAAAATAAACAGTGTCAATAACAATCCCCGATCCCTCACACACAGAAAATAAACAGTCAATAACAATCCCCGACCTCTCACACACTGAAAATAAACAGTGTCAATAACAATCCCCGATCCCTCACACACAGAAAATAAACAGTCAATAACAATCCCCGATACCTCACACACAGAAAATAAACAGTGTCAATAACAATCCCCGATCCCTCACACACAGAAAATAAACAGTCAATAACAATCCCCGATACCTCACACACAGAAAATAAACAGTGTCAATAACAATCCCCGATCCCTCACACACAGAAAATAAACAGTGTCAATAACAATCCCCGATCCCTCACACACAGAAAATAAACAGATCCAATAACAATCCCCGACCCCTCACCCACAGAAAATAAACAGTGTCAATAACAATCCCCGATCCCTCACACACAGAAAATAAACAGTGTCAATAACAATCCCCGACCCTCCCACAGAAAATAAACAGTGTCAATAACAATCCCCGATCCCTCACACACAGAAAATAAACAGTGTCAATAACAATCCCCGATCCCTCACACACAGAAAATAAACAGTGTCAATAACAATCCCCGACCCCTCACACACAGAAAATAAACAGTGTCAATAACAATCCCCGACCCCTCACACACAGAAAATAAACAGTGTCAGTAACAATCCCCGATCCCTCACACACAGAAAATAACAGTGTCAATAACAATCCCCGACCCCTCACACACAGAAAATAAACAGTGTCAATAACAATCCCCGACCTCTCACACACAGAAAATAAACAGTGTCAATAATAATCCCCGACCCTCCCACACAGAAAATAAACAGTGTCAATAACAATCCCTGACCCCTCACACACAGAAAATAAACAGTGTGAATAACAATCCCCGATCCCTCACACACAGAAAATAAACAGTGTCAATAACAATCCCCGACCCTCCCACAGAAAATAAACAGTGTCAATAACAATCCCCGACCCTCCCACAGAAAATAAACAGTGTCAATAACAATCCCCGACCCTCCCACAGAAAATAAACAGTGTCAATAACAATCCCCGATCCCTCACACACAGAAAATAAACAGTGTCAATAACAATCCCCGATCCCTCACACACAGAAAATAAACAGTGTCAATAACAATCCCCGACCCCTCACACACAGAAAATAAACAGTGTCAATAACAATCCCCGACCCCTCACACACAGAAAATAAACAGTGTCAGTAACAATCCCCGATCCCTCACACACAGAAAATAAACAGTGTCAATAACAATCCCCGACCCCTCACACACAGAAAATAAACAGTGTCAATAACAATCCCCGACCTCTCACACACAGAAAATAAACAGTGTCAATAATAATCCCCGACCCTCCCACACAGAAAATAAACAGTGTCAATAACAATCCCTGACCCCTCACACACAGAAAATAAACAGTGTGAATAACAATCCCCGATCCCTCACACACAGAAAATAAACAGTGTCAATAACAATCCCCGACCCTCCCACAGAAAATAAACAGTGTCAATAACAATCCCCGACCCTCCCACAGAAAATAAACAGTGTCAATAACAATCCCCGATCCCTCACACACAGAAAATAAACAGTCAATAACAATCCCCGACCCTCCCACAGAAAATAAACAGTGTCAATAACAATCCCCGATCCCTCACACACAGAAAATAAACAGTGTCAATAACAATCCCCGATCCCTCACACACAGAAAATAAACAGTCAATAACAATCCCCGACCCTCCCACAGAAAATAAACAGTGTCAATAACAATCCCCGATCCCTCACACACAGAAAATAAACAGTGTCAATAACAATCCCCGATACCTCACACACAGAAAATAAACAGTGTCAGTAACAATCCCCGATCCCTCACACACTGAAAATAAACAGTGTCAATAACAATCCCCGATACCTCACACACAGAAAATAAACAGTGTCAGTAACAATCCCCGACCCTCCCACAGAAAATAAACAGTGTCAATAACAATCCCCGACCCCTCACACAGAAAATAAACAGTGTCAATAACCATCCCCGACCCCTCACACACAGAAAATAAACAGTGTCAATAACAATACCCGACCCTCCCACAGAAAATAAACAGTGTCAATAACAATCCCCGACCCCTCACACACAGAAAATAAACAGTGTCAATAACAATACCCGACCCTCCCACAGAAAATAAACAGTGTCAGTAACAATCCCCGACCCCTCACACACAGAAAATAAACAGTCAATAACAATCCCCGATCCCTCACACACAGAAAATAAACAGTGTCAATAACAATCACCGATCCCTCACACACAGAAAATAAACAGTGTCAATAACAATCCCCGACCCTCCCACAGAAAATAAACAGTGTCAATAACAATCCCCGACCCCTCACACAGAAAATAAACAGTGTCAATAACCATCCCCGAACCCTCACACACAGAAAATAAACAGTGTCAATAACAATCCCCGATCTCTCACCCACAGAAAATAAACAGTGTCAATAACAATCCCCGATCTCTCACAGACAGAAAATAAACAGTGTCAATAACAATCCCCGATCCCTCACACACAGAAAATAAACAGTGTCAATAACAATCCCCGACCCCTCACACACTGAAAATAAACAGTGTCAATAACAATCCCCGATCCCTCACACACAGAAAATAAACAGTGTCAATAACAATCCCCGATCCCTCACACACAGAAAATAAACAGTGTCAATAACAATCCCCGACCCCTCACACACTGAAAATAAACAGTGTCAATAACAATCCCCGATCCCTCACACACAGAAAATAAACAGTGTCAATAACAATCCCCGATCTCTCACACACAGAAAATAAACAGCGTCAATAACAATCCCCGATCTCTCACACACAGAAAATAAACAGTGTCAATAACAATCCCCGATCCCTCACACACAGAAAATAAACAGTCAATAACAATCCCCGACCGCTCACACACTGAAAATAAACAGTGTCAATAACAATCCCCGATCCCTCACACACAGAAAATAAACAGTCAATAACAATCCCCGATCCCTCACACACAGAAAATAAACAGTGTCAATAACAATCCCCGACCCTCCCACAGAAAATAAACAGTGTCAATAACAATCCCCGATCCCTCACACACAGAAAATAAACAGTCAATAACAATCCCCGACCTCTCACACACTGAAAATAAACAGTGTCAATAACAATCCCCGATCCCTCACACACAGAAAATAAACAGTCAATAACAATCCCCGATACCTCACACACAGAAAATAAACAGTGTCAATAACAATCCCCGATCCCTCACACACAGAAAATAAACAGTGTCAATAACAATCCCCGACCCTCCCACATAAAATAAACAGTGTCAATAACAATCCCCGATCCCTCACACACAGAAAATAAACAGTCAATAACAATCCCCGACCTCTCACACACTGAAAATAAACAGTGTCAATAACAATCCCCGATCCCTCACACACAGAAAATAAACAGTCAATAACAATCCCCGATACCTCACACACAGAAAATAAACAGTGTCAATAACAATCCCCGATCCCTCACACACAGAAAATAAACAGTCAATAACAATCCCCGATACCTCACACACAGAAAATAAACAGTGTCAATAACAATCCCCGATCCCTCACACACAGAAAATAAACAGTGTCAATAACAATCCCCGATCCCTCACACACAGAAAATAAACAGATCCAATAACAATCCCCGACCCCTCACCCACAGAAAATAAACAGTGTCAATAACAATCCCCGATCCCTCACACACAGAAAATAAACAGTGTCAATAACAATCCCCGACCCTCCCACAGAAAATAAACAGTGTCAATAACAATCCCCGATCCCTCACACACAGAAAATAAACAGTGTCAATAACAATCCCCGATCCCTCACACACAGAAAATAAACAGTGTCAATAACAATCCCCGACCCCTCACACACAGAAAATAAACAGTGTCAATAACAATCCCCGACCCCTCACACACAGAAAATAAACAGTGTCAGTAACAATCCCCGATCCCTCACACACAGAAAATAAACAGTGTCAATAACAATCCCCGACCCCTCACACACAGAAAATAAACAGTGTCAATAACAATCCCCGACCTCTCACACACAGAAAATAAACAGTGTCAATAATAATCCCCGACCCTCCCACACAGAAAATAAACAGTGTCAATAACAATCCCTGACCCCTCACACACAGAAAATAAACAGTGTGAATAACAATCCCCGATCCCTCACACACAGAAAATAAACAGTGTCAATAACAATCCCCGACCCTCCCACAGAAAATAAACAGTGTCAATAACAATCCCCGACCCTCCCACAGAAAATAAACAGTGTCAATAACAATCCCCGACCCTCCCACAGAAAATAAACAGTGTCAATAACAATCCCCGATCCCTCACACACAGAAAATAAACAGTGTCAATAACAATCCCCGATCCCTCACACACAGAAAATAAACAGTGTCAATAACAATCCCCGATCCCTCACACACTGAAAATAAACAGTGTCAATAACAATCCCCGATCCCTCACACACAGAAAATAAACAGTGTCAATAACAATCCCCGATCCCTCACACACAGAAAATAAACAGTCAATAACAATCCCCGACCCTCCCACAGAAAATAAACAGTGTCAATAACAATCCCCGATCCCTCACACACAGAAAATAAACAGTGTCAATAACAATCCCCGATCCCTCACACACAGAAAATAAACAGTCAATAACAATCCCCGACCCTCCCACAGAAAATAAACAGTGTCAATAACAATCCCCGATCCCTCACACACAGAAAATAAACAGTGTCAATAACAATCCCCGATACCTCACACACAGAAAATAATCAGTGTCAGTAACAATCCCCGATCCCTCACACACTGAAAATAAACAGTGTCAATAACAATCCCCGATACCTCACACACAGAAAATAAACAGTGTCAGTAACAATCCCCGACCCTCCCACAGAAAATAAACAGTGTCAATAACAATCCCCGACCCCTCACACAGAAAATAAACAGTGTCAATAACCATCCCCGACCCCTCACACACAGAAAATAAACAGTGTCAATAACAATACCCGACCCTCCCACAGAAAATAAACAGTGTCAATAACAATCCCCGACCCCTCACACACAGAAAATAAACAGTGTCAATAACAATACCCGACCCTCCCACAGAAAATAAACAGTGTCAGTAACAATCCCCGACCCCTCACACACAGAAAATAAACAGTCAATAACAATCCCCGATCCCTCACACACAGAAAATAAACAGTGTCAATAACAATCACCGATCCCTCACACACAGAAAATAAACAGTGTCAATAACAATCCCCGACCCTCCCACAGAAAATAAACAGTGTCAATAACAATCCCCGACCCCTCACACAGAAAATAAACAGTGTCAATAACCATCCCCGACCCCTCACACACAGAAAATAAACAGTGTCAATAACAATCCCCGATCTCTCACCCACAGAAAATAAACAGTGTCAATAACAATCCCCGATCTCTCACAGACAGAAAATAAACAGTGTCAATAACAATCCCCGATCCCTCACACACAGAAAATAAACAGTGTCAATAACAATCCCCGACCCCTCACACACTGAAAATAAACAGTGTCAATAACAATCCCCGATCCCTCACACACAGAAAATAAACAGTGTCAATAACAATCCCCGATCCCTCACACACAGAAAATAAACAGTGTCAATAACAATCCCCGACCCCTCACACACTGAAAATAAACAGTGTCAATAACAATCCCCGATCCCTCACACACAGAAAATAAACAGTGTCAATAACAATCCCCGATCTCTCACACACAGAAAATAAACAGCGTCAATAACAATCCCCGATCTCTCACACACAGAAAATAAACAGTGTCAATAACAATCCCCGATCCCTCACACACAGAAAATAAACAGTCAATAACAATCCCCGACCGCTCACACACTGAAAATAAACAGTGTCAATAACAATCCCCGATCCCTCACACACAGAAAATAAACAGTCAATAACAATCCCCGATACCTCACACACAGAAAATAAACAGTGTCAATAACAATCCCCGATCCCTCACACACAGAAAATAAACAGTGTCAATAACAATCCCCGACCCTCCCACAGAAAATAAACAGTGTCAATAACAATCCCCGATCCCTCACACACAGAAAATAAACAGTCAATAACAATCCCCGACCTCTCACACACTGAAAATAAACAGTGTCAATAACAATCCCCGATCCCTCACACACAGAAAATAAACAGTCAATAACAATCCCCGATACCTCACACACAGAAAATAAACAGTGTCAATAACAATCCCCGATCCCTCACACACAGAAAATAAACAGTGTCAATAACAATCCCCGACCCTCCCACATAAAATAAACAGTGTCAATAACAATCCCCGATCCCTCACACACAGAAAATAAACAGTCAATAACAATCCCCGACCTCTCACACACTGAAAATAAACAGTGTCAATAACAATCCCCGATCCCTCACACACAGAAAATAAACAGTCAATAACAATCCCCGATACCTCACACACAGAAAATAAACAGTGTCAATAACAATCCCCGATCCCTCACACACAGAAAATAAACAGTCAATAACAATCCCCGATACCTCACACACAGAAAATAAACAGTGTCAATAACAATCCCCGATCCCTCACACACAGAAAATAAACAGTGTCAATAACAATCCCCGATCCCTCACACACAGAAAATAAACAGATCCAATAACAATCCCCGACCCCTCACCCACAGAAAATAAACAGTGTCAATAACAATCCCCGATCCCTCACACACAGAAAATAAACAGTGTCAATAACAATCCCCGACCCTCCCACAGAAAATAAACAGTGTCAATAACAATCCCCGATCCCTCACACACAGAAAATAAACAGTGTCAATAACAATCCCCGATCCCTCACACACAGAAAATAAACAGTGTCAATAACAATCCCCGACCCCTCACACACAGAAAATAAACAGTGTCAATAACAATCCCCGACCCCTCACACACAGAAAATAAACAGTGTCAGTAACAATCCCCGATCCCTCACACACAGAAAATAAACAGTGTCAATAACAATCCCCGACCCCTCACACACAGAAAATAAACAGTGTCAATAACAATCCCCGACCTCTCACACACAGAAAATAAACAGTGTCAATAATAATCCCCGACCCTCCCACACAGAAAATAAACAGTGTCAATAACAATCCCTGACCCCTCACACACAGAAAATAAACAGTGTGAATAACAATCCCCGATCCCTCACACACAGAAAATAAACAGTGTCAATAACAATCCCCGACCCTCCCACAGAAAATAAACAGTGTCAATAACAATCCCCGACCCTCCCACAGAAAATAAACAGTGTCAATAACAATCCCCGATCCCTCACACACAGAAAATAAACAGTCAATAACAATCCCCGACCCTCCCACAGAAAATAAACAGTGTCAATAACAATCCCCGATCCCTCACACACAGAAAATAAACAGTGTCAATAACAATCCCCGATCCCTCACACACAGAAAATAAACAGTCAATAACAATCCCCGACCCTCCCACAGAAAATAAACAGTGTCAATAACAATCCCCGATCCCTCACACACAGAAAATAAACAGTGTCAATAACAATCCCCGATACCTCACACACAGAAAATAAACAGTGTCAGTAACAATCCCCGATCCCTCACACACTGAAAATAAACAGTGTCAATAACAATCCCCGATACCTCACACACAGAAAATAAACAGTGTCAGTAACAATCCCCGACCCTCCCACAGAAAATAAACAGTGTCAATAACAATCCCCGACCCCTCACACAGAAAATAAACAGTGTCAATAACCATCCCCGACCCCTCACACACAGAAAATAAACAGTGTCAATAACAATACCCGACCCTCCCACAGAAAATAAACAGTGTCAATAACAATCCCCGACCCCTCACACACAGAAAATAAACAGTGTCAATAACAATACCCGACCCTCCCACAGAAAATAAACAGTGTCAGTAACAATCCCCGACCCCTCACACACAGAAAATAAACAGTCAATAACAATCCCCGATCCCTCACACACAGAAAATAAACAGTGTCAATAACAATCACCGATCCCTCACACACAGAAAATAAACAGTGTCAATAACAATCCCCGACCCTCCCACAGAAAATAAACAGTGTCAATAACAATCCCCGACCCCTCACACAGAAAATAAACAGTGTCAATAACCATCCCCGAACCCTCACACACAGAAAATAAACAGTGTCAATAACAATCCCCGATCTCTCACCCACAGAAAATAAACAGTGTCAATAACAATCCCCGATCTCTCACAGACAGAAAATAAACAGTGTCAATAACAATCCCCGATCCCTCACACACAGAAAATAAACAGTGTCAATAACAATCCCCGACCCCTCACACACTGAAAATAAACAGTGTCAATAACAATCCCCGATCCCTCACACACAGAAAATAAACAGTGTCAATAACAATCCCCGATCCCTCACACACAGAAAATAAACAGTGTCAATAACAATCCCCGACCCCTCACACACTGAAAATAAACAGTGTCAATAACAATCCCCGATCCCTCACACACAGAAAATAAACAGTGTCAATAACAATCCCCGATCTCTCACACACAGAAAATAAACAGCGTCAATAACAATCCCCGATCTCTCACACACAGAAAATAAACAGTGTCAATAACAATCCCCGATCCCTCACACACAGAAAATAAACAGTCAATAACAATCCCCGACCGCTCACACACTGAAAATAAACAGTGTCAATAACAATCCCCGATCCCTCACACACAGAAAATAAACAGTCAATAACAATCCCCGATACCTCACACACAGAAAATAAACAGTGTCAATAACAATCCCCGATCCCTCACACACAGAAAATAAACAGTGTCAATAACAATCCCCGACCCTCCCACAGAAAATAAACAGTGTCAATAACAATCCCCGATCCCTCACACACAGAAAATAAACAGTCAATAACAATCCCCGACCTCTCACACACTGAAAATAAACAGTGTCAATAACAATCCCCGATCCCTCACACACAGAAAATAAACAGTCAATAACAATCCCCGATACCTCACACACAGAAAATAAACAGTGTCAATAACAATCCCCGATCCCTCACACACAGAAAATAAACAGTGTCAATAACAATCCCCGACCCTCCCACATAAAATAAACAGTGTCAATAACAATCCCCGATCCCTCACACACAGAAAATAAACAGTCAATAACAATCCCCGACCTCTCACACACTGAAAATAAACAGTGTCAATAACAATCCCCGATCCCTCACACACAGAAAATAAACAGTCAATAACAATCCCCGATACCTCACACACAGAAAATAAACAGTGTCAATAACAATCCCCGATCCCTCACACACAGAAAATAAACAGTCAATAACAATCCCCGATACCTCACACACAGAAAATAAACAGTGTCAATAACAATCCCCGATCCCTCACACACAGAAAATAAACAGTGTCAATAACAATCCCCGATCCCTCACACACAGAAAATAAACAGATCCAATAACAATCCCC
The DNA here is from genome assembly GCF_048418815.1 of Hemitrygon akajei. Lineage (NCBI taxonomy): Eukaryota > Metazoa > Chordata > Chondrichthyes > Myliobatiformes > Dasyatidae > Hemitrygon > Hemitrygon akajei. Next base: position 8,741,314 of record NC_133144.1, read on the forward strand.
GACCCCTCACCCACAGAAAATAAACAGTGTCAATAACAATCCCCGATCCCTCACACACAGAAAATAAACAGTGTCAATAACAATCCCCGACCCTCCCACAGAAAATAAACAGTGTCAATAACAATCCCCGATCCCTCACACACAGAAAATAAACAGTGTCAATAACAATCCCCGATCCCTCACACACAGAAAATAAACAGTGTCAATAACAATCCCCGACCCCTCACACACAGAAAATAAACAGTGTCAATAACAATCCCCGACCCCTCACACACAGAAAATAAACAGTGTCAGTAACAATCCCCGATCCCTCACACACAGAAAATAAACAGTGTCAATAACAATCCCCGACCCCTCACACACAGAAAATAAACAGTGTCAATAACAATCCCCGACCTCTCACACACAGAAAATAAACAGTGTCAATAATAATCCCCGACCCTCCCACACAGAAAATAAACAGTGTCAATAACAATCCCTGACCCCTCACACACAGAAAATAAACAGTGTGAATAACAATCCCCGATCCCTCACACACAGAAAATAAACAGTGTCAATAACAATCCCCGACCCTCCCACAGAAAATAAACAGTGTCAATAACAATCCCCGACCCTCCCACAGAAAATAAACAGTGTCAATAACAATCCCCGACCCTCCCACAGAAAATAAACAGTGTCAATAACAATCCCCGATCCCTCACACACAGAAAATAAACAGTGTCAATAACAATCCCCGACCTCTCACACACAGGAAATAAACAGTGTCAATAACAATCCCCGATACCTCACACACAGAAAATAAACAGTGTCAGTAACAATCCCCGACCCTCACACACAGAAAATAAACAGTGTCAATAACAATCCCCGATCCCTCAGACACAGAAAATAAACAGTGTCAATAACAATCCCCGATCCCTCACACACAGAAAATGAACAGTGTCAATAACAATCCCCGACCCTCACACACAGAAAATAAACATTGTCAATAACAATCCCCGATCCCTCACACACAGAAAATAAACAGTGTCAATAACAATCCCCGATCCCTCACACACAGAAAATAAACAGTGTCAATAACAATCCAAGTCCCCTCACACACAGAAAATAAACAGTGTCAATAACAATCCCCGATCCCTCACACACAGAAAATAAACAGTGTCAATAACAATCCCCGATCCCTCACCCACAGAAAATAAACAGTGTCAATAACAATCCCCGACCCTCCCACAGAAAATAAACAGTGTCAGTAACAATCCCCGACCCTCCCACAGAAAATAAACAGTGTCAATAACAATCCCCGATCCCTCACACACAGAAAATAAACAGTGTCAATAACAATCCCCGATACCTCACACACAGAAAATAAACAGTGTCAATAACAATCCCCGACCCTCCCACTGAAAATAAACATTGTCAATAACAATCCCCGACCCCTCACACACAGAAAATAAACAGTGTCAATAACAATCCCCGACCACTCACACACAGAAAATAAACAGTGTCAATAACAATCCCCGATACCTCACACACAGAAAATAAACAGTGTCAATAACAATCCCCGATACCTCACACACAGAAAATAAACAGTGTCAATAACAATCCCCGACCCTCCCACAGAAAATAAACAGTGTCAATAACAATCCCCGACCCCTCACACACAGAAAATAAACAGTGTCAGTAACAATCCCCGATCCCTCACACACAGAAAATAAACAGTGTCAGTAACAATCCCCGATCCCTCACATACAGAAAAAAACAGTGTCAATAACAATCCCCGACCCCTCACACACTGAAAATAAACAGTGTCAATAACAATCCCCGATCCCTCACACACAGAAAATAAACAGTGTCAATAACAATCCCCGACCCCTCACACTGAAAATAAACAGTGTCAATAACAATCCCCGATCCCTCACACACAGAAAATAAACAGTGTCAATAACAATCCCCGATCCCTCACACACAGAAAATAAACAGTGTCAATAACAATCCCCGATCCCTCACACACAGAAAATAAACAGTGTCAATAACAATCCCCGATCCCTCACACACAGAAAATAAACAGTGTCAATAACAATCCCCGACCCCTCACACACAGAAAATAAACAGTGTCAATAACAATCCCCGATCTCTCACACACAGAAAATAAACAGTGTCAATAACAATCCCCGACCCCACACCCACAGAAAATAAACAGTGTCAATAACAATCCCCGATCCCTCACACACAGAAAATAAACAGTGTCAATAACAATCCCCGACCCCTCACCCACAGAAAATAAACAGTGTCAATAACAATCCCCGACCCCTCACCCACAGAAAATAAACAGTGTCAATAACAATCCCCGACCCCTCACCCACAGAAAATAAACAGTGTCAATAACAATCCCCGACCCCTCACACACAGAAAATAAACAGTGTCAATAACAATCCCCGATCCCTCACACACAGAAAATAAACAGTGTCAATAACAATACCCGATACCTCACACACAGAAAATAAACAGTGTCAATAACAATCCCCGACCCCTCACACACAGAAAATAAACAGTGTCAATAACAATCCCCGACCCTCCCACACAGAAAATAAACAGTGTCAATAACAATCCCTGACCCCTCACACACAGAAAATAAACAGTGTCAATAACAATCCCCGATCCCTCACACACAGAAAATAAACAGTGTCAGTAACAATCCCCGATCCCTCACACACAGAAAATAAACAGTGTCAATAACAATCCCCGACCCCTCACACACAGAAAATAAACAGTGTCAATAACAATCCCCGACCTCTCACACACAGAAAATAAACAGTGTCAATAATAATCCCCGACCCTCCCACACAGAAAATAAACAGTGTCAATAACAATCCCTGACCCCTCACACACAGAAAATAAACAGTGTGAATAACAATCCCCGATCCCTCACACACAGAAAATAAACAGTGTCAATAACAATCCCCGACCCTCCCACAGAAAATAAACAGTGTCAATAACAATCCCCGACCCTCCCACAGAAAATAAACAGTGTCAATAACAATCCCCGACCCTCCCACAGAAAATAAACAGTGTCAATAACAATCCCCGATCCCTCACACACAGAAAATAAACAGTGTCAATAACAATCCCCGACCTCTCACACACAGGAAATAAACAGTGTCAATAACAATCCCCGATACCTCACACACAGAAAATAAACAGTGTCAGTAACAATCCCCGACCCTCACACACAGAAAATAAACAGTGTCAATAACAATCCCCGATCCCTCAGACACAGAAAATAAACAGTGTCAATAACAATCCCCGATCCCTCACACACAGAAAATAAACAGTGTCAATAACAATCCCCGACCCTCACACACAGAAAATAAACATTGTCAATAACAATCCCCGACCCTCCCACAGAAAATAAACAGTGTCAATAACAATCCCCGACCCTCCCACAGAAAATAAACAGTGTCAATAACAATCCCCGATCCCTCACACACAGAAAATAAACAGTGTCAATAACAATCCCCGACCTCTCACACACAGGAAATAAACAGTGTCAATAACAATCCCCGATACCTCACACACAGAAAATAAACAGTGTCAGTAACAATCCCCGACCCTCACACACAGAAAATAAACAGTGTCAATAACAATCCCCGATCCCTCAGACACAGAAAATAAACAGTGTCAATAACAATCCCCGATCCCTCAGACACAGAAAATAAACAGTGTCAATAACAATCCCCGATCCCTCACACACAGAAAATAAACAGTGTCAATAACAATCCCCGACCCTCACACACAGAAAATAAACATTGTCAATAACAATCCCCGATCCCTCACACACAGAAAATAAACAGTGTCAATAACAATCCCCGATCCCTCACACACAGAAAATAAACAGTGTCAATAACAATCCAAGTCCCCTCACACACAGAAAATAAACAGTGTCAATAACAATCCCCGATCCCTCACACACAGAAAATAAACAGTGTCAATAACAATCCCCGATCCCTCACCCACAGAAAATAAACAGTGTCAATAACAATCCCCGACCCTCCCACAGAAAATAAACAGTGTCAGTAACAATCCCCGACCCTCCCACAGAAAATAAACAGTGTCAATAACAATCCCCGATCCCTCACACACAGAAAATAAACAGTGTCAATAACAATCCCCGATACCTCACACACAGAAAATAAACAGTGTCAATAACAATCCCCGACCCTCCCACTGAAAATAAACATTGTCAATAACAATCCCCGACCCCTCACACACAGAAAATAAACAGTGTCAATAACAATCCCCGATACCTCACACACAGAAAATAAACAGTGTCAATAACAATCCCCGACCCCTCACACACAGAAAATAAACAGTGTCAATAACAATCCCCGACCCCTCACACACAGAAAATAAACAGTGTCAATAACAATCCCCGATACCTCACACACAGAAAATAAACAGTGTCAATAACAATCCCCGATACCTCACACACAGAAAATAAACAGTGTCAATAACAATCCCCGACCCTCCCACAGAAAATAAACAGTGTCAATAACAATCCCCGACCCCTCACACACAGAAAATAAACAGTGTCAGCAACAATCCCCGATCCCTCACACACAGAAAATAAACAGTGTCAGTAACAATCCCCGATCCCTCACACACAGAAAATAAACAGTGTCAATAACAATCCCCGACCCCTCACACACTGAAAATAAACAGTGTCAATAACAATCCCCGATCCCTCACACACAGAAAATAAACAGTGTCAATAACAATCCCCGACCCCTCACCCACAGAAAATAAACAGTGTCAATAACAATCCCCGACCCCTCACACTGAAAATAAACAGTGTCAATAACAATCCCCGATCCCTCACACACAGAAAATAAACAGTGTCAATAACAATCCCCGATCCCTCACACACAGAAAATAAACAGTGTCAATAACAATCCCCGATCCCTCACACACAGAAAATAAACAGTGTCAATAACAATCCCCGATCCCTCACACACAGAAAATAAACAGTGTCAATAACAATACCCGATACCTCACACACAGAAAATAAACAGTGTCAATAACAATCCCCGACCCCTCACACACAGAAAATAAACAGTGTCAATAGCAATCCCCGACCCTCCCACACAGAAAATAAACAGTGTCAATAACAATCCCCGATCCCTCACACACAGAAAATAAACAGTGTCAATAACAATCCCCGATCCCTCACACACAGAAAATAAACAGTGTCAATAACAATACCCGATACCTCACACACAGAAAATAAACAGTGTCAATAACAATCCCTGACCCCTCACACACAGAAAATAAACAGTGTCAATAACAATCCCCTAGGCCTCACACACAGAAAATAAACAGTGTCAATAACAATCCCCGATCCCTCACACACAGAAAATAAACAGTGTCAATAACAATCCCCTACGCCTCACACACAGAAAATAAACAGTGTCAATAACAATCCCCGATCCCTCACCCACAGAAAATAAACAGTGTCAGTAACAATCCCCGATCTCTCACACACAGAAAATAAACAGTGTCAATAACAATCCCCGACCCCTCACACACAGAAAATAAACAGTGTCAATAACAATCCCCGATCCCTCACACACAGAAAATAAACAGTCTCAATAACAATCCCCGACCCCTCACCCTCAGAAAATAAACAGTGTCAATAACAATCCCCGACCCTCCCACAGAAAATAAACAGTGTCAGTAACAATCCCCGATACCTCACACACAGAAAATAAACATTGTCAATAACAATCCCCGATCCCTCACACACAGAAAATAAACAGTGTCAATAACAATCCCCGATCCCTCACACACAGAAAATAAACAGTGTCAGTAACAATCCCCGATCCCTCACACACAGAAAATAAACAGTGTCAATAACAATCCCCGATCCCTCACACACAGAAAATAAACAGTGTCAGTAACAATCCCCGACCCCTCACACACAGAAAATAAACAGTGTCAATTACAATCCCCGACCCCTCACCCACAGAAAATAAACAGTGTCAATAACAATCCCCGACCCTCCCACAGAAAATAAACAGTGTCAGTAACAATCCCCGACCCTCCCACAGAAAATAAACAGTGTCAATAACAATCCCCGATCCCTCACACACAGAAAATAAACAGTGTCAATAACAATCCCCGACCCTCCCACAGAAAATAAACATTGTCAATAACAATCCCCGACCCCTCACACACAGAAAATAAACAGTGTCAATAACAATCCCCGACCCTCCCACAGAAAATAAACATTGTCAATAACAATCCCCGACCCCTCACACACAGAAAATAAACAGTGTCAATAACAATCCCCGACCCTCCCACTGAAAATAAACATTGTCAATAACAATCCCCGACCCCTCACACACAGAAAATAAACAGTGTCAATAACAATCCCCGATACCTCACACACAGAAAATAAACAGTGTCAATAACAATCCCCGATACCTCACACACAGAAAATAAACAGTGTCAATAACAATCCCCGACCCTCCCACTGAAAATAAACATTGTCAATAACAATCCCCGACCCCTCACACACAGAAAATAAACAGTGTCAATAACAATCCCCGACCCTCCCACAGAAAATAAACAGTGTCAATAACAATACCCGACCCCTCACACACAGAAAATAAACAGTGTCAGTAACAATCCCCGATCCCTCACACACAGAAAATAAACAGTGTCAGTAACAATCCCCGATCCCTCACACACAGAAAATAAACAGTGTCAATAACAATCCCCGACCCCTCACCCACAGAAAATAAACAGTGTCAATAACAATCCCCGATCCCTCACACACAGAAAATAACCAGTGTCAATAACAATCCCCGACCCCTCACCCACAGAAAATAAACAGTGTCAATAACAATCCCCGACCCTCCCACAGAAAATAAACAGTGTCAGTAACAATCCCCGACCCTCCCACAGAAAATAAACAGTGTCAATAACAATCCCCGATCCCTCACACACAGAAAATAAACAGTGTCAATAACAATCCCCGACCCTCCCACAGAAAATAAACATTGTCAATAACAATCCCCGACCCCTCACACACAGAAAATAAACAGTGTCAATAACAATCCCCGACCCTCCCACAGAAAATAAACATTGTCAATAACAATCCCCGACCCCTCACACACAGAAAATAAACAGTGTCAATAACAATCCCCGACCCTCCCACTGAAAATAAACATTGTCAATAACAATCCCCGACCCCTCACACACAGAAAATAAACAGTGTCAATAACAATCCCCGATACCTCACACACAGAAAATAAACAGTGTCAATAACAATCCCCGATACCTCACACACAGAAAATAAACAGTGTCAATAACAATCCCCGACCCTCCCACTGAAAATAAACATTGTCAATAACAATCCCCGACCCCTCACACACAGAAAATAAACAGTGTCAATAACAATCCCCGACCCTCCCACAGAAAATAAACAGTGTCAATAACAATACCCGACCCCTCACACACAGAAAATAAACAGTGTCAGTAACAATCCCCGATCCCTCACACACAGAAAATAAACAGTGTCAGTAACAATCCCCGATCCCTCACACACAGAAAATAAACAGTGTCAATAACAATCCCCGACCCCTCACCCACAGAAAATAAACAGTGTCAATAACAATCCCCGATCCCTCACACACAGAAAATAAACAGTGTCAATAACAATCCCCGACCCCTCACCCACAGAAAATAAACAGTGTCAATAACAATCCCCGACCCCTCACACTGAAAATAAACAGTGTCAATAACAATCCCCGATCCCTCACACACAGAAAATAAACAGTGTCAATAACAATCCCCTACGCCTCACACACAGAAAATAAACAGTGTCAATAACAATCCCCGATCCCTCACACACAGAAAATAAACAGTGTCAATAACAATCCCCGATCCCTCACACACAGAAAATAAACAGTGTCAATAACAATCCCCGATCCCTCACACACAGAAAATAAACAGTGTCAATAACAATACCCTACCCTCCCACACAGAAAATAAACAGTGTCAATAACAATCCCTGACCCCTCACACACAGAAAATAAACAGTGTCAATAACAATCCCCGATCCCTCACACACAGAAAATAAACAGTGTCAATAACAATCCCCGACCCCTCACACACAGAAAATAAACAGTGTCAATAACAATCCCCTACGCCTCACACACAGAAAATAAACAGTGTCAATAACAATCCCCGATCCCTCAGACACAGAAAATAAACAGTGTCAATAACAATCCCCGATCCCTCACACACAGAAAATAAACAGTGTCAATAACAATACCCTACCCTCCCACACAGAAAATAAACAGTGTCAATAACAATCCCTGACCCCTCACACACAGAAAATAAACAGTGTCAATAACAATCCCCGATCCCTCACACACAGAAAATAAACAGTGTCAATAACAATCCCCGATCCCTCACACACAGAAAATAAACAGTGTCAATAACAATCCCCGATCCCTCACCCACAGAAAATAAACAGTGTCAATAACAATCCCCGACCCTCCCACAGAAAATAAACAGTGTCAGTAACAATCCCCGACCCTCCCACAGAAAATAAACAGTGTCAATAACAATCCCCGATCCCTCACACACAGAAAATAAACAGTGTCAATAACAATCCCCGATACCTCACACACAGAAAATAAACAGTGTCAATAACAATCCCCGACCCTCCCACTGAAAATAAACATTGTCAATAACAATCCCCGACCCCTCACACACAGAAAATAAACAGTGTCAATAACAATCCCCGATACCTCACACACAGAAAATAAACAGTGTCAATAACAATCCCCGACCCCTCACACACAGAAAATAAACAGTGTCAATAACAATCCCCGACCCCTCACACACAGAAAATAAACAGTGTCAATAACAATCCCCGATACCTCACACACAGAAAATAAACAGTGTCAATAACAATCCCCGATACCTCACACACAGAAAATAAACAGTGTCAATAACAATCCCCGACCCTCCCACAGAAAATAAACAGTGTCAATAACAATCCCCGACCCCTCACACACAGAAAATAAACAGTGTCAGCAACAATCCCCGATCCCTCACACACAGAAAATAAACAGTGTCAGTAACAATCCCCGATCCCTCACACACAGAAAATAAACAGTGTCAATAACAATCCCCGACCCCTCACACACTGAAAATAAACAGTGTCAATAACAATCCCCGACCCCTCACACACAGAAAATAAACAGTGTCAATAACAATCCCCGATCCCTCACACACAGAAAATAAACAGTGTCAATAACAATCCCCGACCCCTCACCCACAGAAAATAAACAGTGTCAATAACAATCCCCGACCCCTCACACTGAAAATAAACAGTGTCAATAACAATCCCCGATCCCTCACACACAGAAAATAAACAGTGTCAATAACAATCCCCGATCCCTCACACACAGAAAATAAACAGTGTCAATAACAATCCCCGATCCCTCACACACAGAAAATAAACAGTGTCAATAACAATCCCCGATCCCTCACACACAGAAAATAAACAGTGTCAATAACAATACCCGATACCTCACACACAGAAAATAAACAGTGTCAATAACAATCCCCGACCCCTCACACACAGAAAATAAACAGTGTCAATAGCAATCCCCGACCCTCCCACACAGAAAATAAACAGTGTCAATAACAATCCCTGACCCCTCACACACAGAAAATAAACAGTGTCAATAACAATCCCCTAGGCCTCACACACAGAAAATAAACAGTGTCAATAACAATCCCCGATCCCTCACACACAGAAAATAAACAGTGTCAATAACAATCCCCTACGCCTCACACACAGAAAATAAACAGTGTCAATAACAATCCCCGATCCCTCACCCACAGAAAATAAACAGTGTCAGTAACAATCCCCGATCTCTCACACACAGAAAATAAACAGTGTCAATAACAATCCCCGACCCCTCACACACAGAAAATAAACAGTGTCAATAACAATCCCCGATCCCTCACACACAGAAAATAAACAGTCTCAATAACAATCCCCGACCCCTCACCCTCAGAAAATAAACAGTGTCAATAACAATCCCCGACCCTCCCACAGAAAATAAACAGTGTCAGTAACAATCCCCGATACCTCACACACAGAAAATAAACATTGTCAATAACAATCCCCGATCCCTCACACACAGAAAATAAACAGTGTCAATAACAATCCCCGATCCCTCACACACAGAAAATAAACAGTGTCAGTAACAATCCCCGATCCCTCACACACAGAAAATAAACAGTGTCAATAACAATCCCCGATCCCTCACACACAGAAAATAAACAGTGTCAGTAACAATCCCCGACCCCTCACACACAGAAAATAAACAGTGTCAATTACAATCCCCGACCCCTCACCCACAGAAAATAAACAGTGTCAATAACAATCCCCGACCCTCCCACAGAAAATAAACAGTGTCAGTAACAATCCCCGACACTCCCACAGAAAATAAACAGTGTCAATAACAATCCCCGATCCCTCACACACAGAAAATAAACAGTGTCAATAACAATCCCCGACCCTCCCACAGAAAATAAACATTGTCAATAACAATCCCCGACCCCTCACACACAGAAAATAAACAGTGTCAATAACAATCCCCGACCCTCCCACAGAAAATAAACATTGTCAATAACAATCCCCGACCCCTCACACACAGAAAATAAACAGTGTCAATAACAATCCCCGACCCTCCCACTGAAAATAAACATTGTCAATAACAATCCCCGACCCCTCACACACAGAAAATAAACAGTGTCAATAACAATCCCCGATACCTCACACACAGAAAATAAACAGTGTCAATAACAATCCCCGATACCTCACACACAGAAAATAAACAGTGTCAATAACAATCCCCGACCCTCCCACTGAAAATAAACATTGTCAATAACAATCCCCGACCCCTCACACACAGAAAATAAACAGTGTCAATAACAATCCCCGACCCTCCCACAGAAAATAAACAGTGTCAATAACAATACCCGACCCCTCACACACAGAAAATAAACAGTGTCAGTAACAATCCCCGATCCCTCACACACAGAAAATAAACAGTGTCAGTAACAATCCCCGATCCCTCACACACAGAAAATAAACAGTGTCAATAACAATCCCCGACCCCTCACCCACAGAAAATAAACAGTGTCAATAACAATCCCCGATCCCTCACACACAGAAAATAAACAGTGTCAATAACAATCCCCGACCCCTCACCCACAGAAAATAAACAGTGTCAATAACAATCCCCGACCCCTCACACTGAAAATAAACAGTGTCAATAACAATCCCCGATCCCTCACACACAGAAAATAAACAGTGTCAATAACAATCCCCGATCCCTCACACACAGAAAATAAACAGTGTCAATAACAATCCCCGATCCCTCACACACAGAAAATAAACAGTGTCAATAACAATCCCCGATCCCTCACACACAGAAAATAAACAGTGTCAATAACAATCCCCGATCCCTCACACACAGAAAATAAACAGTGTCAATAACAATACCCTACCCTCCCACACAGAAAATAAACAGTGTCAATAACAATCCCTGACCCCTCACACACAGAAAATAAACAGTGTCAATAACAATCCCCGATCCCTCACACACAGAAAATAAACAGTGTCAATAACAATCCCCGACCCCTCACACACAGAAAATAAACAGTGTCAATAACAATCCCCTACGCCTCACACACAGAAAATAAACAGTGTCAATAACAATCCCCGATCCCTCAGACACAGAAAATAAACAGTGTCAATAACAATCCCCGATCCCTCACACACAGAAAATAAACAGTGTCAATAACAATCCCCGACCCTCACACACAGAAAATAAACATTGTCAATAACTATCCCCGATCCCTCACACACAGAAAATAAACAGTGTCAATAACAATCCCCGATCCCTCACACACAGAAAATAAACAGTGTCAATAACAATCCAAGTCCCCTCACACACAGAAAATAAACAGTGTCAATAACAATCCCCGATCCCTCACACACAGAAAATAAACAGTGTCAATAACAATCCCCGATCCCTCACCCACAGAAAATAAACAGTGTCAATAACAATCCCCGACCCTCCCACAGAAAATAAACAGTGTCAGTAACAATCCCCGACCCTCCCACAGAAAATAAACAGTGTCAATAACAATCCCCGATCCCTCACACACAGAAAATAAACAGTGTCAATAACAATCCCCGATACCTCACACACAGAAAATAAACAGTGTCAATAACAATCCCCGACCCTCCCACTGAAAATAAACATTGTCAATAACAATCCCCGACCCCTCACACACAGAAAATAAACAGTGTCAATAACAATCCCCGATACCTCACACACAGAAAATAAACAGTGTCAATAACAATCCCCGACCCCTCACACACAGAAAATAAACAGTGTCAATAACAATCCCCGACCCCTCACACACAGAAAATAAACAGTGTCAATAACAATCCCCGATACCTCACACACAGAAAATAAACAGTGTCAATAACAATCCCCGATCCCTCACACACAGAAAATAAACAGTGTCAATAACAATCCCCGACCCTCACACACAGAAAATAAACATTGTCAATAACTATCCCCGATCCCTCACACACAGAAAATAAACAGTGTCAATAACAATCCCCGATCCCTCACACACAGAAAATAAACAGTGTCAATAACAATCCAAGTCCCCTCACACACAGAAAATAAACAGTGTCAATAACAATCCCCGATCCCTCACACACAGAAAATAAACAGTGTCAATAACAATCCCCGATCCCTCACCCACAGAAAATAAACAGTGTCAATAACAATCCCCGACCCTCCCACAGAAAATAAACAGTGTCAGTAACAATCCCCGACCCTCCCACAGAAAATAAACAGTGTCAATAACAATCCCCGATCCCTCACACACAGAAAATAAACAGTGTCAATAACAATCCCCGATACCTCACACACAGAAAATAAACAGTGTCAATAACAATCCCCGACCCTCCCACTGAAAATAAACATTGTCAATAACAATCCCCGACCCCTCACACACAGAAAATAAACAGTGTCAATAACAATCCCCGATACCTCACACACAGAAAATAAACAGTGTCAATAACAATCCCCGACCCCTCACACACAGAAAATAAACAGTGTCAATAACAATCCCCGACCCCTCACACACAGAAAATAAACAGTGTCAATAACAATCCCCGATACCTCACACACAGAAAATAAACAGTGTCAATAACAATCCCCGATACCTCACACACAGAAAATAAACAGTGTCAATAACAATCCCCGACCCTCCCACAGAAAATAAACAGTGTCAATAACAATCCCCGACCCCTCACACACAGAAAATAAACAGTGTCAGTAACAATCCCCGATCCCTCACACACAGAAAATAAACAGTGTCAGTAACAATCCCCGATCCCTCACACACAGAAAATAAACAGTGTCAATAACAATCCCCGACCCCTCACACACTGAAAATAAACAGTGTCAATAACAATCCCCGATCCCTCACACACAGAAAATAAACAGTGTCAATAACAATCCCCGACCCCTCACCCACAGAAAATAAACAGTGTCAATAACAATCCCCGACCCCTCACACTGAAAATAAACAGTGTCAATAACAATCCCCGATCCCTCACACACAGAAAATAAACAGTGTCAATAACAATCCCCGATCCCTCACACACAGAAAATAAACAGTGTCAATAACAATCCCCGATCCCTCACACACAGAAAATAAACAGTGTCAATAACAATCCCCGATCCCTCACACACAGAAAATAAACAGTGTCAATAACAATACCCGATACCTCACACACAGAAAATAAACAGTGTCAATAACAATCCCCGACCCCTCACACACAGAAAATAAACAGTGTCAATAGCAATCCCCGACCCTCCCACACAGAAAATAAACAGTGTCAATAACAATCCCTGACCCCTCACACACAGAAAATAAACAGTGTCAATAACAATCCCCTAGGCCTCACACACAGAAAATAAACAGTGTCAATAACAATCCCCGATCCCTCACACACAGAAAATAAACAGTGTCAATAACAATCCCCTACGCCTCACACACAGAAAATAAACAGTGTCAATAACAATCCCCGATCCCTCACCCACAGAAAATAAACAGTGTCAGTAACAATCCCCGATCTCTCACACACAGAAAATAAACAGTGTCAATAACAATCCCCGACCCCTCACACACAGAAAATAAACAGTGTCAATAACAATCCCCGATCCCTCACACACAGAAAATAAACAGTCTCAATAACAATCCCCGACCCCTCACCCTCAGAAAATAAACAGTGTCAATAACAATCCCCGACCCTCCCACAGAAAATAAACAGTGTCAGTAACAATCCCCGATACCTCACACACAGAAAATAAACATTGTCAATAACAATCCCCGATCCCTCACACACAGAAAATAAACAGTGTCAATAACAATCCCCGATCCCTCACACACAGAAAATAAACAGTGTCAGTAACAATCCCCGATCCCTCACACACAGAAAATAAACAGTGTCAATAACAATCCCCGATCCCTCACACACAGAAAATAAACAGTGTCAGTAACAATCCCCGACCCCTCACACACAGAAAATAAACAGTGTCAATTACAATCCCCGACCCCTCACCCACAGAAAATAAACAGTGTCAATAACAATCCCCGACCCTCCCACAGAAAATAAACAGTGTCAGTAACAATCCCCGACCCTCCCACAGAAAATAAACAGTGTCAATAACAATCCCCGATCCCTCACACACAGAAAATAAACAGTGTCAATAACAATCCCCGACCCTCCCACAGAAAATAAACATTGTCAATAACAATCCCCGACCCCTCACACACAGAAAATAAACAGTGTCAATAACAATCCCCGACCCTCCCACAGAAAATAAACATTGTCAATAACAATCCCCGACCCCTCACACACAGAAAATAAACAGTGTCAATAACAATCCCCGACCCTCCCACTGAAAATAAACATTGTCAATAACAATCCCCGACCCCTCACACACAGAAAATAAACAGTGTCAATAACAATCCCCGATACCTCACACACAGAAAATAAACAGTGTCAATAACAATCCCCGATACCTCACACACAGAAAATAAAGTGTCAATAACAATCCCCGACCCTGCCACTGAAAATAAACATTGTCAATAACAATCCCCGACCCCTCACACACAGAAAATAAACAGTGTCAATAACAATCCCCGACCCTCCCACAGAAAATAAACAGTGTCAATAACAATACCCGACCCCTCACACACAGAAAATAAACAGTGTCAGTAACAATCCCCGATCCCTCACACACAGAAAATAAACAGTGTCAGTAACAATCCCCGATCCCTCACACACAGAAAATAAACAGTGTCAATAACAATCCCCGACCCCTCACCCACAGAAAATAAACAGTGTCAATAACAATCCCCGATCCCTCACACACAGAAAATAAACAGTGTCAATAACAATCCCCGACCCCTCACCCACAGAAAATAAACAGTGTCAATAACAATCCCCGACCCCTCACACTGAAAATAAACAGTGTCAATAACAATCCCCGATCCCTCACACACAGAAAATAAACAGTGTCAATAACAATCCCCTACGCCTCACACACAGAAAATAAACAGTGTCAATAACAATCCCCGATCCCTCACACACAGAAAATAAACAGTGTCAATAACAATCCCCGATCCCTCACACACAGAAAATAAACAGTGTCAATAACAATCCCCGATCCCTCACACACAGAAAATAAACAGTGTCAATAACAATCCCCGATCCCTCACACACAGAAAATAAACAGTGTCAATAACAATACCCTACCCTCCCACACAGAAAATAAACAGTGTCAATAACAATCCCTGACCCCTCACACACAGAAAATAAACAGTGTCAATAACAATCCCCGATCCCTCACACACAGAAAATAAACAGTGTCAATAACAATCCCCGACCCCTCACACACAGAAAATAAACAGTGTCAATAACAATCCCCTACGCCTCACACACAGAAAATAAACAGTGTCAATAACAATCCCCGATCCCTCACCCACAGAAAATAAACAGTGTCAGTAACAATCCCCGATCTCTCACACACAGAAAATAAACAGTGTCAATAACAATCCCCGACCCCTCACACACAGAAAATAAACAGTGTCAATAACAATCCCCGATCCCTCACACACAGAAAATAAACAGTCTCAATAACAATCCCCGACCCCTCACCCACAGAAAATAAACAGTGTCAATAACAATCCCCGACCCTCCCACAGAAAATAAACAGTGTCAGTAACAATCCCCGATACCTCACACACAGAAAATAAACATTGTCAATAACAATCCCCGATCCCTCACACACAGAAAATAAACAGTGTCAATAACAATCCCCGATCCCTCACACACAGAAAATAAACAGTGTCAGTAACAATCCCCGATCCCTCACACACAGAAAATAAACAGTGTCAATAACAATCCCCGATCCCGCACACACAGAAAATAAACAGTGTCAGTAACAATCCCCGACCCCTCACACACAGAAAATAAACAGTGTCAATTACAATCCCCGACCCCTCACCCACAGAAAATAAACAGTGTCAATAACAATCCCCGACCCTCCCACAGAAAATAAACAGTGTCAGTAACAATCCCCGACCCTCCCACAGAAAATAAACAGTGTCAATAACAATCCCCGATCCCTCACACACAGAAAATAAACAGTGTCAATAACAATCCCCGACCCTCCCACAGAAAATAAACATTGTCAATAACAATCCCCGACCCCTCACACACAGAAAATAAACAGTGTCAATAACAATCCCCGACCCTCCCACAAAAAATAAACATTGTCAATAACAATCCCCGACCCCTCACACACAGAAAATAAACAGTGTCAATAACAATCCCCGACCCCTCACACAGAAAATAAACAGTGTCAATAACAATCCCCGACCCTCCCACTGAAAATAAACATTGTCAATAACAATCCCCGACCCCTCACACACAGAAAATAAACAGTGTCAATAACAATCCCCGATACCTCACACACAGAAAATAAACAGTGTCAATAACAATCCCCGATACCTCACACACAGAAAATAAACAGTGTCAGTAACAATCCCCGATCCCTCACACACAGAAAATAAACAGTGTCAGTAACAATCCCCGATCCCTCACACACAGAAAATAAACAGTGTCAGTAACAATCCCCGATCCCTCACACACAGAAAATAAACAGTGTCAATAACAATCCCCGACCCCTCACCCACAGAAAATAAACAGTGTCAATAACAATCCCCGATCCCTCACACACAGAAAATAAACAGTGTCAATAACAATCCCCGACCCCTCACCCACAGAAAATAAACAGTGTCAATAACAATCCCCGACCCTCCCACAGAAAATAAACAGTGTCAGTAACAATCCCCGACCCTCCCACAGAAAATAAACAGTGTCAATAACAATACCCGACCCTCCCACACAGAAAATAAACAGTGTCAGTAACAATCCCCGACCCTCCCACAGAAAATAAACAGTGTCAATAACAATACCCGACCCTCACACACAGAAAATAAACAGTGTCAATAACAATACCCGACCCTCCCACACAGAAAATAAACAGTGTCAATAACAATCCCTGACCCCTCACACACAGAAAATAAACAGTGTCAATAACAATCCCCGATCCCTCACACACAGAAAATAAACAGTGTCAATAACAATCCCCGACCCCTCACACACAGAAAATAAACAGTGTCAATAACAATCCCCGACCCCTCACCCACAGAAAATAAACAGTGTCAATAACAATCCCCGACCCCTCACACACAGAAAATAAACAGTGTCAATAACAATCCCCGACCCCTCACACACAGAAAATAAACAGTGTCAATAACAATCCCCGACCCCTCACCCACAGAAAATAAACAGTGTCAATAACAATCCCCGACCCCTCACACACAGAAAATAAACAGTGTCAATAACAATCCCCGACCCCTCACCCACAGAAAATAAACAGTGTCAATAACAATCCCCGACCCCTCACACACAGAAAATAAACAGTGTCAATAACAATCCCCGACCCCTCACACACAGAAAATAAACAGTGTCAATAACAATCCCCGACCCCTCACCCACAGAAAATAAACAGTGTCAATAACAATCCCCGACCCCTCACACACAGAAAATAAACAGTGTCAATAACAATCCCCGACCCCTCACACACAGAAAATAAACAGTGTCAATAACAATCCCCGACCCCTCACACACAGTAAATAAACAGTGTCAGTAACAATCCCCGATCCCTCACACACAGAAAATAAACAGTGTCAATAACAATCCCCGACCCCTCACACACAGAAAATAAACAGTGTCAATAACAATCCCCTACGCCTCACACACAGAAAATAAACAGTGTCAGTAACAATCCCCGATCCCTCACCCACAGAAAATAAACAGTGTCAATAACAATCCCCGACCCCTCACACACAGAAAATAAACAGTGTCAATAACAATCCCCGACCCCTCACCCACAGAAAATAAACAGTGTCAATAACAATCCCCGACCCCTCACACACAGAAAATAAACAGTGTCAATAACAATCCCCGACCCCTCACACACAGAAAATAAACAGTGTCAATAACAATCCCCGATCCCTCACACACAGAAAATAAACAGTGTCAATAACAATCCCCGACCCTCCCACAGAAAATAAACAGTGTCAATAACAATCCCCGACCCCTCACACACAGAAAATAAACAGTGTCAATAACAATCCCCGATCCCTCACCCACAGAAAATAAACAGTGTCAATAACAATCCCCTATCCCTTACCCACAGAAAATAAACAGTGTCAATAACAATCCCCGATCCCCTCACACACAGAAAATAAACAGTGTCAATAACAATCCCCGATCCCTCACACACAGAAAATAAACAGTGTCAATAACAATCCCCGATCCCTCACACACAGAAAATAAACAGTGTCAATAACAATCCCCGACCCCTCACACACAGAAAATAAACAGTGTCAATAACAATCCCCGATCCCTCACACACAGAAAATAAACAGTCTCAATAACAATCCCCGACCCCTCACCCACAGAAAATAAACAGTGTCAATAACAATCCCCGACCCTCCCACAGAAAATAAACAGTGTCAGTAACAATCCCCGATACCTCACACACAGAAAATAAACATTGTCAATAACAATCCCCGATCCCTCACACACAGAAAATAAACAGTGTCAATAACAATCCCCGATCCCTCACACACAGAAAATAAACAGTGTCAGTAACAATCCCCGATCCCTCACACACAGAAAATAAACAGTGTCAATAACAATCCCCGATCCCTCACACACAGAAAATAAACAGTGTCAGTAACAATCCCCGACCCCTCACACACAGAAAATAAACAGTGTCAATTACAATCCCCGACCCCTCACCCACAGAAAATAAACAGTGTCAATAACAATCCCCGACCCTCCCACAGAAAATAAACAGTGTCAGTAACAATCCCCGACCCTCCCACAGAAAATAAACAGTGTCAATAACAATCCCCGATCCCTCACACACAGAAAATAAACAGTGTCAATAACAATCCCCGACCCTCCCACAGAAAATAAACATTGTCAATAACAATCCCCGACCCCTCACACACAGAAAATAAACAGTGTCAATAACAATCCCCGACCCTCCCACAAAAAATAAACATTGTCAATAACAATCCCCGACCCCTCACACACAGAAAATAAACAGTGTCAATAACAATCCCCGACCCCTCACACAGAAAATAAACAGTGTCAATAACAATCCCCGACCCTCCCACTGAAAATAAACATTGTCAATAACAATCCCCGACCCCTCACACACAGAAAATAAACAGTGTCAATAACAATCCCCGATACCTCACACACAGAAAATAAACAGTGTCAATAACAATCCCCGATACCTCACACACAGAAAATAAACAGTGTCAGTAACAATCCCCGATCCCTCACACACAGAAAATAAACAGTGTCAGTAACAATCCCCGATCCCTCACACACAGAAAATAAACAGTGTCAGTAACAATCCCCGATCCCTCACACACAGAAAATAAACAGTGTCAATAACAATCCCCGACCCCTCACCCACAGAAAATAAACAGTGTCAATAACAATCCCCGATCCCTCACACACAGAAAATAAACAGTGTCAATAACAATCCCCGACCCCTCACCCACAGAAAATAAACAGTGTCAATAACAATCCCCGACCCTCCCACAGAAAATAAACAGTGTCAGTAACAATCCCCGACCCTCCCACAGAAAATAAACAGTGTCAATAACAATACCCGACCCTCCCACACAGAAAATAAACAGTGTCAGTAACAATCCCCGACCCTCCCACAGAAAATAAACAGTGTCAATAACAATACCCGACCCTCACACACAGAAAATAAACAGTGTCAATAACAATACCCGACCCTCCCACACAGAAAATAAACAGTGTCAATAACAATCCCTGACCCCTCACACACAGAAAATAAACAGTGTCAATAACAATCCCCGATCCCTCACACACAGAAAATAAACAGTGTCAATAACAATCCCCGACCCCTCACACACAGAAAATAAACAGTGTCAATAACAATCCCCGACCCCTCACCCACAGAAAATAAACAGTGTCAATAACAATCCCCGACCCCTCACACACAGAAAATAAACAGTGTCAATAACAATCCCCGACCCCTCACACACAGAAAATAAACAGTGTCAATAACAATCCCCGACCCCTCACCCACAGAAAATAAACAGTGTCAATAACAATCCCCGACCCCTCACACACAGAAAATAAACAGTGTCAATAACAATCCCCGACCCCTCACCCACAGAAAATAAACAGTGTCAATAACAATCCCCGACCCCTCACACACAGAAAATAAACAGTGTCAATAACAATCCCCGACCCCTCACACACAGAAAATAAACAGTGTCAATAACAATCCCCGACCCCTCACCCACAGAAAATAAACAGTGTCAATAACAATCCCCGACCCCTCACACACAGAAAATAAACAGTGTCAATAACAATCCCCGACCCCTCACACACAGAAAATAAACAGTGTCAATAACAATCCCCGACCCCTCACACACAGTAAATAAACAGTGTCAGTAACAATCCCCGATCCCTCACACACAGAAAATAAACAGTGTCAATAACAATCCCCGACCCCTCACACACAGAAAATAAACAGTGTCAATAACAATCCCCTACGCCTCACACACAGAAAATAAACAGTGTCAGTAACAATCCCCGATCCCTCACCCACAGAAAATAAACAGTGTCAATAACAATCCCCGACCCCTCACACACAGAAAATAAACAGTGTCAATAACAATCCCCGACCCCTCACCCACAGAAAATAAACAGTGTCAATAACAATCCCCGACCCCTCACACACAGAAAATAAACAGTGTCAATAACAATCCCCGACCCCTCACACACAGAAAATAAACAGTGTCAATAACAATCCCCGATCCCTCACACACAGAAAATAAACAGTGTCATTAACAATCCCCGACCCTCCCACAGAAAATAAACAGTGTCAATAACAATCCCCGACCCCTCACACACAGAAAATAAACAGTGTCAATAACAATCCCCGATCCCTCACCCACAGAAAATAAACAGTGTCAATAACAATCCCCTATCCCTTACCCACAGAAAATAAACAGTGTCAATAACAATCCCCGATCCCCTCACACACAGAAAATAAACAGTGTCAATAACAATCCCCGATCCCTCACACACAGAAAATAAACAGTGTCAATAACAATCCCCGATCCCTCACACACAGAAAATAAACAGTGTCAATAACAATCCCCGATCCCCTCACACACAGAAAATAAACAGTGTCAATAACAATCCCCGATACCTCACACACAGAAAATAAACAGTGTCAATAACAATCCCCGACCCCTCACACACAGAAAATAAACAGTGTCAATAACAATCCCCGACCCCTCCCACACAGAAAATAAACAGTGTCAATAACAATCCCCGATACCTCACACACAGAAAATAAACAGTGTCAATAACAATCCCCGACCCTTCACACACAGAAAATAAACAGTGTCAATAACAATCCCCGATCCCTCACCCACAGAAAATAAACAGTGTCAATAACAATCCCCTACGGCTCACACACAGAAAATAAACAGTGTCAGTAACAATCCCCGATACCTCACCCACAGAAAATAAACAGTGTCAATAACAATCCCCGATCCCTCACACACAGAAAATAAACAGTGTCAATAACAATCCCCGATCCCTCACACACAGAAAATAAACAGTGTCAATAACAATCCCCGATCCCCTCACACACAGAAAATAAACAGTGTCAATAACAATCCCCGATACCTCACACACAGAAAATAAACAGTGTCAATAACAATCCCCGACCCCTCACACACAGAAAATAAACAGTGTCAATAACAATCCCCGACCCCTCCCACACAGAAAATAAACAGTGTCAATAACAATCCCCGACCCCTCACCCACAGAAAATAAACAGTGTCAATAACAATCCCCGACCCCTCACACACAGAAAATAAACAGTGTCAATAACAATCCCCGACCCCTCACACACAGAAAATAAACAGTGTCAATAACAATCCCCGACCCCTCACACACAGTAAATAAACAGTGTCAGTAACAATCCCCGATCCCTCACACACAGAAAATAAACAGTGTCAATAACAATCCCCGACCCCTCACACACAGAAAATAAACAGTGTCAATAACAATCCCCTACGCCTCACACACAGAAAATAAACAGTGTCAGTAACAATCCCCGATCCCTCACCCACAGAAAATAAACAGTGTCAATAACAATCCCCGACCCCTCACACACAGAAAATAAACAGTGTCAATAACAATCCCCGACCCCTCACCCACAGAAAATAAACAGTGTCAATAACAATCCCCGACCCCTCACACACAGAAAATAAACAGTGTCAATAACAATCCCCGACCCCTCACACACAGAAAATAAACAGTGTCAATAACAATCCCCGATCCCTCACACACAGAAAATAAACAGTGTCAATAACAATCCCCGACCCTCCCACAGAAAATAAACAGTGTCAATAACAATCCCCGACCCCTCACACACAGAAAATAAACAGTGTCAATAACAATCCCCGATCCCTCACCCACAGAAAATAAACAGTGTCAATAACAATCCCCTATCCCTTACCCACAGAAAATAAACAGTGTCAATAACAATCCCCGATCCCCTCACACACAGAAAATAAACAGTGTCAATAACAATCCCCGATCCCTCACACACAGAAAATAAACAGTGTCAATAACAATCCCCGATCCCTCACACACAGAAAATAAACAGTGTCAATAACAATCCCCGATCCCCTCACACACAGAAAATAAACAGTGTCAATAACAATCCCCGATACCTCACACACAGAAAATAAACAGTGTCAATAACAATCCCCGACCCCTCACACACAGAAAATAAACAGTGTCAATAACAATCCCCGACCCCTCCCACACAGAAAATAAACAGTGTCAATAACAATCCCCGATACCTCACACACAGAAAATAAACAGTGTCAATAACAATCCCCGACCCTTCACACACAGAAAATAAACAGTGTCAATAACAATCCCCGATCCCTCACCCACAGAAAATAAACAGTGTCAATAACAATCCCCTACGGCTCACACACAGAAAATAAACAGTGTCAGTAACAATCCCCGATACCTCACCCACAGAAAATAAACAGTGTCAATAACAATCCCCGATCCCTCACACACAGAAAATAAACAGTGTCAATAACAATCCCCGATCCCTCACACACAGAAAATAAACAGTGTCAATAACAATCCCCGATCCCCTCACACACAGAAAATAAACAGTGTCAATAACAATCCCCGATACCTCACACACAGAAAATAAACAGTGTCAATAACAATCCCCGACCCCTCACACACAGAAAATAAACAGTGTCAATAACAATCCCCGACCCCTCCCACACAGAAAATAAACAGTGTCAATAACAATCCCCGATACCTCACACACAGAAAATAAACAGTGTCAATAACAATCCCCGACCCCTCACACACAGAAAATAAACAGTGTCAATAACAATCCCCGACCCCTCACCCACAGAAAATAAACAGTGTCAATAACAATCCCCGACCCCTCACACACAGAAAATAAACAGTGTCAATAACAATCCCCGACCCCTCACACACAGAAAATAAACAGTGTCAATAACAATCCCCGATCCCTCACACACAGAAAATAAACAGTGTCAATAACAATCCCCGACCCTCCCACAGAAAATAAACAGTGTCAATAACAATCCCCGACCCCTCACACACAGAAAATAAACAGTGTCAATAACAATCCCCGATCCCTCACCCACAGAAAATAAACAGTGTCAATAACAATCCCCTATCCCTTACCCACAGAAAATAAACAGTGTCAATAACAATCCCCGATCCCCTCACACACAGAAAATAAACAGTGTCAATAACAATCCCCGATCCCTCACACACAGAAAATAAACAGTGTCAATAACAATCCCCGATCCCTCACACACAGAAAATAAACAGTGTCAATAACAATCCCCGATCCCCTCACACACAGAAAATAAACAGTGTCAATAACAATCCCCGATACCTCACACACAGAAAATAAACAGTGTCAATAACAATCCCCGACCCCTCACACACAGAAAATAAACAGTGTCAATAACAATCCCCGACCCCTCCCACACAGAAAATAAACAGTGTCAATAACAATCCCCGATACCTCACACACAGAAAATAAACAGTGTCAATAACAATCCCCGACCCTTCACACACAGAAAATAAACAGTGTCAATAACAATCCCCGATCCCTCACCCACAGAAAATAAACAGTGTCAATAACAATCCCCGATCCCTCACACACAGAAAATAAACAGTGTCAATAACAATCCCCGATCCCTCACACACAGAAAATAAACAGTGTCAATAACAATACCCGACCCTCCCACACAGAAAATAAACAGTGTCAATAACAATCCCTGACCCCTCACACACAGAAAATAAACAGTGTCAATAACAATCCCCGATCCCTCACACACAGAAAATAAACAGTGTCAATAACAATCCCCGACCCCTCACACACAGAAAATAAACAGTGTCAATAACAATCCCCGACCCCTCACCCACAGAAAATAAACAGTGTCAATAACAATCCCCGACCCCTCACACACAGAAAATAAACAGTGTCAATAACAATCCCCGACCCCTCACACACAGAAAATAAACAGTGTCAATAACAATCCCCGACCCCTCACCCACAGAAAATAAACAGTGTCAATAACAATCCCCGACCCCTCACACACAGAAAATAAACAGTGTCAATAACAATCCCCGACCCCTCACCCACAGAAAATAAACAGTGTCAATAACAATCCCCGACCCCTCACACACAGAAAATAAACAGTGTCAATAACAATCCCCGATCCCCTCACACACAGAAAATAAACAGTGTCAATAACAATCCCCGATACCTCACACACAGAAAATAAACAGTGTCAATAACAATCCCCGACCCCTCACACACAGAAAATAAACAGTGTCAATAACAATCCCCGACCCCTCCCACACAGAAAATAAACAGTGTCAATAACAATCCCCGATACCTCACACACAGAAAATAAACAGTGTCAATAACAATCCCCGACCCCTCACACACAGAAAATAAACAGTGTCAATAACAATCCCCGACCCCTCACCCACAGAAAATAAACAGTGTCAATAACAATCCCCGACCCCTCACACACAGAAAATAAACAGTGTCAATAACAATCCCCGACCCCTCACACACAGAAAATAAACAGTGTCAATAACAATCCCCGATCCCTCACACACAGAAAATAAACAGTGTCAATAACAATCCCCGACCCTCCCACAGAAAATAAACAGTGTCAATAACAATCCCCGACCCCTCACACACAGAAAATAAACAGTGTCAATAACAATCCCCGATCCCTCACCCACAGAAAATAAACAGTGTCAATAACAATCCCCTATCCCTTACCCACAGAAAATAAACAGTGTCAATAACAATCCCCGATCCCCTCACACACAGAAAATAAACAGTGTCAATAACAATCCCCGATCCCTCACACACAGAAAATAAACAGTGTCAATAACAATCCCCGATCCCTCACACACAGAAAATAAACAGTGTCAATAACAATCCCCGATCCCCTCACACACAGAAAATAAACAGTGTCAATAACAATCCCCGATACCTCACACACAGAAAATAAACAGTGTCAATAACAATCCCCGACCCCTCACACACAGAAAATAAACAGTGTCAATAACAATCCCCGACCCCTCCCACACAGAAAATAAACAGTGTCAATAACAATCCCCGATACCTCACACACAGAAAATAAACAGTGTCAATAACAATCCCCGACCCTTCACACACAGAAAATAAACAGTGTCAATAACAATCCCCGATCCCTCACCCACAGAAAATAAACAGTGTCAATAACAATCCCCGATCCCTCACACACAGAAAATAAACAGTGTCAATAACAATCCCCGATCCCTCACACACAGAAAATAAACAGTGTCAATAACAATACCCGACCCTCCCACACAGAAAATAAACAGTGTCAATAACAATCCCTGACCCCTCACACACAGAAAATAAACAGTGTCAATAACAATCCCCGATCCCTCACACACAGAAAATAAACAGTGTCAATAACAATCCCCGACCCCTCACACACAGAAAATAAACAGTGTCAATAACAATCCCCGACCCCTCACCCACAGAAAATAAACAGTGTCAATAACAATCCCCGACCCCTCACACACAGAAAATAAACAGTGTCAATAACAATCCCCGACCCCTCACACACAGAAAATAAACAGTGTCAATAACAATCCCCGACCCCTCACCCACAGAAAATAAACAGTGTCAATAACAATCCCCGACCCCTCACACACAGAAAATAAACAGTGTCAATAACAATCCCCGACCCCTCACCCACAGAAAATAAACAGTGTCAATAACAATCCCCGACCCCTCACACACAGAAAATAAACAGTGTCAATAACAATCCCCGACCCCTCACACACAGAAAATAAACAGTGTCAATAACAATCCCCGACCCCTCACCCACAGAAAATAAACAGTGTCAATAACAATCCCCGACCCCTCACACACAGAAAATAAACAGTGTCAATAACAATCCCCGACCCCTCACACACAGAAAATAAACAGTGTCAGTAACAATCCCCGACCCCTCACACACAGTAAATAAACAGTGTCAGTAACAATCCCCGATCCCTCACACACAGAAAATAAACAGTGTCAATAACAATCCCCGACCCCTCACACACAGAAAATAAACAGTGTCAATAACAATCCCCTACGCCTCACACACAGAAAATAAACAGTGTCAGTAACAATCCCCGATCCCTCACCCACAGAAAATAAACAGTGTCAATAACAATCCCCGACCCCTCACACACAGAAAATAAACAGTGTCAATAACAATCCCCGACCCCTCACCCACAGAAAATAAACAGTGTCAATAACAATCCCCGACCCCTCACACACAGAAAATAAACAGTGTCAATAACAATCCCCGACCCCTCACAGACAGAAAATAAACAGTGTCAATAACAATCCCCGATCCCTCACACACAGAAAATAAACAGTGTCAATAACAATCCCCGACCCTCCCACAGAAAATAAACAGTGTCAATAACAATCCCCGACCCCTCACACACAGAAAATAAACAGTGTCAATAACAATCCCCGATCCCTCACCCACAGAAAATAAACAGTGTCAATAACAATCCCCTATCCCTTACCCACAGAAAATAAACAGTGTCAATAACAATCCCCGATCCCCTCACACACAGAAAATAAACAGTGTCAATAACAATCCCCGATCCCTCACACACAGAAAATAAACAGTGTCAATAACAATCCCCGATCCCTCACACACAGAAAATAAACAGTGTCAATAACAATCCCCGATCCCCTCACACACAGAAAATAAACAGTGTCAATAACAATCCCCGATACCTCACACACAGAAAATAAACAGTGTCAATAACAATCCCCGACCCCTCACACACAGAAAATAAACAGTGTCAATAACAATCCCCGACCCCTCCCACACAGAAAATAAACAGTGTCAATAACAATCCCCGATACCTCACACACAGAAAATAAACAGTGTCAATAACAATCCCCGACCCTTCACACACAGAAAATAAACAGTGTCAATAACAATCCCCGATCCCTCACCCACAGAAAATAAACAGTGTCAATAACAATCCCCTACGGCTCACACACAGAAAATAAACAGTGTCAGTAACAATCCCCGATACCTCACCCACAGAAAATAAACAGTGTCAATAACAATCCCCGATCCCTCACACACAGAAAATAAACAGTGTCAATAACAATCCCCGATCCCTCACACACAGAAAATAAACAGTGTCAATAACAATCCCCGATCCCCTCACACACAGAAAATAAACAGTGTCAATAACAATCCCCGATACCTCACACACAGAAAATAAACAGTGTCAATAACAATCCCCGACCCCTCACACACAGAAAATAAACAGTGTCAATAACAATCCCCGACCCCTCCCACACAGAAAATAAACAGTGTCAATAACAATCCCCGACCCCTCACCCACAGAAAATAAACAGTGTCAATAACAATCCCCGACCCCTCACACACAGAAAATAAACAGTGTCAATAACAATCCCCGACCCCTCACACACAGAAAATAAACAGTGTCAATAACAATCCCCGACCCCTCACACACAGTAAATAAACAGTGTCAGTAACAATCCCCGATCCCTCACACACAGAAAATAAACAGTGTCAATAACAATCCCCGACCCCTCACACACAGAAAATAAACAGTGTCAATAACAATCCCCTACGCCTCACACACAGAAAATAAACAGTGTCAGTAACAATCCCCGATCCCTCACCCACAGAAAATAAACAGTGTCAATAACAATCCCCGACCCCTCACACACAGAAAATAAACAGTGTCAATAACAATCCCCGACCCCTCACCCACAGAAAATAAACAGTGTCAATAACAATCCCCGACCCCTCACACACAGAAAATAAACAGTGTCAATAACAATCCCCGACCCCTCACACACAGAAAATAAACAGTGTCAATAA
The DNA here is from genome assembly GCF_048418815.1 of Hemitrygon akajei. Lineage (NCBI taxonomy): Eukaryota > Metazoa > Chordata > Chondrichthyes > Myliobatiformes > Dasyatidae > Hemitrygon > Hemitrygon akajei. The sequence goes on from NC_133144.1 coordinate 8,770,681, forward strand.
CAATCCCCGATCCCTCACACACAGAAAATAAACAGTGTCAATAACAATCCCCGACCCTCCCACAGAAAATAAACAGTGTCAATAACAATCCCCGACCCCTCACACACAGAAAATAAACAGTGTCAATAACAATCCCCGATCCCTCACCCACAGAAAATAAACAGTGTCAATAACAATCCCCTATCCCTTACCCACAGAAAATAAACAGTGTCAATAACAATCCCCGATCCCCTCACACACAGAAAATAAACAGTGTCAATAACAATCCCCGATCCCTCACACACAGAAAATAAACAGTGTCAATAACAATCCCCGATCCCTCACACACAGAAAATAAACAGTGTCAATAACAATCCCCGATCCCCTCACACACAGAAAATAAACAGTGTCAATAACAATCCCCGATACCTCACACACAGAAAATAAACAGTGTCAATAACAATCCCCGACCCCTCACACACAGAAAATAAACAGTGTCAATAACAATCCCCGACCCCTCCCACACAGAAAATAAACAGTGTCAATAACAATCCCCGATACCTCACACACAGAAAATAAACAGTGTCAATAACAATCCCCGACCCTTCACACACAGAAAATAAACAGTGTCAATAACAATCCCCGATCCCTCACCCACAGAAAATAAACAGTGTCAATAACAATCCCCTACGGCTCACACACAGAAAATAAACAGTGTCAGTAACAATCCCCGATACCTCACCCACAGAAAATAAACAGTGTCAATAACAATCCCCGATCCCTCACACACAGAAAATAAACAGTGTCAATAACAATCCCCGATCCCTCACACACAGAAAATAAACAGTGTCAATAACAATCCCCGATCCCCTCACACACAGAAAATAAACAGTGTCAATAACAATCCCCGATACCTCACACACAGAAAATAAACAGTGTCAATAACAATCCCCGACCCCTCACACACAGAAAATAAACAGTGTCAATAACAATCCCCGACCCCTCCCACACAGAAAATAAACAGTGTCAATAACAATCCCCGATACCTCACACACAGAAAATAAACAGTGTCAATAACAATCCCCGACCCCTCACACACAGAAAATAAACAGTGTCAATAACAATCCCCGACCCCTCACCCACAGAAAATAAACAGTGTCAATAACAATCCCCGACCCCTCACACACAGAAAATAAACAGTGTCAATAACAATCCCCGACCCCTCACACACAGAAAATAAACAGTGTCAATAACAATCCCCGATCCCTCACACACAGAAAATAAACAGTGTCAATAACAATCCCCGACCCTCCCACAGAAAATAAACAGTGTCAATAACAATCCCCGACCCCTCACACACAGAAAATAAACAGTGTCAATAACAATCCCCGATCCCTCACCCACAGAAAATAAACAGTGTCAATAACAATCCCCTATCCCTTACCCACAGAAAATAAACAGTGTCAATAACAATCCCCGATCCCCTCACACACAGAAAATAAACAGTGTCAATAACAATCCCCGATCCCTCACACACAGAAAATAAACAGTGTCAATAACAATCCCCGATCCCTCACACACAGAAAATAAACAGTGTCAATAACAATCCCCGATCCCCTCACACACAGAAAATAAACAGTGTCAATAACAATCCCCGATACCTCACACACAGAAAATAAACAGTGTCAATAACAATCCCCGACCCCTCACACACAGAAAATAAACAGTGTCAATAACAATCCCCGACCCCTCCCACACAGAAAATAAACAGTGTCAATAACAATCCCCGATACCTCACACACAGAAAATAAACAGTGTCAATAACAATCCCCGACCCTTCACACACAGAAAATAAACAGTGTCAATAACAATCCCCGATCCCTCACCCACAGAAAATAAACAGTGTCAATAACAATCCCCTACGGCTCACACACAGAAAATAAACAGTGTCAGTAACAATCCCCGATCCCTCACCCACAGAAAATAAACAGTGTCAATAACAATCCCCGATCCCTCACACACAGAAAATAAACAGTGTCAATAACAATCCCCGATCCCTCACACACAGAAAATAAACAGTGTCAATAACAATCCCCGATCCCCTCACACACAGAAAATAAACAGTGTCAATAACAATCCCCGATACCTCACACACAGAAAATAAACAGTGTCAATAACAATCCCCGACCCCTCACACACAGAAAATAAACAGTGTCAATAACAATCCCCGACCCCTCCCACACAGAAAATAAACAGTGTCAATAACAATCCCCGATACCTCACACACAGAAAATAAACAGTGTCAATAACAATCCCCGACCCTTCACACACAGAAAATAAACAGTGTCAATAACAATCCCCGATCCCTCACCCACAGAAAATAAACAGTGTCAATAACAATCCCCTACGGCTCACACACAGAAAATAAACAGTGTCAGTAACAATCCCCGATCCCTCACCCACAGAAAATAAACAGTGTCAATAACAATCCCCGACCCCTCACCCACAGAAAATAAACAGTGTCAATAACAATCTCCGATCCCTCACACACAGAAAATAAACAGTGTCAATAACAATCCCCGACCTCTCACACACAGAAAATAAACAGTGTCAATAACAATCCCCGACCCCTCACACACAGAAAATAAACAGTGTCAATAACAATCCCCGATCCCTCACACACAGAAAATAAACAGTGTCAATAACAATCCCCGACCCTCCCACTGAAAATAAACAGTGTCAATAACAATCCCCGACCCCTCACACACAGAAAATAAACAGTGTCAATAACAATCCCCTACTCCTCACACACAGAAAATAAACAGTGTCAATAACAATCTCCGATCCCTCACACACAGAAAATAAACAGTGTCAATAACAATCCCCGACCCTCCCACTGAAAATAAACAGTGTCAATAACAATCCCCGACCCCTCACACACAGAAAATAAACAGTGTCAATAACAATCCCCTACGCCTCACACACAGAAAATAAACAGTGTCAATAACAATCCCCGATCCCTCACACACAGAAAATAAACAGTGTCAATAACAATCCCCGATCCCTCACACACAGAAAATAAACAGTGTCAATAACAAACCCCGACCCCTCACACACAGAAAATAAACAGTGTCTATAACAATCCCCGACCCTCCCACAGAAAATAAACATTGTCAATAACAATCCCCGACCCCTCACACACAGAAAATAAACAGTGTCAATAACAATCCCCGATCCCTCACACACAGAAAATAAACAGTGTCAATAACAATCCCCGATCCCTCACACACAGAAAATAAACAGTGTCAATAACAATCCCCGACCCTCCCACAGAAAATAAACAGTGTCAATAACAATCCCCGATCCCTCACACACAGAAAATAAACAGTGTCAATAACAATCCCCGACCCCTCACACACAGAAAATAAACAGTGTCAATAACAATCCCCGACCCCTCACACTGAAAATAAACAGTGTCAATAACAATCCCCGATCCCTCACACACAGAAAATAAACAGTGTCAATAACAATCCCCAATCCCTCACACACAGAAAATAAACAGTGTCAATAAAAATCCCCGATCCCTCACACACAGAAAATAAACAGTGTCAGTAACAATCCCCGATCCCTCACACACAGAAAATAAACAGTGTCAATAACAATCCCCGACCCTCCCACAGAAAATAAACAGTGTCAGTAACAATCCCCGATCCCTCACACACAGAAAATAAACAGTGTCAATAACAATCCCCGACCCCTCACCCACAGAAAATAAACAGTGTCAATAACAATCTCCGATCCCTCACACACAGAAAATAAACAGTGTCAATAACAATCCCCGACCTCTCACACACAGAAAATAAACAGTGTCAATAACAATCCCCGACCCCTCACACACAGAAAATAAACAGTGTCAATAACAATCCCCGATCCCTCACACACAGAAAATAAACAGTGTCAATAACAATCCCCGACCCTCCCACTGAAAATAAACAGTGTCAATAACAATCCCCGACCCCTCACACACAGAAAATAAACAGTGTCAATAACAATCCCCTACTCCTCACACACAGAAAATAAACAGTGTCAATAACAATCTCCGATCCCTCACACACAGAAAATAAACAGTGTCAATAACAATCCCCGACCCTCCCACTGAAAATAAACAGTGTCAATAACAATCCCCGACCCCTCACACACAGAAAATAAACAGTGTCAATAACAATCCCCTACGCCTCACACACAGAAAATAAACAGTGTCAATAACAATCCCCGATCCCTCACACACAGAAAATAAACAGTGTCAATAACAATCCCCGATCCCTCACACACAGAAAATAAACAGTGTCAATAACAATCCCCGACCCCTCACACACAGAAAATAAACAGTGTCAATAACAATCCCCGACCCTCCCACAGAAAATAAACATTGTCAATAACAATCCCCGACCCCTCACACACAGAAAATAAACAGTGTCAATAACAATCCCCGATCCCTCACACACAGAAAATAAACAGTGTCAATAACAATCCCCGACCCTCCCACAGAAAATAAACAGTGTCAATAACAATCCCCGATCCCTCACACACAGAAAATAAACAGTGTCAATAACAATCCCCGACCCCTCACACACAGAAAATAAACAGTGTCAATAACAATCCCCGACCCCTCACACTGAAAATAAACAGTGTCAATAACAATCCCCGATCCCTCACACACAGAAAATAAACAGTGTCAATAACAATCCCCAATCCCTCACACACAGAAAATAAACAGTGTCAATAACAATCCCCGATCCCTCACACACAGAAAATAAACAGTGTCAGTAACAATACCCGACCCCACACACACAGAAAATAAACAGTGTCAGTAACAATCCCCGATCCCTCACACACAGAAAATAAACAGTGTCAGTAACAATCCCCGATCCCTCACACACAGAAAATAAACAGTGTCAATAACAATCCCCGACCCCTCACCCACAGAAAATAAACAGTGTCAATAACAATCCCCGATCCCTCACACACAGAAAATAAACAGTGTCAATAACAATCCCCGACCCCTCACCCACAGAAAATAAACAGTGTCAATAACAATCCCCGTCCCCTCACACTGAAAATAAACAGTGTCAATAACAATCCCCGATCCCTCACACACAGAAAATAAACAGTGTCAATAACAATCCCCTACGCCTCACACACAGAAAATAAACAGTGTCAATAACAATCCCCGATCCCTCACACACAGAAAATAAACAGTGTCAATAACAATCCCCGATCCCTCACACACAGAAAATAAACAGTGTCAATAACAATCCCCGACCCCTCACACACTGAAAATAAACAGTGTCAATAACAATCCCCGACCCCTCACACACAGAAAATAAACAGTCAATAACAATCCCCGACCCCTCACACACAGAAAATAAACATTGTCAATAACAATCCCCGATCCCTCACACACAGAAAATAAACAGTGTCAATAACAATCCCCTACGGCTCACACACAGAAAATAAACAGTGTCAATAACAATCCCCGATCCCTCACACACAGAAAATAAACAGTGTCAATAACAATCCCCGATCCCTCACACACAGAAAATAAACAGTGTCAATAACAATCCCCGATCCCTCACACACAGAAAATAAACAGTGTCAATAACAATACCCGACCCTCCCACACAGAAAATAAACAGTGTCAATAACAATCCCTGACCCCTCACACACAGAAAATAAACAGTGTCAATAACAATCCCCGATCCCTCACACACAGAAAATAAACAGTGTCAATAACAATCCCCGACCCCTCACACACAGAAAATAAACAGTGTCAATAACAATCCCCGACCCCTCACCCACAGAAAATAAACAGTGTCAATAACAATCCCCGACCCCTCACACACAGAAAATAAACAGTGTCAATAACAATCCCCGACCCCTCACACACAGAAAATAAACAGTGTCAATAACAATCCCCGACCCATCACCCACAGAAAATAAACAGTGTCAATAACAATCCCCGACCCCTCACACACAGAAAATAAACAGTGTCAATAACAATCCCCGACCCTTCACACACAGAAAATAAACAGTGTCAATAACAATCCCCGATCCCTCACCCACAGAAAATAAACAGTGTCAATAACAATCCCCTACGGCTCACACACAGAAAATAAACAGTGTCAGTAACAATCCCCGATCCCTCACCCACAGAAAATAAACAGTGTCATTAACAATCCCCGATCCCTCACACACAGAAAATAAACAGTGTCAATAACAATCCCCGATCCCTCACACACAGAAAATAAACAGTGTCAATAACAATCCCCGATCCCCTCACACACAGAAAATAAACAGTGTCAATAACAATCCCCGATACCTCACACACAGAAAATAAACAGTGTCAATAACAATCCCCGACCCCTCACACACAGAAAATAAACAGTGTCAATAACAATCCCCGACCCCTCCCACACAGAAAATAAACAGTGTCAATAACAATCCCCGATACCTCACACACAGAAAATAAACAGTGTCAATAACAATCCCCGACCCCTCACACACAGAAAATAAACAGTGTCAATAACAATCCCCGACCCCTCACCCACAGAAAATAAACAGTGTCAATAACAATCCCCGACCCCTCACACACAGAAAATAAACAGTGTCAATAACAATCCCCGACCCCTCACACACAGAAAATAAACAGTGTCAATAACAATCCCCGATCCCTCACACACAGAAAATAAACAGTGTCAATAACAATCCCCGACCCCTCACACACAGAAAATAAACAGTGTCAATAACAATCCCCGATCCCTCACACACAGAAAATAAACAGTGTCAATAACAATCCCCGACCCTCCCACAGAAAATAAACAGTGTCAATAACAATCCCCGACCCCTCACACACAGAAAATAAACAGTGTCAATAACAATCCCCGATCCCTCACCCACAGAAAATAAACAGTGTCAATAACAATCCCCTATCCCTTACCCACAGAAAATAAACAGTGTCAATAACAATCCCCGATCCCCTCACACACAGAAAATAAACAGTGTCAATAACAATCCCCGATACCTCACACACAGAAAATAAACAGTGTCAATAACAATCCCCGATCCCTCACACACAGAAAATAAACAGTGTCAATAACAATCCCCGATCCCCTCACACACAGAAAATAAACAGTGTCAATAACAATCCCCGATACCTCACACACAGAAAATAAACAGTGTCAATAACAATCCCCGACCCTTCACACACAGAAAATAAACAGTGTCAATAACAATCCCCGATCCCTCACCCACAGAAAATAAACAGTGTCAATAACAATCCCCGACCCCTCCCACACAGAAAATAAACAGTGTCAATAACAATCCCCGATACCTCACACACAGAAAATAAACAGTGTCAATAACAATCCCCGATCCCTCACCCACAGAAAATAAACAGTGTCAATAACAATCCCCGACCCCTCCCACACAGAAAATAAACAGTGTCAATAACAATCCCCGATCCCCTCACACACAGAAAATAAACAGTGTCAATAACAATCCCCGATACCTCACACACAGAAAATAAACAGTGTCAATAACAATCCCCGATCCCCTCACACACAGAAAATAAACAGTGTCAATAACAATCCCCGATACCTCACACACAGAAAATAAACAGTGTCAATAACAATCCCCGACCCCTCACACACAGAAAATAAACAGTGTCAATAACAATCCCCGACCCCTCCCACACAGAAAATAAACAGTGTCAATAACAATCCCCGATACCTCACACACAGAAAATAAACAGTGTCAATAACAATCCCCGACCCTTCACACACAGAAAATAAACAGTGTCAATAACAATCCCCGATCCCTCACCCACAGAAAATAAACAGTGTCAATAACAATCCCCTACGGCTCACACACAGAAAATAAACAGTGTCAATAACAATCCCCGACCCCTCACACACAGAAAATAAACAGTGTCAGTAACAATCCCCGATCCCTCACCCACAGAAAATAAACAGTGTCAATAACAATCCCCGATCCCTCACACACAGAAAATAAACAGTGTCAATAACAATCCCCGATCCCTCACACACAGAAAATAAACACTCAATAACAATCCCCGATCCCCTCACACACAAAATAAACAGTGTCAATAACAATCCCCGATACCTCACACACAGAAAATAAACAGTGTCAATAACAATCCCCGACCCCTCACACACAGAAAATAAACAGTGTCAATAACAATCCCCGACCCCTCCCACACAGAAAATAAACAGTGTCAATAACAATCCCCGATACCTCACACACAGAAAATAAACAGTGTCAATAACAATCCCCGACCCCTCACACACAGAAAATAAACAGTGTCAATAACAATCCCCGACCCCTCACCCACAGAAAATAAACAGTGTCAATAACAATCCCCGACCCCTCACACACAGAAAATAAACAGTGTCAATAACAATCCCCGACCCCTCACACACAGAAAATAAACAGTGTCAATAACAATCCCCGATCCCTCACACACAGAAAATAAACAGTGTCAATAACAATCCCCGACCCTCCCACCGAAAATAAACAGTGTCAATAACAATCCCCGACCCCTCACACACAGAAAATAAACAGTGTCAATAACAATCCCCGATCCCTCACCCACAGAAAATAAACAGTGTCAATAACAATCCCCTATCCCTTACCCACAGAAAATAAACAGTGTCAATAACAATCCCCGATCCCCTCACACACAGAAAATAAACAGTGTCAATAACAATCCCCGATCCCTCACACACAGAAAATAAACAGTGTCAATAACAATCCCCGATCCCTCACACACAGAAAATAAACAGTGTCAATAACAATCCCTGATCCCTCACACACAGAAAATAAACAGTGTCAATAACAATCCCCGATCCCTCACACACAGAAAATAAACAGTGTCAATAACAATCCCCGATCCCTCACACACAGAAAATAAACAGTGTCAATAACAATCCCCGATCCCTCACACACAGAAAATAAACAGTGTCAATAACAATCCCTGATCCCTCACACACAGAAAATAAACAGTGTCAATAACAATCCCCGATCCCTCACACACAGAAAATAAACAGTGTCAATAACAATCCCCGATCCCTCACACACAGAAAATAAACAGTGTCAATAACAATCCCTGATCCCTCACACACAGAAAATAAACAGTGTCAATAACAATCCCCGATCCCCTCACACACAGAAAATAAACAGTGTCAATAACAATCCCCGATACCTCACACACAGAAAATAAACAGTGTCAATAACAATCCCCGACCCCTCACACACAGAAAATAAACAGTGTCAATAACAATCCCCGACCCCTCCCACACAGAAAATAAACAGTGTCAATAACAATCCCCGATACCTCACACACAGAAAATAAACAGTGTCAATAACAATCCCCGACCCTTCACACACAGAAAATAAACAGTGTCAATAACAATCCCCGATCCCTCACCCACAGAAAATAAACAGTGTCAATAACAATCCCCTACGGCTCACACACAGAAAATAAACAGTGTCAGTAACAATCCCCGATCCCTCACCCACAGAAAATAAACAGTGTCAATAACAATCCCCGATCCCTCACACACAGAAAATAAACAGTGTCAATAACAATCCCCGATCCCTCACACACAGAAAATAAACAGTGTCAATAACAATCCCCGATCCCCTCACACACAGAAAATAAACAGTGTCAATAACAATCCCCGATACCTCACACACAGAAAATAAACAGTGTCAATAACAATCCCCGACCCCTCACACACAGAAAATAAACAGTGTCAATAACAATCCCCGACCCCTCCCACACAGAAAATAAACAGTGTCAATAACAATCCCCGATACCTCACACACAGAAAATAAACAGTGTCAATAACAATCCCCGACCCTTCACACACAGAAAATAAACAGTGTCAATAACAATCCCCGATCCCTCACCCACAGAAAATAAACAGTGTCAATAACAATCCCCTACGGCTCACACACAGAAAATAAACAGTGTCAGTAACAATCCCCGATCCCTCACCCACAGAAAATAAACAGTGTCAATAACAATCCCCGACCCCTCACCCACAGAAAATAAACAGTGTCAATAACAATCTCCGATCCCTCACACACAGAAAATAAACAGTGTCAATAACAATCCCCGACCTCTCACACACAGAAAATAAACAGTGTCAATAACAATCCCCGACCCCTCACACACAGAAAATAAACAGTGTCAATAACAATCCCCGATCCCTCACACACAGAAAATAAACAGTGTCAATAACAATCCCCGACCCTCCCACTGAAAATAAACAGTGTCAATAACAATCCCCGACCCCTCACACACAGAAAATAAACAGTGTCAATAACAATCCCCTACTCCTCACACACAGAAAATAAACAGTGTCAATAACAATCTCCGATCCCTCACACACAGAAAATAAACAGTGTCAATAACAATCCCCGACCCTCCCACTGAAAATAAACAGTGTCAATAACAATCCCCGACCCCTCACACACAGAAAATAAACAGTGTCAATAACAATCCCCTACGCCTCACACACAGAAAATAAACAGTGTCAATAACAATCCCCGATCCCTCACACACAGAAAATAAACAGTGTCAATAACAATCCCCGATCCCTCACACACAGAAAATAAACAGTGTCAATAACAATCCCCGACCCCTCACACACAGAAAATAAACAGTGTCAATAACAATCCCCGACCCTCCCACAGAAAATAAACAGTGTCAGTAACAATCCCCGATCCCTCACACACAGAAAATAAACAGTGTCAATAACAATCCCCTACGGCTCACACACAGAAAATAAACAGTGTCAGTAACAATCCCCGATCCCTCACCCACAGAAAATAAACAGTGTCAATAACAATCCCCGATCCCTCACACACAGAAAATAAACAGTGTCAATAACAATCCCCGATCCCTCACACACAGAAAATAAACAGTGTCAATAACAATCCCCGATCCCCTCACACACAGAAAATAAACAGTGTCAATAACAATCCCCGATACCTCACACACAGAAAATAAACAGTGTCAATAACAATCCCCGACCCCTCACACACAGAAAATAAACAGTGTCAATAACAATCCCCGACCCCTCCCACACAGAAAATAAACAGTGTCAATAACAATCCCCGATACCTCACACACAGAAAATAAACAGTGTCAATAACAATCCCCGATCTCTCACACACAGAAAATAAACAGTGTCAATAACAATCCCCTACGGCTCACACACAGAAAATAAACAGTGTCAGTAACAATCCCCGATCCCTCACACACAGAAAATAAACAGTGTCAATAACAATCCCCGACCCCTCACCCACAGAAAATAAACAGTGTCAATAACAATCTCCGATCCCTCACACACAGAAAATAAACAGTGTCAATAACAATCCCCGACCTCTCACACACAGAAAATAAACAGTGTCAATAACAATCCACGATCCCTCACACACAGAAAATAAACAGTGTCAATAACAATCCCCGATCCCTCACACACAGAAAATAAACAGTGTCAATAACAATCCCCGACCCTCCCACTGAAAATAAACAGTGTCAATAACAATCCCCGACCCCTCACACACAGAAAATAAACAGTGTCAATAACAATCCCCTACTCCTCACACACAGAAAATAAACAGTGTCAATAACAATCTCCGATCCCTCACACACAGAAAATAAACAGTGTCAATAACAATCCCCGACCCTCCCACTGAAAATAAACAGTGTCAATAACAATCCCCGACCCCTCACACACAGAAAATAAACAGTGTCAATAACAATCCCCTACGCCTCACACACAGAAAATAAACAGTGTCAATAACAATCCCCGATCCCTCACACACAGAAAATAAACAGTGTCAATAACAATCCCCGATCCCTCACACACAGAAAATAAACAGTGTCAATAACAATCCCCGACCCCTCACACACAGAAAATAAACAGTGTCAATAACAATCCCCGACCCTCCCACAGAAAATAAACATTGTCAATAACAATCCCCGACCCCTCACACACAGAAAATAAACAGTGTCAATAACAATCCCCGATCCCTCACACACAGAAAATAAACAGTGTCAATAACAATCCCCGATCCCTCACACACAGAAAATAAACAGTGTCAATAACAATCCCCGACCCTCCCACAGAAAATAAACAGTGTCAATAACAATCCCCGATCCCTCACACACAGAAAATAAACAGTGTCAATAACAATCCCCGACCCCTCACACACAGAAAATAAACAGTGTCAATAACAATCCCCGACCCCTCACACTGAAAATAAACAGTGTCAATAACAATCCCCGATCCCTCACACACAGAAAATAAACAGTGTCAATAACAATCCCCAATCCCTCACACACAGAAAATAAACAGTGTCAATAACAATCCCCGATCCCTCACACACAGAAAATAAACAGTGTTAGTAACAATCCCCGATCCCTCACACACAGAAAATAAACAGTGTCAATAACAATCCCCGACCCTCCCACAGAAAATAAACAGTGTCAGTAACTATCCCCGATCCCTCACACACAGAAAATAAACAGTGTCAATAACAATCCCCGACCCTCCCACAGAAAATAAACAGTGTCAATAACAATCCCCGATCCCTCACACACAGAAAATAAACAGTGCCAATAACAATCCCCGATCCCTCACACACAGAAAATAAACAGTGTCAGTAACAATCCCCGACCCCTCACACACAGAAAATAAACAGTGTCAATAACAATCCCCGATCCCTCACACACAGAAAATAAACAGTGTCAATAACAATCCCCGATCCCTCACACACAGAAAATAAACAGTGTCAATAACAATCCCCGATCCCTCACACGCAGAAAATAAACGGTGTCAATAACAATCCCCGATCCCTCACACACAGAAAATAAACAGTGTCAATAACAATCCCCGATCCCTCACACACAGAAAATAAACAGTGTCAGTAACAATCCCCGATCCCTCACACACAGAAAATAAACAGTGTCAATAACAATCCCCGTTCCCTCACACACAGAAAATAAACAGTGTCAGTAACAATCCCCGATCCCTCACACACAGAAAATAAACAGTGTCAATAACAATCCCCGATCCCTCACCCACAGAAAATAAACAGTGTCAGTAACAATCCCCGATCCCTCACACACAGAAAATAAACAGTGTCAATAACAATCCCCGATCCCTCACACACAGAAAATAAACAGTGTCAGTAACAATCCCCGATCCCTCACACACAGAAAATAAACAGTGTCAATAACAATCCCCGATCCCTCACACACAGAAAATAACCAGTGTCAATAACAATCCCCGATCCCTCACACACAGAAAATAAACAGTGTCAATAACAATCCCCGATCCCTCACACACAGAAAATAAACAGTGTCAATAACAATCCCCGATCCCTCACACACAGAAAATAAACAGTGTCAGTAACAATCCCCGATCCCTCACACACAGAAAATAAACAGTGTCAATAACAATCCCCGATCCCCTCACACACAGAAAATAAACAGTGTCAATAACAATCCCCGATCCCTCACACACAGAAAATAAACAGTGTCAATAACAATCCCCGATCCCTCACACACAGAAAATAAACAGTGTCAATAACAATCCCCGATCCCCTCATACACAGAAAATAAACAGTGTCAATAACAATCCCCGATACCTCACACACAGAAAATAAACAGTGTCAATAACAATCCCCGACCCCTCACACACAGAAAATAAACAGTGTCAATAACAATCCCCGACCCCTCCCACACAGAAAATAAACAGTGTCAATAACAATCCCCGATACCTCACACACAGAAAATAAACAGTGTCAATAACAATCCCCGACCCCTCACACACAGAAAATAAACAGTGTCAATAACAATCCCCGATCCCTCACCCACAGAAAATAAACAGTGTCAATAACAATCCCCTACGGCTCACACACAGAAAATAAACAGTGTCAGTAACAATCCCCGATCCCTCACCCACAGAAAATAAACAGTGTCAATAACAATCCCCGACCCCTCACCCACAGAAAATAAACAGTGTCAATAACTATCTCCGATCCCTCACACACAGAAAATAAACAGTGTCAATAACAATCCCCGACCTCTCACACACAGAAAATAAACAGTGTCAATAACAATCCCCGACCCCTCACACACAGAAAATAAACAGTGTCAATAACAATCCCCGATCCCTCACACACAGAAAATAAAGTGTCAATAACAATCCCCGATCCTCCCACTGAAAATAAACAGTGTCAATAACAATCCCCGACCCCTCACACACAGAAAATAAACAGTGTCAATAACAATCCCCGATCCCTCACACACAGAAAATAAACAGTGTCAATAACAATCCCCGATCCCTCACACACAGAAAATAAACAGTGTCAATAACAATCCCCGATCCCTCACACACAGAAAATAAACAGTGTCAATAACAATCCCCGATCCCTCACACACAGAAAATAAACAGTGTCAGTAACAATCCCCGATCCCTCACACACAGAAAATAAACAGTGTCATTAACAATCCCCGATCCCTCACACACAGAAAATAAACAGTGTCAGTAACAATCCCCGATCCCTCACACACAGAAAATAAACAGTGTCAATAACAATCCCCGACCACTCACACACAGAAAATAAACAGTGTCAATAACAATCCCCGATCCCTCACACACAGAAAATAAACAGTGTCAGTAACAATCCCCGATCCCTCACACACAGAAAATAAACAGTGTCAATAACAATCCCCGATCCCTCACCCACAGAAAATAAACAGTGTCAGTAACAATCCCCGAACCCTCACACACAGAAAATAAACAGTGTCAATAACAATCCCCGATCCCTCACACACAGAAAATAAACAGTGTCAGTAACAATCCCCGATCCCTCACACACAGAAAATAAACAGTGTCAATAACAATCCCCGATCCCTCACACACAGAAAATAAACAGTGTCAATAACAATCCCCGATCCCTCACACACAGAAAATAAACAGTGTCAATAACAATCCCCGATCCCTCACACACAGAAAATAAACAGTGTCAATAAGAATCCCCGATCCCTCACACACAGAAAATAAACAGTGTCAGTAACAATCCCCGATCCCTCACACACAGAAAATAAACAGTGTCAATAACAATCCCCGATCCCTCACACACAGAAAATAAACAGTGTCAGTAACAATCCCCGATCCCTCACACACAGAAAATAAACAGTGTCAGTAACAATCCCCGATCCCTCACACACAGAAAATAAACAGTGTCAGTAACAATCCCCGATCCCTCACACACTGAAAATAAACAGTGTCAATAACAATCCCCGACCCCTCACACACAGAAAATAAACAGTGTCAATAACAATCCCCTACTCCTCACACACAGAAAATAAACAGTGTCAATAACAATCTCCGATCCCTCACACACAGAAAATAAACAGTGTCAATAACAATCCCCGACCCTCCCACTGAAAATAAACAGTGTCAATAACAATCCCCGACCCCTCACACACAGAAAATAAACAGTGTCAATAACAATCCCCTACGCCTCACACACAGAAAATAAACAGTGTCAATAACAATCCCCGATCCCTCACACACAGAAAATAAACAGTGTCAATAACAATCCCCGATCCCTCACACACAGAAAATAAACAGTGTCAATAACAATCCCCGACCCCTCACACACAGAAAATAAACAGTGTCAATAACAATCCCCGACCCTCCCACAGAAAATAAACATTGTCAATAACAATCCCCGACCCCTCACACACAGAAAATAAACAGTGTCAATAACAATCCCCGATCCCTCACACACAGAAAATAAACAGTGTCAATAACAATCCCCGATCCCTCACACACAGAAAATAAACAGTGTCAATAACAATCCCCGACCCTCCCACAGAAAATAAACAGTGTCAATAACAATCCCCGATCCCTCACACACAGAAAATAAACAGTGTCAATAACAATCCCCGATCCCTCACCCACAGAAAATAAACAGTGTCAATAACAATCCCCGACCCCTCACACACAGAAAATAAACAGTGTCAATAACATTCCCCGACCCCTCACACACAGAAAATAAACAGTGTCAATAACAATCCCCGACCCCTCACACTGAAAATAAACAGTGTCAATAACAATCCCCGATCCCTCACACACAGAAAATAAACAGTGTCAATAACAATCCCCAATCCCTCACACACAGAAAATAAACAGTGTCAATAACAATCCCCGATCCCTCACACACAGAAAATAAACAGTGTCAGTAACAATCCCCGATCCCTCACACACAGAAAATAAACAGTGTCAATAACAATCCCCGATCCCTCACACACAGAAAATAAACAGTGTCAATAACAATCCCCGATCCCTCACACACAGAAAATAAACAGTGTCAGTAACAATCCCCGATCCCTCACACACAGAAAATAAACAGTGTCAATAACAATCCCCGATCCCCTCACACACAGAAAATAAACAGTGTCAGTAACAATCCCCGATCCCTCACCCACAGAAAATAAACAGTGTCAATAACAATCCCCGACCCCTCACCCACAGAAAATAAACAGTGTCAATAACAATCCCCGATACCTCACACACAGAAAATAAACAGTGTCAATAACAATCCCCGACCCTCCCACTGAAAATAAACAGTGTCAATAACAATCCCCGACCCCTCACACACAGAAAATAAACAGTGTCAATAACAATCCCCTACGCCTCACACACAGAAAATGAACAGTGTCAATAACAATCCCCGATCCCTCACACACAGAAAATAAACAGTGTCAATAACAATCCCCGATCCCTCACACACAGAAAATAAACAGTGTCAATAACAATCCCCGACCCCTCACACACAGAAAATAAACAGTGTCAATAACAATCCCCG
Source organism: Hemitrygon akajei (assembly GCF_048418815.1). Classification (NCBI taxonomy): domain Eukaryota; kingdom Metazoa; phylum Chordata; class Chondrichthyes; order Myliobatiformes; family Dasyatidae; genus Hemitrygon; species Hemitrygon akajei. The sequence goes on from NC_133144.1 coordinate 8,787,637, forward strand.
ACCCTCCCACAGAAAATAAACATTGTCAATAACAATCCCCGTCCCCTCACACACAGAAAATAAACAGTGTCAATAACAATCCCCGATCCCTCACACACAGAAAATAAACAGTGTCAATAACAATCCCCGATCCCTCACACACAGAAAATAAGCAGTGTCAATAACAATCCCCGACCCTCCCACAGAAAATAAACAGTGTCAATAACAATCCCCGATCCCTCACACACAGAAAATAAACAGTGTCAATAACAATCCCCGATCCCTCACCCACAGAAAATAAACAGTGTCAATAACAATCCCCGACCCCTCACACACAGAAAATAAACAGTGTCAATAACAATCCCCGACCCCTCACACACAGAAAATAAACAGTGTCAATAACAATCCCCGACCCCTCACACACTGAAAATAAACAGTGTCAATAACAATCCCCGATCCCTCACACACAGAAAATAAACAGTGTCAATAACAATCCCCAATCCCTCACACACAGAAAATAAACAGTGTCAATAACAATCCCCAATCCCTCACACACAGAAAATAAACAGTGTCAGTAACAATCCCCGATCCCTCACACACAGAAAATAAACAGTGTCAATAACAATCCCCGACCCTCCCACAGAAAATAAACAGTGTCAATAACAATCCCCGACCCCTCACACTGAAAATAAACAGTGTCAATAACAATCCCCGATCCCTCACACACAGAAAATAAACAGTGTCAATAACAATCCCCAATCCCTCACACACAGAAAATAAACAGTGTCAATAACAATCCCCGATCCCTCACACACAGAAAATAAACAGTGTCAGTAACAATCCCCGATCCCTCACACACAGAAAATAAACAGTGTCAATAACAATCCCCGATCCCTCACACACAGAAAATAAACAGTGTCAATAACAATCCCCGATCCCTCACACACAGAAAATAAACAGTGTCAGTAACAATCCCCGATCCCTCACACACAGAAAATAAACAGTGTCAATAACAATCCCCGATCCCCTCACACACAGAAAATAAACAGTGTCAGTAACAATCCCCGATCCCTCACCCACAGAAAATAAACAGTGTCAATAACAATCCCCGACCCCTCACCCACAGAAAATAAACAGTGTCAATAACAATCCCCGATACCTCACACACAGAAAATAAACAGTGTCAATAACAATCCCCGACCCTCCCACTGAAAATAAACAGTGTCAATAACAATCCCCGACCCCTCACACACAGAAAATAAACAGTGTCAATAACAATCCCCTACGCCTCACACACAGAAAATGAACAGTGTCAATAACAATCCCCGATCCCTCACACACAGAAAATAAACAGTGTCAATAACAATCCCCGATCCCTCACACACAGAAAATAAACAGTGTCAATAACAATCCCCGACCCCTCACACACAGAAAATAAACAGTGTCAATAACAATCCCCGACCCTCCCACAGAAAATAAACATTGTCAATAACAATCCCCGTCCCCTCACACACAGAAAATAAACAGTGTCAATAACAATCCCCGATCCCTCACACACAGAAAATAAACAGTGTCAATAACAATCCCCGATCCCTCACACACAGAAAATAAGCAGTGTCAATAACAATCCCCGACCCTCCCACAGAAAATAAACAGTGTCAATAACAATCCCCGATCCCTCACACACAGAAAATAAACAGTGTCAATAACAATCCCCGATCCCTCACCCACAGAAAATAAACAGTGTCAATAACAATCCCCGACCCCTCACACACAGAAAATAAACAGTGTCAATAACAATCCCCGACCCCTCACACACAGAAAATAAACAGTGTCAATAACAATCCCCGACCCCTCACACACTGAAAATAAACAGTGTCAATAACAATCCCCGATCCCTCACACACAGAAAATAAACAGTGTCAATAACAATCCCCAATCCCTCACACACAGAAAATAAACAGTGTCAATAACAATCCCCAATCCCTCACACACAGAAAATAAACAGTGTCAGTAACAATCCCCGATCCCTCACACACAGAAAATAAACAGTGTCAATAACAATCCCCGACCCTCCCACAGAAAATAAACAGTGTCAGTAACAATCCCCGATCCCTCACACACAGAAAATAAACAGTGTCAGTAACAATCCCCAATCCCTCACACACAGAAAATAAACAGTGTCAATAACAATCCCCGATCCCTCACACACAGAAAATAAACAGTGTCAATAACAATCCCCGATCACTCACACACAGAAAATAAACAGTGTCAATAACAATCCCCGATCCCTCACACACAGAAAATAAACAGTGTCAATAACAATCCCCGATCCCTCACACACAGAAAATAAACAGTGTCAATAACAATCCCCGATCCCTCACACACAGAAAATAAACAGTGTCAGTAACAATCCCCGATCCCTCACACACAGAAAATAAACAGTGTCAATAACAATCCCCGACCCCTCACACACAGAAAATAAACAGTGTCAGTAACAATCCCCGATCCCTCACACACAGAAAATAAACAGTGTCAATAACAATCCCCGACCCCTCACACACAGAAAATAAACAGTGTCAATAACAATCCCCGATCCCTCACACACAGAAAATAAACAGTGTCAGTAACAATCCCCGATCCCTCACACACAGAAAATAAACAGTGTCAATAACAATCCCCGATCCCTCACCCACAGAAAATAAACAGTGTCAGTAACAATCCCCGATCCCTCACACACAGAAAATAAACAGTGTCAATAACAATCCCCGATCCCTCACACACAGAAAATAAACAGTGTCAGTAACAATCCCCGATCCCTCACACACAGAAAATAAACAGTGTCAATAACAATCCCCGATACCTCACACACAGAAAATAAACAGTGTCAATAACAATCCCCGATCCCTCACACACAGAAAATAAACAGTGTCAATAACAATCCCCGATCCCTCACACACAGAAAATAAACAGTGTCAATAACAATCCCCGACCCCTCACACACAGAAAATAAACAGTGTCAATAACAATCCCCGACCCTCCCACAGAAAATAAACAGTGTCAATAACAATCCCCGACCCCTCACACACAGAAAATAAACAGTGTCAATAACAATCCCCGACCCCTCACACACTGAAAATAAACAGTGTCAATAACAATCCCCGACCCTCCCACAGAAAATAAACAGTGTCAATAACAATCCCCGATCCCTCACACACAGAAAATAAACAGTGTCAATAACAATCCCCGATCCCTCACACACAGAAAATAAACAGTGTCAATAACAATCCCCGATCCCTCACACACAGAAAATAAACAGTGTCAATAACAATCCCCGACCCCTCACACACAGAAAATAAACAGTGTCAATAACAATCCCCGATCCCTCACACACAGAAAATAAACAGTGTCAATAACAATCCCCGATCCCTCACACACAGAAAATAAACAGTGTCAATAACAATCCCCGACCCCTCACACACTGAAAATAAACAGTGTCAATAACAATACCCGACCCTCCCACAGAAAATAAACAGTGTCAATAACAATCCCCGATCCCTCACACACAGAAAATAAACAGTGTCAATAACAATCCCCGATCCCTCACACACAGAAAATAAACAGTGTCAATAACAATCCCCGATCCCTCACACACAGAAAATAAACAGTGTCAATAACAATCCCCGACCCCTCACACACAGAAAATAAACAGTGTCAATAACAATCCCCGATCCCTCACACACAGAAAATAAACAGTGTCAATAACAATCCCCGACCCCTCACACACTGAAAATAAACAGTGTCAATAACAATCCCCGACCCTCCCACAGAAAATAAACAGTGTCAATAACAATCCCCGATCCCTCACACACAGAAAATAAACAGTGTCAATAACAATCCCCGATCCCTCACACACAGAAAATAAACAGTGTCAATAACAATCCCCGATCCCTCACACACAGAAAATAAACAGTGTCAATAACAATCCCCGACCCCTCACACACAGAAAATAAACAGTGTCAATAACAATCCCCGATCCCTCACACACAGAAAATAAACAGTGTCAATAACAATCCCCGATCCCTCACACACAGAAAATAAACAGTGTCAATAACAATCCCCGACCCCTCACACACTGAAAATAAACAGTGTCAATAACAATCCCCGACCCTCCCACAGAAAATAAACAGTGTCAATAACAATCCCCGATCCCTCACACACAGAAAATAAACAGTGTCAATAACAATCCCCGATCCCTCACACACAGAAAATAAACAGTGTCAATAACAATCCCCGATCCCTCACACACATAAAATAAACAGTGTCAATAACAATCCCCGACCCCTCACACACAGAAAATAAACAGTGTCAATAACAATCACCGACCCTCCCACAGAAAATAAACAGTGTCAATAACAATCCCCGATCCCTCACACACAGAAAATAAACAGTGTCAATAACAATCCCCGACCCCTCACACACAGAAAATAAACAGTGTCAATAACAATCCCCGATCCCTCACACACAGAAAATAAACAGTGTCAATAACAATCCCCGACCTCTCACACACAGAAAATAAACAGTGTCAATAACAATCCCTGACCCTCAAACACTGAAAATAAACAGTGTCAATAACAATCCCCGACCCCTCACACACAGAAAATAAACAGTGTCAATAACAATCCCCGACCCCTCACACTGAAAATAAACAGTGTCAGTAACAATCCCCGATCCCTCACCCACAGAAAATAAACAGTGTCAATAACAATCCCCGACCCCTCACCCACAGAAAATAAACAGTGTCAATAACAATCCCCGATACCTCACACACAGAAAATAAACAGTGTCAATAACAATCCCCGACCCTCCCACTGAAAATAAACAGTGTCAATAACAATCCCCGACCCCTCACACACAGAAAATAAACAGTGTCAATAACAATCCCCTACGCCTCACACACAGAAAATGAACAGTGTCAATAACAATCCCCGATCCCTCACACACAGAAAATAAACAGTGTCAATAACAATCCCCGATCCCTCACACACAGAAAATAAACAGTGTCAATAACAATCCCCGACCCCTCACACACAGAAAATAAACAGTGTCAATAACAATCCCCGACCCTCCCACAGAAAATAAACATTGTCAATAACAATCCCCGTCCCCTCACACACAGAAAATAAACAGTGTCAATAACAATCCCCGATCCCTCACACACAGAAAATAAACAGTGTCAATAACAATCCCCGATCCCTCACACACAGAAAATAAGCAGTGTCAATAACAATCCCCGACCCTCCCACAGAAAATAAACAGTGTCAATAACAATCCCCGATCCCTCACACACAGAAAATAAACAGTGTCAATAACAATCCCCGATCCCTCACCCACAGAAAATAAACAGTGTCAATAACAATCCCCGACCCCTCACACACAGAAAATAAACAGTGTCAATAACAATCCCCGACCCCTCACACACAGAAAATAAACAGTGTCAATAACAATCCCCGACCCCTCACACACTGAAAATAAACAGTGTCAATAACAATCCCCGATCCCTCACACACAGAAAATAAACAGTGTCAATAACAATCCCCAATCCCTCACACACAGAAAATAAACAGTGTCAATAACAATCCCCAATCCCTCACACACAGAAAATAAACAGTGTCAGTAACAATCCCCGATCCCTCACACACAGAAAATAAACAGTGTCAATAACAATCCCCGACCCTCCCACAGAAAATAAACAGTGTCAGTAACAATCCCCGATCCCTCACACACAGAAAATAAACAGTGTCAGTAACAATCCCCAATCCCTCACACACAGAAAATAAACAGTGTCAATAACAATCCCCGATCCCTCACACACAGAAAATAAACAGTGTCAATAACAATCCCCGATCACTCACACACAGAAAATAAACAGTGTCAATAACAATCCCCGATCCCTCACACACAGAAAATAAACAGTGTCAATAACAATCCCCGATCCCTCACACACAGAAAATAAACAGTGTCAATAACAATCCCCGATCCCTCACACACAGAAAATAAACAGTGTCAGTAACAATCCCCGATCCCTCACACACAGAAAATAAACAGTGTCAATAACAATCCCCGACCCCTCACACACAGAAAATAAACAGTGTCAGTAACAATCCCCGATCCCTCACACACAGAAAATAAACAGTGTCAATAACAATCCCCGACCCCTCACACACAGAAAATAAACAGTGTCAATAACAATCCCCGATCCCTCACACACAGAAAATAAACAGTGTCAGTAACAATCCCCGATCCCTCACACACAGAAAATAAACAGTGTCAATAACAATCCCCGATCCCTCACCCACAGAAAATAAACAGTGTCAGTAACAATCCCCGATCCCTCACACACAGAAAATAAACAGTGTCAATAACAATCCCCGATCCCTCACACACAGAAAATAAACAGTGTCAGTAACAATCCCCGATCCCTCACACACAGAAAATAAACAGTGTCAATAACAATCCCCGATACCTCACACACAGAAAATAAACAGTGTCAATAACAATCCCCGATCCCTCACACACAGAAAATAAACAGTGTCAATAACAATCCCCGATCCCTCACACACAGAAAATAAACAGTGTCAATAACAATCCCCGACCCCTCACACACAGAAAATAAACAGTGTCAATAACAATCCCCGACCCTCCCACAGAAAATAAACAGTGTCAATAACAATCCCCGACCCCTCACACACAGAAAATAAACAGTGTCAATAACAATCCCCGACCCCTCACACACTGAAAATAAACAGTGTCAATAACAATCCCCGACCCTCCCACAGAAAATAAACAGTGTCAATAACAATCCCCGATCCCTCACACACAGAAAATAAACAGTGTCAATAACAATCCCCGATCCCTCACACACAGAAAATAAACAGTGTCAATAACAATCCCCGATCCCTCACACACAGAAAATAAACAGTGTCAATAACAATCCCCGACCCCTCACACACAGAAAATAAACAGTGTCAATAACAATCCCCGATCCCTCACACACAGAAAATAAACAGTGTCAATAACAATCCCCGATCCCTCACACACAGAAAATAAACAGTGTCAATAACAATCCCCGACCCCTCACACACTGAAAATAAACAGTGTCAATAACAATACCCGACCCTCCCACAGAAAATAAACAGTGTCAATAACAATCCCCGATCCCTCACACACAGAAAATAAACAGTGTCAATAACAATCCCCGATCCCTCACACACAGAAAATAAACAGTGTCAATAACAATCCCCGATCCCTCACACACAGAAAATAAACAGTGTCAATAACAATCCCCGACCCCTCACACACAGAAAATAAACAGTGTCAATAACAATCCCCGATCCCTCACACACAGAAAATAAACAGTGTCAATAACAATCCCCGACCCCTCACACACTGAAAATAAACAGTGTCAATAACAATCCCCGACCCTCCCACAGAAAATAAACAGTGTCAATAACAATCCCCGATCCCTCACACACAGAAAATAAACAGTGTCAATAACAATCCCCGATCCCTCACACACAGAAAATAAACAGTGTCAATAACAATCCCCGATCCCTCACACACAGAAAATAAACAGTGTCAATAACAATCCCCGACCCCTCACACACAGAAAATAAACAGTGTCAATAACAATCCCCGATCCCTCACACACAGAAAATAAACAGTGTCAATAACAATCCCCGATCCCTCACACACAGAAAATAAACAGTGTCAATAACAATCCCCGACCCCTCACACACTGAAAATAAACAGTGTCAATAACAATCCCCGACCCTCCCACAGAAAATAAACAGTGTCAATAACAATCCCCGATCCCTCACACACAGAAAATAAACAGTGTCAATAACAATCCCCGATCCCTCACACACAGAAAATAAACAGTGTCAATAACAATCCCCGATCCCTCACACACATAAAATAAACAGTGTCAATAACAATCCCCGACCCCTCACACACAGAAAATAAACAGTGTCAATAACAATCACCGACCCTCCCACAGAAAATAAACAGTGTCAATAACAATCCCCGATCCCTCACACACAGAAAATAAACAGTGTCAATAACAATCCCCGACCCCTCACACACAGAAAATAAACAGTGTCAATAACAATCCCCGATCCCTCACACACAGAAAATAAACAGTGTCAATAACAATCCCCGACCTCTCACACACAGAAAATAAACAGTGTCAATAACAATCCCTGACCCTCAAACACTGAAAATAAACAGTGTCAATAACAATCCCCGACCCCTCACACACAGAAAATAAACAGTGTCAATAACAATCCCCGACCCCTCACACTGAAAATAAACAGTGTCAATAACAATCCCCGATCCCTCACACACAGAAAATAAACAGTGTCAATAACAATCCCCAATCCCTCACACACAGAAAATAAACAGTGTCAATAACAATCCCCAATCCCTCACACACAGAAAATAAACAGTGTCAGTAACAATCCCCGATCCCTCACACACAGAAAATAAACAGTGTCAATAACAATCCCCGACCCTCCCACAGAAAATAAACAGTGTCAGTAACAATCCCCGATCCCTCACACACAGAAAATAAACAGTGTCAGTAACAATCCCCGATCCCTCACACACAGAAAATAAACAGTGTCAATAACAATCCCCGATCCCTCACACACAGAAAATAAACAGTGTCAATAACAATCCCCGATCCCTCACACACAGAAAATAAACAGTGTCAATAACAATCCCCGATCCCTCACACACAGAAAATAAACAGTGTCAATAACAATCCCCGACCCCTCACACACAGAAAATAAACAGTGTCAATAACAATCCCCGATCCCTCACACACAGAAAATAAACAGTGTCAATAACTATCCCCGACCTCTCACACACAGAAAATAAACAGTGTCAATAACAATCCCTGACCCTCAAACACTGAAAATAAACAGTGTCAATAACAATCCCCGACCCCTCACACACAGAAAATAAACGGTGTCAATAACAATCCCCGACCCCTCACACTGAAAATAAACAGTGTCAATAACAATCCCCGATCCCTCACACACAGAAAATAAACAGTGTCAATAACAATCCCCAATCCCTCACACACAGAAAATAAACAGTGTCAATAACAATCCCCAATCCCTCACACACAGAAATAAAACAGTGTCAGTAACAATCCCCGATCCCTCACACACAGAAAATAAACAGTGTCAATAACAATCCCCGACCCTCCCACAGAAAATAAACAGTGTCAGTAACAATCCCCGATCCCTCACACACAGAAAATAAACAGTGTCAGTAACAATCCCCGATCCCTCACACACAGAAAATAAACAGTGTCAATAACAATCCCCGATCCCTCACACACAGAAAATAAACAGTGTCAATAACAATCCCCGATCCCTCACACACAGAAAATAAACAGTGTCAATAACAATCCCCGATCCCTCACACACAGAAAATAAACAGTGTCAATAACAATCCCCGATCCCTCACACACAGAAAATAAACAGTGTCAATAACAATCCCCGATCCCTCACACACAGAAAATAAACAGTGTCAGTAACAATCCCCGATCCCTCACACACAGAAAATAAACAGTGTCAATAACAATCCCCGACCCCTCACACACAGAAAATAAACAGTGTCAGTAACAATCCCCGATCCCTCACACACAGAAAATAAACAGTGTCAATAACAATCCCCGACCCCTCACACACAGAAAATAAACAGTGTCAATAACAATCCCCGATCCCTCACACACAGAAAATAAACAGTGTCAGTAACAATCCCCGATCCCTCACACACAGAAAATAAACAGTGTCAATAACAATCCCCGATCCCTCACCCACAGAAAATAAACAGTGTCAGTAACAATCCCCGATCCCTCACACACAGAAAATAAACAGTGTCAATAACAATCCCCGATCCCTCACACACAGAAAATAAACAGTGTCAGTAACAATCCCCGATCCCTCACACACAGAAAATAAACAGTGTCAATAACAATCCCCGATCCCTCACACACAGAAAATAAACAGTGTCAATAACAATCCCCGATCCCTCACACACAGAAAATAAACAGTGTCAATAACAATCCCCGATCCCTCACACACAGAAAATAAACAGTGTCAATAACAATCCCCGATCCCTCACACACAGAAAATAAACAGTGTCAGTAACAATCCCCGATCCCTCACACACAGAAAATAAACAGTGTCAATAACAATCCCCGATCCCTCACACACAGAAAATAAACAGTGTCAATAACAATCCCCGACCCCTCACACACAGAAAATAAACAGTGTCAATAACAATCCCCGACCCTCCCACAGAAAATAAACAGTGTCAATAACAATCCCCGACCCCTCACACACAGAAAATAAACAGTGTCAATAACAATCCCCGACCCCTCACACACTGAAAATAAACAGTGTCAATAACAATCCCCGACCCTCCTACAGAAAATAAACAGTGTCAATAACAATCCCCGATCCCTCACACACAGAAAATAAACAGTGTCAATAACAATCCCCGATCCCTCACACACAGAAAATAAACAGTGTCAATAACAATCCCCGACCCCTCACACACAGAAAATAAACAGTGTCAATAACAATCCCCGATCCCTCACACACAGAAAATAAACAGTGTCAATAACAATCCCCGATCCCTCACACACAGAAAATAAACAGTGTCAATAACAATCCCCGACCCCTCACACACTGAAAATAAACAGTGTCAATAACAATCCCCGACCCTCCCTCAGAAAATAAACAGTGTCAATAACAATCCCCGATCCCTCACACACAGAAAATAAACAGTGTCAATAACAATCCCCGATCCCTCACACACAGAAAATAAACAGTGTCAATAACAATCCCCGATCCCTCACACACAGAAAATAAACAGTGTCAATAACAATCCCCGACCCCTCGCACACAGAAAATAAACAGTGTCAATAACAATCCCCGATCCCTCACACACAGAAAATAAACAGTGTCAATAACAATCCCCGACCCCTCACACACTGAAAATAAACAGTGTCAATAACAATCCCCGACCCTCCCACAGAAAATAAACAGTGTCAATAACAATCCCCGATCCCTCACACACAGAAAATAAACAGTGTCAATAACAATCCCCGATCCCTCACACACAGAAAATAAACAGTGTCAATAACAATCCCCGATCCCTCACACACAGAAAATAAACAGTGTCAATAACAATCCCCGACCCCTCACACACAGAAAATAAACAGTGTCAATAACAATCCCCGATCCCTCACACACAGAAAATAAACAGTGTCAATAACAATCCCCGATCCCTCACACACAGAAAATAAACTGTGTCAATAACAATCCCCGATCTCTCACACACAGAAAATAAACAGTGTCAATAACAATCCCCGACCCCTCACACACAGAAAATAAACAGTGTCAATAACAATCCCCGACCCTCACACACAGAAAATAAACAGTGTCAATAACAATCCCCGACCCTCCCACAGAAAATAAACAGTGTCAATAACAATCCCCGATCCCTCACACACAGAAAATAAACAGTGTCAATAACAATCCCCGACCACTCACACACAGAAAATAAACAGTGTCAATAACAATCCCCGACCCTCACACACAGAAAATAAACAGTGTCAATAACAATCCCCGACCCTCCCACAGAAAATAAACAGTGTCAATAACAATCCCCGATCCCTCACACACAGAAAATAAACAGTGTCAATAACAATCCCCGATCCCTCACACACAGAAAATAAACAGTGTCAATAACAATCCCCGATCCCTCACACACAGAAAATAAACAGTGTCAATAACAATCCCCGACCCCTCACACACTGAAAATAAACAGTGTCAATAACAATCCCCGACCCTCCCACAGAAAATAAACAGTGTCAATAACAATCCCCGATCCCTCACACACAGAAAATAAACAGTGTCAATAACAATCCCCGATCCCTCACACACAGAAAATAAACAGTGTCAATAACAATCCCCGATCCCTCACACACAGAAAATAAACAGTGTCAATAACAATCCCCGACCCCTCACACACAGAAAATAAACAGTGTCAATAACAATCACCGACCCTCCCACAGAAAATAAACAGTGTCAATAACAATCCCCGATCCCTCACACACAGAAAATAAACAGTGTCAATAACAATCCCCGAGCCCTCACACACAGAAAATAAACAGTGTCAATAACAATCCCCGATCCCTCACACACAGAAAATAAACAGTGTCAATAACAATCCCCGACCTCTCACACACAGAAAATAAACAGTGTCAATAACAATCCCCGACCCTCCCACTGAAAATAAACAGTGTCAATAACAATCCCCGACCCCTCACACACAGAAAATAAACAGTGTCAATAACAATCCCCGATCCCTCACCCACAGAAAATAAACAGTGTCAATAACAATCCCCGATCCCTCACACACAGAAAATAAACAGTGTCAATAACAATCCCCGATCCCTCACACACAGAAAATAAACAGTGTCAATAACAATCCCCGACCCCTCCCACACAGAAAATAAACAGTGTCAATAACAATCCCCGACCCCTCACACACAGAAAATAAACAGTGTCAATAACAATCCCCGATCCCTCACACACAGAAAATAAACAGTGTCAATAACAATCCCCGATCCCTCACACACAGAAAATAAACAGTGTCAATAACAATCCCCGACCCCTCACACACAGAAAATAAACAGTGTCAGTAACAATCCCCGATCCCTCACACACAGAAAATAAACAGTGTCAATAACAATCCCCGACCCCTCACACACAGAAAATAAACAGTGTCAATAACAATCCCCGATCCCTCACACACAGAAAATAAACAGTGTCAATAACAATCCCCGATCCCCTCACACACAGAAAATAAACAGTGTCAATAACAATCCCCGATACCTCACACACAGAAAATAAACAGTGTCAATAACAATCCCCGACCCCTCACACACAGAAAATAAACAGTGTCAATAACAATCCCCGACCCCTCCCACACAGAAAATAAACAGTGTCAATAACAATCCCCGATACCTCACACACAGAAAATAAACAGTGTCAATAACAATCCCCGACCCCTCACACACAGAAAATAAACAGTGTCAATAACAATCCCCGATCCCTCACCCACAGAAAATAAACAGTGTCAATAACAATCCCCTACGGCTCACACACAGAAAATAAACAGTGTCAGTAACAATCCCCGATCCCTCACCCACAGAAAATAAACAGTGTCAATAACAATCCCCGACCCCTCACCCACAGAAAATAAACAGTGTCAATAACAATCTCCGATCCCTCACACACAGAAAATAAACAGTGTCAATAACAATCCCCGACCTCTCACACACAGAAAATAAACAGTGTCAATAACAATCCCCGACCCCTCACACACAGAAAATAAACAGTGTCAATAACAATCCCCGATCCCTCACACACAGAAAATAAACAGTGTCAATAACAATCCCCGACCCTCCCACTAAAAATAAACAGTGTCAATAACAATCCCCGATCCCTCACACACAGAAAATAAACAGTGTCAATAACAATCTCCGATCCCTCACACACAGAAAATAAACAGTGTCAATAACAATCCCCGACCCTCCCACTGAAAATAAACAGTGTCAATAACAATCCCCGACCCCTCACACACAGAAAATAAACAGTGTCAATAACAATCCCCTACGCCTCACACACAGAAAATAAACAGTGTCAATAACAATCCCCGATCCCTCACACACAGAAAATAAACAGTGTCAATAACAATCCCCGACCCCTCACACACAGAAAATAAACAGTGTCAATAACAATCCCCGACCCTCCCACAGAAAATAAACATTGTCAATAACAATCCCCGACCCCTCACACACAGAAAATAAACAGTGTCAATAACAATCCCCGATCCCTCACACACAGAAAATAAACAGTGTCAATAACAATCCCCGATCCCTCACACACAGAAAATAAACAGTGTCAATAACAATCCCCGACCCTCCCACAGAAAATAAACAGTGTCAATAACAATCCCCGATCCCTCACACACAGAAAATAAACAGTGTCAATAACAATCCCCGATCCCTCACCCACAGAAAATAAACAGTGTCAATAACAATCCCCGACCCCTCACACACAGAAAATAAACAGTGTCAATAACAATCCCCGACCCCTCACACACAGAAAATAAACAGTGTCAATAACAATCCCCGACCCCTCACACTGAAAATAAACAGTGTCAATAACAATCCCCGATCCCTCACACACAGAAAATAAACAGTGTCAATAACAATCCCCAATCCCTCACACACAGAAAATAAACAGTGTCAATAACAATCCCCGATCCCTCACACACAGAAAATAAACAGTGTCAGTAACAATCCCCGATCCCTCACACACAGAAAATAAACAGTGTCAATAACAATCCCCGATCCCTCACACACAGAAAATAAACAGTGTCAATAACAATCCCCGATCCCTCACACACAGAAAATAAACAGTGTCAGTAACAATCCCCGATCCCTCACACACAGAAAATAAACAGTGTCAATAACAATCCCCGACCCCTCACACACAGAAAATAAACAGTGTCAACAACAATCACCGACCCTCCCACAGAAAATAAACAGTGTCAATAACAATCCCCGATCCCTCACACACAGAAAATAAACAGTGTCAATAACAATCCCCGACCCCTCACACACAGAAAATAAACAGTGTCAATAACAATCCCCGATCCCTCACACACAGAAAATAAACAGTGTCAATAACAATCCCCGACCTCTCACACACAGAAAATAAACAGTGTCAATAACAATCCCTGACCCTCAAACACTGAAAATAAACAGTGTCAATAACAATCCCCGACCCCTCACACACAGAAAATAAACAGTGTCAATAACAATCCCCGATCCCTCACACACAGAAAATAAACAGTGTCAATAACAATCCCCGATCCCTCACACACAGAAAATAAACAGTGTCAATAACAATCCCCGACCCCTCGCACACAGAAAATAAACAGTGTCAGTAACAATCCCCGATCCCTCACACACAGAAAATAAACAGTGTCAATAACAATCCCCGACCCCTCACACACAGAAAATAAACAGTGTCAATAACAATCCCCGATCCCTCACACACAGAAAATAAACAGTGTCAATAACAATCCCCGATCCCCTCACACACAGAAAATAAACAGTGTCAATAACAATCCCCGATACCTCACACACAGAAAATAAACAGTGTCAATAACAATCCCCGACCCCTCACACACAGAAAATAAACAGTGTCAATAACAATCCCCGACCCCTCCCACACAGAAAATAAACAGTGTCAATAACAATCCCCGATACCTCACACACAGAAAATAAACAGTGTCAATAACAATCCCCGACCCCTCACACACAGAAAATAAACAGTGTCAATAACAATCCCCGATCCCTCACACACAGAAAATAAACAGTGTCAATAACAATCCCCGATCCCTCACACACAGAAAATAAACAGTGTCAATAACAATCCCCGATCCCTCACACACAGAAAATAAACAGTGTCAATAACAATCCCCGACCCCTCACACACAGAAAATAAACAGTGTCAGTAACAATCCCCGACCCCTCACACACAGAAAATAAACAGTGTCAATAACAATCCCCGATCCCTCACACACAGAAAATAAACAGTGTCAATAACAATCCCCGATCCCTCACACACAGAAAATAAACAGTGTCAATAACAATCCCCGATCCCTCACACACAGAAAATAAACAGTGTCAATAACAATCCCCGATCCCTCACACACAGAAAATAAACAGTGTCAATAACAATCCCCGATCCCTCACCCACAGAAAATAAACAGTGTCAATAACAATCCCCTACGGCTCACACACAGAAAATAAACAGTGTCAGTAACAATCCCCGATCCCTCACCCACAGAAAATAAACAGTGTCAATAACAATCCCCGACCCCTCACCCACAGAAAATAAACAGTGTCAATAACAATCCCCGAGCCCTCACACACAGAAAATAAACAGTGTCAATAACAATCCCCGATCCCTCACACACAGAAAATAAACAGTGTCAGTAACAATCCCCGATCCCTCACACACAGAAAATAAACAGTGTCAATAACAATCCCCGATCCCTCACCCACAGAAAATAAACAGTGTCAGTAACAATCCCCGATCCCTCACACACAGAAAATAAACAGTGTCAATAACAATCCCCGATCCCTCACACACAGAAAATAAACAGTGTCAGTAACAATCCCCGATCCCTCACACACAGAAAATAAACAGTGTCAATAACAATCCCCGATCCCTCACACACAGAAAATAAACAGTGTCAATAACAATCCCCGATCCCTCACACACAGAAAATAAACAGTGTCAATAACAATCCCCGATCCCTCACACACAGAAAATAAACAGTGTCAATAACAATCCCCGATCCCTCACACACAGAAAATAAACAGTGTCAATAACAATCCCCGACCCCTCACACACAGAAAATAAACAGTGTCAATAACAATCCCCGACCCCTCCCACACAGAAAATAAACAGTGTCAATAACAATCCCCGATACCTCACACACAGAAAATAAACAGTGTCAATAACAATCCCCGACCCCTCACACACAGAAAATAAACAGTGTCAATAACAATCCCCGATCCCTCACCCACAGAAAATAAACAGTGTCAATAACAATCCCCTACGGCTCACACACAGAAAATAAACAGTGTCAGTAACAATCCCCGATCCCTCACCCACAGAAAATAAACAGTGTCAATAACAATCCCCGACCCCTCACCCACAGAAAATAAACAGTGTCAATAACAATCTCCGATCCCTCACACACAGAAAATAAACAGTGTCAATAACAATCCCCGACCTCTCACACACAGAAAATAAACAGTGTCAATAACAATCCCCGACCCCTCACACACAGAAAATAAACAGTGTCAATAACAATCCCCGATCCCTCACACACAGAAAATAAACAGTGTCAATAACAATCCCCGACCCTCCCACTAAAAATAAACAGTGTCAATAACAATCCCCGATCCCTCACACACAGAAAATAAACAGTGTCAATAACAATCTCCGATCCCTCACACACAGAAAATAAACAGTGTCAATAACAATCCCCGACCCTCCCACTGAAAATAAACAGTGTCAATAACAATCCCCGACCCCTCACACACAGAAAATAAACAGTGTCAATAACAATCCCCTACGCCTCACACACAGAAAATAAACAGTGTCAATAACAATCCCCGATCCCTCACACACAGAAAATAAACAGTGTCAATAACAATCCCCGACCCCTCACACACAGAAAATAAACAGTGTCAATAACAATCCCCGACCCTCCCACAGAAAATAAACATTGTCAATAACAATCCCCGACCCCTCACACACAGAAAATAAACAGTGTCAATAACAATCCCCGATCCCTCACACACAGAAAATAAACAGTGTCAATAACAATCCCCGATCCCTCACACACAGAAAATAAACAGTGTCAATAACAATCCCCGACCCTCCCACAGAAAATAAACAGTGTCAATAACAATCCCCGATCCCTCACACACAGAAAATAAACAGTGTCAATAACAATCCCCGATCCCTCACCCACAGAAAATAAACAGTGTCAATAACAATCCCCGACCCCTCACACACAGAAAATAAACAGTGTCAATAACAATCCCCGACCCCTCACACACAGAAAATAAACAGTGTCAATAACAATCCCCGACCCCTCACACTGAAAATAAACAGTGTCAATAACAATCCCCGATCCCTCACACACAGAAAATAAACAGTGTCAATAACAATCCCCAATCCCTCACACACAGAAAATAAACAGTGTCAATAACAATCCCCGATCCCTCACACACAGAAAATAAACAGTGTCAGTAACAATCCCCGATCCCTCACACACAGAAAATAAACAGTGTCAATAACAATCCCCGATCCCTCACACACAGAAAATAAACAGTGTCAATAACAATCCCCGATCCCTCACACACAGAAAATAAACAGTGTCAGTAACAATCCCCGATCCCTCACACACAGAAAATAAACAGTGTCAATAACAATCCCCGACCCCTCACACACAGAAAATAAACAGTGTCAACAACAATCACCGACCCTCCCACAGAAAATAAACAGTGTCAATAACAATCCCCGATCCCTCACACACAGAAAATAAACAGTGTCAATAACAATCCCCGACCCCTCACACACAGAAAATAAACAGTGTCAATAACAATCCCCGATCCCTCACACACAGAAAATAAACAGTGTCAATAACAATCCCCGACCTCTCACACACAGAAAATAAACAGTGTCAATAACAATCCCTGACCCTCAAACACTGAAAATAAACAGTGTCAATAACAATCCCCGACCCCTCACACACAGAAAATAAACAGTGTCAATAACAATCCCCGATCCCTCACACACAGAAAATAAACAGTGTCAATAACAATCCCCGATCCCTCACACACAGAAAATAAACAGTGTCAATAACAATCCCCGACCCCTCGCACACAGAAAATAAACAGTGTCAGTAACAATCCCCGATCCCTCACACACAGAAAATAAACAGTGTCAATAACAATCCCCGACCCCTCACACACAGAAAATAAACAGTGTCAATAACAATCCCCGATCCCTCACACACAGAAAATAAACAGTGTCAATAACAATCCCCGATCCCCTCACACACAGAAAATAAACAGTGTCAATAACAATCCCCGATACCTCACACACAGAAAATAAACAGTGTCAATAACAATCCCCGACCCCTCACACACAGAAAATAAACAGTGTCAATAACAATCCCCGACCCCTCCCACACAGAAAATAAACAGTGTCAATAACAATCCCCGATACCTCACACACAGAAAATAAACAGTGTCAATAACAATCCCCGACCCCTCACACACAGAAAATAAACAGTGTCAATAACAATCCCCGATCCCTCACACACAGAAAATAAACAGTGTCAATAACAATCCCCGATCCCTCACACACAGAAAATAAACAGTGTCAATAACAATCCCCGATCCCTCACACACAGAAAATAAACAGTGTCAATAACAATCCCCGACCCCTCACACACAGAAAATAAACAGTGTCAGTAACAATCCCCGACCCCTCACACACAGAAAATAAACAGTGTCAATAACAATCCCCGATCCCTCACACACAGAAAATAAACAGTGTCAATAACAATCCCCGATCCCTCACACACAGAAAATAAACAGTGTCAATAACAATCCCCGATCCCTCACACACAGAAAATAAACAGTGTCAATAACAATCCCCGATCCCTCACACACAGAAAATAAACAGTGTCAATAACAATCCCCGATCCCTCACCCACAGAAAATAAACAGTGTCAATAACAATCCCCTACGGCTCACACACAGAAAATAAACAGTGTCAGTAACAATCCCCGATCCCTCACCCACAGAAAATAAACAGTGTCAATAACAATCCCCGACCCCTCACCCACAGAAAATAAACAGTGTCAATAACAATCCCCGAGCCCTCACACACAGAAAATAAACAGTGTCAATAACAATCCCCGATCCCTCACACACAGAAAATAAACAGTGTCAGTAACAATCCCCGATCCCTCACACACAGAAAATAAACAGTGTCAATAACAATCCCCGATCCCTCACCCACAGAAAATAAACAGTGTCAGTAACAATCCCCGATCCCTCACACACAGAAAATAAACAGTGTCAATAACAATCCCCGATCCCTCACACACAGAAAATAAACAGTGTCAGTAACAATCCCCGATCCCTCACACACAGAAAATAAACAGTGTCAATAACAATCCCCGATCCCTCACACACAGAAAATAAACAGTGTCAATAACAATCCCCGATCCCTCACACACAGAAAATAAACAGTGTCAATAACAATCCCCGATCCCTCACACACAGAAAATAAACAGTGTCAATAACAATCCCCGATCCCTCACACACAGAAAATAAACAGTGTCAGTAACAATCCCCGATCCCTCACACACAGAAAATAAACAGTGTCAATAACAATCCCCGATCCCTCACACACAGAAAATAAACAGTGTCAATAACAATCCCCGACCCCTCACACACAGAAAATAAACAGTGTCAATAACAATCCCCGACCCTCCCACAGAAAATAAACAGTGTCAATAACAATCCCCGACCCCTCACACACAGAAAATAAACAGTGTCAATAACAATCCCCGACCCCTCACACACTGAAAATAAACAGTGTCAATAACAATCCCCGACCCTCCCACAGAAAATAAACAGTGTCAATAACAATCCCCGATCCCTCACACACAGAAAATAAACAGTGTCAATAACAATCCCCGATCCCTCACACACAGAAAATAAACAGTGTCAATAACAATCCCCGATCCCTCACACACAGAAAATAAACAGTGTCAATAACAATCCCCGACCCCTCACACACAGAAAATAAACAGTGTCAATAACAATCCCCGATCCCTCACACACAGAAAATAAACAGTGTCAATAACAATCCCCGATCCCTCACACACAGAAAATAAACAGTGTCAATAACAATCCCCGACCCCTCACACACTGAAAATAAACAGTGTCAATAACAATCCCCGACCCTCCCACAGAAAATAAACAGTGTC
The DNA here is from genome assembly GCF_048418815.1 of Hemitrygon akajei. Classification (NCBI taxonomy): domain Eukaryota; kingdom Metazoa; phylum Chordata; class Chondrichthyes; order Myliobatiformes; family Dasyatidae; genus Hemitrygon; species Hemitrygon akajei. Next base: position 8,808,367 of record NC_133144.1, read on the forward strand.
AATAACTATCCCCGATCCCTCACACACAGAAAATAAACAGTCAATAACAATCCCCGATCCCTCACACACAGAAAATAAACAGTGTCAATAACAATCCCCGATCCCTCACACACAGAAAATAAACAGTGTCAATAACAATCCCCGACCCCTCACACACAGAAAATAAACAGTGTCAATAACAATCCCCGATCCCTCACACACAGAAAATAAACAGTGTCAATAACAATCCCCGACCCCTCACACACTGAAAATAAACAGTGTCAATAACAATCCCCGACCCTCCCACAGAAAATAAACAGTGTCAATAACAATCCCCGATCCCTCACACACAGAAAATAAACAGTGTCAATAACAATCCCCGATCCCTCACACACAGAAAATAAACAGTGTCAATAACAATCCCCGATCCCTCACACACAGAAAATAAACAGTGTCAATAACAATCCCCGACCCCTCACACACAGAAAATAAACAGTGTCAATAACAATCCCCAATCCCTCACACACAGAAAATAAACAGTGTCAATAACAATCCCCGATCCCTCACACACAGAAAATAAACAGTGTCAATAACAATCCCCGACCCCTCACACACTGAAAATAAACAGTGTCAATAACAATCCCCGACCCTCCCACAGAAAATAAACAGTGTCAATAACAATCCCCGATCCCTCACACACAGAAAATAAACAGTGTCAATAACAATCCCCGATCCCTCACACACAGAAAATAAACAGTGTCAATAACAATCCCCGATCCCTCACACACAGAAAATAAACAGTGTCAATAACAATCCCCGACCCCTCACACACAGAAAATAAACAGTGTCAATAACAATCACCGACCCTCCCACAGAAAATAAACAGTGTCAATAACAATCCCCGATCCCTCACACACAGAAAATAAACAGTGTCAATAACAATCCCCGACCCCTCACACACAGAAAATAAACAGTGTCAATAACAATCCCCGATCCCTCACACACAGAAAATAAACAGTGTCAATAACAATCCCCGACCTCTCACACACAGAAAATAAACAGTGTCAATAACAATCCCTGACCCTCAAACACTGAAAATAAACAGTGTCAATAACAATCCCCGACCCCTCACACACAGAAAATAAACAGTGTCAATAACAATCCCCGATCCCTCACACACAGAAAATAAACAGTGTCAATAACAATCCCCGATCCCTCACACACAGAAAATAAACAGTGTCAATAACAATCCCCGACCCCTCACACACAGAAAATAAACAGTGTCAGTAACAATCCCCGATCCCTCACACACAGAAAATAAACAGTGTCAATAACAATCCCCGACCCCTCACACACAGAAAATAAACAGTGTCAATAACAATCCCAGATCCCTCACACACAGAAAATAAACAGTGTCAGTAACAATCCCCGATCCCTCACACACAGAAAATAAACAGTGTCAATAACAATCCCCGATCCCTCACCCACAGAAAATAAACAGTGTCAGTAACAATCCCCGATCCCTCACACACAGAAAATAAACAGTGTCAATAACAATCCCCGACCCCTCACACACTGAAAATAAACAGTGTCAATAACAATCCCCGACCCTCCCACAGAAAATAAACAGTGTCAATAACAATCCCCGATCCCTCACACACAGAAAATAAACAGTGTCAATAACAATCCCCGATCCCTCACACACAGAAAATAAACAGTGTCAATAACAATCCCCGACCCCTCACACACAGAAAATAAACAGTGTCAATAACAATCCCCGATCCCTCACACACAGAAAATAAACAGTGTCAATAACAATCCCCGACCCCTCACACACAGAAAATAAACAGTGTCAATAACAATCCCCGATCCCTCACACACAGAAAATAAACAGTGTCAATAACAATCCCCGACCCCTCACACACTGAAAATAAACAGTGTCAATAACAATCCCCGACCCTCCCACAGAAAATAAACAGTGTCAATAACAATCCCCGATCCCTCACACACAGAAAATAAACAGTGTCAATAACAATCCCCGATCCCTCACACACAGAAAATAAACAGTGTCAATAACAATCCCCGATCCCTCACACACAGAAAATAAACAGTGTCAATAACAATCCCCGACCCCTCACACACAGAAAATAAACAGTGTCAATAACAATCCCCGATCCCTCACACACAGAAAATAAACAGTGTCAATAACAATCCCCGATCCCTCACACACAGAAAATAAACAGTCAATAACAATCCCCGACCCCTCACACACTGAAAATAAACAGTGTCAATAACAATCCCCGACCCTCCCACAGAAAATAAACAGTGTCAATAACAATCCCCGATCCCTCACACACAGAAAATAAACAGTGTCAATAACAATCCCCGATCCCTCACACACAGAAAATAAACAGTGTCAATAACAATCCCCGATCCCTCACACACAGAAAATAAACAGTGTCAATAACAATCCCCGACCCCTCACACACAGAAAATAAACAGTGTCAATAACAATCACCGACCCTCCCACAGAAAATAAACAGTGTCAATAACAATCCCCGATCCCTCACACACAGAAAATAAACAGTGTCAATAACAATCCCCGACCCCTCACACACAGAAAATAAACAGTGTCAATAACAATCCCCGATCCCTCACACACAGAAAATAAACAGTGTCAATAACAATCCCCGACCTCTCACACACAGAAAATAAACAGTGTCAATAACAATCCCTGACCCTCAAACACTGAAAATAAACAGTGTCAATAACAATCCCCGACCCCTCACACACAGAAAATAAACAGTGTCAATAACAATCCCCGATCCCTCACACACAGAAAATAAACAGTGTCAATAACAATCCCCGATCCCTCACACACAGAAAATAAACAGTGTCAATAACAATCCCCGATCCCTCACACACAGAAAATAAACAGTGTCAATAACAATCCCCGATCCCTCACACACAGAAAATAAACAGTGTCAATAACATTCCCCGATCCCTCACACACAGAAAATAAACAGTGTCAATAACAATCCCCGATCCCTCACACACAGAAAATAAACAGTGTCAATAACAATCCCCGATCCCTCACACACAGAAAATAAACAGTGTCAATAACAATCCCCGATCCCTCACACACAGAAAATAAACAGTGTCAGTAACAATCCCCGATCCCTCACACACAGAAAATAAACAGTGTCAATAACAATCCCCGACCCCTCACACACAGAAAATAAACAGTGTCAATAACAATCCCAGATCCCTCACACACAGAAAATAAACAGTGTCAGTAACAATCCCCGATCCCTCACACACAGAAAATAAACAGTGTCAATAACAATCCCCGATCCCTCACCCACAGAAAATAAACAGTGTCAGTAACAATCCCCGATCCCTCACACACAGAAAATAAACAGTGTCAATAACAATCCCCGACCCCTCACACACTGAAAATAAACAGTGTCAATAACAATCCCCGACCCTCCCACAGAAAATAAACAGTGTCAATAACAATCCCCGATCCCTCACACACAGAAAATAAACACTGTCAATAACAATCCCCGATCCCTCACACACAGAAAATAAACAGTGTCAATAACAATCCCCGATCCCTCACACACAGAAAATAAACAGTGTCAATAACAATCCCCGACCCCTCACACACAGAAAATAAACAGTGTCAATAACAATCCCCGATCCCTCACACACAGAAAATAAACAGTGTCAATAACAATCCCCGACCCCTCACACACAGAAAATAAACAGTGTCAATAACAATCCCCGATCCCTCACACACAGAAAATAAACAGTGTCAATAACAATCCCCGACCCCTCACACACTGAAAATAAACAGTGTCAATAACAATCCCCGACCCTCCCACAGAAAATAAACAGTGTCAATAACAATCCCCGATCCCTCACACACAGAAAATAAACAGTGTCAATAACAATCCCCGATCCCTCACACACAGAAAATAAACAGTGTCAATAACAATCCCCGATCCCTCACACACAGAAAATAAACAGTGTCAATAACAATCCCCGACCCCTCACACACAGAAAATAAACAGTGTCAATAACAATCCCCGATCCCTCACACACAGAAAATAAACAGTGTCAATAACAATCCCCGATCCCTCACACACAGAAAATAAACAGTGTCAATAACAATCCCCGACCCCTCACACACTGAAAATAAACAGTGTCAATAACAATCCCCGACCCTCCCACAGAAAATAAACAGTGTCAATAACAATCCCCGATCCCTCACACACAGAAAATAAACAGTGTCAATAACAATCCCCGATCCCTCACACACAGAAAATAAACAGTGTCAATAACAATCCCCGATCCCTCACACACAGAAAATAAACAGTGTCAATAACAATCCCCGACCCCTCACACACAGAAAATAAACAGTGTCAATAACAATCACCGACCCTCCCACAGAAAATAAACAGTGTCAATAACAATCCCCGATCCCTCACACACAGAAAATAAACAGTGTCAATAACAATCCCCGACCCCTCACACACAGAAAATAAACAGTGTCAATAACAATCCCCGATCCCTCACACACAGAAAATAAACAGTGTCAATAACAATCCCCGACCTCTCACACACAGAAAATAAACAGTGTCAATAACAATCCCTGACCCTCAAACACTGAAAATAAACAGTGTCAATAACAATCCCCGACCCCTCACACACAGAAAATAAACAGTGTCAATAACAATCCCCGATCCCTCACACACAGAAAATAAACAGTGTCAATAACAATCCCCGATCCCTCACACACAGAAAATAAACAGTGTCAATAACAATCCCCGATCCCTCACACACAGAAAATAAACAGTGTCAATAACAATCCCCGATCCCTCACACACAGAAAATAAACAGTGTCAATAACATTCCCCGATCCCTCACACACAGAAAATAAACAGTGTCAATAACAATCCCCGATCCCTCACACACAGAAAATAAACAGTGTCAATAACAATCCCCGATCCCTCACACACAGAAAATATACAGTGTCAATAACAATCCCCGACCCCTCACACACAGAAAATAAACAGTGTCAATAACAATCACCGACCCTCCCACAGAAAATAAACAGTGTCAATAACAATCCCCGATCCCTCACACACAGAAAATAAACAGTGTCAATAACAATCCCCGACCCCTCACACACAGAAAATAAACAGTGTCAATAACAATCCCCGATCCCTCACACACAGAAAATAAACAGTGTCAATAACAATCCCCGACCCCTCACACACAGAAAATAAACAGTGTCAATAACAATCCCCGATCCCTCACACACAGAAAATAAACAGTGTCAATAACAATCCCCGATCCCTCACACACAGAAAATAAACAGTGTCAATAACAATCCCCGACCCCTCACACACAGAAAATAAACAGTGTCAATAACAATCCCCGATCCCTCACACACAGAAAATAAACAGTGTCAGTAACAATCCCCGATCCCTCACACTCAGAAAATAAACAGTGTCAGTAACAATCCCCGATCCCTCACACACAGAAAATAAACAGTGTCAGTAACAATCCCCGACCCCTCACGCACAGAAAATAAACAGTGTCAATAACAATCCCCGACCCCTCACACACAGAAAATAAACAGTGTCAGTAACAATCCCCGATCCCTCACACACAGAAAATAAACAGTGTCAATAACAATCCCTGACCCTCAAACACTGAAAATAAACAGTGTCAATAACAATCCCCGACCCCTCACACACAGAAAATAAACAGTGTCAATAACAATCCCCGACCCCTCACACTGAAAATAAACAGTGTCAATAACAATCCCCGATCCCTCACACACAGAAAATAAACAGTGTCAATAACAATCCCCAATCCCTCACACACAGAAAATAAACAGTGTCAATAACAATCCCCAATCCCTCACACACAGAAAATAAACAGTGTCAGTAACAATCCCCGATCCCTCACACACAGAAAATAAACAGTGTCAATAACAATCCCCGACCCTCCCACAGAAAATAAACAGTGTCAGTAACAATCCCCGATCCCTCACACACAGAAAATAAACAGTGTCAGTAACAATCCCCGATCCCTCACACACAGAAAATAAACAGTGTCAATAACAATCCCCGATCCCTCACACACAGAAAATAAACAGTGTCAATAACAATCCCCGATCCCTCACACACAGAAAATAAACAGTGTCAATAACAATCCCCGATCCCTCACACACAGAAAATAAACAGTGTCAATAACAATCCCCGACCCCTCACACACAGAAAATAAACAGTGTCAATAACAATCCCCGATCCCTCACACACAGAAAATAAACAGTGTCAATAACTATCCCCGACCTCTCACACACAGAAAATAAACAGTGTCAATAACAATCCCTGACCCTCAAACACTGAAAATAAACAGTGTCAATAACAATCCCCGACCCCTCACACACAGAAAATAAACAGTGTCAATAACAATCCCCGACCCCTCACACTGAAAATAAACAGTGTCAATAACAATCCCCGATCCCTCACACACAGAAAATAAACAGTGTCAATAACAATCCCCAATCCCTCACACACAGAAAATAAACAGTGTCAATAACAATCCCCAATCCCTCACACACAGAAAATAAACAGTGTCAGTAACAATCCCCGATCCCTCACACACAGAAAATAAACAGTGTCAATAACAATCCCCGACCCTCCCACAGAAAATAAACAGTGTCAGTAACAATCCCCGATCCCTCACACACAGAAAATAAACAGTGTCAGTAACAATCCCCGATCCCTCACACACAGAAAATAAACAGTGTCAATAACAATCCCCGATCCCTCACACACAGAAAATAAACAGTGTCAATAACAATCCCCGATCCCTCACACACAGAAAATAAACAGTGTCAATAACAATCCCCGATCCCTCACACACAGAAAATAAACAGTGTCAATAACAATCCCCGATCCCTCACACACAGAAAATAAACAGTGTCAGTAACAATCCCCGATCCCTCACACACAGAAAATAAACAGTGTCAATAACAATCCCCGACCCCTCACACACAGAAAATAAACAGTGTCAGTAACAATCCCCGATCCCTCACACACAGAAAATAAACAGTGTCAATAACAATCCCCGACCCCTCACACACAGAAAATAAACAGTGTCAATAACAATCCCCGATCCCTCACACACAGAAAATAAACAGTGTCAGTAACAATCCCCGATCCCTCACACACAGAAAATAAACAGTGTCAATAACAATCCCCGATCCCTCACCCACAGAAAATAAACAGTGTCAGTAACAATCCCCGATCCCTCACACACAGAAAATAAACAGTGTCAATAACAATCCCCGATCCCTCACACACAGAAAATAAATAGTGTCAGTAACAATCCCCGATCCCTCACACACAGAAAATAAACAGTGTCAATAACAATCCCCGATCCCTCACACACAGAAAATAAACAGTGTCAATAACAATCCCCGATCCCTCACACACAGAAAATAAACAGTGTCAATAACAATCCCCGATCCCTCACACACAGAAAATAAACAGTGTCAATAACAATCCCCGATCCCTCACACACAGAAAATAAACAGTGTCAGTAACAATCCCCGATCCCTCACACACAGAAAATAAACAGTGTCAATAACAATCCCCGATCCCTCACACACAGAAAATAAACAGTGTCAATAACAATCCCCGACCCCTCACACACAGAAAATAAACAGTGTCAATAACAATCCCCGACCCTCCCACAGAAAATAAACAGTGTCAATAACAATCCCCGACCCCTCACACACAGAAAATAAACAGTGTCAATAACAATCCCCGACCCCTCACACACTGAAAATAAACAGTGTCAATAACAATCCCCGACCCTCCCACAGAAAATAAACAGTGTCAATAACAATCCCCGATCCCTCACACACAGAAAATAAACAGTGTCAATAACAATCCCCGATCCCTCACACACAGAAAATAAACAGTGTCAATAACAATCCCCGACCCCTCACACACAGAAAATAAACAGTGTCAATAACAATCCCCGATCCCTCACACACAGAAAATAAACAGTGTCAATAACAATCCCCGATCCCTCACACACAGAAAATAAACAGTGTCAATAACAATCCCCGACCCCTCACACACTGAAAATAAACAGTGTCAATAACAATCCCCGACCCTCCCTCAGAAAATAAACAGTGTCAATAACAATCCCCGATCCCTCACACACAGAAAATAAACAGTGTCAATAACAATCCCCGATCCCTCACACACAGAAAATAAACAGTGTCAATAACAATCCCCGATCCCTCACACACAGAAAATAAACAGTGTCAATAACAATCCCCGACCCCTCACACACAGAAAATAAACAGTGTCAATAACAATCCCCGATCCCTCACACACAGAAAATAAACAGTGTCAATAACAATCCCCGACCCCTCACACACTGAAAATAAACAGTGTCAATAACAATCCCCGACTCTCCCACAGAAAATAAACAGTGTCAATAACAATCCCCGATCCCTCACACACAGAAAATAAACAGTGTCAATAACAATCCCCGATCCCTCACACACAGAAAATAAACAGTGTCAATAACAATCCCCGATCCCTCACACACAGAAAATAAACAGTGTCAATAACAATCCCCGACCCCTCACACACAGAAAATAAACAGTGTCAATAACAATCCCCGATCCCTCACACACAGAAAATAAACAGTGTCAATAACAATCCCCGATCCCTCACACACAGAAAATAAACAGTGTCAATAACAATCCCCGATCTCTCACACACAGAAAATAAACAGTGTCAATAACAATCCCCGACCCCTCACACACAGAAAATAAACAGTGTCAATAACAATCCCCGACCCTCACACACAGAAAATAAACAGTGTCAATAACAATCCCCGACCCTCCCACAGAAAATAAACAGTGTCAATAACAATCCCCGATCCCTCACACACAGAAAATAAACAGTGTCAATAACAATCCCCGACCACTCACACACAGAAAATAAACAGTGTCAATAACAATCCCCGACCCTCACACACAGAAAATAAACAGTGTCAATAACAATCCCCGACCCTCCCACAGAAAATAAACAGTGTCAATAACAATCCCCGATCCCTCACACACAGAAAATAAACAGTGTCAATAACAATCCCCGATCCCTCACACACAGAAAATAAACAGTGTCAATAACAATCCCCGATCCCTCACACACAGAAAATAAACAGTGTCAATAACAATCCCCGACCCCTCACACACTGAAAATAAACAGTGTCAATAACAATCCCCGACCCTCCCACAGAAAATAAACAGTGTCAATAACAATCCCCGATCCCTCACACACAGAAAATAAACAGTGTCAATAACAATCCCCGATCCCTCACACACAGAAAATAAACAGTGTCAATAACAATCCCCGACCCCTCACACACAGAAAATAAACAGTGTCAATAACAATCACCGACCCTCCCACAGAAAATAAACAGTGTCAATAACAATCCCCGATCCCTCACACACAGAAAATAAACAGTGTCAATAACAATCCCCGACCCCTCACACACAGAAAATAAACAGTGTCAATAACAATCCCCGATCCCTCACACACAGAAAATAAACAGTGTCAATAACAATCCCCGACCTCTCACACACAGAAAATAAACAGTGTCAATAACAATCCCTGACCCTCAAACACTGAAAATAAACAGTGTCAATAACAATCCCCGATCCCTCACCCACAGAAAATAAACAGTGTCAATAACAATCCCCGATCCCTCACACACAGAAAATAAACAGTGTCAATAACAATCCCCGATCCCTCACACACAGAAAATAAACAGTGTCAATAACAATCCCCGACCCCTCCCACACAGAAAATAAACAGTGTCAATAACAATCCCCGACCCCTCACACACAGAAAATAAACAGTGTCAATAACAATCCCCGATCCCTCACACACAGAAAATAAACAGTGTCAATAACAATCCCCGATCCCTCACACACAGAAAATAAACAGTGTCAATAACAATCCCCGACCCCTCACACACAGAAAATAAACAGTGTCAGTAACAATCCCCGATCCCTCACACACAGAAAATAAACAGTGTCAATAACAATCCCCGACCCCTCACACACAGAAAATAAACAGTGTCAATAACAATCCCCGATCCCTCACACACAGAAAATAAACAGTGTCAATAACAATCCCCGATCCCCTCACACACAGAAAATAAACAGTGTCAATAACAATCCCCGATACCTCACACACAGAAAATAAACAGTGTCAATAACAATCCCCGACCCCTCACACACAGAAAATAAACAGTGTCAATAACAATCCCCGACCCCTCCCACACAGAAAATAAACAGTGTCAATAACAATCCCCGATACCTCACACACAGAAAATAAACAGTGTCAATAACAATCCCCGACCCCTCACACACAGAAAATAAACAGTGTCAATAACAATCCCCGATCCCTCACCCACAGAAAATAAACAGTGTCAATAACAATCCCCTACGGCTCACACACAGAAAATAAACAGTGTCAGTAACAATCCCCGATCGCTCACCCACAGAAAATAAACAGTGTCAATAACAATCCCCGACCCCTCACCCACAGAAAATAAACAGTGTCAATAACAATCCCCGATCCCTCACACACAGAAAATAAACAGTGTCAATAACAATCCCCGATCCCTCACACACAGAAAATAAACAGTGTCAATAACAATCCCCGACCCCTCACACACAGAAAATAAACAGTGTCAATAACAATCCCCGATCCCTCACACACAGAAAATAAACAGTGTCAATAACAATCCCCGACCTCTCACACACAGAAAATAAACAGTGTCAATAACAATCCCTGACCCTCAAACACTGAAAATAAACAGTGTCAATAACAATCCCCGACCCCTCACACACAGAAAATAAACAGTGTCAATAACAATCCCCGATCCCTCACACACAGAAAATAAACAGTGTCAATAACAATCCCCGATCCCTCACACACAGAAAATAAACAGTGTCAATAACAATCCCCGATCCCTCACACACAGAAAATAAACAGTGTCAATAACAATCCCCGATCCCTCACAAACAGAAAATAAACAGTGTCAATAACATTCCCCGATCCCTCACACACAGAAAATAAACAGTGTCAATAACAATCCCCGATCCCTCACACACAGAAAATAAACAGTGTCAATAACAATCCCCGATCCCTCACACACAGAAAATAAACAGTGTCAATAACAATCCCCGATCCCTCACACACAGAAAATAAACAGTGTCAGTAACAATCCCCGATCCCTCACACACAGAAAATAAACAGTGTCAATAACAATCCCCGACCCCTCACACACAGAAAATAAACAGTGTCAATAACAATCCCAGATCCCTCACACACAGAAAATAAACAGTGTCAGTAACAATCCCCGATCCCTCACACACAGAAAATAAACAGTGTCAATAACAATCCCCGATCCCTCACCCACAGAAAATAAACAGTGTCAGTAACAATCCCCGATCCCTCACACACAGAAAATAAACAGTGTCAATAACAATCCCCGACCCCTCACACACTGAAAATAAACAGTGTCAATAACAATCCCCGACCCTCCCACAGAAAATAAACAGTGTCAATAACAATCCCCGATCCCTCACACACAGAAAATAAACACTGTCAATAACAATCCCCGATCCCTCACACACAGAAAATAAACAGTGTCAATAACAATCCCCGATCCCTCACACACAGAAAATAAACAGTGTCAATAACAATCCCCGACCCCTCACACACAGAAAATAAACAGTGTCAATAACAATCCCCGATCCCTCACACACAGAAAATAAACAGTGTCAATAACAATCCCCGACCCCTCACACACAGAAAATAAACAGTGTCAATAACAATCCCCGATCCCTCACACACAGAAAATAAACAGTGTCAATAACAATCCCCGACCCCTCACACACTGAAAATAAACAGTGTCAATAACAATCCCCGACCCTCCCACAGAAAATAAACAGTGTCAATAACAATCCCCGATCCCTCACACACAGAAAATAAACAGTGTCAATAACAATCCCCGATCCCTCACACACAGAAAATAAACAGTGTCAATAACAATCCCCGATCCCTCACACACAGAAAATAAACAGTGTCAATAACAATCCCCGACCCCTCACACACAGAAAATAAACAGTGTCAATAACAATCCCCGATCCCTCACACACAGAAAATAAACAGTGTCAATAACAATCCCCGATCCCTCACACACAGAAAATAAACAGTGTCAATAACAATCCCCGACCCCTCACACACTGAAAATAAACAGTGTCAATAACAATCCCCGACCCTCCCACAGAAAATAAACAGTGTCAATAACAATCCCCGATCCCTCACACACAGAAAATAAACAGTGTCAATAACAATCCCCGATCCCTCACACACAGAAAATAAACAGTGTCAATAACAATCCCCGATCCCTCACACACAGAAAATAAACAGTGTCAATAACAATCCCCGACCCCTCACACACAGAAAATAAACAGTGTCAATAACAATCACCGACCCTCCCACAGAAAATAAACAGTGTCAATAACAATCCCCGATCCCTCACACACAGAAAATAAACAGTGTCAATAACAATCCCCGACCCCTCACACACAGAAAATAAACAGTGTCAATAACAATCCCCGATCCCTCACACACAGAAAATAAACAGTGTCAATAACAATCCCCGACCTCTCACACACAGAAAATAAACAGTGTCAATAACAATCCCTGACCCTCAAACACTGAAAATAAACAGTGTCAATAACAATCCCCGACCCCTCACACACAGAAAATAAACAGTGTCAATAACAATCCCCGATCCCTCACACACAGAAAATAAACAGTGTCAATAACAATCCCCGATCCCTCACACACAGAAAATAAACAGTGTCAATAACAATCCCCGATCCCTCACACACAGAAAATAAACAGTGTCAATAACAATCCCCGATCCCTCACACACAGAAAATAAACAGTGTCAATAACATTCCCCGATCCCTCACACACAGAAAATAAACAGTGTCAATAACAATCCCCGATCCCTCACACACAGAAAATAAACAGTGTCAATAACAATCCCCGATCCCTCACACACAGAAAATATACAGTGTCAATAACAATCCCCGACCCCTCACACACAGAAAATAAACAGTGTCAATAACAATCACCGACCCTCCCACAGAAAATAAACAGTGTCAATAACAATCCCCGATCCCTCACACACAGAAAATAAACAGTGTCAATAACAATCCCCGACCCCTCACACACAGAAAATAAACAGTGTCAATAACAATCCCCGATCCCTCACACACAGAAAATAAACAGTGTCAATAACAATCCCCGACCCCTCACACACAGAAAATAAACAGTGTCAATAACAATCCCCGATCCCTCACACACAGAAAATAAACAGTGTCAATAACAATCCCCGATCCCTCACACACAGAAAATAAACAGTGTCAATAACAATCCCCGACCCCTCACACACAGAAAATAAACAGTGTCAATAACAATCCCCGATCCCTCACACACAGAAAATAAACAGTGTCAGTAACAATCCCCGATCCCTCACACTCAGAAAATAAACAGTGTCAGTAACAATCCCCGATCCCTCACACACAGAAAATAAACAGTGTCAGTAACAATCCCCGACCCCTCACACACAGAAAATAAACAGTGTCAATAACAATCCCCGACCCCTCACACACAGAAAATAAACAGTGTCAGTAACAATCCCCGATCCCTCACACACAGAAAATAAACAGTGTCAATAACAATCCCTGACCCTCAAACACTGAAAATAAACAGTGTCAATAACAATCCCCGACCCCTCACACACAGAAAATAAACAGTGTCAATAACAATCCCCGACCCCTCACACTGAAAATAAACAGTGTCAATAACAATCCCCGATCCCTCACACACAGAAAATAAACAGTGTCAATAACAATCCCCAATCCCTCACACACAGAAAATAAACAGTGTCAATAACAATCCCCAATCCCTCACACACAGAAAATAAACAGTGTCAGTAACAATCCCCGATCCCTCACACACAGAAAATAAACAGTGTCAATAACAATCCCCGACCCTCCCACAGAAAATAAACAGTGTCAGTAACAATCCCCGATCCCTCACACACAGAAAATAAACAGTGTCAGTAACAATCCCCGATCCCTCACACACAGAAAATAAACAGTGTCAATAACAATCCCCGATCCCTCACACACAGAAAATAAACAGTGTCAATAACAATCCCCGATCCCTCACACACAGAAAATAAACAGTGTCAATAACAATCCCCGATCCCTCACACACAGAAAATAAACAGTGTCAATAACAATCCCCGACCCCTCACACACAGAAAATAAACAGTGTCAATAACAATCCCCGATCCCTCACACACAGAAAATAAACAGTGTCAATAACTATCCCCGACCTCTCACACACAGAAAATAAACAGTGTCAATAACAATCCCTGACCCTCAAACACTGAAAATAAACAGTGTCAATAACAATCCCCGACCCCTCACACACAGAAAATAAACAGTGTCAATAACAATCCCCGACCCCTCACACTGAAAATAAACAGTGTCAATAACAATCCCCGATCCCTCACACACAGAAAATAAACAGTGTCAATAACAATCCCCAATCCCTCACACACAGAAAATAAACAGTGTCAATAACAATCCCCAATCCCTCACACACAGAAAATAAACAGTGTCAGTAACAATCCCCGATCCCTCACACACAGAAAATAAACAGTGTCAATAACAATCCCCGACCCTCCCACAGAAAATAAACAGTGTCAGTAACAATCCCCGATCCCTCACACACAGAAAATAAACAGTGTCAGTAACAATCCCCGATCCCTCACACACAGAAAATAAACAGTGTCAATAACAATCCCCGATCCCTCACACACAGAAAATAAACAGTGTCAATAACAATCCCCGATCCCTCACACACAGAAAATAAACAGTGTCAATAACAATCCCCGATCCCTCACACACAGAAAATAAACAGTGTCAATAACAATCCCCGATCCCTCACACACAGAAAATAAACAGTGTCAGTAACAATCCCCGATCCCTCACACACAGAAAATAAACAGTGTCAATAACAATCCCCGACCCCTCACACACAGAAAATAAACAGTGTCAGTAACAATCCCCGATCCCTCACACACAGAAAATAAACAGTGTCAATAACAATCCCCGACCCCTCACACACAGAAAATAAACAGTGTCAATAACAATCCCCGATCCCTCACACACAGAAAATAAACAGTGTCAATAACAATCCCCGATCCCTCACACACAGAAAATAAACAGTGTCAATAACAATCCCCGACCCCTCACACACAGAAAATAAACAGTGTCAATAACAATCCCCGATCCCTCACACACAGAAAATAAACAGTGTCAGTAACAATCCCCGATCCCTCACACTCAGAAAATAAACAGTGTCAGTAACAATCCCCGATCCCTCACACACAGAAAATAAACAGTGTCAGTAACAATCCCCGACCCCTCACACACAGAAAATAAACAGTGTCAATAACAATCCCCGACCCCTCACACACAGAAAATAAACAGTGTCAGTAACAATCCCCGATCCCTCACACACAGAAAATAAACAGTGTCAATAACAATCCCTGACCCTCAAACACTGAAAATAAACAGTGTCAATAACAATCCCCGACCCCTCACACACAGAAAATAAACAGTGTCAATAACAATCCCCGACCCCTCACACTGAAAATAAACAGTGTCAATAACAATCCCCGATCCCTCACACACAGAAAATAAACAGTGTCAATAACAATCCCCAATCCCTCACACACAGAAAATAAACAGTGTCAATAACAATCCCCAATCCCTCACACACAGAAAATAAACAGTGTCAGTAACAATCCCCGATCCCTCACACACAGAAAATAAACAGTGTCAATAACAATCCCCGACCCTCCCACAGAAAATAAACAGTGTCAGTAACAATCCCCGATCCCTCACACACAGAAAATAAACAGTGTCAGTAACAATCCCCGATCCCTCACACACAGAAAATAAACAGTGTCAATAACAATCCCCGATCCCTCACACACAGAAAATAAACAGTGTCAATAACAATCCCCGATCCCTCACACACAGAAAATAAACAGTGTCAATAACAATCCCCGATCCCTCACACACAGAAAATAAACAGTGTCAATAACAATCCCCGACCCCTCACACACAGAAAATAAACAGTGTCAATAACAATCCCCGATCCCTCACACACAGAAAATAAACAGTGTCAATAACTATCCCCGACCTCTCACACACAGAAAATAAACAGTGTCAATAACAATCCCTGACCCTCAAACACTGAAAATAAACAGTGTCAATAACAATCCCCGACCCCTCACACACAGAAAATAAACAGTGTCAATAACAATCCCCGACCCCTCACACTGAAAATAAACAGTGTCAATAACAATCCCCGATCCCTCACACACAGAAAATAAACAGTGTCAATAACAATCCCCAATCCCTCACACACAGAAAATAAACAGTGTCAATAACAATCCCCAATCCCTCACACACAGAAAATAAACAGTGTCAGTAACAATCCCCGATCCCTCACACACAGAAAATAAACAGTGTCAATAACAATCCCCGACCCTCCCACAGAAAATAAACAGTGTCAGTAACAATCCCCGATCCCTCACACACAGAAAATAAACAGTGTCAGTAACAATCCCCGATCCCTCACACACAGAAAATAAACAGTGTCAATAACAATCCCCGATCCCTCACACACAGAAAATAAACAGTGTCAATAACAATCCCCGATCCCTCACACACAGAAAATAAACAGTGTCAATAACAATCCCCGATCCCTCACACACAGAAAATAAACAGTGTCAATAACAATCCCCGATCCCTCACACACAGAAAATAAACAGTGTCAGTAACAATCCCCGATCCCTCACACACAGAAAATAAACAGTGTCAATAACAATCCCCGACCCCTCACACACAGAAAATAAACAGTGTCAGTAACAATCCCCGATCCCTCACACACAGAAAATAAACAGTGTCAATAACAATCCCCGACCCCTCACACACAGAAAATAAACAGTGTCAATAACAATCCCCGATCCCTCACACACAGAAAATAAACAGTGTCAGTAACAATCCCCGATCCCTCACACACAGAAAATAAACAGTGTCAATAACAATCCCCGATCCCTCACCCACAGAAAATAAACAGTGTCAGTAACAATCCCCGATCCCTCACACACAGAAAATAAAGTGTCAATAACAATCCCCGATCCCTCACACACAGAAAATAAATAGTGTCAGTAACAATCCCCGATCCCTCACACACAGAAAATAAACAGTGTCAATAACAATCCCCGATCCCTCACACACAGAAAATAAACAGTGTCAATAACAATCCCCGATCCCTCACACACAGAAAATAAACAGTGTCAATAACAATCCCCGATCCCTCACACACAGAAAATAAACAGTGTCAATAACAATCCCCGATCCCTCACACACAGAAAATAAACAGTGTCAGTAACAATCCCCGATCCCTCACACACAGAAAATAAACAGTGTCAATAACAATCCCCGATCCCTCACACACAGAAAATAAACAGTGTCAATAACAATCCCCGACCCCTCACACACAGAAAATAAACAGTGTCAATAACAATCCCCGACCCTCCCACAGAAAATAAACAGTGTCAATAACAATCCCCGACCCCTCACACACAGAAAATAAACAGTGTCAATAACAATCCCCAATCCCTCACACACAGAAAATAAACAGTGTCAGTAACAATCCCCGATCCCTCACACACAGAAAATAAACAGTGTCAATAACAATCCCCGACCCTCCCACAGAAAATAAACAGTGTCAGTAACAATCCCCGATCCCTCACACACAGAAAATAAACAGTGTCAGTAACAATCCCCGATCCCTCACACACAGAAAATAAACAGTGTCAATAACAATCCCCGATCCCTCACACACAGAAAATAAACAGTGTCAATAACAATCCCCGATCCCTCACACACAGAAAATAAACAGTGTCAATAACAATCCCCGATCCCTCACACACAGAAAATAAACAGTGTCAATAACAATCCCCGACCCCTCACACACAGAAAATAAACAGTGTCAATAACAATCCCCGATCCCTCACACACAGAAAATAAACAGTGTCAATAACTATCCCCGACCTCTCACACACAGAAAATAAACAGTGTCAATAACAATCCCTGACCCTCAAACACTGAAAATAAACAGTGTCAATAACAATCCCCGACCCCTCACACACAGAAAATAAACAGTGTCAATAACAATCCCCGACCCCTCACACTGAAAATAAACAGTGTCAATAACAATCCCCGATCCCTCACACACAGAAAATAAACAGTGTCAATAACAATCCCCAATCCCTCACACACAGAAAATAAACAGTGTCAATAACAATCCCCAATCCCTCACACACAGAAAATAAACAGTGTCAGTAACAATCCCCGATCCCTCACACACAGAAAATAAACAGTGTCAATAACAATCCCCGACCCTCCCACAGAAAATAAACAGTGTCAGTAACAATCCCCGATCCCTCACACACAGAAAATAAACAGTGTCAGTAACAATCCCCGATCCCTCACACACAGAAAATAAACAGTGTCAATAACAATCCCCGATCCCTCACACACAGAAAATAAACAGTGTCAATAACAATCCCCGATCCCTCACACACAGAAAATAAACAGTGTCAATAACAATCCCCGATCCCTCACACACAGAAAATAAACAGTGTCAATAACAATCCCCGATCCCTCACACACAGAAAATAAACAGTGTCAGTAACAATCCCCGATCCCTCACACACAGAAAATAAACAGTGTCAATAACAATCCCCGACCCCTCACACACAGAAAATAAACAGTGTCAGTAACAATCCCCGATCCCTCACACACAGAAAATAAACAGTGTCAATAACAATCCCCGACCCCTCACACACAGAAAATAAACAGTGTCAATAACAATCCCCGATCCCTCACACACAGAAAATAAACAGTGTCAATAACAATCCCCGATCCCTCACACACAGAAAATAAACAGTGTCAATAACAATCCCCGACCCCTCACACACAGAAAATAAACAGTGTCAATAACAATCCCCGATCCCTCACACACAGAAAATAAACAGTGTCAGTAACAATCCCCGATCCCTCACACTCAGAAAATAAACAGTGTCAGTAACAATCCCCGATCCCTCACACACAGAAAATAAACAGTGTCAGTAACAATCCCCGACCCCTCACACACAGAAAATAAACAGTGTCAATAACAATCCCCGACCCCTCACACACAGAAAATAAACAGTGTCAGTAACAATCCCCGATCCCTCACACACAGAAAATAAACAGTGTCAATAACAATCCCTGACCCTCAAACACTGAAAATAAACAGTGTCAATAACAATCCCCGACCCCTCACACACAGAAAATAAACAGTGTCAATAACAATCCCCGACCCCTCACACTGAAAATAAACAGTGTCAATAACAATCCCCGATCCCTCACACACAGAAAATAAACAGTGTCAATAACAATCCCCAATCCCTCACACACAGAAAATAAACAGTGTCAATAACAATCCCCAATCCCTCACACACAGAAAATAAACAGTGTCAGTAACAATCCCCGATCCCTCACACACAGAAAATAAACAGTGTCAATAACAATCCCCGACCCTCCCACAGAAAATAAACAGTGTCAGTAACAATCCCCGATCCCTCACACACAGAAAATAAACAGTGTCAGTAACAATCCCCGATCCCTCACACACAGAAAATAAACAGTGTCAATAACAATCCCCGATCCCTCACACACAGAAAATAAACAGTGTCAATAACAATCCCCGATCCCTCACACACAGAAAATAAACAGTGTCAATAACAATCCCCGATCCCTCACACACAGAAAATAAACAGTGTCAATAACAATCCCCGACCCCTCACACACAGAAAATAAACAGTGTCAATAACAATCCCCGATCCCTCACACACAGAAAATAAACAGTGTCAATAACTATCCCCGACCTCTCACACACAGAAAATAAACAGTGTCAATAACAATCCCTGACCCTCAAACACTGAAAATAAACAGTGTCAATAACAATCCCCGACCCCTCACACACAGAAAATAAACAGTGTCAATAACAATCCCCGACCCCTCACACTGAAAATAAACAGTGTCAATAACAATCCCCGATCCCTCACACACAGAAAATAAACAGTGTCAGTAACAATCCCCGATCCCTCACACACAGAAAATAAACAGTGTCAATAACAATCCCCGACCCTCCCACAGAAAATAAACAGTGTCAGTAACAATCCCCGATCCCTCACACACAGAAAATAAACAGTGTCAGTAACAATCCCCGATCCCTCACACACAGAAAATAAACAGTGTCAATAACAATCCCCGATCCCTCACACACAGAAAATAAACAGTGTCAATAACAATCCCCGATCCCTCACACACAGAAAATAAACAGTGTCAATAACAATCCCCGATCCCTCACACACAGAAAATAAACAGTGTCAATAACAATCCCCGATCCCTCACACACAGAAAATAAACAGTGTCAGTAACAATCCCCGATCCCTCACACACAGAAAATAAACAGTGTCAATAACAATCCCCGACCCCTCACACACAGAAAATAAACAGTGTCAGTAACAATCCCCGATCCCTCACACACAGAAAATAAACAGTGTCAATAACAATCCCCGACCCCTCACACACAGAAAATAAACAGTGTCAATAACAATCCCCGATCCCTCACACACAGAAAATAAACAGTGTCAGTAACAATCCCCGATCCCTCACACACAGAAAATAAACAGTGTCAATAACAATCCCCGATCCCTCACCCACAGAAAATAAACAGTGTCAGTAACAATCCCCGATCCCTCACACACAGAAAATAAAGTGTCAATAACAATCCCCGATCCCTCACACACAGAAAATAAATAGTGTCAGTAACAATCCCCGATCCCTCACACACAGAAAATAAACAGTGTCAATAACAATCCCCGATCCCTCACACACAGAAAATAAACAGTGTCAATAACAATCCCCGATCCCTCACACACAGAAAATAAACAGTGTCAATAACAATCCCCGATCCCTCACACACAGAAAATAAACAGTGTCAATAACAATCCCCGATCCCTCACACACAGAAAATAAACAGTGTCAGTAACAATCCCCGATCCCTCACACACAGAAAATAAACAGTGTCAATAACAATCCCCGATCCCTCACACACAGAAAATAAACAGTGTCAATAACAATCCCCGACCCCTCACACACAGAAAATAAACAGTGTCAATAACAATCCCCGACCCTCCCACAGAAAATAAACAGTGTCAATAACAATCCCCGACCCCTCACACACAGAAAATAAACAGTGTCAATAACAATCCCCGACCCCTCACACACTGAAAATAAACAGTGTCAATAACAATCCCCGACCCTCCCACAGAAAATAAACAGTGTCAATAACAATCCCCGATCCCTCACACACAGAAAATAAACAGTGTCAATAACAATCCCCGATCCCTCACACACAGAAAATAAACAGTGTCAATAACAATCCCCGACCCCTCACACACAGAAAATAAACAGTGTCAATAACAATCCCCGATCCCTCACACACAGAAAATAAACAGTGTCAATAACAATCCCCGATCCCTCACACACAGAAAATAAACAGTGTCAATAACAATCCCCGACCCCTCACACACTGAAAATAAACAGTGTCAATAACAATCCCCGACCCTCCCTCAGAAAATAAACAGTGTCAATAACAATCCCCGATCCCTCACACACAGAAAATAAACAGTGTCAATAACAATCCCCGATCCCTCACACACAGAAAATAAACAGTGTCAATAACAATCCCCGACCCCTCACACACAGAAAATAAACAGTGTCAATAACAATCCCCGATCCCTCACACACAGAAAATAAACAGTGTCAATAACAATCCCCGACCCCTCACACACTGAAAATAAACAGTGTCAATAACAATCCCCGACCCTCCCACAGAAAATAAACAGTGTCAATAACAATCCCCGATCCCTCACACACAGAAAATAAACAGTGTCAATAACAATCCCCGATCCCTCACACACAGAAAATAAACAGTGTCAATAACAATCCCCGATCCCTCACACACAGAAAATAAACAGTGTCAATAACAATCCCCGACCCCTCACACACAGAAAATAAACAGTGTCAATAACAATCCCCGATCCCTCACACACAGAAAATAAACAGTGTCAATAACAATCCCCGATCCCTCACACACAGAAAATAAACAGTGTCAATAACAATCCCCGATCTCTCACACACAGAAAATAAACAGTGTCAATAACAATCCCCGACCCCTCACACACAGAAAATAAACAGTGTCAATAACAATCCCCGACCCTCACACACAGAAAATAAACAGTGTCAATAACAATCCCCGACCCTCCCACAGAAAATAAACAGTGTCAATAACAATCCCCGATCCCTCACACACAGAAAATAAACAGTGTCAATAACAATCCCCGACCACTCACACACAGAAAATAAACAGTGTCAATAACAATCCCCGACCCTCACACACAGAAAATAAACAGTGTCAATAACAATCCCCGACCCTCCCACAGAAAATAAACAGTGTCAATAACAATCCCCGATCCCTCACACACAGAAAATAAACAGTGTCAATAACAATCCCCGATCCCTCACACACAGAAAATAAACAGTGTCAATAACAATCCCCGATCCCTCACACACAGAAAATAAACAGTGTCAATAACAATCCCCGACCCCTCACACACTGAAAATAAACAGTGTCAATAACAATCCCCGACCCTCCCACAGAAAATAAACAGTGTCAATAACAATCCCCGATCCCTCACACACAGAAAATAAACAGTGTCAATAACAATCCCCGATCCCTCACACACAGAAAATAAACAGTGTCAATAACAATCCCCGACCCCTCACACACAGAAAATAAACAGTGTCAATAACAATCACCGACCCTCCCACAGAAAATAAACAGTGTCAATAACAATCCCCGATCCCTCACACACAGAAAATAAACAGTGTCAATAACAATCCCCGACCCCTCACACACAGAAAATAAACAGTGTCAATAACAATCCCCGATCCCTCACACACAGAAAATAAACAGTGTCAATAACAATCCCCGACCTCTCACACACAGAAAATAAACAGTGTCAATAACAATCCCTGACCCTCAAACACTGAAAATAAACAGTGTCAATAACAATCCCCGATCCCTCACCCACAGAAAATAAACAGTGTCAATAACAATCCCCGATCCCTCACACACAGAAAATAAACAGTGTCAATAACAATCCCCGATCCCTCACACACAGAAAATAAACAGTGTCAATAACAATCCCCGACCCCTCACACACAGAAAATAAACAGTGTCAATAACAATCCCCGACCCCTCACACACAGAAAATAAACAGTGTCAATAACAATCCCCGATCCCTCACACACAGAAAATAAACAGTGTCAATAACAATCCCCGACCCCTCACACACAGAAAATAAACAGTGTCAGTAACAATCCCCGATCCCTCACACACAGAAAATAAACAGTGTCAATAACAATCCCCGACCCCTCACACACAGAAAATAAACAGTCAATAACAATCCCCGATCCCTCACACACAGAAAATAAACAGTGTCAATAACAATCCCCGATCCCCTCACACACAGAAAATAAACAGTGTCAATAACAATCCCCGATCCCTCACACACAGAAAATAAACAGTGTCAATAACAATCCCCGACCCCTCACACACAGAAAATAAACAGTGTCAATAACAATCCCCGACCCCTCCCACACAGAAAATAAACAGTGTCAATAACAATCCCCGATACCTCACACACAGAAAATAAACAGTGTCAATAACAATCCCCGACCCCTCACACACAGAAAATAAACAGTGTCAATAACAATCCCCGATCCCTCACCCACAGAAAATAAACAGTGTCAATAACAATCCCCTACGGCTCACACACAGAAAATAAACAGTGTCAGTAACAATCCCCGATCCCTCACCCACAGAAAATAAACAGTGTCAATAACAATCCCCGACCCCTCACCCACAGAAAATAAACAGTGTCAATAACAATCTCCGATCCCTCACACACAGAAAATAAACAGTGTCAATAACAATCCCCGACCTCTCACACACAGAAAATAAACAGTGTCAATAACAATCCCCGACCCCTCACACACAGAAAATAAACAGTGTCAATAACAATCCCCGATCCCTCACACACAGAAAATAAACAGTGTCAATAACAATCCCCGACCCTCACACACAGAAAATAAACAGTGTCAATAACAATCCCCGATCCCCTCACACACAGAAAATAAACAGTGTCAATAACAATCCCCGATCCCTCACACACAGAAAATAAACAGTGTCAATAACAATCCCCGACCCCTCACACACAGAAAATAAACAGTGTCAATAACAATCCCCGATCCCTCACACACAGAAAATAAACAGTGTCAATAACAATCCCCGATCCCCTCACACACAGAAAATAAACAGTGTCAATAACAATCCCCGATACCTCACACACAGAAAATAAACAGTGTCAATAACAATCCCCGACCCCTCACACACAGAAAATAAACAGTGTCAATAACAATCCCCGACCCCTCCCACACAGAAAATAAACAGTGTCAATAACAATCCCCGATACCTCACACACAGAAAATAAACAGTGTCAATAACAATCCCCGACCCCTCACACACAGAAAATAAACAGTGTCAATAACAATCCCCGATCCCTCACCCACAGAAAATAAACAGTGTCAATAACAATCCCCTACGGCTCACACACAGAAAATAAACAGTGTCAGTAACAATCCCCGATCCCTCACCCACAGAAAATAAACAGTGTCAATAACAATCCCCGACCCCTCACCCACAGAAAATAAACAGTGTCAATAACAATCTCCGATCCCTCACACACAGAAAATAAACAGTGTCAATAACAATCCCCGACCTCTCACACACAGAAAATAAACAGTGTCAATAACAATCCCCGACCCCTCACACACAGAAAATAAACAGTGTCAATAACAATCCCCGATCCCTCACACACAGAAAATAAACAGTGTCAATAACAATCCCCGACCTCTCACACACAGAAAATAAACAGTGTCAATAACAATCCCTGACCCTCAAACACTGAAAATAAACAGTGTCAATAACAATCCCCGATCCCTCACCCACAGAAAATAAACAGTGTCAATAACAATCCCCGATCCCTCACACACAGAAAATAAACAGTGTCAATAACAATCCCCGATCCCTCACACACAGAAAATAAACAGTGTCAATAACAATCCCCGACCCCTCACACACAGAAAATAAACAGTGTCAATAACAATCCCCGACCCCTCACACACAGAAAATAAACAGTGTCAATAACAATCCCCGATCCCTCACACACAGAAAATAAACAGTGTCAATAACAATCCCCGACCCCTCACACACAGAAAATAAACAGTGTCAGTAACAATCCCCGATCCCTCACACACAGAAAATAAACAGTGTCAATAACAATCCCCGACCCCTCACACACAGAAAATAAACAGTGTCAATAACAATCCCCGATCCCTCACACACAGAAAATAAACAGTGTCAATAACAATCCCCGATCCCCTCACACACAGAAAATAAACAGTGTCAATAACAATCCCCGATACCTCACACACAGAAAATAAACAGTGTCAATAACAATCCCCGACCCCTCACACACAGAAAATAAACAGTGTCAATAACAATCCCCGACCCCTCCCACACAGAAAATAAACAGTGTCAATAACAATCCCCGATACCTCACACACAGAAAATAAACAGTGTCAATAACAATCCCCGACCCCTCACACACAGAAAATAAACAGTGTCAATAACAATCCCCGATCCCTCACCCACAGAAAATAAACAGTGTCAATAACAATCCCCTACGGCTCACACACAGAAAATAAACAGTGTCAGTAACAATCCCCGATCCCTCACCCACAGAAAATAAACAGTGTCAATAACAATCCCCGACCCCTCACCCACAGAAAATAAACAGTGTCAATAACAATCTCCGATCCCTCACACACAGAAAATAAACAGTGTCAATAACAATCCCCGACCTCTCACACACAGAAAATAAACAGTGTCAATAACAATCCCCGACCCCTCACACACAGAAAATAAACAGTGTCAATAACAATCCCCGATCCCTCACACACAGAAAATAAACAGTGTCAATAACAATCCCCGACCCTCCCACTGAAAATAAACAGTGTCAATAACAATCCCCGACCCCTCACACACAGAAAATAAACAGTGTCAATAACAATCTCCGATCCCTCACACACAGAAAATAAACTGTGTCAATAACAATCCCCGACCCTCCCACTGAAAATAAACAGTGTCAATAACAATCCCCGACCCCTCACACACAGAAAATAAACAGTGTCAATAACAATCCCCTACGCCTCACACACAGAAAATAAACAGTGTCAATAACAATCCCCGATCCCTCACACACAGAAAATAAACAGTGTCAATAACAATCCCCGACCCCTCACACACAGAAAATAAACAGTGTCAATAACAATCCCCGACCCTCCCACAGAAAATAAACATTGTCAATAACAATCCCCGACCCCTCACACACAGAAAATAAACAGTGTCAATAACAATCCCCGATCCCTCACACACAGAAAATAAACAGTGTCAATAACAATCCCCGATCCCTCACACACAGAAAATAAACAGTGTCAATAACAATCCCCGACCCTCCCACAGAAAATAAACAGTGTCAATAACAATCCCCGATCCCTCACACACAGAAAATAAACAGTGTCAATAACAATCCCCGATCCCTCACCCACAGAAAATAAACAGTGTCAATAACAATCCCCGACCCCTCACACACAGAAAATAAACAGTGTCAATAACAATCCCCGACCCCTCACACACAGAAAATAAACAGTGTCAATAACAATCCCCGACCCCTCACACTGAAAATAAACAGTGTCAATAACAATCCCCGATCCCTCACACACAGAAAATAAACAGTGTCAATAACAATCCCCAATCCCTCACACACAGAAAATAAACAGTGTCAATAACAATCCCCGATCCCTCACACACAGAAAATAAACAGTGTCAGTAACAATCCCCGATCCCTCACACACAGAAAATAAACAGTGTCAATAACAATCCCCGATCCCTCACACACAGAAAATAAACAGTGTCAATAACAATCCCCGATCCCTCACACACAGAAAATAAACAGTGTCAGTAACAATCCCCGATCCCTCACACACAGAAAATAAACAGTGTCAATAACAATCCCCGACCCCTCACACACAGAAAATAAACAGTGTCAATAACAATCACCGACCCTCCCACAGAAAATAAACAGTGTCAATAACAATCCCCGATCCCTCACACACAGAAAATAAACAGTGTCAATAACAATCCCCGACCCCTCACACACAGAAAATAAACAGTGTCAATAACAATCCCCGATCCCTCACACACAGAAAATAAACAGTGTCAATAACAATCCCCGACCTCTCACACACAGAAAATAAACAGTGTCAATAACAATCCCTGACCCTCAAACACTGAAAATAAACAGTGTCAATAACAATCCCCGACCCCTCACACACAGAAAATAAACAGTGTCAATAACAATCCCCGATCCCTCACACACAGAAAATAAACAGTGTCAATAACAATCCCCGATCCCTCACACACAGAAAATAAACAGTGTCAATAACAATCCCCGACCCCTCACACACAGAAAATAAACAGTGTCAGTAACAATCCCCGATCCCTCACACACAGAAAATAAACAGTGTCAATAACAATCCCCGACCCCTCACACACAGAAAATAAACAGTGTCAATAACAATCCCCGATCCCTCACACACAGAAAATAAACAGTGTCAATAACAATCCCCGATCCCCTCACACACAGAAAATAAACAGTGTCAATAACAATCCCCGATACCTCACACACAGAAAATAAACAGTGTCAATAACAATCCCCGACCCCTCACACACAGAAAATAAACAGTGTCAGTAACAATCCCCGATCCCTCACACACAGAAAATAAACAGTGTCAATAACAATCCCCGACCCCTCCCACACAGAATATAAACAGTGTCAATAACAATCCCCGATACCTCACACACAGAAAATAAACAGTGTCAATAACAATCCCCGACCCCTCACACACAGAAAATAAACAGTGTCAATAACAATCCCCGATCCCTCACCCACAGAAAATAAACAGTGTCAATAACAATCCCCTACGGCTCACACACAGAAAATAAACAGTGTCAGTAACAATCCCCGATCCCTCACCCACAGAAAATAAACAGTGTCAATAACAATCCCCGACCCCTCACCCACAGAAAATAAACAGTGTCAATAACAATCCCCGAGCCCTCACACACAGAAAATAAACAGTGTCAATAACAATCCCCGATCCCTCACACACAGAAAATAAACAGTGTCAGTAACAATCCCCGATCCCTCACACACAGAAAATAAACAGTGTCAATAACAATCCCCGATCCCTCACCCACAGAAAATAAACAGTGTCAGTAACAATCCCCGATCCCTCACACACAGAAAATAAACAGTGTCAATAACAATCCCCGATCCCTCACACACAGAAAATAAACAGTGTCAGTAACAATCCCCGATCCCTCACACACAGAAAATAAACAGTGTCAGTAACAATCCCCGATCCCTCACACACAGAAAATAAACAGTGTCAATAACAATCCCCGATCCCTCACACACAGAAAATAAACAGTGTCAATAACAATCCCCGATCCCTCACACACAGAAAATAAACAGTGTCAATAACAATCCCCGATCCCTCACACACAGAAAATAAACAGTGTCAGTAACAATCCCCGATCCCTCACACACAGAAAATAAACAGTGTCAATAACAATCCCCGATCCCTCACACACAGAAAATAAACAGTGTCAATAACAATCCCCGACCCCTCACACACAGAAAATAAACAGTGTCAATAACAATCCCCGACCCTCCCACAGAAAATAAACAGTGTCAATAACAATCCCCGACCCCTCACACACAGAAAATAAACAGTGTCAATAACAATCCCCGACCCCTCACACACAGAAAATAAACAGTGTCAATAACAATCCCCGATCCCTCACACACAGAAAATAAACAGTGTCAATAACAATCCCCGACCCCTCACACACAGAAAATAAACAGTGTCAGTAACAATCCCCGATCCCTCACACACAGAAAATAAACAGTGTCAATAACAATCCCCGACCCCTCACACACAGAAAATAAACAGTGTCAATAACAATCCCCGATCCCTCACACACAGAAAATAAACAGTGTCAATAACAATCCCCGATCCCCTCACACACAGAAAATAAACAGTGTCAATAACAATCCCCGATACCTCACACACAGAAAATAAACAGTGTCAATAACAATCCCCGACCCCTCACACACAGAAAATAAACAGTGTCAATAACAATCCCCGACCCCTCCCACACAGAAAATAAACAGTGTCAATAACAATCCCCGATACCTCACACACAGAAAATAAACAGTGTCAATAACAATCCCCGACCCCTCACACACAGAAAATAAACAGTGTCAATAACAATCCCCGATCCCTCACCCACAGAAAATAAACAGTGTCAATAACAATCCCCTACGGCTCACACACAGAAAATAAACAGTGTCAGTAACAATCCCCGATCCCTCACCCACAGAAAATAAACAGTGTCAATAACAATCCCCGACCCCTCACCCACAGAAAATAAACAGTGTCAATAACAATCTCCGATCCCTCACACACAGAAAATAAACAGTGTCAATAACAATCCCCGACCTCTCACACACAGAAAATAAACAGTGTCAATAACAATCCCCGACCCCTCACACACAGAAAATAAACAGTGTCAATAACAATCCCCGATCCCTCACACACAGAAAATAAACAGTGTCAATAACAATCCCCGACCCTCCCACTGAAAATAAACAGTGTCAATAACAATCCCCGACCCCTCACACACAGAAAATAAACAGTGTCAATAACAATCTCCGATCCCTCACACACAGAAAATAAACTGTGTCAATAACAATCCCCGACCCTCCCACTGAAAATAAACAGTGTCAATAACAATCCCCGACCCCTCACACACAGAAAATAAACAGTGTCAATAACAATCCCCTACGCCTCACACACAGAAAATAAACAGTGTCAATAACAATCCCCGATCCCTCACACACAGAAAATAAACAGTGTCAATAACAATCCCCGACCCCTCACACACAGAAAATAAACAGTGTCAATAACAATCCCCGACCCTCCCACAGAAAATAAACATTGTCAATAACAATCCCCGACCCCTCACACACAGAAAATAAACAGTGTCAATAACAATCCCCGATCCCTCACACACAGAAAATAAACAGTGTCAATAACAATCCCCGATCCCTCACACACAGAAAATAAACAGTGTCAATAACAATCCCCGACCCTCCCACAGAAAATAAACAGTGTCAATAACAATCCCCGATCCCTCACACACAGAAAATAAACAGTGTCAATAACAATCCCCGATCCCTCACCCACAGAAAATAAACAGTGTCAATAACAATCCCCGACCCCTCACACACAGAAAATAAACAGTGTCAATAACAATCCCCGACCCCTCACACACAGAAAATAAACAGTGTCAATAACAATCCCCGACCCCTCACACTGAAAATAAACAGTGTCAATAACAATCCCCGATCCCTCACACACAGAAAATAAACAGTGTCAATAACAATCCCCAATCCCTCACACACAGAAAATAAACAGTGTCAATAACAATCCCCGATCCCTCACACACAGAAAATAAACAGTGTCAGTAACAATCCCCGATCCCTCACACACAGAAAATAAACAGTGTCAATAACAATCCCCGATCCCTCACACACAGAAAATAAACAGTGTCAATAACAATCCCCGATCCCTCACACACAGAAAATAAACAGTGTCAGTAACAATCCCCGATCCCTCACACACAGAAAATAAACAGTGTCAATAACAATCCCCGACCCCTCACACACAGAAAATAAACAGTGTCAATAACAATCACCGACCCTCCCACAGAAAATAAACAGTGTCAATAACAATCCCCGATCCCTCACACACAGAAAATAAACAGTGTCAATAACAATCCCCGACCCCTCACACACAGAAAATAAACAGTGTCAATAACAATCCCCGATCCCTCACACACAGAAAATAAACAGTGTCAATAACAATCCCCGACCTCTCACACACAGAAAATAAACAGTGTCAATAACAATCCCTGACCCTCAAACACTGAAAATAAACAGTGTCAATAACAATCCCCGACCCCTCACACACAGAAAATAAACAGTGTCAATAACAATCCCCGATCCCTCACACACAGAAAATAAACAGTGTCAATAACAATCCCCGATCCCTCACACACAGAAAATAAACAGTGTCAATAACAATCCCCGACCCCTCACACACAGAAAATAAACAGTGTCAGTAACAATCCCCGATCCCTCACACACAGAAAATAAACAGTGTCAATAACAATCCCCGACCCCTCACACACAGAAAATAAACAGTGTCAATAACAATCCCCGATCCCTCACACACAGAAAATAAACAGTGTCAATAACAATCCCCGATCCCCTCACACACAGAAAATAAACAGTGTCAATAACAATCCCCGATACCTCACACACAGAAAATAAACAGTGTCAATAACAATCCCCGACCCCTCACACACAGAAAATAAACAGTGTCAGTAACAATCCCCGATCCCTCACACACAGAAAATAAACAGTGTCAATAACAATCCCCGACCCCTCCCACACAGAAAATAAACAGTGTCAATAACAATCCCCGATACCTCACACACAGAAAATAAACAGTGTCAATAACAATCCCCGACCCCTCACACACAGAAAATAAACAGTGTCAATAACAATCCCCGATCCCTCACCCACAGAAAATAAACAGTGTCAATAACAATCCCCTACGGCTCACACACAGAAAATAAACAGTGTCAGTAACAATCCCCGATCCCTCACCCACAGAAAATAAACAGTGTCAATAACAATCCCCGACCCCTCACCCACAGAAAATAAACAGTGTCAATAACAATCCCCGAGCCCTCACACACAGAAAATAAACAGTGTCAATAACAATCCCCGATCCCTCACACACAGAAAATAAACAGTGTCAGTAACAATCCCCGATCCCTCACACACAGAAAATAAACAGTGTCAATAACAATCCCCGATCCCTCACCCACAGAAAATAAACAGTGTCAGTAACAATCCCCGATCCCTCACACACAGAAAATAAACAGTGTCAATAACAATCCCCGATCCCTCACACACAGAAAATAAACAGTGTCAGTAACAATCCCCGATCCCTCACACACAGAAAATAAACAGTGTCAATAACAATCCCCGATCCCTCACACACAGAAAATAAACAGTGTCAATAACAATCCCCGATCCCTCACACACAGAAAATAAACAGTGTCAATAACAATCCCCGATCCCTCACACACAGAAAATAAACAGTGTCAATAACAATCCCCGATCCCTCACACACAGAAAATAAACAGTGTCAGTAACAATCCCCGAACCCTCACACACAGAAAATAAACAGTGTCAATAACAATCCCCGATCCCTCACACACAGAAAATAAACAGTGTCAATAACAATCCCCGACCCCTCACACACAGAAAATAAACAGTGTCAATAACAATCCCCGACCCTCCCACAGAAAATAAACAGTGTCAATAACAATCCCCGACCCCTCACACACAGAAAATAAACAGTGTCAATAACAATCCCCGACCCCTCACACACTGAAAATAAACAGTGTCAATAACAATCCCCGACCCTCCCACAGAAAATAAACAGTGTCAATAACAATCCCCGATCCCTCACACACAGAAAATAAACAGTGTCAATAACAATCCCCGATCCCTCACACACAGAAAATAAACAGTGTCAATAACAATCCCCGATCCCTCACACACAGAAAATAAACAGTGTCAATAACAATCCCCGACCCCTCACACACAGAAAATAAACAGTGTCAATAACAATCCCCGATCCCTCACACACAGAAAATAAACAGTGTCAATAACAATCCCCGATCCCTCACACACAGAAAATAAACAGTGTCAATAACAATCCCCGACCCCTCACACACTGAAAATAAACAGTGTCAATAACAATCCCCGACCCTCCCACAGAAAATAAACAGTGTCAATAACTATCCCCGATCCCTCACACACAGAAAATAAACAGTCAATAACAATCCCCGATCCCTCACACACAGAAAATAAACAGTGTCAATAACAATCCCCGATCCCTCACACACAGAAAATAAACAGTGTCAATAACAATCCCCGACCCCTCACACACAGAAAATAAACAGTGTCAATAACAATCCCCGATCCCTCACACACAGAAAATAAACAGTGTCAATAACAATCCCCGACCCCTCACACACTGAAAATAAACAGTGTCAATAACAATCCCCGACCCTCCCACAGAAAATAAACAGTGTCAATAACAATCCCCGACCCCTCACACACAGAAAATAAACAGTGTCAATAACAATCCCCGATCCCTCACACACAGAAAATAAACAGTGTCAATAACAATCCCCGATCCCTCACACACAGAAAATAAACAGTGTCAATAACAATCCCCGATCCCTCACACACAGAAAATAAACAGTGTCAATAACAATCCCCGACCCCTCACACACTGAAAATAAACAGTGTCAATAACAATCCCCGACCCTCCCACAGAAAATAAACAGTGTCAATAACAATCCCCGATCCCTCACACACAGAAAATAAACAGTGTCAATAACAATCCCCGATCCCTCACACACAGAAAATAAACAGTGTCAATAACAATCCCCGATCCCTCACACACAGAAAATAAACAGTGTCAATAACAATCCCCGACCCCTCACACACAGAAAATAAACAGTGTCAATAACAATCCCCAATCCCTCACACACAGAAAATAAACAGTGTCAATAACAATCCCCGATCCCTCACACACAGAAAATAAACAGTGTCAATAACAATCCCCGACCCCTCACACACTGAAAATAAACAGTGTCAATAACAATCCCCGACCCTCCCACAGAAAATAAACAGTGTCAATAACAATCCCCGATCCCTCACACACAGAAAATAAACAGTGTCAATAACAATCCCCGATCCCTCACACACAGAAAATAAACAGTGTCAATAACAATCCCCGATCCCTCACACACAGAAAATAAACAGTGTCAATAACAATCCCCGACCCCTCACACACAGAAAATAAACAGTGTCAATAACAATCACCGACCCTCCCACAGAAAATAAACAGTGTCAATAACAATCCCCGATCCCTCACACACAGAAAATAAACAGTGTCAATAACAATCCCCGACCCCTCACACACAGAAAATAAACAGTGTCAATAACAATCCCCGATCCCTCACACACAGAAAATAAACAGTGTCAATAACAATCCCCGACCTCTCACACACAGAAAATAAACAGTGTCAATAACAATCCCTGACCCTCAAACACTGAAAATAAACAGTGTCAATAACAATCCCCGACCCCTCACACACAGAAAATAAACAGTGTCAATAACAATCCCCGATCCCTCACACACAGAAAATAAACAGTGTCAATAACAATCCCCGATCCCTCACACACAGAAAATAAACAGTGTCAATAACAATCCCCGACCCCTCACACACAGAAAATAAACAGTGTCAGTAACAATCCCCGATCCCTCACACACAGAAAATAAACAGTGTCAATAACAATCCCCGACCCCTCACACACAGAAAATAAACAGTGTCAATAACAATCCCCGACCTCTCACACACAGAAAATAAACAGTGTCAATAACAATCCCTGACCCTCAAACACTGAAAATAAACAGTGTCAATAACAATCCCCGACCCCTCACACACAGAAAATAAACAGTGTCAATAACAATCCCCGATCCCTCACACACAGAAAATAAACAGTGTCAATAACAATCCCCGATCCCTCACACACAGAAAATAAACAGTGTCAATAACAATCCCCGACCCCTCACACACAGAAAATAAACAGTGTCAGTAACAATCCCCGATCCCTCACACACAGAAAATAAACAGTGTCAATAACAATCCCCGACCCCTCACACACAGAAAATAAACAGTGTCAATAACAATCCCCGATCCCTCACACACAGAAAATAAACAGTGTCAGTAACAATCCCCGATCCCTCACACACAGAAAATAAACAGTGTCAATAACAATCCCCGATCCCTCACCCACAGAAAATAAACAGTGTCAGTAACAATCCCCGATCCCTCACACACAGAAAATAAACAGTGTCAATAACAATCCCCGACCCCTCACACACTGAAAATAAACAGTGTCAATAACAATCCCCGACCCTCCCACAGAAAATAAACAGTGTCAATAACAATCCCCGACCCCTCACACACAGAAAATAAACAGTGTCAATAACAATCCCCGATCCCTCACACACAGAAAATAAACAGTGTCAATAACAATCCCCGATCCCTCACACACAGAAAATAAACAGTGTCAATAACAATCCCCGACCCCTCACACACAGAAAATAAACAGTGTCAATAACAATCCCCGATCCCTCACACACAGAAAATAAACAGTGTCAATAACAATCCCCGACCCCTCACACACAGAAAATAAACAGTGTCAATAACAATCCCCGATCCCTCACACACAGAAAATAAACAGTGTCAATAACAATCCCCGACCCCTCACACACTGAAAATAAACAGTGTCAATAACAATCCCCGACCCTCCCACAGAAAATAAACAGTGTCAATAACAATCCCCGATCCCTCACACACAGAAAATAAACAGTGTCAATAACAATCCCCGATCCCTCACACACAGAAAATAAACAGTGTCAATAACAATCCCCGATCCCTCACACACAGAAAATAAACAGTGTCAATAACAATCCCCGACCCCTCACACACAGAAAATAAACAGTGTCAATAACAATCCCCGATCCCTCACACACAGAAAATAAACAGTGTCAATAACAATCCCCGATCCCTCACACACAGAAAATAAACAGTGTCAATAACAATCCCCGACCCCTCACACACTGAAAATAAACAGTGTCAATAACAATCCCCGACCCTCCCACAGAAAATAAACAGTGTCAATAACAATCCCCGATCCCTCACACACAGAAAATAAACAGTGTCAATAACAATCCCCGATCCCTCACACACAGAAAATAAACAGTGTCAATAACAATCCCCGATCCCTCACACACAGAAAATAAACAGTGTCAATAACAATCCCCGACCCCTCACACACAGAAAATAAACAGTGTCAATAACAATCACCGACCCTCCCACAGAAAATAAACAGTGTCAATAACAATCCCCGATCCCTCACACACAGAAAATAAACAGTGTCAATAACAATCCCCGACCCCTCACACACAGAAAATAAACAGTGTCAATAACAATCCCCGATCCCTCACACACAGAAAATAAACAGTGTCAATAACAATCCCCGACCTCTCACACACAGAAAATAAACAGTGTCAATAACAATCCCTGACCCTCAAACACTGAAAATAAACAGTGTCAATAACAATCCCCGACCCCTCACACACAGAAAATAAACAGTGTCAATAACAATCCCCGATCCCTCACACACAGAAAATAAACAGTGTCAATAACAATCCCCGATCCCTCACACACAGAAAATAAACAGTGTCAATAACAATCCCCGATCCCTCACACACAGAAAATAAACAGTGTCAATAACAATCCCCGATCCCTCACACACAGAAAATAAACAGTGTCAATAACATTCCCCGATCCCTCACACACAGAAAATAAACAGTGTCAATAACAATCCCCGATCCCTCACACACAGAAAATAAACAGTGTCAATAACAATCCCCGATCCCTCACACACAGAAAATAAACAGTGTCAATAACAATCCCCGACACCTCACACACAGAAAATAAACAGTGTCAATAACAATCACCGACCCTCCCACAGAAAATAAACAGTGTCAATAACAATCCCCGATCCCTCACACACAGAAAATAAACAGTGTCAATAACAATCCCCGACCCCTCACACACAGAAAATAAACAGTGTCAATAACAATCCCCGATCCCTCACACACAGAAAATAAACAGTGTCAATAACAATCCCCGACCCCTCACACACAGAAAATAAACAGTGTCAATAACAATCCCCGATCCCTCACACACAGAAAATAAACAGTGTCAATAACAATCCCCGATCCCTCACACACAGAAAATAAACAGTGTCAATAACAATCCCCGACCCCTCACACACAGAAAATAAACAGTGTCAATAACAATCCCCGATCCCTCACACACAGAAAATAAACAGTGTCAGTAACAATCCCCGATCCCTCACACTCAGAAAATAAACAGTGTCAGTAACAATCCCCGATCCCTCACACACAGAAAATAAACAGTGTCAGTAACAATCCCCGACCCCTCACACACAGAAAATAAACAGTGTCAATAACAATCCCCGACCCCTCACACACAGAAAATAAACAGTGTCAGTAACAATCCCCGATCCCTCACACACAGAAAATAAACAGTGTCAGTAACAATCCCCGACCCCTCACACACAGAAAATAAACAGTGTCAATAACAATCCCCGACCCCTCACACACAGAAAATAAACAGTGTCAGTAACAATCCCCGATCCCTCACACACAGAAAATAAACAGTGTCAGTAACAATCCCCGACCCCTCACACACAGAAAATAAACAGTGTCAATAACAGTCCCCGACCCCTCACACACAGAAAATAAACAGTGTCAATAACAATCCCCGATCCCTCACACACAGAAAATAAACAGTGTCAATAACAATCTCTGACCCTCCCACAGAAAATAAACAGTCAATAACAATCCCCGATCCCTCACACACAGTAAATAAACAGTGTCAATAACAATCCCCGACCCCTCACACACAGAAAATAAACAGTGTCAATAACAATCTCCGACCCTCCCACAGAAAATAAACAGTCAATAACAATCCCCGATCCCTCACACACAGTAAATAAACAGTGTCAATAACAATCCCCGACCCCTCACACACAGAAAATAAACAGTGTCAATAACAATCCCCGATCCCTCACACACAGAAAATAAACAGTGTCAATAACAATCCCCGATACCTCACACACAGAAAATAAACAGTGTCAATAACAATCCCCGATACCTCACACACAGAAAATAAACAGTGTCAATAACAATCCCCGACCCCTCACACACAGAAAATAAACAGTGTCAATAACAATCCCCGATCCCTCACACACAGAAAATAAACAGTGTCAGTAACAATCCCCGTCCCCTTCACCCACATAATGGAACTGAGTCTGTAGCCGCAGTTCTCCCCATCCTCGCGTCTTTCGCACAAAAGATTAACATTGCGGCCACCCACCATTTGTCCCCAAGAATGAAAACAGTGAAAAACTGTTGGTAAGCAGTACACAGTCCACCCATCACAGAAATCTCAGAATATCGCCATCACCTTTCTGTCTGAATATCAGAGCAGCCGCACCTGCAGTGCCTTTCCGTATGAGTAATCGCTGACCCGTGTCTGAACGCCACTGTTCCCCTTCACCGTGTTTTCACCGTCCTCGCCCCCGTCACTGCCTCTGCAGTCACCTCAATGCTTCAATCTTCGTACCCTCTTCGAGATGCAGTCGTTCTTCACTTCCCTTCTCACCTCTGGTCTTTCCATGATTCGGCTTGTGTTCTCACTCCCTCTCAGCAGTCTCTGATCTGCATGACGCTTCTCTCCAGACTCCGCAGAGCCATGGTTCCTTTGATCCAGTTCCACCCTGCTCCTCGCCAGCTCCAACATTTTCCAGAACACAAACAGGACTACAAGAACAAGCAGAGGGCGTAAAAATGTGAAATAATTGGAAAGATTTGCTCCCTGAAAGTTGTCTCCTCAGAAATCATTGTTTGCTGTCTTCATCTGGACCAGAGATTCCTTTATACATTCTTTGACAATAAATTTGCTTTGAATCTTTGAATCTTGAATATTAATTTTTTTGCATAGTGTCACTGAATTTCAAGGTGGCAGCCTCTTGACTATCACCTTCTTGCAAACGACAGCAGAAATTGTCGGCCCATGTCAGGATTAAATAAAGAGATTCCTGTCTTGATGCCGGAACACCAAAAGTGACTTTGAAAAGGCAGTGATAAGCTGGGCCGTAAGTCAGTTGACTACTCTTTTTATAAATGACCTGGATGAGGAGGTGGAGGGATGGGTCAGTAAATTTGCTGATGGTACGAAAGTTGGGTGTGTTGTGGATAGTGTGGAGGGCTGTCTGAGGTTACAGCAGGACATCGATAGGATGCAAAACTGGGCTGAGAAGTGGCAGATGCAGTTCAACCCAGATAAGTGTGAAGTGGTTCACTTTGGTAGGTCAAATATGATGGCAGAATATAGTATTAATGATAAGACTCTTGGCAGTGTGGAGGATCAGAGGGATCTTGGGGTCCGAGTCCATAGGACACTCAAAGATGCTGCACAGGTTGACAGCATTAAGAAAGCATATGGTGCGTTGGCATTCATGAACTATGGGATTGAGTTCCAGAGCCATGACGTAATGTTACAGCTATACAAGACCTTGGTCAGACTCCACTTGGAGAACTGCGTTGAGTTCTGGTCACCTCACTGTAGGAGGGATGAGGAAAGACTGCAGAGATTTACAAGGATGTTGCCTGGATTAGAGAGAGTGCCTCGTGAGAATAGGTTGAGTGAACTCAGCCTTTTCTCCTTGGAGCGACGGAGAATGAGAGGTGACCTGATAGAGGTTTACAAGATGATGAGAGGCATTGATCGTGTG
Organism: Hemitrygon akajei; assembly: GCF_048418815.1. Lineage (NCBI taxonomy): Eukaryota > Metazoa > Chordata > Chondrichthyes > Myliobatiformes > Dasyatidae > Hemitrygon > Hemitrygon akajei. The sequence goes on from NC_133144.1 coordinate 8,848,615, forward strand.
GATAGTCAGAGGCTTTTCCCCAGGGCTGAAATGGCTAACACAAGAGGGCACAGTTTTAAGGTGCTTGGAAGTAGGTACAGAGGAGATGTCAGGGATAAGTTTTTTACGCAGAGATTGGTGAGTGCGTGGAATGGGCTGTCTCCGATAGTGGTGGAGGTGGATACAATCGGGTCTTTTAAGAGTCTCCTGAATAGGTACTTTGAGCTTCGAAAAATAGAGGGCTATGGGTGACCTAAGGTAATTTCTAAAGTAGGTACATATTCGGCACAGCATTGTGGGCTGAAGGGCCTGTATTGTGTTGTAGGTTTTTCTATGTTTCTATGTTTCTACTCACGCGAACAAAAGGGATTCTGCAGAAGTTGGAAATCCAGAGCAACACATAAAAAGTGGGGGATCTCAAGAGGTCAGGCAGCAACTATGTAAGGGAATGAACACCCAATTAAACCATAACCTAATCTCAGGACAATTTACAATGACCAATTAACCTACTAACCGGTATGTCTTTGGACTGTCAGAGAAAACCGAAACGCCCAGAGGAAACTCAGGCATTCCATGGAGAGGACATACAGACTCCTTACAGCTGACCCCGGGACTGAACTCTGAACTCCGACGCCCCGAGCTGTAATAGACAATAGACAGTAGGTGCAGGAGTAGGCCATTCGGCCCTTCTAGCCAGCACCGCCATTCACTGTGATCATGGCTGATCATACACAATCAGTACCCCGTTCCTGCCTTCTCCCCATATCCCTTGACCCCACTATCTATAAGAGCTTTATCTAACTCTCTCTTGAAAGCATCCAGAGACTTGGCCTCCACTGCCTTCTGGGGCAGAGCATTCCACATATCCACCACTCTCAGGGTGAAAAAGTTTTTCCGCATCTCTGTTCTAAATGGCCTACCTCTTATTCTTAAACTGTGGCCTCTAGTTCTGGACTCGCCCATCAGCGGGAACATGCTTCCTGCCTCCAGCATGTTCAATCCCTTAATAATCTTACATGTTTCAATCAGATCCCCTCTCATCCTTCTAAATTCCAGTGTATACAAGCCCAGTCGCTCCAATATTTCAACATATGACAGTCCCGCCATTCCGGGAATTAACCTTGTGAACTTACGCTGCACTCCCTCAATAGCAAGAATGTCCTTCCTCAAATTTGGAGACCAAAACTGCACACAATACTGCAGGTGGGGTCTCACCAGGGCCCTGTATAGCTGCAGAAGGACCTCTTTACTCCTATACTCAATTCCTCTTGTTATAAAGCCAGCATGCCATTAGCTTTCTTCACTGCCTGCTGTACCTGCATGCTTGCTTTCAGCATCACACTAACTGCTACGCTACCATGGTGCCCCAAGCATCCTCCAATGGGGCTGGAAATTACAGCCTTGTGACTCAAAAACAGTTACTTTCCCCAAGCAGTAAGACTGATCAACATCTCCACCCACTAACCCACCCCTCCCCATCCCCAACCACTACAGCTTTATCATTTCCTGTCAGAGTCACGTTATGTAGAGGCACTCCTGGGCCTAGAGTCACTTTATGGACATACAATCAATCTCGGCATACAAGCTATCTGATGTATTTATATTTTTTGTGTTTTTTTACTATTGTTTTCTTTAGCTTGTTGCTTGAATTGTGAATCTGAAAGGAACAAGTGTGATGCAGTAGCCTGGCAACATAAAATCAGGAGGTTGACCAGTTCGTTTTCATGCCCCCCGTCCCTCCTCCCATGCAGGAATGCTGAGGTTAAATTCAGTCATCAACCAGCTTGAGATTAGCTAACTCTGTTCAGAACAGTCACCTAAATCAAATTCCCCCTAACAATACTGCCACTCACCAAGCGCATTTACAAAGCCTTTCACTGGGGCCTCAGGCCTGAACTTATCATTATTTAAACCACTGAAAGCCAATACACTCTGGTTCTCATTAAATGAAAACATTATTGCCAGGTCCACCTGTGCTGTTAACTATCATTAGTAAACATTCTGCTGGGGAATATCAGTAATTCAGAATTGTCATTAATTCCTGGTACTTCTCTCAATGAAACAGGAGCCTTGCTGCTCCTCTGTTGGGACTGAAAATGGAAGAAAGGAAATTGAACAACTACCAAAGACAAAAAGAGACATTTTTTGCCCAGAGTCAGAATCGAAGGTTCACAGTTTCAAAGTATACAACTCTGAAATTCTTCGATAGCGGTGAAACCAAGAAAGAAAAGGAAAGGCAGCACGATCATTAACCCCCAAATCCCACCTCCCCGCAAAAGAAATGAATAAAAACAGAACAGGCACATCAGCCCCCAAATCCTTGTTCCCACACAAAAAAAAATGAACAAAATGGATCAGGTTTAATATCACCGGCGTATTTCATGAAATATGTTGTTTTTTCAGCAGCAGCACAGAGCAATAAAAACTGTGAATTACAATAAGAAACGTATGAAAAATTAAACTAAGTACTGTAAGTGTTGCAAAAAGAGACAAGAAAAATAGTAAGGTAGGGTTCATGGGTTCACTGTCCATTCAGGAGCTATTCCTAAATCTTTGAATGTGTGTCATCAGGCTCCTGCACCCCTCCCTGACAGCAGCAATGAGAAGAGGGCAGGTCCTGGGTGATGGGTGTCATCTTTTCAAGGCATGGCCTTTTGAAGGTGTCCTCGATGCTGGGGAGGTTAGTGTCCATGACGGAGCTGGCCGAGTTTTCAACTTCCTGCAGCTTTTTCCGATCCTGTGCAGTGGCCCCTCCATGCCAGACGGTGATGCAACCAGTTACAATGTTCTCCACGGTACATCTGTGCAAATTTGACGTGGAGAAGAGACATCTCTTCTTTAGACTCGAGTTGTTTGGACTGTGTGCAGTTCCATAGCTGAGAGCAACTAGTGTACTGTATACTTTCCACTCTCACACTGATATTACAGTAACAAATATGCATAAGATTTAGGGTTTTAAAGAAACAAAATCACGGTAGTGCGGATCAATTTCCCTTTCGAGTGTGAACCCAAAACACAGTGTGTTTTAAACAGCCAGCTTTTAATCTAAATTGGCAAAACTGGAGAGGGACACAGAGAGATGGATTGAAAGAGAGAGACAGAAAGGGGGAAGGAAAGGAAGAGGGAGCGGGAGGTTAGTCGAGTGGGAGAGGAAGAGGAAGGGATACAAAACAGAAAGGTGAAGAGGAAAAGGAACAGCAGATGGGGGGGAGAGAGGGAGTGCAGGAGAAAGAGAGTGAGGGAGGTAGGAGGTAAGAGAGGAGAGAGAGAAAGATGGGGAGGGAAAAAGAGGGGATTGAGGAGGAAAGAGATAGAGGAAAGGGAGAGGGATGGTGAGAGATGGTGATGGGGAGAGTGAGGGAAGAAGGAGAGAGAGAGTTGGGGAGAGAGAGGGAGAGCGAGGGACAGAGGGAGGGGAGAAGGGAGAGAGGAAGGGATACGGAGAGGCAGCATGATGTGTAGGGGAGAGTGAGAGGGGAAGGGGAAAGAGAGAGAGAAGTGAGGGAGAAAGTGGAGGCAGGCGGATAGACAGACACGTTGCCAAGGCAGGATAGAGACAAGGAGAGATATCGATGAAAAGAGGAGCATTATAGAAAGGGAGAGAAATGCTTATGAAAAGGGGAAGGGGAGAGAACAAAGACTGAATAAACAGGAAATTGCCGTGTGCAGAATTAACTTCACCAATGATCGGTGTTGAGACATCGCTCTCTTTCCCCACCCCCATGAGGAAAGTTAGCCTCTAACAGCTGCAAAAGAACTCTCCATTTGGATTCACCATCACATTGGGTGTATTTCAAAACGCTGTCACCGAGCATTCAGTCTAATAGGATGCTGAGGAGCTGATTGTAAGCTCCATCTCTTCGATTTGAGTGATACATTTTATTAAATGTCATCCTCCTTTTTCCCTTCACTAAGCCTGCAATGATATTGTAATATAATAGAGAAGGAAGATGGCACTCATTGACTGATGTTGCTGTCACCAAACTGCATGCATCACTACACACCAGAATGATGTTCACACAAGCTTAATAGTAGCACCATTACTGTGGAATAACACTGACTAGCCAGGATATTTACAGCAGAATACTTCACAGCCAGTGCCCTGTGCTGTATTACAGTGCAATATACCCTTCTGGTCTCCTCATCAGAAAAAGGATATCTTTGCCCTTGAGAGTCCAAGAACCTGAGATTCGGATAAACTGGCATTAGAATTGCTCTTTATAAATTTTCCTCCTGTTCAAAGGCGTCCAGTTGTTGTTATGTGAATTCAAAAGCATCACAGTCTGCCAGCGGCCTTATCCATTACTCACTGTTCACATAGTGAGGTCATGCTCATGGGTTCGATGTCCATTCAGAAATCGGGCGGCAGAGTGGAAGGAGCTGTTCCTGAATCATTGAGTGTGAGCCTTCAGGCTTCTGTACCTCCTTCCTGATGGCAGCAATGAGAACAATCGGAGCAATGAGAAGTTCACCCTCATGTTGCCCTTAAGCATTTCACCTTTCACCCTTAACCCATGACCTCTGGTCGCAGTCTCAGTGGAAAAACCCTGCTTCCATTTACCCTACCTATATACCTCATTATTTTGTATACCTCTATCAAATCTCCCCTCATTCTTCTGTGCTCCAGGGAATAAAGTCCTAACCTATTCAACCTTTCCCCTAGAACTCAGGTCCTCAAGTCCCAGCAACATCCTTGTAAGCTTTCTCTGTACTCGTTCAATCTTATTGACATCTTTCTTGCAGGCAGGTGAACAAAACTGCACATGATACTCCAAATGTGGCCTCTCCAAAGTCTTATACAACTTCACCATAACATCCCAACTCCTGTATTCAATACTTTGATTTACGAAGGCCGAGTGTTATCACAACTGTATCTTTATTTTGAAGAAGTGACATGCCACGGGTAAAAGGAAACTGGAGAAAGGACTATACCTAGAATTTCAGCAGACATTTAGAGGGAGCCACATCAAAAGTTTTTGGAGAAAATAATAGCTCATGACATTGGAGATAACATACTGTTTATTCAAGCTTTTATTTTGAAATATAGAGCTGTCAACTTTAATTTTGAAATTCAGTTGGACCGTGTTTTAGCAGAGATTTTCAGTCAGATTGAAGTACATATTCACAATTCTGAGTTATCTTTCTTTCAATTGCACCATTGAAATCATCATGTGTATTACTGAGGTTATAAAGAACAGTATCTGAGCAATAGTTTTCATTAATATTGCATAAAAGTTTATTCCTGTTTATCGTTATAGTGTTTGACCAGCCTTGATAATTTAAGGATTACTTACCTGATATTAATCTTCTCGTATGCTTTTAAACTTTGTTTAATCATGTTTGGTATAAAAAATGTTCAGATATTTTACATGTAAGTCTAGCTAATTTCTTATGAATATGTATTTAATCATCCATCATCATGAAGTGTTTCGAGAGGCTCATCATGAGGCATATCAAGACCCTGCTGCCCCCCTCACTATACCCCCTGCAGTTTGTTTACCATCCCAACCGCTCAACAGACGACGCCATTGCCACCACCCTCCACCTGGCCCTAACCCACCTGGACAAAAAAAGACACATATGTTCGAATGCTGTTCATAGACTTCAGTTCAACATTCAACACAATCATCCCTCAGAAACTGATTGGAAAGCTGAGCTACTGGGCCTGAACACCTCCCTCTGCAACTGGATCCTAGACTTCCTGACTGGGAGACCCCAGTCAGTCCGGATCGGGAGCAGCATCTCCAACACCATCACAGTGAGCATGGGGCCCCCCAGAGCTGTGTGCTCAGTCCACTGCTGTTCACTCTGCTGACCCACAACTGTGCTGCAACACACAGCTCGAACCACATCATCAAGTTCGCCGTTGACATGACCGTGGTGGGTCTCATCAGCAAGAATGACGAGTCAGCTTACAGAGAGGAGGTGCAGCGGCTAACGGACTGGTGCAGAACCAACAACCTGTCTCTGAATGTGAACAAAACAAAAGAGATGCTTGTTGACTTCAGGAGGGCACGGAGCGACCATTCCCCACTGAACACTGACAGCTCCTTGGTAGAGATCGTTAAGAGCACCAAATTTCTTGGTGTTCACCTGGCGGAGAGTCTCAGCTGGTCCCTCAACACCAGTTCCATAGCAAAGAAAGCCCAGCAGTGTCTCTACTTTCTGCGAAGGCTGAGGAAAGTTCATCTCCCACCCCCCATCCTCATCACATTCTACAGGGGTTGTATTGAGAGCATCCTGAGCAGCTGCATCACTGCCTGGTTTGGAAATTGCACCATCTCGGATCGCAAGACCCTGCAGCGGATAGTGAGGTCAGCTGAGAAGATCATCGGGGTGTCTCTTTTCCCACCATTACAGACATTTACACTACATGCTACATCCGCAAAGGAAACAGCATTGTGAAGGACCCCACACACTCCTCATACAAACTCTTCTCCCTCCTGCCGTCTGGGAAAAGGCACCGAAGCATTCAGGCTCTCACGACCAGACTATGTAACAGTTTCTTCCCCCAAGCTATCAGACTCCTCAATATCCAAAGCCTGGACTGACACCTTACCCTATTGTCCTGTTTATTATTTATTGTAATGCCTGCACTGTTTTTTGCACTTTGTGCAGTCCTGGGTAGGTCTGTAGTCTAGTGCAGTTGTGTGGTTTTTTTCTCTGTGTTGTTTTTATGTAGTTCAGTCTAGTTTTTTGTACTGTGTCATGTAACACCATGGTCCTGAAAAACGTTGTCTCATTTTTACTGTGTACTGTACCAGCAGTTATGGTCGAAATGACAATAAAAGTGACTTGACTTGATAAGTTTGCTGCATTCAGTACTTATGGTGTGAATGCTGCCCAAATCGAGCACCTGGAGCTTGGACATTATATTCTGATTCCTGTGATCAGTGGAGCGGAGTCTGGCTCACTGCTGAATTGTGTACTTCCGACACACGTAGTGTTGTGGATGGAAGACTGGCTGGCTAACAGGGAGCACAGTGTATGCAAAATACATCTATTTTTGATGCAAAGGTGTAACAAACACGATACATTGGCTTTTAAGATGAAGACTCCAAAAGTAGGTTACTAAATTTGCAGATTAAGCAGGAAGGGACTGACCTATCAAAGTATGAACACACCCTCAGTTAGACTGTAAGTATGCTTGAAACTTTGCTTCTGATATTCAACTCCCCTGACTTCAATGAAAATTTAAAAGTAAAACAGGAATTGCTGAAAATATTCAACAGGACGGGCAACAGCTACAGAGAATGAAACAGTTGCATGCCAAGCTGGTCACCCTTCATCAGAACAAAGTGACTCTGCCTGAAACATTAATCCGCTAGTGGTTAGCGTATACCTTACAGCAACAGCTAGAAGATGGCGTTTCAATTCCTGCCGCTGCCTGTAAGGAGTTTGTACCTACTCCCCGTGACCACGTGGGTTACGTCTGAGTGTTCCAGACTCCTCCCACATTCCAAAGCCCCACAGCTAAAGTCAGTAAGTTGTGGCCATTCGATGCTGACGTGGGAAGTGTGACGACACTTGACTAGCACAATCCTCATTGATTTGATTTTACACCAACGGCACATATCACAGCATGTTTCGATGCACTGTGACAAATAACACTAAATAAATAAACCCCTATAGAGCTATTAAAACAAAAACTTCACACCATCTTAAAATTTTCTTCCCCCCAGGCAGTTAATCTGATCAACAAATAGTCAGCCCCACCCCACACCCCTCTGTAAACCTCACTCACGGCACTGTAAACACTGTTTATAATACTGTTTACATTGTCAATGCATTTACAATATATCTACTTCTTAGAAGTAAAGTGCCTTTACGTTATTTTGTATAATTCTTTATTCAATATAATTGTTGAAAGCTGCTGTTTGTTTGTGTTGAGTGTCACACCAACACACCATGTATCAGCAAATGACTGACACATGGAGATATATAAAGGTTTTCCTTGATCTTTAGAACTTGATTCTTCTATCCCATTTACATTGCAGAATTTTCATTCTATCCCATTTCCAACTGAAGATGAATTTAACGTCACGTTAAGTACCCCTGGTTTGGCAAAGTGTATGATTCTGCACGTGCACCACTGTCTTTCTGCATTTAGCCAGGTAAAACAACTAACTGACAAAGACATCGATGATGAGTCTCGGCCTGAAATGCCGACTGTTCATTCCTCTCCATAGATGCTGCCTGATCTGCTGAGTTCCTCCAGCGTTTTGTGTGCGTTGACAATTCAGCAGGGAGCCAGCCCGAAACACCCGCAAACACTTTGGCATCCGTGGGCCAGGGAAGAGGAACGGGGGAGAAGTCTACCTGTGTCATGAAACATTAAAGGAAGATCAAAATATATTTTAAGTGTATAAATTATGTTTTAAAATCCCTGCGTAAGATACCATGGAAAGATTAAAGTACTACATCACAGTATGTTTATAGCAACACTTGCACAAAATTTGCCAACTTACCCTGTTCACAGGAAAACTCAAAAAAGAAAGCTCCTCAGAGATTGAAATACCACATCACTCGCTTGTGAAGGAGATTTTACATGCTGCTGCACACCTTTGTGGAGAACACATAGTACTTCATCTTATTTAAGCATGGAGCCATGACGACTGAGCTTCAGGATGTCCTCGTCTGACAGGACATGTCATATAACTCTAGCGTGACTCAGAGAGCAGTGATCATGAAATGAAATCCCAGGCTGATCAACCAGCTGATTGATGAGAGAGTGCAAGACTGTTGGGGAATGTAGGAAATAGGAGCAGGGGTTGGCAAAATATCCCCTGAGCCTAGTCTGCCATTCATGAAGGTCTAATCTTGGCTTCTGATCCACTTTCCTGCCAGACTCCCATCACCCTTTATTCCCCTAAAGACCAAAACCTGTCTTAGACATATTCAATTACACAGCCTCCAAAATCCCCCACCATCTCATCCACAACACACACCAGAAGCATTTCAATCGCAGAACCCTCCGCATCGTCAACAATTCCTCCCATTCCTCCCACAATCTCTCTGACCTCCTACCGTCAAGCAGACGTGTAGGAACAAGAATGGTCAGGCTGGGTAACAGCTTCTTCGCCCAGGCTGTGAGGCTTCTAAACACCCCACTACCACCCTGTACACATTATTTCCAACAGCACCAGTAGCATTATACTATAGTATATATAACCATATGCACTTGTACAGCTACACAATATCATAATCTGTTTTTATTGTGTTAATATTATTTTATGTGCTGAATGTGATACAAGAACTGTGTTTTGCACCTTGGTCCCTGAGGAAGGTTGTTTCATTTGGCTGTATACATGTGTGTGGTTGACTGACAGTGAACCTGAACTTGACCCCATCTATAGCTCTCCAAAGTTAAGGCATTCAAATGTTCGTCACCCTTTGAGAGGATATATTCTATCTTTTTCCAAACCATTGACTGAATGAGCAACACACACAAGACACCTAGCCCTGATGAAGGGTCTCAACCCAAATCGCCGACTCTTTCCTCCATAGATGCTGCCTGACTTGCAGGGTTCCTCCAGTATTTTGTCTGGTTTCCCCAAGATTTCCAGCCTCTGCAGAATCTTGTGTGTTTATGATTAAATGGTCGACCAACACCCAGAGTTCTAGCTTCCTTGTGAGGAGAAAAGTCCTATCACCATCAGCATCGGCAAGTCAACCTCCTCCGAATTATCTATGCTTCAGTAAGATAGCCCAACATGACTAATCATTCCTGTCAGGAAGGAACCCTGGACTAGCTCCAAAGCAACCTTTTCCTTCTTAAATAAGGAGACTAGAACTGGGAGGTGCTCCCAGTCTGGTCACACTAAATCTCTACATTACTTGCATGGCTACCCTGCTTTAACACTTTCTGACCTTTCACGATGAAAAAATTGGAATTAGTTATTACTGTCAAATGTACTGAGATCACTTGTCTTGCTCACTGTTCATACAGGTCAAATCATTACCCGGTGCACTGAGGTAGAACAAGGTAAAACAGCAACAATACAGAATAAAGTGTAACTGCTACAGAGAAAATGCACGTCTTATGGGGATATGTTGAGTGATCCAGGGCTTATCTCTTTGGAGTGAAGGAGGGTGAGAGGCAACTAGATCGAGGTGTACAAGGTGATAGGAGGCATCGATCAAGTGGATAGCCAGATGCTTTATCCCAGGGTAGAAATGACTAAAATGAGAGGGCATAACTTTAAGGTGATTGGAGACAAGTATGGGGGGATGTTAGAGGTAAATGGAACACCCTGCCAGGGGTAGTGGTCGAGGCAGATACATTAGGGACATTTAAGGATCTCTTAGATAGGCACATGGATGAAAGAAGAACGGTGAGCGATGTGTGAGGGAAACATAGAAAACCTACAGCACAATACAGGCCCTTCGGCCCATAAAGCTGTGCTGAACATGTCCTTACCTTAGAAATTACCTAGGGTTACCCAGAGCCCTCTATTGTTCTGAGTTCCATATACCTGTCCAGGAGCCTCTTAAAAGACCCTGTCGTATCTGCCTCCACCACCGTCGCCGGCCGCCCATTCCACGCACTCACCACTCTCTGTGTAAACTTACCCCTGACATCTCCTCTGTACCTACTTCCAAGCACCTTAAGACTGGGCCCCCTCATGCTAGCCATTTCAGCCCTGGGAAAAATCCTCTGACTATCCACATGATCAATACCTCTCATCATCTTGTACATCTCTATCAGGTCACCTCTCATCTTCCGTTGCTCCAAGGAGAAAAGGCAGAGTCACTCAACCTATTCTCATAAGGCATGCTCCCCAATCCAGGCAACATCCTTGTAAATCTCCTCTGCACCCTTTCTACGGCTTCCACATCCTTCCTGTAGTGAGGCGACCAGAACTGAGCACAGTACTCCAAGTGGGGTCTGACTGATCTTAGAGCAGAGTAGTGATTAGTGCAACACTATTACAGCTCGGGGCACTGGTGTTCGGAGTTCAGTTCTGGTGCTGTCTGTAAGGGGTTTGGATGTAGTCCCCATGGAATGTGTGGGTTTTCTCCAGGTGCTTCGGTCTCCTCCCACAGTCCAAAGCCATACCAGTTAATAGATTAATTGGTCATTGTAAACTGTCCGGTAATTAGGTGAGCTGCTAGGCTAAAAGGGCCAGTTTGGTTTCATCGGGCCAGAAGGATCTGTTCTGCACTATATCACTAAATATAAAATTCAGTAAAAAAAATTATAAAGTCAGCACAACATCGTGGACCAAAGAGCTTGTACTGTGCTGTCGTATTCTATGTTCTAGAAGATGCTAGATCATAACAAGGTAGATTATGAGGGAAAGAGTCAGTTGTATCCCTAATTACTTGCAGTACCTCAATGCTAATCCTATGATTCTTAGAAAAAGTTCTAAGAACTTCCCCTCCCTCCCGGAATTTTTTATGTTTTATTGTTTTACAACATTGAATCACAGTTTGGCTTTTTTTGACACTGATTAAGACTCTTTCGTGTCAAAGTGAAAACAGATCTCTACAAAATGATTTAAATTAATTACAGATATAAAACACAAAATAATTGATTGCATAAGTATTCATTCCCCCCCCCCCCTTTAATATGACACATCAAATTATCACCGGTAGAGCCAATTGGTTTTAGAAGTCACATAATTAGTTAAATGGAGATCACTGTGTGCAGTCAAGGTGTTTCAATTGATTGTAGTAAGAATACCCCTGTATCTGGGAAGTCCAACTGCTGGTGAGTCAGTATTCTGGCAAAAACTACACCATGGAGACAAAAGAACACGCTGAGCAACTCCGCAAAAAGGTTATTGAAAAGCACAAGTCAGGAGATGGATACAAGAAAATTTCCAAGTCAGTGAATATGGCACAGCTGTAAATCTACCTAGAGCAGGCTGCCCTCAAACACTGAGTGACCGTGCAAGAAAGGGATGAGTGAGGGAGGCCACCAAGAGACCTATGACAACTCTGCAGGAGTTACAAGCTTCAGTGGCTGAGATGGGAGAGACTGAACATACAACAACTGTTGCCCAGGTACTTCACCAGATGCAGCTTTATGGGAGAGTGGCAAAGAGAAAGCCACTGTTGGAAAAAACTCACACGAAATCTCAGCTAGAGTTTGCCAGAGGCATGTGGGAGACTCTGAAGTCAGCCGGAAGGAGGTTCTATGGTCTGATGAAACTAAAATTGAGCTTTTTGTCCATCAGACTAAACGCTATGTTTGGCATAAGCCAAATACCGCTCATCTTCGAAAACACGCCACGGTGGTGGCTGTATCATGCTGTGGGGATGCTTCACTGCAGCAGGCCCTGGAAGGCTTGTGAAGGTAGAGGGTAAAATGAATGCAGCAACATAAGGGAAATCTGGAGGTAAACCTGATGCAGTCTGCAAGAGAAGTAAGATTTAGGAGAAGGTTTGTTTTCCAGCAAGACAATGACCCCAAGTATGAAGCCAAAGCTACACAGGAATGGCTTAAAAACAACAAAATTTATGTCCTGGAGTGGCCAAGTCAGAGTCCAGACCTCAATCCAACTGAGAATTTGTGGCTGGACTTGAAAAGGGTGGTTCGCTCACAATCCTCATGCAATCTGACAGCTTTTCAGCAGTTTTGTAAAGAAGAATGAGGAAAAGTTGCAGTGTCTGGATGTGCAAAGCTGATAGAGACCTATCCACACAGACTCAAGGCTGTAATTGCTGCCAAAGGTGCATCTACTAAATACTGACCTGAAGGGGGTGAGTAATTATGCAATGAATTATTTTGTGTTTTATACTTGTAATTAATTTAGATCACTTTTTAGAGATCTGTTTTCACTTCGACACAGAAGAGATTTTTTTTCTGTTGATCAGTGTCAATAAAAGCCAAATTAAATCCACTGAAACTCAATGTTGTAAAACAATAAAACATGAAAACATCCATGTATGTCCCTTGTACTGAGGCATGTAGATCCCTCTTTAAACCCATTCTGCAGCCTCTCTTCAAAGAAAAAACCTTCTGCCCTTTTATCTCCCGGTCTCACGTGTCCCAAGATTATACCCAATCTTCAATATTTTGCTCACTTGGTTAATCCAATTACAGCTCATTGTAGTGACCACCTCACCACCTATCTTTCCACATCTGTTTGAATCATTAGTAAGTTCAGCTACAAAACACTCAGCTCCTTCATTTGTTCTTAATACAAATAGTGGAGGCCCCAGCAGTGAATCTTGCAGCATCCCATCAGTTACAACCTGCCAATGTTAAAATATTCAAGTCCTTTCTTTACTGCTGGACAATTCTCTGTCCTGCTGATGTATTATCCCCAGTGCCACAAGGTCTTACTTTTCGCATTGTTTATTTATTTGAAGATGCAGCATAGAGTTAGCACTTCCAGACCTTCGATCTGTGGTCATTGTAAATTATCCCGTGATTAGGCTAGTGTTAGCTGGGTTGCTGGGTAGCAAACTAGCAACCCAACTATTTAACGCTAGCCTAATCACAGAGTAATTAACAATGACCGATTAACCTACCAACTGGTACATCTTTATACTATGGGAAGAAACAGGAGCTCTTGGAGAAAACCCACACATCGCACTGGGACGACCTGCAGACTCCTTACAGGTGACATTGGAATTGAGCTCTGAACTATCATACCCAAGCTGCAAGCTGTAGTGACTAACCACAATGCTATTGTGGCGCCAATTTACTTAAAGGTTACTATAAATGATAATCTTTCATATAGCACCTTTCAAATACACTACGTCTACGGTTCTCCCCTTAATCATTCCTCACAAAATTACAAGATACAGCACAGATTGATTTTCCTTTGATAGGAATTTATGAGGGTGGTATGATAGGACAGTGGTTTGTTGTTTGTTGTTCATTTCTGCGCCTTCTGATGCACTGGATGACATCCTTGCCATCCTGACGAAGGGTCTCGGCCGGAAACATCGACAGTGCTTCTCCTTATAGATGCTGCCTGGCCTGCTGTGTTCCACCAGCATTTTGTGTGTGTTGTTAGACCTGCTGTGTTCCACCAGCATTTTGTGTGTGCTGTTAGACCTGCTGAGTTCCTCCAGCATTTTGTGTGTGTTGTTGATCCTTGCCATTTGCTGTTTTTGATGAGGCTGATTTGCTCGCTCGACGCTCAACCCGGCACGGATGGAAAGCGTGCAAGGAGCCGGCCGGATTCGAACCCGGGACCACTCGCCTCAAAGTCCAGTGCAGATGCCACTACACCGCCGGCCAGCTAAGCGTAGCGGTTAGTGTAACACTTCACAGTGTCCACAATCAGGATTAAATTCGGCTGATGTCTGTAAGGAGCTCTGTCTCCTCCTACATTCCAAAGACATACAGGTGAGGATTAGCAAGCTGTGGACATGCTACATTGACGCTGGGAATGCAGTGACACTTGCAAGCTGCCAGCACAACCTCAGACTATTTTAGTCATTGACACAAGCAGTGCATTTCGCTGTATGTTTTGATGTACGTGACAAATAAAGCGTATCTCTTTATCCTTATAAAATATTGATTAAGCCGCAGCTGGAGTGTTGTGTGCAGTTCTGGTTCTCACATTACAGAAAAGACATGTTTGCATTGAAGATGGTACAGAGAGAATCTGCCAGAATGTCGCCCACACTGGGACATTTCAGCTGTGAAAATTTGCCAGAATGTCACCCATACTGGGACATTTCAACTGTGAAGAGAAACAAGATAGGTTCGGTTTACTTTCCTTGCAGTGGAACAGTCTGAGGGAGGACCTGATAGAGATGTATATGTAATGCGTTGTAAGGGTTCACTGCTAATGTAATGGCTTTTTGTAATGTTCACTGCTGAAGTAATGGTTTCTCTGTAGCAGCAATGTTTGGGTTTAAGGCTGGAGATAACAGGACTGTGAATGCATGTTAGCCAATCAGGATTTTGTTGCCTTGTCTTGTGATTCTGGAAGCAGTTGATTTCGCGGGCTTTTGCCAGAGGGAGAGAGAGAGATGAAGAGAGAAAACACGACTGGAGAGATTTGGTAGACCGCCGGACAGGGTGGACTCGGAGCGGGGGTCCGAAGGTTGGCGACACTCGGAGCAGACCAATGGTGGGAGAAGGACTACTGAGTTAGCTCCAACTTAATGCACAGACTGTTTAATAGGATTTGGGCCCTTTTTCTTTTAGATTTTGTTTCTCTACTAACCATATAGTCAAAGTAATTTATAAAGCTTAATCGTTTAATTACATATTGTGTACTGCTTGTTATTTCAGGGTACTGATTTGTAACAGGGGACACATCGCACAGCATCCACCCAAACGAGATTTTTAAAGTTTGGCCGGGCAGGGAGTTATTACCCCCTATATTAAGCCGCTAGACGAAGCGAGTGTTACATGTAAAATTATGATAGGGTGCCTGTCTGAAAGGCAGAGATTTAGGGTGAGGATTAAAAGGTTTAGAGGGAATCTAAGAAACGTAGGAGACACTGCAGTTGTGTAACAGTTAGCACAACACTAATACAGTTTGGGGCACTGAAATTCAGAGTTCACTTCCTGGGCTGTCTGTATCTTTAAATAAGTTATCATCATGTAACGTAGTGTATAGCATGGGCGGTCACAGTTCATGACCACGATTGATCTTGGTAAATTCTGCAGTAGTGGCTTGCCATCGCCTTCTTCTGGGCAGTGTCTTTACAAGATGGGTGACCCTCATCCATTATCAATACCCTTCAGAGATTGTCTGCCTGGTGTCAGTGGTCACATGACCAGGACTTGTGATCTGCATCAGCTGCTCATCCGACCACCCACCACCTGCTCCCATGGCTTTGCGTGACCCTGAGTGGGGGTGCTGCCCTGCCCAGGGGTGACCTGCAGGTTTGCAGAGGTAAGGAGCACCTTACACCTCCTTTGGTAGAGACACATCTCCACCTCGCCACCCATTTAAATAAATAAATAATCCAGAAATCCAGAACTCGGTGTCTGAGACTGAGGTGGAGGTCAATACTCTCACAATCCTTAGGAAAGCATCAGGACAAACAGTTCAATTGCCAAGGTATTGTAGACTCCAAACGAAGTGCTGGTAAATAAGACTAGCTTAGATAAATACCTAATGTCATAGTGAGCTGAAGGGCTTGCATGGTGATGCACAGTTTGGACTCTCTTGAATTACTTTATGACATTATGAATGACCTGCTATGTTCAGAACTTTTGAAATAACAGATATGAATCAGATTGGACAATAGTTTAATACTTTGTGTTGCTCATGTCCTTCTTCAGATGCACAGTACAGAGCATACTGACAAGCTGCATCACTGCACCTTATGGAAACGGCACTACGGCTGACAGGAAGGCTCTACAACGGGTAGTCAAAACTGCCCAACGTGTCACCAGCACCAGCCTACCCGCCATCAAGGACATATATACAGCAATGTGGCAGAAAAGGGCCAGTAACATCATGAAGGATCCCACCCACCCTGCTCATGGACAATTTGTCCCACTCCCATCAGGGAGGAGGATACACAGCATCCACGCCAGAACCACCAGACTCAAAAACAGCTACTTTCCCCAGGCAGTAAGGCTGATCAACACCTCCACCCACTAACTCCACCACTATATATATGCTATCTTATGTATTTATATTTATTGTGTTTTTATTAGTATTATTGTGTATTTTTCTTCTGTTGTATTGAATCTGGAGTAACATAAGAACATAAGAACATAAGAGATAGGAGCAGGAGTAGGCCAATCGGCCCCTCAAGCCTGCTCCACCATTCAACAAGATCATGGCTGATCCAATCTTAACTCTAGTTTTCACTGAATCCCACAAGGCAACAGTGCCAACCAACAGGGCACCATGCCGCCCATTTTATTTTATTATTCATCCCGCCCAAACCCATGTGATCACCCGGGGGGAAAAAAACCGAGTTGCCAATTGAGGAGAAAAAATCTGGAAAATTCCTCTCCGACCCATCCAGGCTATCGAAAACTGGTCCAGGAGATCACATGGCTGATCTAAACCTAGCCTCATGTCCACTTACCTACTCGCTCACCGTATCCCCTAATGCCATTTTTATCCAGGAAAATGTCTATCTCCGTTTTGAATTTATTGAGTGTAGTAGCTTCCACAGCTTTCTGGGGCAGTAAATTCCACAGCCCCACTACCCTCTGAGTGAAGAAATTTCTCCGCATCTCAGTCCTTATTTTAAGATTATGCCCCCTAGTCCTAGTTTCACCCATCATTGGGAACATTCTCCCCGCATCCACCCGATCAAGCCCCTTCACAATCTTATATGTTTCAATAAGATCGCCTCTCATTCTTTGGAACTCCAATGAGTAGAGTCCCAATCTACTCAACCTCTCATCATACATCAACCCACCCATCCCCGGAATTAACCTAGTGAACCTTCTCTGCACTGCCTCGAGAGCCAGTATGTCCTTTCTTAAATATGGACACCAGAACTGCACGCAGTACTCCAGGTGTGGTCTCACCAATACCCGGTACAACTGCAGTAAGACCTCCCTGTTCTTATACTCCATCCCCCTAGCAATAAAAGCCAGCATTCCATTGGCCTTCTTGACCACCTGCTGCACTTGCATACTAACTTTTTGTGTTTCCTGCACCAGGACCCCCAGATCCCTTTGCACAGAAGCACTTTCCAGTTTCTCTCCACTTAGATAATAACTTGCTCTACTATTTTTCCTGCCAAAGTGCAAAACCTCACACTTGTCAGTATTATATTTCATCTGCCAAATGTCTGCCCAATCACTCAGCCTATCTATGTCCCCCTGCAGGGTTTCAATGTCCTCCGCACTCATTACACTCCTTCCCATCTTTGTGTCATCAGCAAACTTCAATACGTTGCACTTAGTCCCTTTCTCCAAATCATTAATATAGATTGTAAAGAGTTGGGGTCCCAACACCGACCCCTGTGGAACACCACTAGTCACCAACTGCCAGTCTGAGAATAAACCATTTATCCCAACTCTCTGTTTTCTGTTAGAAAGCCAATCCTCCACCCATGCCAGAATATTATCCCCAATCCCATGATTTTTTACTTTAAGTAATCATCTTTGGTGTGGCACCTTGTCAAATGCCTTTTGGAAGTCCAAATACACCACATCCACTGGTTCCCCTTTATCTACCCTATATGTTATGTCCTCAAAGAACTCCAACAAATTTGTCAAACATGACTTCCCTTTTGTAAAGCCATGCTGACTTTGTCCTATTAAGCTATGTTTATCCAAATGCCCTGTTACTGTTTCCTTAATTATCAATTCCAACATTTTGCCAACCACAGATGTTAGGCTAACTGGCCTATAATTCCCAGCCTTCTGTCTATTGCCCTTTTTAAATAAAGGAGTTACATTAGCATTTTTCCAATCTGCCGGGACCATTGCCGAGTCCAGCGAGTTTTGAAAAATTATCACTAATGCATCCACAATCTCGACCGCCACTTCCCTTAAGACCCTAGGATGCAAGCCATCCGGTCCAGGGGATTTATCCACCTTCAGTCCCATTAATTTATCAAGTACCATTTCCTTGGTGATTTGAATCGTAGTTAGCTTCTCTCCCCCTAGAGCCCCCTGTTTATCCAGTGTTGGGATATTTTGAGTGTCCTCTACTGTAAAAACTGATACAAAATATATGGCATTTCCGCCATCTCCATGTCCCCTACCATTAATTTCCCGGTCTCATCTTCTAGGGGACCAACATTTACTTTAGCCACCCTTTTTCTTTTTATGTAACTATAAAAACTCTTACTATCTGCTTTTATGTTTTTCACCAATTTACTTTCATAATCTATCTTCCCCTTCTTAATCAATCTTTTTGTCAATCTTTAACAATTGTTTTGTTCTCCTTTACACTTGCGAATTGGAAATGACATTAAACAATCTTGAATCTTGAATCGTTCCCTCCTTACTTGAATAGACGAGTTACATTTGTTTTGTTCCAATATGTTGAGACCAATCCATATTAGAAACAAACCTGTAAGGTCATATCTATCGCTTTCCAGCTGCTTCCTATAATGTCGCTGAAAGGCCTAAGGAATATGTCAGCCTTTAGTCAAATCATTGAACATACTTTTTCTCCAGTGTCGATTGTCTTACAATTCCATCTTCTGCTTTGCCCCCTGACTTCCCACTATCACTGAGGTTTCAGGGAAGACAAGAACAAGATATTTATTCAAAATCTCTTCAATTTCTTTATTGCTCATTACTATTTTCTATGTGTCATCTTGTCAGAAGTCAACATCTACTTGCTAGCTTGTTTTAATAAACTGCCTTCTACCTCTTTAGTCATCTTTTTCTAATTTTGATAAGCCTTACAGATTTTTGCTAATGTTTATTACATTATCTGGCTTTTCTTTCAAATTAATACTAACCTTCAATACTTGGCCATGGATGTACTACCTCTCATAGACTCTTTGTTTTTCAATGGAACATGCATAGAAATGAGAAACCATTACATTTATCTGTTTATTTACCTTTTTTTCTAATTTCTGGTCCCAGTCCACTTTATTCAACTCTACTTTCAACCCATTTAATTGTATTTATTTAAGACTTTGATTTCAGACCTAAGCTGCAGATAATAACATATTATTTGACATTACCATGTTATGATAACTCTTCTCATTAGGATGCTTTACGATGAGACCGTTAATGAATTTAGCTTACACAAAGCTGACTCTGCCAGAGTGAAAGGAGGAAATCTGGGCACAGAGCTAGCCACCCCATCCCATAAAAACTCAGCGCTGCAGAAACACCAACAGAAGCTCCAAAGACCTCATGCCTGGGAGAGCAATGATCTTCACCTAGAAGACTTGTAGATGAGCTGCACCTGGGCTTGAAAGGCCGACCCAGGACAGTGGACTATGGTGAGCTGCTGTTGGCAGCCTATGCCCAGTGGGGGTGATGAGCTGCAGAAGAAGTTGTCACACAAAGTTGGATCCAACCCAAGCAACTTCCAAGTACATTCTATTAATGTCTTCTAGAAGTAGGATGGGAGGTGTACAAGATGATGAGAGGCATTGATCGTGTGGATAGTTAGAGGCTTTTTCCCAGGGCTGAAATGATGGCCACAAGAGGACACAGGTTTAAGGTGCTGGGGAGTAGGTACAGAGGAGATGTCAGGGGTAAGTTTTTTACTCAGAGAGTGGTGAGTGTGTGGAATGGGCTGCCGCAATGGTGAAAGAGGCAGATACGATAGGTTCTTTTGAGAGGCTTTTGGATAGGTGCATGGAGCTTAGAAAAATAGAGGGCTGTGGGTAAGCCCAGTAATTTCTAAGGTAGGAACATGTTCGGCACAACTTTGTTTGCGCTGTAGATTTTCTATGTGTCTATGTTTCTATCATAGTTGCCAATTTGATTTAAGAAAATTCAAGGTATCTGGCATTATTCCAGGTGCTTTCTCATATGCCCCCAGCTGGTCGCCTCTACTTTTGTACATATTATATTCATTTTTTATTCTATTTATTTATACAGCGCAGAGTAGGCCCTTTGAGCCATGTCCCCCAGCAACCCCACAACCTGATTAACTCTAACCTAATCATGGGACAATTTACACTGATCCATTATCCTACCTGTGGAAGTAAACCAGAGCACCCGATAAAACCCACGCATTTGACGGGGAGGACACTTACAGAACATCACTGGAATTAAGCACCAAACTCCGGAGTGCCCAGGCCGTAATAGCATTGCACTAACCTCTGTGTTACCGTGGCAACCATACCCTTAACCCTACCCTTGGTCTAGACCATGAGACATAGCAGCAGAATTAGGCCATTCAGCCTATCTAGTCTGCTCCACCGAGATGGCTGATTTATTATCAATAAACCTGCCTTTTCTCCGTAACTTTTGACACCCTGACTAATCAAGAATCTATCAACCTCCACTTTAAATATACCCAATGACTGGGCCTCCATACCAGTCTGTGGCACCGAATTTCACAGATTCACCATCCTCTGGCTCAAAAAACTCTTCCTCATCTCTGTTCTAAATGACATTCTTCAATTCTGAGGCTGTGCCCTCTGGTCCTGGATGCCCCCACTGCAAGAAACATCCTCTCCAAGTCCACTCTGTCTAGGCTTTTCAATATTCAATACACTTCAATGAGATTCCTCCCCTCACCCCGCCCCATTCTTCTAAACTCCAGCAAGTACAGGCCATCAAACGCTCCTCACATGTTAACCCTTTCATTCGCAGGATCATTCTCATGATCCTCCTCTGGACCATCTCCAATGCCAGCACATCCTTTCTTAGACAAGGGGCCCAAAACTGCTCACAGTACTCCAAGCGCAGCCTTGTAAAGCCTTGGCTGTTATCCTTGCTTTTATATCTAGTCCTCTAGAAATGAATGTACCTATTATTAACACAATGCTTAGAGTCAACACTTAGCAGTGACAACTTGTTTTTTCTTATCTTCACCCTAAATGAATCTACATCTCAAACACAAGAGATTCTGCAGATGCTGGAAATCTAAGTCATGATCTTTTGAGCAAAGATTATTTATTATCAACGTACTGCTCTCATCCTTGTCTACCTATCCTGCTGTAATGACAAGGATCTCAGAATATTCAATCCCCAGCTGTTGTTTCTTGCAGCCACGTCATCAATTCATACTCATTTATTTCATCTATCCTGTGGCACATTGTCTCCATCCAGGCGAAGACCCTTTCATTCTAACTTGATCAACAACTCCACCTCTGTGTTTCTAACTCTGCCATATTATTGTCAATTCTTCATCCCTACTCCATCACCCTGTCTTTTCTCCATAGCTTCCCCTCACTTGGGCATTGCTTCTAGACCCTCCTACACTCCTGGTGACTTGACATTTTCATTCAACTCATGAAACCTGTTCCAACTGAACAGTTCTTTCCTGAGCAAGGTTACTAACACCACAGGAATTGAAACCCCTCCCCTCTCGCTGTGAAACGGGGACACCTCTTTTTCCCTTATTAGGGGGAGAGAGAGCCTGTGATATGTCAAACCACTGGGTAAACGAGCTGTCTTTGGGGTACTGCAAGTCTGTGTCTTTATTGATGCTTGCTACATGCTTGAGTGCTTGGTGGGGGGGGGGTGCTGATGTTTTTTTGCTGGGGGGAGTCTTTGTCTTGCTGCTGCTTGTGCAAGAGTTGGGGGAGCTGGGGGGTGGGGTTCTAACATTTAACTGTCATTCATTCTTTGGGCCACTCTTTTGTTTTCGTGGATGTTTGCAAAGAAAAAGAATTTCAGGATGTAGATTCCTCTGTATTTAAATGTACCTGTTGAAATCCATTTCCACAACACCCATCTTTGAACAGCACTATCCAATCCCTCGTTTTACGGGTCCTATGTCCCTCTGCATTTGGCTCAGGTAGTAATTGGGGGCAACACACACAAAGTACTGGAGGAACTCAACAGATCAGGCAGCATCAATGGAGGGGAATAAAGATCTGGCGCAACAGGCCGAGACCCCGTCAGGATCAGTCTGAAATGTCAGCTCTTTATTCCTCTCCGTAGAAAACTGACAATTCCTTTTCCTCCTCAACTCTCTGAGGCCCTCCAGTAAGTTGTTTGTTGATCCAAGTCCCAGCGTTTCGAATCTCTTGTGTCTCAGGGATAATGAATGTTGGATGGGCTGAATGGCAGCAGCACAGCAGCATAGCGGCTAGCCAGGCGTTATTACAGTGCCAGCGAACCATGTTCAATTCCCCCCGCTGTATATTCTCCCGTGACTCCCACATTCCAAAAACATGCAGGCCACTTAGTCACCGGGAAGTAATTGGGCAGTGTGGGCTCGTTGAGCCGGAAGAGCCTGTAACCGTGCTGTATCGCTAAATAAAATAAACTAAAATGGCCTAATTCTGTTCCTATGTCTTATGGTTAGGACTGATGTCACTAATTCAGGTGATCTGGGCAGAATTTTTCAGGGATTTTGCTATACACTGGCTGCTGTTTTGACAGCGTTACAACAGGGACTGCGTTGCAAATATAGACTGCAATCAGGTCTCTTCCTCTCTTTCAGTTCCACTGATTTTCTCCCTAAGCTACCAAATGCAGGAAAGCAGATATTAAGTGAACAGGTTTCCTGGGAATTCTTCGGGAATTGGCACCAGACAATAAAATCCAGGCTTGATGATCCTTTTGCCCAAGGCGTCCCCGACTCACCTTTGAGAGCAATCAATTCAAAGTGCTGATAACTAGGAAGACGGTTGCATCACCCTGTGACCAGCAGGAGGTGATTCTAATGGCGATTATGTCGAGATGACAGGCAGTGAAAATGTAAGAGATCACAGTGTGAATAAGAAAATGAGATTTCTAGCAGCAGAAATAGAAAATCAGTGGTGGAATAATAATAATTTGTAGAGAGAGGTGACGCTGCTCACTGCTGAAAGTGTGGGACTGCTGGGGTCATTACAATGAAACATTGAATATTTGTCACATCCTGCCTGATGAAGTTAACTCCAATCTTTCCGTTCAGTCCGTTCTAATTCACTACTACATCATTCTCAAAGAATGTGAACAAGGACTGAGATGTTCTGTTTATAATTTCCTAACACGGAGGCAAACCATACTAAAACTCCGGCTTACTCTGTACTCTCACTCACTTAAGCCCATCCCCCCTACTGGGGCAAAGGCGGCAGACCACAGCTCGCCAGAGTCCCCTGTCCTGGGCCAGTCTTTCAAGTTTTCCCGAGTCTAGCTCACCTTCTTCTTCCTTTCCCAGGGATGAGGTCTTTGGAACTTCTGTAGCTCTAGGTTTTTATGGGAAGGGGTTGCTAGCCCCTCGGCCAACCCTCCTCCTTTTGCAGCTGGGCTTCGGACCGTCCCCAGCGAAGTTTTATCCTATATAGACTAGAGTCTGAACGGAGTTAGAGAAGGGCAGAGTAGAAGAGGAGTCCGTTCACCCAAATCACAGTGTGTATTTAAGACAGAGGTTAATGTCAAAGGGGTTAAGGTTCCAGGGAGAAGGCAGGAGAATGGGGTGGAGAAAAACAAAATCGGCCATTATTAAGTGGGTTAGCAGAATCAATAGGCCAAATGGCCTAATTCTGTTCTTATATCTGATGGTCTTAATTACTCTATTGCATTTTAAATTTGTGAATGTTAAGCTGAGAGGGTGCCAAGGTACATAACAGATCGGTGGACTGTGTGTTTGACAAGGTGATCCCAATTTTAATAATGTGCTTTCAATATTATTTATTTATAGTTATTATTTTGTCCTTTGTACAGTTTGTCTTCTTTTGCACGTTGGCTGTCTGTCAGTTTTTGCGTGTAGTTTTTCATTGATTCTAGAGAATTTTTTTGTTCTACTGTGATTGCCTGCAAACAAAAAAATCTCAGGCTATATTATGGTGACATGTATGCATTTTGTTAATAAGTGTACTTTGAACCAGTCCCTTTCTTCTCTTCCACTCCACCCCCATAAATTCTTCATGCATTTATCCAATTTGCTTACGAACTTCCCTATTCTGTTGGTCCCTTAGGTAGCACTTCACAGCTTTCCAGATTGTTGTGTGAAAAGAGGCCATGGACATTGGTTGTCCCCTTGTTGCTGAACACCTTGCACACACACTCAGTGGCCACTCTATTAGGTACAGGGCTGGAGCCTGTTGAGGTCTCCTGATGCTGTAGCCCATCCACTTCAAGGCTTGACATGTTGTGCATGTTCAGAGATGCTCCTCTGCAGTCACTGTGCTAGCACATGGCCACCTGTGTTACTCTCACTTTCCTGTCAGCTTGAACCAGTCTGGCCATTCTCCTCTCACCTCTCCCATTAGTGAGGCATTTTCACCCACAGAACTGCTCCTCACAGCATTTTTTGTTTGTTTTTCGCACCGTTCTCTGTAAACTGTAGAGACCATTGTGTGTGAAAACCCCAAGAGATCAGCAGTGTCTGAGATACTCAAACCACCCCATCTGGCACCAACAATCATTCCATGGTCAAAGTCACTTAGGTCACATTTCTTCCCCATGCTAATGTTTGGTCTGAACAACAATTGGACCTCTTGACCATGTCTGCATGCTTTTATGCATTGAGTTGCTGCCGCATGATTGGCTGATTAGATATTTGCATTAATGAGCAGGTGTACAGGTGTGCCTAATAAAGTGGCCACTGAGCGTTTATCCCCCAGCTTCTAGTTTTGTTCTCTGCCATAGTCAAAACCACTCATGATTCTGAACTATCTCTTAAAACTCTACATTTTAGCGGAACAATCATCTTCTCACTCTCTCCATGTAAATGAAATCCCTCCTCTCTGGGACATTCCCAGAAATCCCCTCTGGATCTAATATAATTCTTGCCATCCTTTATTATAGTAAACTGATCGACTTCAGCTGCCGTGAGTTTAGGAGTTCATAAAGATTTCATAATATATTAACAAAAGAGATATCCTTTTGTAAACATATGAGATTATGCAGAATCTGGAAATCCAGAGCAATATACACAAAACACTGGAGGAACTCAGCAGGTAAGTTTATTATCAAAGTACATATATGACACCATATACCACTGAAGGTTCATTTTCTTGTGGGCAATCACTGTGTATACAAGAAGCACAGTAGAATCAATGAAAGACCCCACCCAAGAGGATGGACAACAGCTTCTATGTAGGGGACATTTCAGACTGAAACCCTTCATCAGGTAAATCAAGATCATTTGATAAATAGTCACGATCCAAAATGTCAACTATTTATTCCCCTCTATAGATGCTACTTGACCTGCTGAATTCCTCCAGCATTTTGTGTATGTTACTCAAGGGAGACTACACCCTCTTATAGTTCAAATGGGTATGGAAGAGAGGTTAGTCCTCGATGTACTCTCTATCACAACTGTCGCTCTGTTTTCATCAATATTATATTCCTCCTTTCTTCGTTTCCATGTCTGTGCTGGATCTCCTTGCCTCTCTCAACCATCTTGCAGGATTTGAAATCCCAAACTCTAACCAAAAAAGTCCTGATTTTCTTTTCCCCTCTTTCCACTGCTTTAATGGTATCCCACACTGTGAGCCTTTTGTCTGAATTTCTCACTAATTAGCTTTTCAAGGATGCGTTAACTAAAACAAATGTTCAATCATCTCTCAACAGCAGGTTCAAGACACTTTGAGACTTAAACCGTTAATTTGATCTGTATCCCCATGTGGTGTTGATTGTGATACTCTCTTCAGGCTTCTTCACTTTCTTATTACCTTTTGAAGACTTCTCATTTCATGCTGATTTTGATTTTTGAAGCAAGGTTTGATTTTAACAGTTGGTGAAGGTCTCTGTTGTGGGATTGCTCTAGATGTTTATCAGATCTGTACCTACCAGGCTGACGATCAGACCACGGGTGAGTGCCCGGGGGTCCGCAGAGCCTTAATGTGGAAAGATTCAATGGAAGGCAGAGAGATCTTTCAGCTTATGCAGGAGAAGCTGCAAGATATCTATTAAACTGAAATGATTATTAAACTAGAATGCAGCATTTGAACACAAGGAAAACCTTGGCTTACTTGTAGCGATCAAGTGAGTTGACGAGATTTCCTGTTTTCCAAATGCTTGCCGATTATTTCAAGTTAGTAACACCCTGCTTCAATATCACAGCCTCCTCCTGGGGGCAGATCTGCACTTGTGTAGACCCACACCAAAAAAAATGCTGAGGTTCTGTTTGCATTCTAGGCCGTGAGAGTGAGCCGGTGATTCGTAAACGCAACAGATCCTGCAGATGCTGGAAATCCAGAGCATCTCACACAAAATGCTGGAGGAGCTCGGCAGGCCAGGCAGCATCTACGGAGGGGAATAAACAGTCGATGTTTCAGGCCAAGACCCTTCATCAGGACTGGAAAGGGAGGAAATAAATAGAGGCCAGGATAAGGAGGAGGGGCAAGGGGGAGGAGTACAAGCTGGGAGGTGATAAGTGAGAGAAGGTGAGGAAGATGGTTGGTGGGGGAATGAAGTAAGAAGCTGGCAGGTGATAAGTGAGAGAAGGTGAGGAAGATGGTTGGTGGGGGAATGAAGTAAGAAGCTGGGAGGTGATAAGTGGAAAAAGGTAAAGGATTGAAGAACAAGTATGATAAGAGAGGAGGGTGGACGATGGGACACAGGGAAGGGGGAGGGAAGCTAGAGGGAGGAGATAGACATGTGAAGGAGTAAAAGTGGAGCCAGAATGGGGAATACTAAGACAGAGAAGGGGGAGGTTAGAGAAGTTACTGCAAGTTGGAGAAGTCGATGGTCATGCCATCAGATTGGAGGCTTCCCAGACTGAGTATGAGGTGTTGCTCCTCCAACACGAGGATGGCCTCATCATCATGGACTAACATGTCGGAATGAAAATGGGGAGTAGAATTAAAGTGGGTGTTCACTGGGAAATCCTACTTGAAGAGCAGGTTATTAATGCTGGTACAGACTGGTAAAACATGGTTCTCAGCTTTAAACCCATGCACGAAGAGTCAGGTACCATCAGCCAGTGACAGGTTCTCCTCACAGAGCCACAGCTCAACGAGTAAACACTCGGAGCAGGGAGTTTAGAACGTATAATCTAAACTCCTCTGACATAAAGGATTTCTACCAGGTTGGAAAACATATACAGGGAAGCAGAATTTCAAGGTGATTGGAGGAAAGCTTAGAGAGGGATGTCAGAGGTACGTTTTTTTTACATGGAGAGTGGTGGGTGCATGGAACACTGTGCTAGGGGTGGGGATAAAGGGAGATAGTGTATTAGTGACACTTAGCAGACTCTTAGAAAGGCATGTGTGGGGCAGAAAAATGGAGGGTGCTGTGTATTCAATATTTGAGCAACCTTGTAAATATATTGTTTGATAAAGCATTCTTTGTTGTTTTTATATAGGCCGCTAAGGTTACATCTATGAATTACATACATCATGACACTACCATGTGCTAAGTTTGCACCTCGCTTAAAGTAAAAATGAAGTTAGACGCACATTTCAGACTCACGTGTCACATTAATCAGCTTAATGTTTTGAATATACAGAGCATAACAGTGGCGACAAGGTACTTTTAAAACAAACCTGAGACAGCTATCCTACTTGTTGAAGCACAGTGAAATGCTTGAGTAAAATGAAGACGCAGCGAGGAATGGTCGAGTAAAATCACAGAACCACATGTGCAGAGAGAGTCGGGTTAAAAAAAGGCAGGACATGGAAGAACTCACAGATTCATAAACAGTGAATGCCAGGTAATAATAATCATTTAAAAAAGAGCAGAAATGGCTGACTATATCAGAAAGAGAGATGCGTTCGATTGCTCAACAGATAACTGGCTCATGTAACTGAGCTAATTGACCAGTATTTTGAAGCAAATGAAATAGTCAGTGAGAAATGAATACCAGTTTCGCTGAGTGCATTGGATTCAGAGACATTCAAGGTTTGAGTGCCCCAACCAAACCAGCTTAAATGAGCTTTGCTGATATTGTGAAAGTAATGCAGGAACATTTAGAACCAAAACCATTGCTGATTACAGAACACTTTAGGCTTCATAAATGGAATCAAAAAGAAAGGGAGATCATTTAGCATGCGTGGCTGAATTGAAGAGATTATCTGAGCATTGTCAGTTTGATGATGAGATTAATGATGTACTGAGAGATTGTTTAGTTTGTGGAATCTCAAGAGAAAGCATTTAAAATGGCTCCTAACTGAAACACAACTTACATTTAAAAGAGCAGTTGAAATAGCAGAATCAATAGAAACAGCAGACACAATTGAATTGCAGTCAGGGATGTAAGTGAACATGAAGAAAATTGAAAGGCCTAAACAGAAACCAACCAGGCCGAACAAATGTGTTACCATTGTGGCAGGGGCTCACATGCACTAGACCAATGCGGTTTTACAGGTGAAACTTGGAGAAAGTATACACAGTAGGACACAAGCAAAGATCATAATGGGTAGACAAAAATGAACAGACGACACAGGGAAGAGGAAAAGATAAAACATCAGGTTGCAGTTTCAAAAAGAGCACTGATCTGCATGCTGTTTATGAAAAACCTGAGAACAATGAGAGTGACACAGGACTGAGTACCCATGAGATTTACAATGTGAAAACTAACAATAGACAAGCAATATGGCTTACACTAGAAGAGAAAGGCAAATTAATTGGACACTGGTTCAGCTGTTTCAGTCATTCCACAATATGAATTTGAGCAGCATTTTAAAGATACTTACACAGGAGAAAAGATAACTCAGCGGCCACAAGTCGTACCTGCCAAGCAGAGTGATCCCCCTTGTCAGGAAAGATGTTATCCCGCAAGAGTAAGAAAGCCTCCATAATGATTAAATCTTTAAGCCTGAATGAGACAATTTAAAATGAAGTATCCTGTGGGTGGCTGTACAGTAGTTGCATCACATCGTGTACCGTATTGAGATGAGATCCATTCTCTGTTCAGTTGAGTATAGCTAAACAGGGAGCAGAGTTGTGTTTTAAATATTACAGTAATATTTGAGTAATCGTGTAAATACATTGTTTGATTAGGCATTCTTTGTTGTTTATGTAATTCATTATGGATATATGTAAAAACTCATGAATTACATTCGTCATGACACTACAACATAATGTGCGCACCTCACTTAACGTAAATATAACAGAGGGCATGTGGGAGGGAAGGGTTAGATTGATCTGAGCGTAGGTTAAAGGTCAGCGCAACATCGTGGGCCAACAGCCTGTAGTGTTCTATGTTCTAAACATACAAATAGGCTACTCAGCCCTTAAAACCTGTTCATATGATCACACCTGATCCGGCTGTAACCTCAGTTCTATATTCCCAACTACCTATGATAACCTTTCACCCACTTGCTTATCAAATACTGTACCACCTCTGCATTAAAATCTACAAAATTGGCTTCCACCACCATTTGAGAAGCTGATGTACCACTACCCCAAAAGAAAAGGGTTGGTCTTTTTCCGCCTTAACTGGCAACCTTGTACCTAGATTCTCTGACAGAGGAACCACCCTCCTCAAATCTAGCCATTCAAGATTTGTAATGTTTCATACAAGTCTTTTCCCTCTCCTCAGAATTCCAGCAGATATGAGTTACTCCCTACAACCATTCCCTAAAACAGTCCACCAATTCCACATATTGACATAGGAACAGAATTAGTCTATTCAGCCCATCGAGTCTGCTTCTTATCAGTCCAGTGAACAGTGATCATCGCATTAACATCCTTCCCTGCACAAGGAGACGACACTATACAGATGTACATGCTTGGGCCTTTATCAAACATCCATCACTTCTGACAAGCCAGTGTCACCTTTGATGTAACAAAGAAACTAATTCATTTCACAGTTTAACAGTTAGTTACTGAAAGTTAAAAAGACTCAGGAATGAAAACGACTGAGTGTTTTGGCAGCTGTCGGATGACATACAAATCTTGAAAATTACTTCTCTGCATTCAAAATCTTCTTTTCTCATATATGTTCATTTCTCCCACTGTTTAATCTTGATTATTATCTTCAGATCATCCCCAGTTCCTATTTTCCAATCCCTCATTTACAGAGGTAGCCATTCTCGATTGCTGATACTCTGCATGTTGTCCACAAAACAATGGCATAAATATTCAGTTTTCCATTTTAGGCAATCCTTTTCTTCCCTTCATCCTACTCTCCCCGTCCAATCCTCCCATTTCTGTATTCACCAACCCCTCCCCACACACACACACACACACACACACACACACACACACACACACACACACACACACACACACACACACACACACACACACACACACACACACACACACACACACACACACACACACACACACAGTTCATGGACACATTCCCTGCTAAACTGCTCCACACCACCCAGTTCTGCATCTACCTGCTATTACCCCTCTCCTGTAATGGTTCCCACTCACAACTCCTTTACCCATAGGAGCCCAGCCCTGGTGACCCTGTGTCCCCGACTATCAGAGCCCAGCCCTGGTGACCCTGTGTCCCTGACTATCAGAGTCCAGCCCTGGTGACCATGTGTTCCCGACAATCAGAGTCCAGCCCTGGTGACCCTGTGTCCCCGACTATCAGAGTCCAGCCCTGGTGACCCTGTGTCCCCGACTATCAGAGTCCAGCCCTGGTGACCCTGTGTCCCCGACTATCAGAGCCCAGCCCTGGTGACCCTGTGTCCCCGACTATCAGAGCCCAGCCCTGGTGACCCTGTGTCCCTGACTATCAGAGTCCAGCCCTGGTGACCCTGTGTCCCCGACTATCAGAGCCCAGCCCTGGTGACCCTGTGTCCCCGACTATCAGAGCCCAGCCCTGGTGACCCTGTGTCCCTGACTATCAGAGTCCAGCCCTGGTGACCCTGTGTCCCCGACTATCAGAGCCCAGCGTTGGTGACCCTGTGTCCCTGACTGTCAGAGCCCAGCCGCTGATTCCCAATCTGTTGCCCCCACCTTGCTCCATCTGCTTTTTCCCCTTTTCCTTTTCCCTCCCCTTCTCTCCATCTCCCTCCAACCCTCATTCACTTGCTACTCTCAACTCTTCCAACTCCACTCCCACATCCTCCCAACCCCAACACACATCTAACCATCACTCTTTCGCAGTCCTGTAACTACCCTGGTGTCTGTTGGCACCACTTCCCCTACCCTCTTTATACCAGTTATCTCAATCTTCGTGCAGAGTTTAACACGAGGTGTCGACAGTTTGTACCTCTCACAGAAGCGGCTCGACCCACCAAGGTCCTCCAGCAGACTTGTCTTTCTTCACCTTCTCTCCAGATTCAGGTAAACCTACTGAATCTATTCATCAGTCTTTCTACAGTAGTGTACAAAGTTTAAAGTAATCTTATTAACAAAGTACGTATACATCACCATGTACAACCCAGAGGTTAATTTTCAGATGGGCATTCACAGTAAATATAAATAAACACAATACAATCAACGAAAGACCCCACCCAAACAGTGTGCGAAAGACAACAAACTGCATTTACAAATAGAGATAGATAGATAAATAAATGAATGAATGAATGAATGAATATCGAGTACATGAGATGAAGAGTCCTTGAAGTGAGTCCGTAGGCTGTGGAAACAGTTCAGTGAAGTCATCCCCTCTGGATCGAGTCTGATGTTTGAGGGATAAAACTGTTCCTGAAGCTGCTGGTGTGGGTCGTCACGCTCCTGCCCAATGGCAGCGACAAGAAGTGACCATGGTCCAGATGGCGGGTTTCCTTGATGATGGATCTGCTTTCCTGAGACAGCACTCCGTGTAGATGTGCTCAATGGTGGGGAGGGCTTTACCAGCGAGAGACTGGGCCATATCCACCTGCTTTTTGTAGATGTTTCCATTCCGGGGCATTGATGGTCCATATCAGTCAATGGACTTTCCACCATTCATCTATAGAAATCTGTCAATGTTTAAGTTATCTTCAGCTCAGCAGAACATTTTTAACCTGATGGTCCTGAGATTTGCTCTTTCGGTGTCTCTTTCACTTTGGCCTTTGACCTCTCAGACTCCCTTTGAGTTGATATAATCCAGAGTCCACAGGTCAACAGCACTCTCCACCTGAGGCTGGATGTGAAGCAACACTTCAGTCCATTTTGTTTCACAAACTGCTAAAATTGAATTGACTAAAATTATGCATCATGATCCAGTCGAAATTCATTTCATTCGGAACAAGCTCCTGATCCACAGATTTGTTATCTCAAAACAGTCCTACAAAATATCGAGAGTACGTTTATTATCAGAGTCTATTTTCTATATACAACGTTGAGATTCATCATCTTAAAGGCAGCCACAAGACAAAGAAACCCAATTAAACCAATTAAAAAGACCAACTCATACACAATACGGATCAAAGGACAAATCGTGCCAGCAATAAAAGGAAGCAGATAACATTCAGAACTGAAGTTCATGAAAGCAAGTCCAGAGCCACGAAGAGTCATCACAGCAGTGTAGCTGAGAGCCCGTTCGTTACAGGTCACACACAGCCTCAGTTCAGTGCAGAAATGAGTAAACCTCACAAGCAGTGAGCTGAACAGAGCAGGCCAACCCTCGCCTCTGGCCCTGACACCCTGACCTTTTCAAACAGGCCCACTACTTAAATCAGCCAAACATAGGCAGTTCATCTTCAGCTTTTTTACAGACGGTGTGATGTTTGCTTCCAGAATTTGCTGGTATTTAATTGAATTCATTCTTCCCTCTACCAGTGAAATGTTCCCCGTGCCACTGGCTGCAACACAGGCCCAAAGTATGATCGATCCACCCCCGTGCTTAACAGTTAGAGAGGTGTTCTTTTCATTAAATTCTGCACCCTTTTTTTCCTCCCAAAGTACCTTTGCTCATTGCAGCCAAAAAGTTCTATTTTAACTTCATCAGTCCACAGGACTTGTTTCCAAAATGCATCAGGCTTGTTTAGATGTTCCTTTGCAAACTTCTGATGCTGAATTTGGTGGTGAGGATGCAGGAAAGGTTTTCTTCTGATGACTCTTCCATGAAGGTCATATTTGTGCAGGTGTCGCTGCACAGTAGAACAGTACACCACCACTCCAGAGTCTGCGAAATCTTCCTGAAGGTCTTTTGCAGTCAAACAGGGGTTTTGATTTGCCTTTCTAGCAATCATATGAGTAGTTCTCTCAGAAAGTTTTCTTGGTCTTCCAGACCTCAACTTGACCTCCACCGTTCCTGTTAACTGCCATTTCTTAATTACATTATGAACTGAGGAAATGGCTTCCTGAAAACGCCTTGCTATCTTCTCATAGCCTTCTCCTGCTTTGTGGGCATCTTTTATTTTAATTTTCAGAGTGCTAGGCAGCTGCTTAGAGGAGCCCATGGCTGCTGATTGTTGGGACAAGGTTTGAGGAGTCAGGGTATTTATAAAACTTTGAAATTTGCATCACCTGGCCTTTCCTAATGATGACTGTGAACAAGCCATAGCTCTAACAAGCTAATTAAGGTCTGAGACCTTGGTAAAAGTTACCTGAGAACTCAAATCTCATGGGGTGCCCAAACTTTTGCATGATGCTCCTTTCCTTTCTTTCACTCTAAAATTGTACAAAACAAAAATAATACACTAATCTTGCTTAAAATGTTGAAAAGAATGTTTTATCTTTAACTTTATGACTTTTGGAGATCAGTTCATCTTCTACTCACTTAACTATTCGCAGTAACAGAAATTTTGACTGGGGTGCCCAAACTTTTGCATGCCACTGTACACCTGTCTCTACCAGCACCCCTGGCAGCACCCAATACTCGGTGTAAAAAATTTACCTCAGACATACCTCAATCATCGTTAAATTATGCTCTCTTGTATTTCCATGCTGGGAAAACCTCCTGTACTGTCCACTGGATCTATGCCTCTTATCATCTTGAATGCCTCTATCAAGTTTTCCTCCTTTGATCCAGAGAGAAAAGCCCTCACTCGTCCAACCTTTACTCACGCTCCCTAATCCAGGCAGCATCCTGGTAAGTCTCCTCTGCACCCTCTCTAAAGCTTCCACATCCTTCCTATACTGAGCCAACCCGAACTGAACACTATATTCCACATGTGGTCTAACCAGGGTTTTATAGAGCTGCAGCATTACCTCACAGCTTTTGAACTCAATTGGCCATCACACAATATGCCTTCCTAACCACTCTAACAACTTGCACAGCAACTTTGAGGAACTTTTGGGGGCATCCTTGTTATTGAGGTCGTCCTCTATTGTCTGTGAGTTGAACATAGCATCTTTTACATTTGTGCCATTTATAAATCCTAAAAATACGTCATCTGTAAAATTCTATTTGGATGCTGTTGGTTCAACAACATGGTCACATTGTGACAGACGTACAGTCAGCACTATTGTTAGGTCTGACAGAAACCTGGTATGATATTGGACTTAACCCAAGAAAAATTGACATTCAGTAGCCTTCTTGGCTTAATAATGGCTACAACCCCGACGTCTGCGAGTGTGGGCCGGGGACTGTAGGTGGGAAGCCAAATGGCGGCCTGTCTTGGAGTCGAAGGCCTGTCCATGTGTGTGAGTGGAAGGGTGGAAAGAGCTTGCTTTCCTGGTGGTGTTGTTGATTGTGTTGTTATTATTGTGTTGTTCTAGTGAACATTGCACGCATGTTACATTGGGACCAGACTGTGTGGCGACACTTGTGGGCCGCCCAGTGCATCCTTAGGTGGTGATGGTTGTCAATGCAAATGACTGTTTCATTGTACATAGTGTTGTGTAATATTTCATTACTATCAGAGTTATCTTGTGTGTGTGTGCATTCGTGTCTGTGTGTGTGTGTGCATTCGTGTCTCTGTGTGTGTGTGTGTGTGTGTGTGTGTGTGTGTGTGTGTGTGTGTGTGTGTGTGTGTGTGTGTGTGTGTGTGTGTGTGTGTGTGTGTGTGTAATTTGATAAAGCATTCTTTGTTTAAATATTTAATTACAGGTAGTGTGTAAAAGTAAGTGAATTGCATAGGTCATGATGCCACCACGTGATATGTGTGCGTGCCTCACTTAAAGTAAAGACCAAAGTTAGACACACTCCAAGCTCTCTTGATTTTCCTTCGAATTAGTTTAATTTTTGAAGTTACAAAACATAACACATATGATAAATAAATATGTGTCTGAATCTTAACTGGTTGCAGACTCTTTTCATCTACTCTCAGGCCGAAGTAAATGGTGTCTTTCTTCACAAAGGTGCATTTGTTCTACATTTTACATTCTGCTCTCCATGGATATTTCTTCAAGCATCAGGAGATATCCTCCATTAGTAACAGACACAAAACGCTGGAGGAACTCAGCGGGTCAGGCAGCATCTGAGGAAAAGAGTATAGTCGAAGTTTTGGGCCGAGACCCTTCATCAGGACTGGAGAAAAAAGAAGAGGAGTCAGAGTTAGAGGGTACCTTCAGTGGCACAGCAGTTACAACCAATGTTGCAAAGGCCATGTTGGATTCCTTCTAACAATTTGACTACGGCAACAGAAAATAAAATGCTTGGTAATTTTATGGCAGAAGGAAACTTGGTATATGGTTCCTTAAGGCTGTGCTGTCTGGGGGAAGAGGATGGTAGTGGGGACAAGCTCCCACTACCTATTAAATGCTCCCAACAGTGTGAATCTCAAATAGCCTCTGACAACCAAGTCCAGCTCCTGGCCTTCACGTGTGGCTTCGTTCCTAGGCCTGGTGGATCCGTTTCTCCTGACAGAAGAGGCAAAGGAGGGCAACTGGTATGTTAAAGCCAATCACTTTGCGCAGTTGGAGCTGATCAGCTATGGTTGGCAGCTCATCTAAGAGACGGAAAATTCTGATGGCAGACCACTGCCTTGCACCTCCACCCACTCATGGGGAAGTGCCACGGTAGCACGATGCTAATACGGCTCGGGGTGTTCTGGAGTTCACAGTTCAATTCCGGCTCCGTTCTGTAAGGAGTCCCTGTGGAATGTGTGAGATTGCCCTGGCTCCTCCGATTTGCTCCCGCAGTCCAAATGTGTACTAGGTAGGTTAATTTGTCTTTGTAAGTTAGGGTTTCTCAGGGGTTGCTATGGGTGGTGCGGCTGGAAGGGCCCACTCCGCACTGTATCACTCAATGAATTAGTTAATTAAAATAAAATAAAAATCCAAAGCTAGAGTCCTAAGGCAGCCGTACATTGGGTTCAGTGCTGATTGGCAACTCCTTCAACCCTACTGATACCAAACTGCATCCATCTCTGCTATTCATCAGCTTCGTGGAGAGAGGGAGCCTGCTACACGGGTAGCAGCCTGCACTCCATATCGTACTGCCCTGGCTTGCGTATTGAACGTAAACAGCTAGGACGCAGCATCTGTGGTCAACCCTGACCAACAGAGGTCTCAGGCTGATGGAAGTTCTTCACAGTTCAAAGTAACTTTATTATCAAATTT
The DNA here is from genome assembly GCF_048418815.1 of Hemitrygon akajei. Lineage (NCBI taxonomy): Eukaryota > Metazoa > Chordata > Chondrichthyes > Myliobatiformes > Dasyatidae > Hemitrygon > Hemitrygon akajei. Next base: position 8,885,303 of record NC_133144.1, read on the forward strand.
GTATATGTCGGCATATACTACCTGGAGATTCTTTTTTTTTTTGCAGACATTTACACGGAAAATAAAGAATCACAATAGAATTTTGAAGAACCTTACATGAACAAAGACAGATAAATAACCTATGTGCAAAAGAAGACAAACAGTGCAAATAAAAAAGAAATTGAGAACATGAGTCATAAATGAGTCCTTGAAAGTGAGTCTGTAGGTTGTAAAATCAATTCGGAGTTGTGATCGTTGAATGGTGTTGTTTGTGTCATTCAATGAATCGTGCATTACACCAGATAGCTCCAAGATGGTGAAGACATTTGCCCCTGCCAGCTTGGTACATAGATTCAGTAAACTCACTGTTCACAATTTGGCTTCAGTACCTGCAAGGCCAAAATGCTTTGTCTGCTTTAGGTAGTGAGTTCTACCCAATCACCCTTTGTAGGCTCTGGAATAAAATAAACAGTCTTAATGTGTCTTTGGGTCTTGTGTCTCTTTGTATAAGTTAATGAATCTATGAACAGCTTTGTAGATCGCTATTGCAGCTTAGCCAGATATGCTCACTCACCTACACTGAGTACATTTATCCAGTCCATCCTTAATTTCCAACTGGTCTTTCCCCATCAGGGCTGGTCCTTTTCTAGACTCAGCTATTACAACTGGCAGCTTCATTTCTTGGGTATTACCAGGTCTGACCTGAAGTTTTTAGGTTCCACCTAAAGTACATCTTCAAATTCAGCTTGAGTTAATCCAGTGATAATGTTTTGAACTTCTATAATTTACCAGTGTCATAATCAGTTATATCAATGTTCTTATCAATATACAGTATTACTGGGTTTTTTAATTTTAACTTTAAAATTACTACCCTTCCCATTGGTGTTACAATTCACCCTTGGCCTGTTCATTAACCTCAATGTTATACAAATTTTTTCTTGGTGATTTCACATGATCAGAATTTCTCTTATCTGAGAACCCAAGGCAATTCATTCCAAATTCCAAGTATGTTATGTTTGGAGAATATATTTGCGAATGGTGTACGAGGCAGGCAGGACTGTGTCCTGTCTACGCTGCCACAATTCAAGCTTTTAAAAGCTTGACTGAGACTATAAACAGTTGCTGAGGAATGATTTGTGTTTGAAGTCCACGTAGCAGATCCTGAATGACAGCTTAATCTGATCCTCGCTCTTGCATCAAACCCAGGCTCTGCCATTTATTTCATTTTTGAATGATCAGGCTGTCTAAAAGCATAAAGGTAATTTATTGGCTGCAGCAATAAAGAACAGTTCTACATTTCCAGCTCCTACAAACGAACTGAATTACAACCAAAGCAAGTTCTTTGCCACACACCCTTGTGTTATTTAATAGTTAGATGACTATCCCATCTTGCAGTATAGAAAAAGGGACAAGCATTTGGCTCCTTGGGACTGCTCTTCCATTCCGTCAGGTCGTGTAGCTCTAGCACACACTCAGTGGCCTCTTTATTATGTACACCTGCTCGTTAATGCAAATATCTAATCAGCCAATCATGCGACAGCAACTCAAAGCATAAGAACATGCAGACCTGGCCAAGAGATTCAGTTGTTGTTCAGACCAAACATCAGAATGGGGGAAAGAAATGCGATCGAAGTACCTTTGACCATGGAGTGATTGTTGTTATCAGACAGGTTGGTTTGGGTATCTCAGAAACTGCTGATCTCCTGGGATTTTCACGCACAACAGTCTCTAGAGTTTACAGGAAGTGGTGTGAAAAACAAAAGAATAGCCAGTTAGCAGCAGTTCTGTGGGTGAAGTTACTGCCGCTGGCATTTAGGGGAGCAGTGAAGGTCCTTCATCCATCTGTTCTTCGTACACAGATATAGGATTCTTCATTGCTGTTTCTGTAACAACTTTTGACCAGTCAGGGTTGCTAGCCCTGAGCTGACCCCCTGAACCCCCTCGGGGTCAATAAAGTATGTCTGTCTGTCTGAACCTGGAGGACTCGTGGACCACTCTTAGTTTGGCCTCGAACCTTTGACATGTTTGGCGTGGGTGACCCTACCAAGGCCCTGACTCCAGCTAACATAGCTCTCTGGGTCAAGACCCCAAACCCTACACAAGGTTGTGGTCCTCTTGGAGGTCTGTGGGTGAAAATGCCTCGTTAATGAGAGAGTTCAGAGTAGAATGTCCAGACTAGTTCGAGCTGACAGGAAGGTGACAGTAACTCAAGTAACTACACTTTACAACAGAACAGCGTTTCTGAATGCACAACACGTCAGACTGTCGAACCTTGAAAGTGGATGGGTTACAGCAACAGAAGATCACATACACTCAATGGCCACTTTATCAGGTACAGGAGGTATAGTAGCCACTGACTGCATACACACCTTAGCTCCTCCAGTTAATAAAAGACATACATTTTAGACTTGAAATCAACAATATGTCCATCAATTATAGAAGAGAATCCAGGTTTCCACCGCGTATGTGTTAATGCCACCCATAAAATGGCTGGCTGATTTTTAGGTTTTGATCATTAACCCTAGATTTCCAGCAAACAAGATTAACTTCATTGATCCTCTCAGCTCCTGTTATCATCTTGAAAGCAGCTGACAAATTGCCCATCTGAATTCCAGGTAATGCTCATCTGTAATCTCCCCTAATCACAAGAGGTTCTGCAGATGCTGGAAATCCAGAGCAACACACAAAATTCTGAAGGAACTCAGCAGCGTCTATGGAAATGGATAAGCACTCAAAATTTTAGGCTCATCGGGACTGGAGAGGAAGGGGGAAGGTGCCAGAATGAGGGGAAGGAGGACAAATTCGAAGGTGTTATGTGAAGCCAGGTTGGGGATGGGGGGGGATGAAGTAAGAATCAGGGAGATGATGGGTGAAAAGGTAAAAGGCTGGAGAAGAAGGAATCTGATAGGAGGGTGGACCATGGGAGAAAGGGAAGGAGGAGGGGAACCGGGGAGGTGATAGGCAGGTGAGGATAAGAGAAGAGGTCAGAGGGGAGACAGAGTGGAGGAGGGGGAAATGACAAAATGGCTAGATAAAATGAATAACGTGAGTCTGTTATCCTTGGGAGTGAGTTTAACGGGGATTTTCTCCCTCTCTTCTTCTACCTTTTCTTTAGTTTGCCTGAGACAAGGTGTGATGTTACATTTGTACTCTGGTCCACTACAAATCAAACCCGGTAGTCCATTAGCCTTCTTGATGCACTGCTGAACTCGTTCAGGAACTGAGTACTTCGACCCAAAAATCACTTGGAACATGAATTTTCACCAATTCAAAGCTACATTGTCCTGTTATTTTGAGGTCCAGAGTTTGCCAGCACTGTAATTACTTCTTCAAATAAACCATCGGATATAAGTTCCTGTGGCCATACACACCACTTATGATGCTGACAATTACTGTGTGACTGTAAATATGGATGACCCATAACCTGCTGTGTAAGTGTAGCTTATTAAACCTCAGTTTACAGCAGACACTGGACGGTGCCCTCCAGCTTGGTGAATAACACTCTTTGTAATCACTGAGAGGACTCAAAGCTCAAAGCAAGATTTATTATCAGAGTACAGACATGTCACCACATACAAGCCTGAGATTCTTTTTCTGCGGGCATACTTAGCAAATCTAGAGAACAGTAACTGTAAACAGGATCTGCAAACTGTAAACATCAGGAACTGTAAACAACTGTGCAAATGCAATTAATAAATAAATAGCAATAATAATGAGCAATAAATAATGAGTATGAAATAATAATAAAACAGAGTCCTTAAATGAGTGTAGCTATCCCCTTTGGTTCAAGAGCCTGATGGTTGAGGGGCAGTAACTGTTCTTGAACCTGATTGTACGAGTCCTGAGGCATCTGAACCTTCTACTGACAGCAGCAGTGAGAACAGAGCCTGGCCTTTCATGACAGCTGCTGCTTTTCTATGGTTGTGTGTCATGTAGATTTAAGATCTGCTCCAGGATTTGAGCATCCAATGTCATAGTTAGGGTTAGGTATGGCTGTGCATTTCAACAAAGAGAGTCCTTCCAATGTTGTGAACAAATCTCCTCCCACACCCAGCTCATTAGAAAACTAGTCAGCTGGTTATTAGAATCACAGAACCATTACAGCAGGCAAGGGGGCAGGAAATTGGCAAACTGATGTTTGCTGTTTCCGGCCTTGAAGCTAGGACACTTTATTGAGAACCACTAGTAGCTGAGAGCCAGTATAGGGTTTGGAGTTGGCAGCGAGGGTGTTAGATTGGGATAGAGATCAGAGCCGGGGCAAGGTGAGACGAGGCTGAGGGTTGAGTTTTGGAGAGTTGGAAAGGTAGGGAAGATCCCATTTCTCCTGGCAATGGGCTCAACATCCAGGTGCTTCCTTTTTCCTGCTGCGTTTCCCAGGAAGGTTGTTCAGCATTTGGGGCTATTCCTGTAACTCGTTGTGCCATTGAAGACCAATTTATAACTGGAGAGTCACTTGTACATAAAGCCACTTAAAGAACCATAACTGCCCCATTGTCACCTTGCCCCAGAGTCTCACAGCTTCAACTGCCTCAAATAAATTTCCAATACACTTCTGAAAAGTGACCATGAATCTGCTTTCATCACATTACAGCCAATAGTTTCTGCAGCATGAAAACCTCAACTGTACAAAAGAAAATTTCCACATTTTGTATTTGGTTCTTTTGTTAGCCATTGTAAATCTGTGTCCTCTGCTTCTCAGCCTGCTCCCAAGGATAATGGTCTCTCATTATTCACTTTATCTGGCCACTTTATCATTTTGAAAACCTCACTCAGATCAACTTTCAACCATCTATATTTGAATAATTCCATCTTCAACAATTGTCCCATGTCAATCTAGTCAGAATCTCCCTAATAAGTTTTTCTGCATTTTTTTTTGTCTCCCTCCAGTCAGGAGGTAACCAAAATACTCGAGCTACAGTAGAATTCATGTTACTGGGGTTCAGCACAACATCCTTGCTTCCACACTAAGGTTTATCTTCATAATCCCTTGGACTAAGTGTGCAATTTGATTTTTTCTGTACTGTTTTTATGGGATTTTGCACCTCACTACATGTTAACAATAGATACGCTGGAGGCTGGTTTCTAGTGCAATCGTTTCCACTCGATGGTAGAAAGGCTTTTCCTGTGAAGGTCTGGGCTTTAAGTGCTCTTCCTTCTCTCTTTATCCTGTTCTTCATATAATTCCAGTAAGGTACTTTTTTATAACCTTCAACACATACCTGTAGGTGTACCATACCTCCTTTGTTTGCTGCTGAATCAGAAAAGAACAAAGAATGAGTTCTAAAGTATTTTCATTGCACCGTTTCACATCATCATACAAAGTCAAATTCAAGTCCGGTCTGATGAAAAAAGTCGTAAAAATAATAATGTGAGCGACAACAGCTGAAGGGTTCCTCATCAAACATCGACGGATGACGATATTGTCTCAGCTCCTACACTACAGTACAGAAACAGGCCTTTCAGCCCATCTAGTCCATACCGAACAATTATTCTGCCTAGTCCCTTCAGCCTGCACCCAGACCATAGCCCTGCATACCCCCCCCCCCCATTCATGTGCTATTCCAAATTGCTCTTAAATGTTGAAATTGAACCCACATCCACCAGTTCCACTGGCAGCTCGTTCCATACTCGCACCATCCTCTGAGTGAAGACGTTCCTCCTCACATATTTCACCTACAGTATTTGATACTGGGACACTCAGTGGTACGAGGCCCAGAGTCAGCCATCGTGGAAAGGCCATATGCAAGAAAGAGCCTTTCCTTTGCAAACTTCCACTGCAGACGTTGTAAATGAAATCAAGTGAGCTGGGGTGGTGGAGGCAGCTGTGAGGAAGTGGGTAGGGAGTGATGAGGAGGGAAGAATAAGTGTGATGAATGCACCAGGAAAGACTACCTTCCAAACAGAGGGCAAATTCAGAAATCAAATGGACTTGGGAGCCTTCATGCAGGAACCTCTAAAGTTTGATTTATTTATTTACTTAGAGATACAGCGTGGAATAAGACCTTCGAGCCTCGCCAACCAGGAACCCATGATTTTAACCCTCGCCTAAACATTGGACAACTTGCAATGAGCAATTAGCCTACTAACCTATCCGTCTTTGGACTATGGGAGGAAACCCTCACATTCCACAGGGAGGAAACAGCAGTCGGTCGTAGGGCAGTGTGAGCATTTATTTCAAGGGGACTAGAACACAAAAGTACGGATGTGATGCTAAAGCTTTATAAGGCAATGATCAGACCTCATTTGGAGTATAGTGAGCAGTTTGGGGCTCCCTTTCTAAGAAAAGATGTGAGGGCTTTGGAGAGGGTCCAGCAGAGATTCATGAGAATTATCCCAGCAATCAAAGGGTTAACATTAGGATCGCTTTTGATGACTCTGGGCCTGTATTCACTGGAGATCAGAAGAATGAGGGGAAATCTCATTGAAATCTACTGTGTATTGAACAACCTAGATAAAGTGAGGAGTCTAGGACCAGAGGGCACAGACTCAGAATTAGACATCCCTTTAGTACAGAGATGAGGAGGAATTTCTTTAGCCAGAGGATGGTGAAGCTGTGGATTTCATTGCCACGGGCAGCTGTAGAGGCCAAGTCATTAGATATGTTTAAAGTGGATGTTATCTCTTCAGTAACATCTCTCAGGACTCTGGGATGTAGTCCATCTGGTCCAGGTGACTTATCCACCTTAAGACATTTCAGTTTGCCTAGCACTTTTTCCTTTGTAATAGCAATGGCATTCTCTCCTGCTTCCTGGCACATTGCTAGTCTAGTATCTTCCACAGTGAAGACAGATGCAAAGTACCCTTTAAGTTCATCTACCATTTCTTTCTCCCCCATTACTACCTCACCAGCATCATTCTCCAGTGGTCCAATATCAACTCTCGCCTCCCTTTTACTCGTTGTTGGATTTTAAAAGCTTCCTAGTCATCCAACTTCCCACTCACTTTTGCTACCTTATATTCCTTTTCCTTGGCTTTTATGTAGTCCTGAACTTCCTTTGTCAGCCACGGTTGCCTATCCCTTCCATTTGAGAACTTCTTTCTCTGTGGGTCATGACCATCTTGTGCCTCGTGAACTATTCCCAGAAACTTCAGCCATCTCTGCTCTGCTGTCATCTTCACCACTATCCTCCTCCAATCCACCTGGACACGCTCCTTTCTCCTGCCTCTGTAATTCCCTTTATTCCATTGTGATACAGATACATGTGACTTGTGCTTCTCCCTCTCAAATTGTAGTATGAATTCAATCGTATTGTGATCATTGCCTCCTCAGGGTTCCTTTACATTAAGATCTGGGCCGTTACACGACACCCAATCTGAGACAGCTTTTCCCTGAGTAGGCTCAGACACAAGCTGCTCTAAAAATCCATCTTGTAAGCATTCAACAAATTTCCTCTCTTGCAACACACACAAAATGCTGGTGGAACACAGCAGGCCAGGCAGCATCTATAGGGAGAAGCACTGTCGACGTTTCGGGCCGAGACCCTTCGTCAGGACTAACTGAAAGGGAAGATAGTAAGAGATTTGAAAGTAGTGGGGGGAGGGGGAAATACGAAATGATAGGAGAAGACCAGAGGGAGTGGGATGAAGCTAAGAGCTGGAAAGGTGATTGGCGAAAGTGACACAGAGCTGGAGAAGGGAAAGGATCATGGGACGGGAGGCCTCGGGAGAAAGAAAGGGGGAGGGGAGCACCAGAGGGAGATGGAGAACAGGCAAACAACTAAATATGTCAGGGATGGGGTAAGAAGGGGAGGAGGGGCATTAACGGAAGTTAGAGAAGTCAATGTTCATGCCATCAGGTTGGAGGCTACCCAGCCGGTATATAAGGTGTTGTTCCTCTAACCTGAGTTTGGATTCATTTTGACAGTAGAGGGGACCATGGATAGACATATCAGAATAGGAATGGGATGTGGAATTAAAATGTGTGGCCACTGGGAGATCCTGCTTTCTCTGGCGGACTGAGTGTAGGTGTTCAGCGAAATGGTCTCCCAGTCTGCGTCGGGTCTCACCAATATATAAAAGGCCACACCGGGAGCACCGGACGTAGTATACCACACCAGCCAACTCACCTGGAAGGACTGTCCCTCTCTTGCAATCCAACACCAACCTGATTTTCCCAATCCCCGTGCATATTGAAGTCTCCCATTACAACTGCATCATTACCCTTATTACATGCCTCTTCCAGTTCCCTTTGCAATCTCAACATCACATCTTGGCTACTATTTGGGGGCCTATATATGATTCCCATGATGGTTTTTTAACCCTTGCAATTTCTTAGCTGCACCCACAGAGATTCAACATTCTCTGGCCCTATGTCACCTCTTTCTAAAGCTGTAATTCCATCTCTTACCAACAGAGCCACACCACCGCCTATGCCTTCCTGCCTGTCCTTTCAATACAAAGTATATCCTTTGAGGTTAAGCTCCCCTACGGCCTTCTTTCAGCCACAACTCAGTGATGCCCACAATGTCATACTGACCAATCTCTGATTGTGCCACGAGTTTGTCCACTTAACTCCAAATACTATGCGATTTAAATACAACACCTTCAGTCCTGCATTCTTTGCTCTTTTGAATTTTGCCTCTGTGGTACAATTTAACTCTTTGCTCTGTCTACATTTGTACCGAGTCATTGGCTTGTCCTTCCTTTCATTCATGTTACACCCATCATCTACTTGTAAACCTGCTGGTTCATCCTCAGCTCTATCTTACTGTTCCCATCCCCCTGCCATTTTAGTTTAAAATCACTTCCAATTCATCTCCCTTGGATTCAACTGCAACCTATCCCTTTTATTCAGGTCCACCTGCCCCAGAAGAGGTATCAATTATCCAGAAATCGGAATCCCTGCCCCTACTCCAATTCTTCATCCATGCATTTATCTGCCACCTCATTCTTTTCCTGTCCTCACTGTCGTGTGGCTCAGGCAGCAATCCCAAGATTACTGCCTTTGAGATCCTGTTTCTCAGCTTCCTTCTTAATTCCCTTATTTCACCTGTGTCATTGGTACCAATATATATCACAACTTCTGGCTACTCACCCACCCTTTTCAGGATATTGTGGACGCATTGAGAAACATCGCGGTCCCTGGGAACTGGGAGGCAAACTACCATAGGTTGATAGGTTCTTGATTAGTAGGGGTGTTAGAGGTTACACAGAGAAGGCAAGAGATGGCGCTGAGAGGGAAAGTAAATCTGGAATGATTGAATGGCGGAGCAGACTCGATGGGCCACATGGCCGAATTTCTGATGGTCTGATGGGAGACAAAGTGGATCAGGGATCAGAAGGTGAGTCAGCCTCAGTGCTGCGTAGAGAGGTTAGCTGAGGGTAGTTGGTGGAGGAGCAGGAATCTAATTGAGGAACTAATGTGTATGATCAATAGGGGATTGGTAGTTCTGAGGGAACTGCTAATTGACAGAGGGGCTGACACAATAGCAACATTTAAAAGACTCCAGGACAAGCACATGAATGTAAGAAATGTAGAGGGCAATGGGCTATGTAGGAGTGAAGGGTTAGAATCATCAGTGAATAAATTTATACCACGCTAGCACAACATTGTACTGTGCGGTATTGTTATATGCTCTATGTACATGAAACATTGCAGCTTAACTCTACCTGGCATTAGAAGGGACAATACCTTGTTTGAATCCACTGGGAATGAAATGGAATGAAGAATAATTTCTCACTAAGAAAATCATCTATCAGATTTTCTCCTCCTCACCTTCCTCTAGTGCCTCATCCTCCTCACCTTCCTCTAGTGCCTCATCCTCCTTTCCTTTCTCCCATGGCTCTCTCTCTCTCTCTCTCTCTCTCTCTCTCTCTCTCTCTCTCTCTCTCTCTCTCTCTCTCTCTCTCTCTCTCTCTCTCTCCCTCTCTCTCTCTCTCTCTCTCTCTCTCTCTCTCTCTCTCTCTCTCTCTCTTCCCATTCCCTATTCTGACCCCCCCTCAGCCTCCTCTGTTTCACCTCCTCACTCCATCTTCCATGGTCCACTGCCCTCTTCTATCAAATCTCTTCTTCTTCTTCAGCCTTTATCTCTTCACCTATCACCTCACAGCTTCTTACTTCATTTCCCCCCCTCCTCTACCCACCTACCTTCCCTCTCACCCAGTGCCTACCAGTTTGTACTCCTTCCCCAACCCTTATCTTCACGTTTGGGCTTCATTCCTCTTCCTTTCCGGTCCCAAAGAAGGGTCTCAGCCCAAAACATTGACTGTTTATTCCTCCCCATACATGCTGCCTGACCTGCTGAGCTCCCCCACCATTTTGTGAGTGTTGCTCTGGATTTCCAGCATCTGCAGAATCTCTCGTGTTTATCATCTGTTAGAAATATGTTTTAAGTAGGATATACTGGGTATGAATTCTCTCAGCAAATTTACAGGGAAGAGGAAATGTGTTTTGGATCTATGTTTTATTGGGGACTGATACTGAGTGAGGAGATTGTGAGAACATTTCATCCTGCAAGTAATGGCAGCTCACTTCATGAGCTGATGTACACTCGGAGGCCAGTTTGTCAGATACCTCCTGTACCTAATAAAGTGGCCACTGAGTGCATATTCAAGCGGTTTTGTTTATTATCAGAAGATGTATACAGTATGCAACCTGAAATACTTGTCGTCACAGACATTAATGAAAAACGAAACTCCGAAAGAATGAATGACGGAAAAACATTAGAACCCCAAAACCCTCTCTCCTCCTACCACACACAAGCATCAACGCATCAACCTCCCCTCCCCTCCCACCCATTTCAGCAAAAAGTATCAGCACCACCACCCACCGAGCAACAGCAAGGCGCTTTGCAGTCAACAAAAACTATTGTTTACCCGACATGCCACGGGCTCGCTCTCACTAGCAAGGCACAGAGAGATTTCACCCATTCTTACGGCGAAAGGGGAGACTGACAGTCGCTGTTAGGATATTACAGTCTGGTGAGTCCCTTTTCCATACATCCACCACAGCAAAATCTTGATGTTCCATCTTCAGCGACGCCTCAGCCTGGAAGTGTCTGTGGTCTTCTGTTGCTGTAACCCATCCACGTCAAGGTTTGACATGTTGTGCATTCAGAGATGCTTTCTGCCTACCTGGTTATTTGGATTACTATTGCCTTCCTGTCAGCTCGAACCAGTATGGTAATTTTCCATTGAACTCGCGAATTAACAAGGCGATTCTGCCCACAGAACTGCTGCTTACTGAATTTCTTTTCATACCATTCTCTTTAAATTCTCACCACGATTGTGCATAAAAATCCCCAAAGATCAGCAGTTTCTGAAATACTCAAACCACCCCATCTGGCACCACCAATCAGTTCACAGTCAAACTCACTTAGATCACATTTCCTCCCCATTCTGACATTTGGTCTGAACAACAACGCAACCTCTTGACCATGTCCGCATTCTTTTATGCACGGCTACATGATTGGCTGAGTAGATATTTACATTAACAAGCAGGTGTACAGGTGTACTTAATAATGTGGCCACTGAGTGTGTGTTTCAGATGGAATATCACTGACTTCTGCACGAAAGAGAATTCGGTATTGGGTAATAACTGGGTAAATGAGACTGATGGAAAGGCTCTGAAAGCAAGGATATTCTCAATAGGCTAAAAGATCTTTCTCTAGACTGTAAAGAAAATTTGACACCGTGGGCTGTTTTAAATGGGAGAAAACACCCTTTGGGCCAGCACCGGACTCTTTGCAATCTCTGCTTCAAGCACACTGTATCCTTAAATATCCAACGGGGATTAAAGATTGCCATTTTTCATCTGGAAATATCTAAAAGGTCACAACACTTCTTCAAGGTCTTATTGAAAAGGGCTGTTTAAAATGAATATCTATTCATTATTTGTTGAACGGCTCCAGCATTTAATCAAATAAGTTATTAATGAAGGAATGGGCTGAAGAATGGATACAGTCGGAGAGGAATGTCTAAACTGAGCTTTTTATTCTAAGTATCCTTCATTGCTGCTAACCCTACATGGAGGGTTAGAGGATGCAGTACAATTGGCAAAGCTGTAACCTCAGTTTCTGTGCTGCCTTCGGCTTCCTTTGTTGCATCAGATCACCTTTAGTGGCTTTCTAATGCTTCCTTGTCAATGCCGGCTCTATTAATATCCTGTAATGTTGCAGCTCTTTTTTCTCAGAGCCACTGAAGTAATGAGTTTGAGAAAGTGTGCATACCACAGGGAGAAGCTGGAAATGTCCAGCAGCAGTGAGGGGGTATTTTGCTGCAGGCTTGCCGATTTACTCTCCTCGCAGAGGGATCTCTCACACAGGGTTGACAGAAAAGTACAGTAGTTCACATAGTTCCTTGCCAAGCTAGCCATGGTAAAGGTGAGTGAATTTTCCATATACTCAGACACCACTTTATTAGATAGACCTCTACACTGTACATGCAAATATCTAATCAGTCAATCATGTGACAGCAACTCAGTGCATAAAAGCATGCAGACATGGTCAAGAGATTCAGTTGCTGTTCAGACCAAACATCACAATTGGGAAGAAATTATACCTAAGTGTCTTTGACCATGACAGGGTGCCAGACAGGGTGGTTTGAGTATCTCAGAAACTGCTGATCTGGGATTTTCACGCACAATGATCTCTAGAATTTACATCCAGTGAGTGGCTGTTCTGTGGGTGAAGACGCCTTGTTCATGTGAGAGGTCAGAGGAGAATGGCCAGACTTGGTTCAGGCTGACAGGAAGGCAACGGTGACTCAAAATTCACACATAACAACAATGGGTGCAGAGAAGCGTCTCAGAATGCACAACATGACCAACATTGAAGTGGACAGGCTACAGCAGCAGCAGATCCCCAGCACACACTTAGCCACCACTTTAATAGGTACAGGAGGTACCCAATAAAGTGGCCACTGACTGTATACTGCATACATTCCTTGATCAATCCACCACATACATACTGTATATCTCTGCCCAACATAAATTGTATACATTTCCTCTCATATATCATACAATCATCATTCTTCTCACCTTCCTATCACAGCCCAAATTTCTATTTATATCTTTCTTGCTTCTTCCCATTCCAGCACAGAAAGCTGTACCAGGAATGATTCATTTCTTGCAAAGAGGTTGGCGGTATAGAAAAGCTGACGCAGTTCTGAAGCAGCAAATCTCTCTTGTCTGTCCTTCCAAGCAAGCAGCCCTGAGCTGCTGGAGAGAGCAAGCTGTCAAATATTCATGAAGAGATCTGATTCATAGTCAGCACGGTGAAATGATCTTGCAACAAGTATAGAAGGCTTCATACAGTATGGGGCAGAATACATTCCAACCCAGATACATGCTCGATATTAGATAAGGAATTTAGCAATATTTGTCTCTGAGAGATGCTTAACAGGTTAAAATCACCAGCCAAGGAATATGTTTCCTCTCATATCTTGATTTATTACTCTGTGCCAGCCCCACAACAAAGCACTAAGCAACAGCGCAACAGAGTTTAGTTTGGGGTTGGACTCCGACCACAGTGATGGGTGGAGGGTCTCCACTGGCCAGGGTCGACCACAGATGTTGCGTCCTAGCTGTCTAAGTCAATATGCAAAGTGGGGCAGTACGAAATGGAGAGCAAGCCACTGCCCACGCAGCCGATGTATCCAAAGGAACGGCAGAGACTGTGCAGTCTGGCACCAGCAACATCGCAGGAGTTGCCAGTCAGCGTTGAACTCCATGTAGGACTGCCTTAGGGACTCCAGCTCTGGATTTTTCCTCAGGGTTTGCTCCCAAAGCCTTCCACGAGTCAGTGGAGGTTTGAGATCAGAGATTTCCTTCTCCCAGATGAGCTGTCAACCATGGCTGACCAGCCCCATCTGTACAAAGTGACTGGTTTTATGGCGCCTCCTTGGCCCTCCTCCTGTCAGTAGAAAGGTTTCGCTGGGCTTAGTAGCTAAGTGACATGTGAAGTCTAGGAGCTGGACTTGGTTGTCAGAGGCTATTTGAGATACACACCATTGGGAGCATTTAATAGGTACCCCCAATAGCTTATTCCCACTACTCCCCCCCCCCGGGCTATGACACCCTAAGGACCCACCACAGGGACAAGTACTAATGCAGAACATTGGGGGAATACATCATCACTTCTCATACACTCAGTGGCCACTGCGTCTATCTTCATGGTCTTCTGCTGCTGGTTCTGTGTGTTGTGCATTCAGAGAAGTTCCTCTGCACACCACTACTGTAACCAGTGGTCATTTGAGTTATTGTTGACTTCCTGTCAGCTTGAACCATTCTCCTCTGACCCCTTTCATTAACAAGGCATTTTCACCCACAGAACTGCTGTACACTGGATGTCTTTGTTTTCCACACCATTCTCTGTAAACTCTAGAGACAGTTGCGTGTAAATCCCAGGAGATCAGCAGTTTCAGAGATACTCAAACCACCCCATCTGGTGCCAACAATCATTCCATGGTCAAAGTCACTTTGATAACATTTCTGCTCCATTCTGACACTTGGTTTGAACAGCAACTCAACCTCTTGACCATGTCCACGTGCTTTTTAAAAACATTTTATTTAGTGACACAGTGCAAAATCGGCCCTTCTGGCTCATTGAGCCTGCCCGGCAAGTCCTGATTTAACCCTCATCTATTCACCGGACAACTTACAATGACCAATTGACCTAAAAATGTGTGCACCTTTAGAGTGTGAGAGGACATCAGAAGACCCAGAAAAAAGACATACATTCCATGGGAAGAGGTGCAATACCTTCCAGCAGTCCATGAAGCCACATGATATAGAGGCAGAATTAGAGCATTTGGTTCATTCTAGTCTGCTCCGCCATTTCACCAGGGCTGATCCAATTTTCCTCTCAGCCCCAATCTCCTGTCTTCTCCACATATCCCTTCATGCCCTGACCAATTAAGAATCTGTCAGCCTCTGCTGGAATGTGCAGAAAGACTTGGCCTCCACAGATGCCTGTGGCAATGAATTCCAGATATTCACCCCTCTCAGACGCTGGCATTAAACTGCAGAATCCGATGCCCTGAGGTGTAATAGCTCTGTGCTAACTGCTATGCATTGAGCTGCTGCTACATGATTGGCTGATTAGAATTCTGCGTTATGCCAGGGTGTCGTTCATCGACTTCAGCTCAGTGTTTAACACAATCATCCTTTACAGGCTGGTGGGTAAACTGTCCTCATTGGGACTCCAACACTGCTCTCTCTAACTGGAACTTGGAATTCTTGTAGGAAACACTCCAGTCAGTCTGGAGTAATGCCCTGGTTCATATTTTTACTGTTTTGCTGTACGTATTTCACTTTGGCAGTTCTGTAAGAGCACTCCGTTCTGTTTCCAGCTTGTTTGGGTTACTGTTGAAGGTGAGAGATGAGGAGGAATAACTGCCATCCCATTAGGATGGTCGGATTACGGGGAGGTTTCTCTGGTGAGGGACACTAAGGTTGGGCTTGGGGTTTTAGTTCGAGAGGAGATGAAGAGAGAAGATATTGGGGAGAACCGGTCGTAGTGTACGATCCGGTGGGAGACTCGTTTGTTCGAGGTGGATTGCAAGCGAAGTTCGGAAGATGTTGTGTGCTTTCACGCTGACTGAGGGCCCAGCGCATGAGTGGCACAGAAGTTCAAAATGATCTCCGACTTGAGCACATTTGATGGTTTAATTAGAATGGGCCCTTTTCTTTTTGTTATTCTTTACTAACCCTTCAGTTAAGATTCATAAATATAAAACAAAAAAAAAATTTGTAACAGTGTAGCAAATTACACAGTATCCGCACAAATAGAGGTTTGGGGCCAGAAATTGTCTTCCCTAGATTTACACAGCCAAGGAAAGCAGGGTGTTTCACTGGGTTAGGAGCAACATCTCAAGCTCCATCATGCTGAGCACTGCTAACCCATGACTCCAGCTCAAACTGCACCATTGAGTTCACTGATGATACTATGGTAGTTGGTCTCATCAACAAGGATGCTGAGAGGAGATAGAGAAGCTGAATGCTGTGAGAACATGGATGGAAGAGACAAAAGAGATGATTGTGAGCTTCAAGAAGGTACAGGTCGACCACATGTCATTGCACATCAATGGCTCTGCCGTGGTGAGAGTAAAGAGTACGAAGTTCCTTAGTGTGCACGTAATGATCTAACCAGGACCCACAACACCTCATTAGTCAAGATGATATAGCAGCATCTACACTTTCTGAGGAGATTGAAGCGTGCAAAACTCTCCTAACAACTTTCTACAGGAGCACTGTCGAGAGTGTCCTGTCTGGCTGCATCATTGCGTTGTATGGAACTGCAAGGCATTGGAACACAAGGTCCTATAGACGATAATAAGAACTGCCCCTCTCCGCCATTTGTGATATTTGCCAGGAGCATTGTACACGAAGGGCCCAAAGCATTCTTCAGGATCCCTACCAGCTATCCCACAAATCCTTTGACCCACTCCCATCAGGAAGGAGGTACAGGAGTGTCAGGACGAGGACACCCATCCCACAAATCCTTTGACCCACTCCCATCAGGAAGGAGGTACAGGAGTGTCAGGACTAGGACACCCATCCCACAAATCCTTTGACCCACTCCCATCAGGAAGGAGGTACAGGAGTGTCAGGACGAGGACACCCATCCCACAAATCCTTTGACCCACTCCCATCAGGAAGGAGGTACAGGAGTGTCAGGACTAGGACACCCATCCCACAAGTCCTTTGACCCACTGCCATCAGGAAGGAGGTACAGGAGTGTCAGGACTAGGACACCCATCCCACAAGTCCTTTGACCCACTGCCATCAGGAAGGAGGTACAGGAGTGTCAGGACTAGGACACCCATCCCACAAATCCTTTGACCCACTGCCATCAGGAAGGAGGTACAGGAGTGTCAGGACGAGGACACCCATCCCACAAATCCTTTGACCCACTGCCATCAGGAAGGAGGTACAGGAGTGTCAGGACGAGGACACCCATCCCACAAATCCTTTGACCCACTGCCATCAGGAAGGAGGTACAGGAGTGTCAGGACGAGGACACCCATCCCACAAATCCTTTGACCCACTGCCATCAGGAAGGAGGTACAGGAGTGTCAGGACGAGGACACCCATCCCACAAATCCTTTGACCCACTCCCATCAGGAAGGAGGTACAGGAGTGTCAGGACTAGGACACCCATCCCACAAATCCTTTGACCCACTCCCATCAGGAAGGAGGTACAGGAGTGTCAGGACTAGGACACCCATCCCACAAATCCTTTGACCCACTCCCATCGGGAAGGAGGTACAGGAGTGTCAGGACTAGGACACCCATCCCACAAATCCTTTGACCCACTCCCATCGGGAAGGAGGTACAGGAGTGTCTGGACGAGGATGGCCAGTCTGGGTAACAGCTTCTTCCCTCAGGCTGTGAGATTAACGAATAGCCTGCCACCACCAAGGTGTCATCATTCAGACAGTGAGCTGTTCACTGTTCACCTGTGCTGTGCACTAGCTGCACTCTGAATGATGTTTTATTAACTTATTTCTGTAATATTTCAGTTTATATGCTGTGTGTGGTTTATGTTTTGTAGGTGCACCATGGAGGAACATTGTTTCATTTGGTTGTAAATACGTACAGATAGATGACAATAAACTTGAACATGTGTACGGGTATACCAAATAAAATGGTCACTGAGTGCATATCCACCTGAATCAGGAGACAAAATTTCATATACAGCCTGTCCCTGTACTGGATACCAGCTGGTGCGTCTTTCCACAGCCCACCCACACAGGATCACACTCTCAGAAACCAGCTCTCTTATTACACAAAGCCTGTCACTTAGCAGCCTCCCCCATGTCACACATCGCCTCTCAGACACTATAGCTCCACCATGACATAGACAGATACAAATGATTCCGCCAACACAAACCAGCTCTCTATCACCTGAACATATTTATTTGGAGATACAGCGCGAACCAGGCCTGTCTGGCCCAATGAGCCACACCACTCAGCAACCCAACTATTTAACACTGACCTAATCACAGAATAATTTATAATGACCGATTAACCTACTAACCGGTACGCTTTTAGACTGTGAGAGAAATCTGGAGCACCTGGAGGAAACCCACACACACAAGGGAAGAACATGCAAACTTTCTTACCTAGGACGCCGGAATTGAACTCCAAACTCCAACTCCCCAAGCTGTTACAGCAACGCGCTAACCACAGCACCACCATGGTGCCCTTTGTCCGTCCCAATCTCAGATATCAGGTTTTCCACCACCCCGTACAACAGTCATGCCCACCAGATTCTCTGTCAGATCCAGACACAGCTGGTGGTATCTCAGATACCACAGCCCAACCAAAACACAACAAGTCCCACGTTCAGGTGAAGATACAAGAAACGACAGATACTAAAATTAGCAGCCACACACAATGTCCTGGAGGAACTCAGTGTGTCAGACAACATCCACAGAGCGAAATGAACTTATGACATTTTGGGTTGAAACAATTCAATCTGGACCCAATTTCAGATGCAAGTCCCCCTACCACCAACAAAGCAGATCACACCCTCCATCAATGGGAAATGGAGAAATGGCCAAGAGCCTGAACAATTATTTTGGAAAGATCTTCACAAGGAGAGGCTGTAAACAATATCGATCACAAGAGAATATGCACTGTGCAGACTCAAGGTACTCCAGTGTCCTGGACCTGATGTTCTCCCATCCAAGAGCTCTTAGAGGAAGTGGCTGCAGAGATGGTGGGCATGCTTATTGTTATCCACCAGGATTCCCTGGATTTGGGAGAGGACTGGACCTACAAGTGTAACGACACTGTTGAAGAAAGCAGGGAGATAGAAAGCAGGAAGGTTAACCAGTTAACATAACAGTTTTCATTGGGAAAACATTGGAATCTGTCTTTAGGTAACTAATGGATGACTCTTTATAAACTTGGGCAGAATCAATATTGTTTTATTAAAGTAAAATCATTGAGTCATTGAATATGATAGCAGAGAAAGAGGCCCTTCAGCCCATCTAAACCATGCCAAACTATTAATCTGCTTAGTCCTGTTGACCTGCATCTGGACACCACTCCCATCCTCGTACTTATCCAAACTTACCTTAAATATTACATCGAACCTACATCCATCACTTCCACTGACAGCTCATTCCACACTCACACCACCCTCTGAGTTCCTCTGAAGCTTTTTGCTATTCGCCCTTAACCCATGATCTCTAGACCTAGTCTTGTCCAACCTCAGTGGGAAAAGCCTGCTTGCATTATCATTATCTTCACTGTCTATATGTGGCGTGTTGTATGACATAGGTGATCATGGTCTCATGGTTGTTTTCCAGAACTGGTTTTCCAGTACAGGCCTTCTTCTGGGCAGTGTCTTTACAAGATGGGTGGCCCAGTCATTATCAATACTCTTCAGAGACTGTCTGCCTGGCGTCAGTAATCACATAATCACCTACTTTGGTAGAGACGTATTAACCCTATCTATATCACTCATAATTTTGCATATCAAATCTTCCTCATTCTCCTTTGCCCAAGGCAATAAAGTCCTAATCTATTCACCCTCTTCCTCTGCTCAGGTGCTCAAATCCTGGCAATACTCCAAAATAGGCTTCACCAACATCAACGTAAGAAGCCCTGTTTGATGAAGTTGCTAGAGCTCACAAACTAGGTAGATAACTAGAAACCAGTATATGTGATGCTTTAGATTTCTGTAACGTTCTGGAGAAGGAGCCACATTGAAGGTCACTGCACAAGGTAAGAGTACAAGGACGAAGAATGCCAAACAGGAAAAGAGAATTGTGATAAATGATAAACTTCCAGATTTGTAGTCAGTTACATTGGTTACCATAATGAACAGAGCTGAGGCTTCAGCTATTTATAATGTAATTTATTGGCGAATGAAGAGGCTGAATATACTGCAGCCAAAATTGTTGATGGGACAATGATAGGTGGGTTATAAGGAGAACATAAAAATCTGCAGAGGGACAGAGATAAGTTGAATGAATAGGCAGATGGAGTATTATGTGGGGGAAATGAGGTTCTTCGTGAGAAAGGAAAACAAAAGCCCAATTTGTATTTAAATGAAAGGACACCATAAAATGTCACTGTGCAAAGGAACTGACGACCCTAGTATACTGTATAGAACAATA
This sequence comes from Hemitrygon akajei, assembly GCF_048418815.1. NCBI lineage: Eukaryota > Metazoa > Chordata > Chondrichthyes > Myliobatiformes > Dasyatidae > Hemitrygon > Hemitrygon akajei. The sequence continues at coordinate 8,905,352 of NC_133144.1, forward strand.
CAGGACAGTACAGGCCCTTCGGACCATAATGTTGTGCTGACTTTTTAACCTACTCCAAGGTCAATCTAACCCTTCCCTCCTACATAGCCTCCATTTTTTTTAATCATCATAAGACTATCTGAGAGTCTCTTAGACGTCCCTAATGTATGTACCTCTATCACCATCCCTGCTGACATTTTCCACACATCTACCACATGTGTAAAAAACTTAACTGGGACATTTTCCTCCCAACACCCAGCTATCGACTCAAACTCTGCCTCTTATCGTCTTATGCACCTCCATCAAGTCACCTCACACCTTCTGTCACTCCAAGGAGAATAGCCCCAGCTCACTCAAGCTATTCTCAAAAGACATGCTGCAGGCAGTATCTGGGTAAATCTCCTCGGCACCCTCGCTGAAGCTTCCACACCCTTTCTATAATGAGGTGACCAGCATTGAACACACAATGGAATATGCAGGAACGGTAAGACAGTAAGAGAGGTTGAGCCTATACTCAGTGAAGTTCCAGAGGAGGATGATCTCATTGAAGCAGATGTGTTAAGGATAGGATCTACAGGGAGGTGGTCACCCCTGAGCTGCAGGAGCAGGTACCTGGGTGACCGTCAGGAGAGGGAGAGGAAATGCAGAGTATTCACCGGCAGCCACCCAGAAATGGCTCCCTTCATTCCCACTCTTTGCCAACGCTCTACAAATGTTAGTATCTTTCTTGCAATACCATGGGCTTTTACGAGAGGTGATTGATAAGTTTGTAGCCTAAGGTAGAAGGAGTCAATTTTAGAAAATCTAGCACATTTATTTGTCCTACATTTACACACTTAGTCCAGCGGCCGTGGAGCATACAGATCCCTTCTTTGTAGAAGTCGGCAACTTAGACTTCCAGAAGTGGTCCACAGCAGGGATGATTGATAAGTCCATGGCCTAAGGTAGAAGGAGATGAGTTATTAACTTCAAACTTTCTGCACTTTCACTTAAAGAGTTGAACTGCATGTGCATGTAACAAGAGCTGTATAACTCATCTTCTTCTACCTTAGACCATAAACTTATCAATCACTCCTGCTATGGACCACCTGGAGATCCAAGACATTCTCGTTACATGCTTGTGCAGTTCAACTCCTTGAGTGATAACGCAGTAAGCTTGAAGTTAATAACTTATCTCCTTCTACCTTAGGCCATGAACTTATCAATCACCGCTGTTGTGGACCACTTCTACAAAGGAGGGATCCGTATGCTCCACGGCCGCTGGACTAAGTGTGTAAATGTAGGAAAAATAAATGTGCTAGGTTTTCTAAAATTGACTCCTTCTACCTTGGGCCACGAACTGATCAATCACCCCTTGTATCTTGCTGAAAACATGTGACAGCAGAGTAGCAATGGCTGGAGATTCTGGGAGCAATTCGGAAAGCACAGGATTGTATATCCCAAAGAAGAAGTATTCTAAAGGTGGGATGACACAACTGTGGTGACAAGAGAAGATGAGCAGTGCTCCGCAGGGATCAGTGTTGGGACTCCTTTGTTTTACGTTGTATGTCAATGATTTGGATGATGGAATTGCTGACGTTGTGGCCAAGTTTGTGGATGATACAAAGACAAGTGGAGGGGCAGGTAGTGCTGAGGAAGCAGGGAGGCTGCATTAGGACTTAGACAGATCAAGGGAAAGGGCAAAGAAGTGGCAGATGGACTATAGCGTTGTTAAGTGTATGGTCGTAGACTTTGTTAGAAGGAACAAAATCGTGAACCACTTTCTAAATGGGGAGAAAATCCAAAAATCCAAAGTGTAAGGACTCTTGGGAGTCCTCGTGCAGGATTCCCTAAAAGTTAACTTGCAGGTTGAGTTGGTGGTTAGGATGGCAAATGTGATGTTAGCATTTATTTCACGAGGACTAGAATATAAACGCAAGGATGTAATGCTGAGGCTTTATAAGGCACTAGTGAGGCCTCCCTTGGAGTACTGTGAGCAGTTTTGAATTTCTTATCTAAGAAAGGATGCACTGACATTGGAGAGGGTTCAAAGGAGGTTCATGAAAATGATTGATTCCAGGAATGAAATATGAAGAGAGCTTGATGCCCTGGGCCTTTACTCACTGGAATTTAGAAGACTGAGGAGGGATCTCATTGTAACTAGATAGAGTGGATCTGGAGAGGATTTTTCCAGTAGTGAGTAAATCTAGGACCAGAGGGAATAACCTCAGTATTGAGGGATGTCCATTTAGAACAGAGACATGAAGGAATTTCTTTAGCCAGAGAGTGGTGATTCAGTGGAATTTGTTTTCGTAGGCAGCTACCCAAGTCATATAGTATATTTAAGTATATTTAAAGTGGAGGTTGACAGGTAGCTGATTAGTGATGTCATCAAAGGTTATGGGAGAAGGCAGGAGAATGGGGTTGAGAGGGATAATAAATCAGCCATGATGGAATGTCGGAGCAGAATTGATGGGCCAAATGGCCTACTTATTCTCCTGCCTCATGATCTTATTGTTGGGAGATAACTCGATAGAGGGGGGTAAGGTGGGGATAACTAGAATGGTTGATCAGATGGTGTGAAATTTTTGTTTTAATAGCCCCACAATGCTTTCCAGGAGGGAACCTTTGGAAAAGGTAGCACGAGGAAATCTGCAGATGCTGGAAATTCAAGCAACACACACAAAATGCTGGTGGAACGCAGCAGGCCAGGCAGCATCTATAGGAAGAAGCGCTGTCCACGTTTCGGGCCGAGACCCTTCATCCTGCGAAGGGTCTCGGCCCGAAACATCGACAGTGCTTCTTCCCTGTAGATGCTGCCTGGCCTGCTGTGTTCCAGCAGCACTTTGTGTGTGTTCTTTGGAAAAGGTAGGGTGGGTTGTGTCCACAATGATGATTCCTATCCACTTCTTTGTCCTGGACTCCTACAAGACCTGTAGTAATGGTGGCTTCCATAACACATACAAAAAGCTGGAGGAACTCAGCAGGCCAGGCACTTTCTAAGGAAAAAAGTACAGTCAACGTTTCAGAGTGAAAGGCTGAGTTTCTCCAGCATTTTGTGTATGCTGCTGGGATTTCCAGATTTTCTCATTTGTGACTTCCATAAAACTGCATTCACTGGGTTTGCAATCAGACCAGGGGCTTTTCTCATGGAGAAGTGATCTAATTGCCCTCTCTCAAACATAGAATTCCTCACCTTCTGTTGGTTGAATGCTGGATGTGCTTCAAGTTCCATGCTGGATAACACAACTTGATCTACTGCATTATCTTTGCAATTTAGGCAGCTCTCTAGAATTCACACATTTTAGCTTTTTGTGGGACTTTCAATTGAAAATAATCTCCTCTTCCAATTTTTCCAGCTCCTCTTTGAAATAATTCCCAGAGGATTCGACACACAGCGAATGGATGGTTTGTGTTATTTTCTTTTCAGTAATCAATTTCATGGGGGAAATGAGACTAGCTCAGGCAGACAACTTGGCCATAAGACCTAAGAGTAGAGTTAGGCCATTTGGCCCATCGAGTCTGTTCCACCATTTCATCATGGCTGATTTATTATCCTCTCAAAACCATTCTCCTGCCTTCTCCCAGTACCCTTTGATGCCCTGACTAATCAAGAACCTATCAACTTTCACCTTAAGTACACCCAATGACTTGGCCTTCACAACTGCCTGTAGCAAAGAATTCCACAGATTCTCCACCCTCTGGCTAAAAACATTCCTCCTTATCTCTGTTCTAAATGGACGTCCCTCAATTCAGAGGCTGTGCCCTTTGGTCCTGGACTCACCCACTGTAGGAAACATCCTCTCCACATCCACTTTTTCTAGGCCTTTCAATATTCAGTAGGTTTCAATGACTTCTCCCCCTCAGTCTTCTAAACTCCGGTGAAGAGCCATCACATGCTCATCCTATGTTAACCCTTTCATTCCTGGGATAATTCTTGTCAATACCAGCACATTTTTTCCTGCTCACAACACTCCAAGTGTGGTATGACCAGTGCCTTATAAAGCCTCTGCATTACATCAGGAGAAAGTTTGCAGATGGCAGAGCAACATATACAAAACTTCAGAGCAAACTCAGCAAGCCAGGCAGTATCTATGGAAACGAATAAAGAGTCGACGTTTCGGGCCGAGATCCTTCTTTAGGGGGCAATCAGTGAAAACTTGTATATCCTTCATTTCCAGTCCTGATGAAGGGTCTCACCCTGAAGCGAAAGCTTGTATATTCATTACCACGGATGCTGCCTGACCTGCTGACTTCCTCCAGAACTTTGTGTGTGTTGCTCTGGATTTCCAGCATCTGCAGAATCTCTTGTGTTAATGACTTGTTGTTCCACTGCCAATTCCCTTTGCGATCTCTACTGCTCTCAAGTCTTGAACCATTTACTCCTGTTCGTCCTTCTTCCCCTCCCCCCATCTTTTTAATCTGGCATCTTCCCCCTTCCGGTCCTGAAGAAGGGTCTCGGCTGGAACTGTCAACTGTATATTGATTTCCATTGATGCTGCCTGACCTGCTGAGTCCCTGCATCATTTTGTGAGTATTGCTCTGAATTTCTAGCATCTGCAGAATCTCTTGTGCTTTCTCAAGATGTTTCATGGTGTTCAGCAATGGATCTTGCAAAGAGGTACCATAAATACCGGCACCAGGAGTTATCTTAGCCTGGTGGGACACTGTCATATTCAGCTAGGATGCATGCATTGCACACTGCCCAATCTGTCCACACAGAAGGTGAAGCGTATTGCCAGCATGTTAGTGCTGACTCTTTACAACCCCAGAGATTTCGGTGGGGTTTCGATTCCTTTCACTGCAAGGCGTTTGTATGTGGATCTCCTCCAGACGTTTCAGTTTCATCCCACATTCCTAAAAGGTATGTGTTAGGGTTAGTGAGTTGTGGGTATGCTTAACGGTGTCAGCAGCGTGGCGACACTGGCAGAGCTGCACCCAGCAAATCCTCGGACTGTGATAGTTGTTGACACATTTTACTGTATGTTTCGATGTTCCCATGTACACGTGACAGATGAAGCTAATCTTATCTGATGGTGTAACGATTTCCTCTCCTGTTTTCTTCCCTGAGCTGTATTTATTGCTGAATGGAGGAGTGCAGCCCCCTGCTGTCCAAACCTGTCCTCACAGCTGAGCCACGTTCGCTTGGCTGGAGCTCACTTTTATTTAATGTCAGGACACGAAGCCGTGAATGACCACCTCACTTCCGCCATCGCTTCCTGCATAATCCCGTGATGCTTCACCTAACTTCTTCATTTATCACTTCTCTTTTTCAATCTCTTTTTCCATGTTGGCTGTCACTGCTTTGGCTGTGCATCGACAAGCCCTCCAAACACAAAAACCTCAACTGCAACACAAGACGTGGGCTGGTGCAGGGGAGAGACGGCCCATTGTCCAGTTGTGCAGCAAAAATGTCCATTGGGCTGGAGCTGTGTCTGTGCGTGTTTTCCCACACCCTTTCAAGGACTCATGTTCTCAGTGTTATTCATTTACTGTTTCTACTATTTTTTTGTATTCGCATATGAAACAGCCTGGTTTCCTCGGCTGCATAAGTCTAGGGAAGACAAACACGTGAGATTGAGGAAGCTCGATCCCACCCTAAACCCCGGTTTGTGTGGATTCTGTGTCATTGTTACCCTGTTACAAATTAATGCCACAGAATAACAGAGAGTGTACTGCAAACAATTAAAGGAATTATGTTTATGAATCTTAACTAAAGGGTTAACGAAGAACAAAAAGAAAAGGGTCCATTCTAATTAAACAGTGAAACGTGCACAGATTGCAGCTCATCTTGAATTTCTCTGCCACTCATGTGCTGGGCCCTCGGTCAGCGTGAACACCCTCACCACCTTCCAAACGTCGCTCGCAATCCGTCTCGAACAAACGGGTCTCCCACCGGATCGTACGCTATGACCGGTTCTCCCCAGTGTCTTCTCTCTTCATCTCCTCTCGAACAAAAGCCCCATGCCCAACCTTAGTGTCCCTCACCAGAGAAGCCTCCCCTTAATCCGACCATCCTAATGGGATGGTGCACACGTTTCTCCTCATCTCTCACCTTCAACAGTAACAGCTCTCACAGAACAGCACAAAATAAAACACATACAGCATGACAGTAAAAATATGAACTGGACATTACACACAGTGTGTCTTCTTTTGCACGTTGGCTGCTTGTCAGTCTTTCTGCGTAGATTTTCATTGATTCTATTGTACGACTTTGCATGTACTGTGAATGCCTGCTAGAGAATTAATCTCACGGTAGTATTCGGGCACATATACTGAATATACTTAGACAATAAATTTACTTTGAACTTTGCATTTTGATTCCCCCTCTGTTCCACCCCCACTGAAACGGCAGTCCACGTTGTGTCTGCACACACACTCCCACCAGCCACACTTTTTCTATATGGATGATCAGTGTGATCGGTAATATTATCTCCTCCTCGCTGACAATCATCACTAGAACCCCTCAGGGATGTATGCTTAGCCCGCTGCTCAACTCTCACTGTACCCATAACCATGTGATGGGTATCGCAAATGCCATCTATAAATTTGTTGATGACATGACCATTGTTGGCAGAATCTCAGATGGAGATGGAGGGTGTACAGGAGCGAGATATACCAGCTGGTTGAGTGGTGTTACAATAACAACCTTGCACTCAACATCAGTAAGACGAAAGAGCTGATTGTGGACTTCAGAAAGGGTAAGACAAGGGAACACACACCAGTCCTCGTAGAGAGGATCTAAACATCTAAACATAGGTTTAAAGAAACTATTCTTCTCATTGTCCTAACTCTCTCTGCAATTTCAAGTTCCTGGTTGTCAAGATCTCTGAGGACCTAACCTCGTCCCAACATATCAATGTTAGTTATAAAGAAGGCAAGACAGTGATTATCATTAGGAGTTTGAGGAGATCTGGTTTGTCACCTAACACACTCACAAATTTCCACAGATGTACCATGGAGAGCTTTCTGACAGGCTACATCACTGCCTGGAGTGGGGGCGAGGGGTGCTACTGCACGGGATTGAAAGAAACACAGAAAGTTGTAAAATCAGGCAGCTCCATCTTGGATACGGGCCTCCATAGAATCCAAGACATCTCTAAGGAGTGGTGCCTCAGGAAGGTGGGTTCTATCGTTAAAGATCCCACCACCCAGGACACACACTGTTACCGTCAGGCAGGAGGTACAGAAGCCTGAAGGCACACACTCAGCCGTTCAAGAACAGCTTCTTCCCCTCTGCCACCCAATTCCTAAATGGACATTGAACCCATGAACATTACCACACTTTTTTTGGTTTTGTTTTTATATTATTTCTGTTTTGCACTACTTTTAATTTAACTATTTAATATACGTATATATACTTACTATAACAATTTACTGATTTACTTACTTAAGTTTTATTTATTTACTTTCTCTATAATATCATGGATTGCATTGTACTAAGTGAACAAATTTCACCGCATGTGCTGGTGAGGTTAAACCTGATCCTGATGCCTGACCCGAGTAGTTCCAGAAATTTCTCCTTCCGTTTCACCATTTTACATATCCAACACTTAATCCTGAGTTAAGACACAACCTTAAGATTCAGGTTTGGCCGAGAAAATCAGAACACTGCACCAGTTCCCAGTTCCCACACTTCATGCCTGTTAAAAACACACATTGAAGATGAAGCTTTATCTGTAGCTGTACACATAGAGATGATGCAGAATGATCTTTGGATTAATCTAAACATAGGTTTAAAGAAACTATTCTTCTCATTGTCCTAACTCTCTCTGCACAATCCAATTCATATTGTGTATCAGTCAATAGAACTGATATTCTCAGCCTCACCACCAGGTTCAAGAACAATTAGCCAACAGGCTCTTGAACAAAAGGGGTAACTACACTCAGTTAAGGACATACATTTATCATGCTATTTCATGCTTGTTATTTATTGCTATTTAATTATTAAATCATTTTAATTATTAATCATTTGCACAGTTTGTTTACAGTTTACAGTTCCCGATGTTTACAGTTTACAGATCCTGTTTGCAGTTACTGTTCTCTAGATTTGCTAAGTATGCTCGCAGAAAAAGAATCTCAGGCTTGTATGTGGTGATAATAATTTTTACTTTGAACTTTGAACTTTCACTTGGCTGGTGTTATACCTCACAAAGATGGGCAAAGTAAACCTGAGCCCTCCCGTTTACCAACAACTTGGTAACCTGTGGGCAATCGACTGCACTGCACCGTAAGCACTTCAAACCACTTTCTATTAACGCTGTTCACATTGCAAATATATCCCTTCTTCTTCAGCCTTTTACTTTTTCTGCCTATCACCTCCCAGCTTCTCATTTCATTCCCCCTGCCCCACTCACCAACCTTCCCCCTCACCTGGTCTCACCTATCACCGCTGGCTTGTCCTCCTTCCCCTCCCCCCACCTTCTTATTCTGGCATTGTGGTGAACTACATATACCAGAGTGGTTTGCTCCCAACAGACCCCTGCTGACTACTCCTGTGGCTCCTCCCACAAACCCCTGTATAAAGGCGAATGAGGCCTGAGGCCTGAGGCCGGCCCTCATTCTCCAGGATGTTGTGTTGTTCATTCTTCCAATCAATAAAAGCCGATATCTCACTTCTTACGTCTCAGAGTGAGTTATTGATGGTGCATCAATTTTATTGACTGGAAGTTTTTAAGCATAGAGACCGTTTTACGTCCGGAACGATTAGACCTGGACCCCCGAGACCCTGAAGCAGCTCTTGCCTTTGAACACTGGCTTGCATGCTTCCAATCATACTTGGAGGAGGTTAGTGCAACTGACCCTGCTGTTAGGCACAGGATTCTCCTCTCGCGAGTCACCCCAAAAGTTTATTCCTTCATCAGGGACCTCTCGACCTACGACGGGGCTCTGGCCGCCCTCAAACGACAGTACCTGCGGCCGGTGAACACCGTCTACGCAAGACATCGTTTGGCTACCAGACGGCAGCGGCCTGCGGAATCGTGCGCCAAATTTCTCCGAGCCCTACAGACACTTGTGCGGACTTGTGAATGCCAAACGCTCACGGCGGAACAGCATGCGGAACTCTTGGTAGGAGACGCCTTTGTGACGGGACTGAGGTCAGTGTATGTGCGGCAGCGTTTGCTGGAAAATCCCGACCTCACCTTACGCTCGGCGATCGAGACGGCCGAAACACTCGAGGCTGCTCTACGCTATGCTGACGCCGTCCAGCCGCGCGATTCCCCGTCGGACTCGTGGACGCCTCAGACCCTGCCGCCGCCGCCGGTTCCCACGAGCGAATTCGCCAACGCCGCTGCCAGTCATGATTCCACGAACTCCCTGACTCCGTCCGCGTCCGCGGCGGCGTCCCAGCAAACGCCGGGGCTCTGTTATTTGTGTGGGCCGGAGAAACATCCTCGAAAACGTTGCACAGCCCACGAAGCGACCTGCTCCAGCTGTGGAAAACAGGGTCATTTCGCCAGAGTCTGTAAGTCTAAATCGAAAGCGGAGTCGAGCTGCGCTGCGTTTGAGCCGTGGGGGCCGCCATCTTGCATGCCCGGATGTGGGCGGCCATCTTTGCCGGCGTCACCGAGCCCCGCCCCCGACTCGCCGGTGTTTACCGGGCACCAAGACGGCAGTTCAACTCTGGCCACCATAACCCTCGACCAAAGCGCCCCACACCAGCTTGCAAGGTCAATGATGGACATCCTGGTGGAGGGCCACAGGACTAGCTGCCTGTTTGACACGGGCAGCACTGAGAGTTTTATTCACCCGGACACGGTGCAACGCTGTGGACTCGTGACACGGCCGGTACGTCACAGGATCACCTTGGCTTCTGGGTCGCATTCCGCAGACATCCGGGTGGGTTGTGTAGCGACATTGGTGGTGCAGGGCACAGAATATCGGGACTTTGCGTTACTGGTCATGCCTCGACTGTGCGCCCCTGTGCTATTGGGGCTGGACTTCCAGAGCCATCTCGAAAGTGTGACTATGGCATATGACGGGCCCCTCCCACCGCTCACTGTCAGGAATCCTCAGTTTGGTGGGACTTCGCCATATACCCCGTTCCTGCACACACATACACACCGAACCACACGTCCCGCCCAACACCATACCGATAGCTGTGCTACTGACACTACTTGCAGTCTCTCAACCCTCAAGATCCCTCCCCCATGGCTGTTCACCAACGTGACCCCCGACTGTAAACCGGTGGCAACTAAAAGCAGGAGGTACAGCGCAGGGGACAGGGCCTTCATTCAGTCTGAGGTGCAGCGGCTGCTCGGGGAGGGGATCATTGAGCCAAGCACAAGCCCTTGGCGGTCCCAGGTGGTTGTTGTTCGGACTGGGCAGAAACGTAGGATGGTTGTGGACTATAGTCAAACCATCAATAGGTTCACGCAGCTTGACGCGTACCCTCTACCCTGCATCGCGGATATGGTCAACCAGATCGCTCAGTACAAGGTGTACTGAGGAGTACAAGGTGTACGAGGTGTACAAGGTGTACAATAGATCTGAAATCCGCTTATCACCAGCTCCCCATCCGCCCAGAGGACCGCCCCTACACCGCCTTCGAGGCGGGCGGCAGGCTCTATCACTTCCTGCGCATCCCATTTGGTGTCACCAATGGTGTCTCGGTCTTCCAGAGGGAAATGGACCGGATGGTGGACCAGTACAAACTGAAGGCCACATTTCCCTATCTGGATAACATCACCATCTGTGATCACGACTGGCAGGATCACAACGCTAACCTCCAACGATTTTTCCAGGTGGCCGCGGCTTTGAACCTTACTTATAACAGGGACAAGTGTGTGTTCAGAACCACCCAACTCGCTATCCTTGGGTATCTCGTGGAGAACGGGGTCATTGGCCCTGATCCCGACCGTATGCGTCCCCTGTTAGAACTCCCTCTTCCCACCACTCTCAAAGCCCTCAGACGGTGCCTGGGCTTCTTTTCCTATTACGCCCAATGGGTCCCTCATTACGCAGACAAGGCCCGCCCCCTGGTCAAGTCTACCACTTTTCCCCTCTCTGCTGAGGCCTGCACGGCTTTCAGCCACATTAAAAGGGACATTATCAAAGCAACGATGCATGCGGTGGACGAGACCATTCCCTTCCAAGTAGAGTGTGACGCCTCCGATTTTGCGCTTGCTGCTACCCTCAATCAGGAAGGCAGGCCAGTAGCATTCTTCTCTCGTACCCTTCAAGGCCCTGAACTTCGGCACTCCGCGGTGGAGAAAGAAGCCCAGGCCATAGTGGAAGCTGTTCGGCACTGGAGGCACTATCTCGCCAGCAACAGTTTCACCTTGCTGACCGACCAGCGCTCGGTTGCGTTCCTGTTCAGCAACCAACAGCGGGGCAAAATCAAAAATGATAAACTTTTGCGGTGGAGAATGGAACTCTCCACCTACACTTATGATATCCTGTACCGACCTGGCAGACTCAATGAGCCCCCTGATGCCCTATCCCGGGGAACGTGTGCTAGCACACAGCTCGGCCAGCTGTATGCCCTTCATGCACATCTTTGCCATCCGGGGGTTACCTGATTTTACCATTTCGTTAAAGCCCGGAACCTGCCGTACTCCCTGGAGGACATCAGGACGATGACCAGGGACTGCCAAGTCTGCGCTGAGTGCAAACCGCACTTCTACCGTCCTGACACTGCGCAGCTTGTCAAGGCCACCCGCCCCTTTGAGCGACTGAGTGTTGACTTTAAGGGCCCCCTTCCCTCCACCGACCGCAATGTCTATTTTCTCAGTATTATTGATGAGTACTCGCGGTTCCCCTTTGCCATTCCCTGCCCCGCCACCTCTACCACGTCCGTCATAAAAGCCCTGCGCCAGCTCTTCACTCTGTTTGGATATCCCTGCTATATCCACAGTGATAGAGGGTCCTTGTTTATGAGTGACGAGCTGCGCCGGTACCTGCTAGCTAGGGGCATTGCTACTAGTCGGACCACGAGTTATAATCCCCGGGGAAATGGACAGGTGGAGAGGGAGAATGCCACGGTGTGGAAGGCCACACTTTTAGCCCTTAAGTCAAAAGGGTTGCCGGTCTCTCGATGGCAGGAGGTCCTCCCTGAGGCTCTCCACTCTATCCGCTCCCTGTTATGTACGTCCACCAATGCCACCCCTCACGAACGCCTATTCTCTTTTCCCAGGAAGTCTGTCACTGGGACCACCCTACCAGCTTGGCTGACGTCCCCGGGGCCAGTGCTGCTACGAAAACATGTGAGGAGTAATAAATACTCCCCGCTGGTAGAGAAGGTTCACCTTCTGCATGCTAACCCCCAGTATGCCTACGTGGTCTTGCCTGATGGGCGGGAGGACACGGTCTCTGTCCGCGACCTGGCGCCCGCAGGAGCGGCAGACCACTACCCCGAACACTCCACGGTAACTATGAACCCTGTACCCGAGGTGACACCGTGCCCAGCACAGACTCCTCACGACACTCATGTACCAGACACCTCGTCCGCGTATAGTCCGGACGCCTCGCACACACGTGAGGGATCACTGCCACCTCCAGTTAGGCCAGACCCAGCACAATCTCCGTCCCCTGAGCTATCACCACCTCCGGCATCTATGCAATCACCACCTCCGGCACATGTGCAATCACAGCCGGAACTACGCAGATCGCAGCGACAGATTCGACCACCTGATAGACTTAACCTGTAAATATACTTGTAAGAAACTTCGCCCCATGGGGACTCTTTTCCAACAAAGGGGGGGTGAATGTGGTGAACTACATATACCAGAGTGGTTTGCTCCCAACAGACCCCTGCTGACTGCTCCTGTGGCTCCTCCCACAAACCCCTGTATAAAGGCGAATGAGGCCTGAGGCCGGCCTCATTCTCCAGGATGTTGTGTTGTTCATTCTTCCAGTCAATAAAAGCCGATAACTCACTTCTTACGTCTCAGAGTGAGTTATTGATGGTGCATCAGGCATCTTCCACCTTCCTTTCCAGTCCTGATGAAGAGGTTCAGCCTAAAACAACTGTTCTTTCCCTCCAAGATGCTGCCTGACCTGCCAAGTTCCTCCAGAGTTTTGATTGTTTGTTTATTTAGAGATACAGTGTGAAACAGGCCCTTCCAGCCCACCACCACCCACCCCTCTAATTTAACCCTAACCTAATCGGGGTCAATTTACAATAAAGAATTAGCATACTAAAGGGTATGTCTTTGGACTGCGGGAGGAAACCGGAGCACCCGGAGGAAACCCACACATTCCACAGGGACGGACGTATTTACTCCTACCAGGAGACACTGGAATTGAGTTCTGAGCTCCTCTGCCCTGAGCTGTAATACGGTAGCATTGACAACTATCCGTGTCACATTGTAAATCATGCACATTTTATTCCTTATCTGCACTTTAACGTTGTTTACTTTTCATCTAATTCTTTATTCTTGTAATGTTGAATGCTGTAGTTTTTGTTGGATCTTGCACTAAAACACCACAGCAAGCTTCTAATGCAAGTAAGTGTATATGACAAATAAAACTAATCCTCGAAATGACTGTCAGCTGCCCATCTGGACCCTACAGGGAAGAACGTGTCACTGACAACTCAAGATCACAAGATGCTGCCGATGATTAGAACGAATGAAAAGGGCACCAGAAAGAGTGAACTCTTCGACTGATGAATCAAAGGCAGTTTTTCTGCAGGCTTTTCTCAGGCGTTGGCACCCAGTTGTGCCGCAGAGAAGGGTGTTAGTCTGCATCCACCACTGGGAGCTTCTGAGGGGACAGTTTTTCAAAGTTCAAAGTACATTTATTATCAAAGTAAGTCCATGTTACCATATTCTATATTGAGATTCATTTCCTTGCAGGCATTGGCAGGAAAGAAAAGCAGTACAACAGGATTTATGAAAACGGTGCATAAACAGACGACCGACAAGCAACCAATGTGCAAAAGAGGACAAACTGTGCAAATGAAAAACGAAGCTGAGAACGTGAGTTGTAAAGAGCCCTTGAAAGTGAGCCTGTAGGTGGTAGAATCAGTTCAGGGTTGCGGTGAATGGAGTATCCGTGCCACTTCAGGAGCCTGATGGTCGAGGTATAACAACTGTTCCTGAACTGGGTGGTGTGACCCAAGGCTTCTGTGCCTCCTGCTCGATGACAGTAGCACAAGGAGAGCATGTTCTGAATGGTGGGAATCAATGGCTTTCTTGTGGCAGCGCTCCTAGTAAATGTATTCAGTGTAGGGCAGATCTTATCTCAGTATCTAACCAAGCATGTTCCTAATTGTCAAATGATCAATACTGAAAATCAATGGATTAAGCAACAAGGCAAAACTAATGCCCCGACAGTGAGCAGCTTTCCCAAGGGCAATAATCTGTTCAGAGCTTGGCAGTTTAAAAGTGGATCTGAATCATTCCCAGTGTTAGTGTGTACGCAGTCAGACTGATGCAATCACAAAGAAGGCACACAGAAGACTCTGCTTCATTCGGAATTTAGTATGTCGAGAGCATCGCTGTCTGCTATACAGGGTGCAATGTGCAGTTTTGCAAGAAGCTGCAGAGGGTTGTAGACTCTCACAGGCACAGACCTCAACACCATCAAGGACATTTTCAAGAGTCTGTGCCCCAAGAGGCGACATCCATCATTAAGGATCCTCACATGCCTTCTCCTCATCTGGGAAGACACACATCCAACATTTTAGGAACACCTTCTACCCCTCTGCGATCAGATTTCTGAACAATCCACGAACCGCTGAACACAGCCTTATTTTGCACTGGGTAATTTATAATAATTTTTATGTTTTGCATGGAACTGCTGCCACAAAACAACAACTTCTGTCAAAGATAATAAACCTCATTCTGACCTTGAACCTGGACACCCAGAAGTGAAGATCCATCACTTCAAAGAAAACTATAAATTCAATTTTCCAAGCTAAAAGAATCTCTCTCACATTGAGGCACAGAACCAGACAGGAGGAATATTAGATTCTGCTGTTGGCTATGACCTGTGGTTTGGTATTGATTTAAACATATGTCAATCTCCTCTCAGTGGAGAATTGTAGGAAGAGATTTACTCCAGTGTTACTTCATTCCCCTCCATAAGTGACGTATCCCACCTGTGGTGCAGGTCCTGTATGTCAGTCAAACAATGGCATCAGGCAATCGTATTTGAGTGTCTCTGTGTTGGCATGTTCAATTGGAGAGGTGGGTGTGGGCAGCCAATACACACCTGATCAATTCAGGAGCGATGAAACTAGTGCAGTTTCATTTTTGTTATTATTTGTTTTTATTTAGAGATATGCATAGAACAGGCCCCTCGGCCCTACTGAGCTATGCCACCCAGCAGCCCCCGATTTAACACTGGGACAATTCACAATGACCTATTAACACAGTCCCTCTTTGGACTGTGGGAGAAAACCCATGCACACTCGGGAAGAAATGCACAAACTTGATTCCTTAGCTTGTGTTGCTCGTTAATGCAAATTATCCATTTCACTGTATGTTTTGATGTATATGTGATCAATAAATCTGAACCCAAAGGCACGGTCCTATTAAATAATTTCTGCTACTGTATGTGACATGCATGAGAACCAAATTTGCCCTATTGGGACTGGTGTAGAACATAAAACTATATGAATTCAGAGATGGTAGGCACATGATGCAGGAGTGTTCCTCAGTCCTAAATCCACTCACCCAGGGATAAAAACTTAATGTCAAAGTCAATGCTGGAAATCCAGGAGAGAGGCAGAGAGGAAGGAAACAAAAACAAACCTTATTACCACCCAGCAGGGTAGAGCAGATTAGGCAGCAGTGGCTGGGAGGGGATTGGTTTGTCGCATGTACAGGACATCAAAACATGACCTGCTGAAGTTTGTCATTGAAACCTCGGTTATAATCAATACCCGACTGCAAGCCCAGAGTTTATTCATCATATACGCCGGGAAAGCATCACGTCCTTTCCCAGTAAATGTGGTGCTTACATTTGCAACCAACACAGTAGAAGGACGTGCTGGTGGCAGCCCGCAAGTGTCGCCACATATTCTGGTGCCAACATAGAAACGGTGTTGAGCAGAGTAACACACGCCCGACATGGAATCAGACAGACACAACAGCACTGTGTGTCTGCTCCACTGTGTGACACACTGAGTTAACCCAATACTTTGTGCTGCACACTGCACCACCTACAGCCTCCTGTGTCTCCATATACCACTTCATTTTCTGATTCCTTTCTGGACCCTCCTGCGAACTTTCAGTGCTTTGAGTGCAAGGATCCCTAGGGCCCTCTGACATGAGCAGCACTCAATTTCGTTCAGGTTCAAGAGCATTTCACCACTTCCTTTTTCATACACTAAGATGAATGACCTGACAATTTCATTTTTTATTGCAATTTTTTTTATTGAAGTTCATCATCAAACATTTCCATAAGATGTATTTCAGACATTGTACATATATATCATATAATCATATATATCACAAATCTCCACAAAGTATTTATCTGAGGTATGCACTTATAGAAAAGAGTGGAAAGAAAAAACAAGCAAAAGGAGAAAACTATGTACAAGTAGGGAGTGATCTTTTTTTTTTACAACATATTCATTGATTTGTGAGAATAAATCAATGCTATTTCCCAGCATGAATCAAATTGTTCCAGCTTATGGTTAACAGATGCTGTTATCTTCTCCATTTTGTAAATGTCCATTGTAATTTCCAACCATGCATTTAAAGTTGGGCTCTCCTGTGATAACCATTTCCTAGTAAGAGTCTTTTTACCAGCCACCAACAGTATATTCATTAAATATTTATCTCTTTTCAACCATTCTTGAGGTATATACCCAAAATATATGGTCTTACTCTCTAAGGGTATTTCACATTTAAAGATGTCTTGTAGGGCATTGTGTATCCCCCTCCAATAGTTTTGATAACGGGGCAGTCCCAAAAAATATGATAATGATTTGCATTTTGATTTCCACAATTTCTCCAGCAAACAGGGAGGTTACTATCATAATGGGATTTCTGAGAGGGTGTAATAAAATATCTTATCTAGTTTTTCCATCCAAACTCCCTCCATTTCTGTGAACTGGTACACTTCCATTGATACCTCCATATTGTTGTCCATTCTTCCTCAGATATAATTATCCCTCCTTCCTTCTCCCATTTTGTTTTAATCTATGAAGTTGAATGTATTTTAAGATTTGACAACCCCTTATACATGCTTGAAATTATTCTACTACCATTATCTGAATTATATGCTTTTCTAAATAGCTCTATCAAGCATCTATTTGCCTTGGTTACATTTTTAAGGGTCTTATTAACATATTGTCGCATCTGTAAATACCGATAAAAATCTTGTTTTTCTAATGTGTTTCTCTTTAAGCATTTCAAAACTGAACAGTGTTCCTTCTTTCATTATGTTGCAAAGAACTTTTATTCCTTTAGCTGTCCAGTCCTTAAATCTAGCATCCAATTTATTTGGTGTAAAATCCAGGTCATATGCACACAATTTAAGAATTGCAATATCTCCCTCTAGATTATATTCTTTTATAGTAGTTTTCCATATTTTAAGAGTCAATTTCACCCATGGGTTATCAATAGTATTTATGTACCTTTGCAGGTTGTTATCAGCCAAAATTGCTTGTATGGGGATGGGAAGTACCCGCTCCTCAATGTTTTTCCATTGAGTGTCATATGATGGGTTGCACCAACATATCACAGCTCTCAACTGTGCTGCAAAATAATAATCTCTAAGAGAAGGTAGGCCCCATCCCCCTTTTCCTTTGCTAATTGCAAAGTTTTGAGACGAACTCTAGGCCTTTTACCCTGCCAAATATACCTTGATAGCATCTTGTTCCATTCATTGAATTGATTTTGATTAATCTCTATTGGTAGGGTCTGAAAGAGATATAACAGTCTGGGCAGTATATTCATTTTAATAGACTCAATCCTTGAACTGAGACTGAAAAAAGGAATCAGGTTCCATCTTGCCACATCTTCCTTAATTTTTTTATATAAAGGATGATAATTACATTCTGATAATTTTGCCAAATCTTTTGGCATAATGATGCCCAAATATTTGAAAGACTCCATGTGCCATGCCCAGGGATACCTACTTTCAATTTCTCTTGGTGGGCTATAGTAATATGAAAGTAATTGGGTTTTATCTATGTTGATCTTGTATCCTGATAATTGACCATATTGTTCAAAGGATTGCATCAATTTAGGTAAAGAGTATGTTGGTTGCCCTAGATAGATCAAAATGTCATCCGCATAACAAGCCAATTTATGCTCTGTCCCTTTAGTAGTAATTCCCCTGATATCTTCATTTTGTCTGATGTATTGAGCTAATGGTTCCAGATATAATGCGAAGAGTAGCGGTGACCATGCACCACCCTGCCTCGTGCCCCTTTCTAGGGTAAAACTATTTGATAAATATCCATTGATTTTAATCCTAGCAGTAGGATTGTCATATAGTGTCTGTATAGTTTTAATAATTGTGTCTTGGAAACCAAATCTATGTAAAACTCTGTAAAGAAAATTCCAATTAACCAAATCAAATGCTTTTTCAGTGTCCACGCTTATCACTATTGCTTCAATTTTATTTTTTTGTATATGATCCATAATGTAAAGTGTCCTTCGTGTATTGTCTTCTGTCTGGCGTTGTCGTATAAAACCTGTCTGATCGTTACATATCAGTATGGGTAGAAACTCCTCTAATCATTTGGCCATAATAGAGGTAAATAATCTATAATCTACATTAAGAACGGATATTGGTCTAAATGACCCGCATTCCATTTTATCCTTGCCTTCTTTCGGTATAGCTGAGATTATTGCTTCCTTCCAACTGGGTGGCATTTGTGCCTTTTTTAGAGCCCAGTTCAGTGTGGAGAGTAAAACAGGAATTAACTCATTTTTAAATTCTTTGTACCACTCTGCCGTATACCCATCTGATCCTGGTGACTTGCTTAATTTAAGCCTACTAATTGCAGCATTTAATTCAACTTCCATAATGTCAGCAGTCATCGTTCTATTTTGTTCTTCGCTTAAAGTGGGTAACTCTAGAGAATTCAAGAAGATGTCAATTTGGGTTATGCTTCCCCCTGGAACTTTGGAATACAGAGTTTTGTAAAACACTTCAAAAGCTTCTTGAATTTCACTTGGTTTATTTTTTATCATTTTCGTTTTTGGGTCCCTAATTCTATGAATTGTATTTTCTGCTATCTTTTTTTTCAGTTTCCACGCCAGTATTTTCATAGATTTTGATCCACTTTCATAATGGCTCTGTTTCAGCAACATTAAATCTTTCCTGATTTCATGCATAATCAAACTATTAATTTCATTCCTAATTTTTTTAATTTCCCCTAATGTATCCTGTGCCAAATTCAATTCGTGTTTTACTCTAGTTCCTTCAGCCTATTTTGTAATTCCTCTAATGTTTTATTCCTTATTTTTTTCTTATATGAAGATATCGCTATAATTTTCCCTCTTAAGACCGCCTTCAGAGTATCCCATAAAATGGGAGGTGAAACCTCTCCATTATCATTAAATTCTAAGTAGAGACCAATTTCTTTTTTAATTTGTTCCTTAAAGTACGGATCGTTGAGTAGACTTGAATTTAGTTTCCAAATAGTATTCTTTGGCTGTAGGTCAAAATCAACAGATAGATATATAAGTGCATGGTCACTTACATCTATTGTCCCAATTCCACAGGTGTTTATTTTGTCTTTGTCTTTTTCAAATGTTATGAAATAGTCGATTCTTGTATATACAGAATGGGGAGCAGAATAATGAGTGTAATCCCTTCTGTCGGGGAAAAGGTCCCTCCATATATCAATTAAACCAACATCATCAAAAAGTGGATTAACTTTCTTATGTAAAGATTTTGTTTCATAGGTTTTTCTATTGGAAGAGTCTAAGTTTGGTTGTAATTGTAAATTTAAGTCTCCCCCACGTATCAGGAGACCTTCTGTTTCCATTACCATAATATCAGTAATTTTCTGAAAGAAACCAATATCACTTCCCGGGGGTGCGTATATATTCAATAGAGTAACTGAATTTCCGTCTATACTCCCCCTTATCAGAATATATCTGCCCTCTTTATCTCCCATTTCGAATACTTTTTCAAAATTTAGCTTACTTGAGATAAGAATAGTAACTCCTCTCCTATGTCCTGATTTATATGAGGAGAGAAACAAATTAGTGAAGCCCATTCTCTTTAGTTTTTTATGTTCATTATCACTTAAATGAGTTTCCTGTAAATATACTACATGGGCTTGTTCTTTTTTCATTTTGGATAAAATTCTATTATGTTTGATTGGATTTAATAGCCCATTGACATTAAAAGAAATGAATTTTACTTTGTCCTTAGCCATCTGTATTTATCTGTCAATGTATCATCGAAATTAGAATAAAACTTAATTGATCTACTCCCTGAACAAATAAGAACCAAGAAACGCAAATAATAACACAAATGGCAATGAACGTGTGATTCCAAGGCTGAGGTCTCTAGGAGATGACCCTGCGTTGAGCTAGACGAAATGTCTAGCTGTGGGGGGTAACCCCTCCTACTTGTGAGTATTGCAATACTCCCATTGCAGTATTCATAAAAGTCAGTGAACAAATCCATTACACAGAGAAGATTTCCCTTTGTGCTCCTCCTATACATACATACATACATATATACACACACCCGCACACACATACATACATATATATATATATATATTACATACATACACATATATGCACACATATATATATTCTCATTTTGGTGGGGAAAAAGGAGTAAGTGAGCGAATAAAGAATAACAACTAAGTAATATAAAATCCACATTATA
The DNA here is from genome assembly GCF_048418815.1 of Hemitrygon akajei. Classification (NCBI taxonomy): domain Eukaryota; kingdom Metazoa; phylum Chordata; class Chondrichthyes; order Myliobatiformes; family Dasyatidae; genus Hemitrygon; species Hemitrygon akajei. The sequence goes on from NC_133144.1 coordinate 8,926,070, forward strand.
ATAAGTATTTCTCGAGATAGATATATCACCGCCTATTTTTGCTTCCGTTTAGCTTCTCAATATTTTTAAAGTTTGCCAAACCTTATGGCTCTTCTGAAGGGGGTGAGGACTGTCTTTAGGAAACTCCCGGTCTCTTCCTGATATACTTCTCTCGGCCTCCTCCCGTCTCCTGCCTTCTCGATTCTTGCACTATTTCACAAGCGGAGCGGGATAATTCCTCTGCCAGGCTTTCCCTCGGTTTGGTCACGCTGACGGGCAACCCTCTGGCCTTCATGTCTGTAGTCGCCTCTTCCACTGTCTGGTACAACCGCGTCCCGTTGTCATAAAACACTCGAAGTTTAGCAGGGTACGGAGTTTGAAATCTAATCTTTTTTTGCTTTAGTACTCGCTTTACTTCAGAGTATTCTTTACGTTTCTGCAGGACCGCGGGGGGGTAATCTTGGTCGAAATATATTACTTTACCATCTAAAACCACTCTCTTCTTACCCCAGGCCCTTCGTAGAATCTCTGCCTTGGTGCTATACCAAAGGAATTTAATTATTATTGGACATGGCTTATCTTGGGTAGACTTCGGGACTAACACGTGATGCGTTCTCTCGATTTCCAGCTCCATAGTCGAGGGAAGCTCCAGCGCGTCCCGCAGCAACTTTCCAACAAACTCCGTCATAGACGGGCCCTCCGCTCCTTCGGGAACGTTGTAGATTCTGATATTTTTCTGCCGTGATCTTCCCTCCAGGTCAAGCAGTTTACCTTCTTGGTGATTTAATATTTTTATTGTCTTACCCAGTATTCATTCCACGTTTTGGATGCGATCTTCCACCTTCTCAATTCGAGTCTCTGCCACCGCTATTTTTTGATTAACGCTGGTGAGCTCTGACTTAATACCATGTAGCTGCTGCTTTATTTCTTTCTGGAACTCCCTTATCTCTTTCAGGATTTCGATCATATTCGCCGCTTCACCTGAGCGAGGCCCAGCGTCTGCCTCGCTAGCACGCGGTTGGGTAGGCGAGCCGCTCGCTGCACTCCTCTCGGCTGCAAGCTCCGCAGTGTCGCTTTTTTTATTTCCATTCTTTTTCCCCATTCTTGCCCCTCTTTTCAGTTCAAATATTTTTCGAAAAATACTATATTTGATGGGTTAGCGGGGCTTAATACGCGTTTTTCCGGAGGAGCTAGTGACTGAAGCTGCCATTCTCGACGATGACGTCACCAGAAACCCGGGCAACCTGACAATTTCGATGTTACGTTTCACCTGCATCACTCATTCACTTAGCCATTCTATCCCTCCTTGCAGCTTCTCCTGATTCCGATTAGATCAGTAAGCTTTATTTGTTACAGGTACATTGAGACTTGCAGTGAAATGAGTCGTTTGCATTAAAGCAAATCAGTAAGGACAGCGCAGGGCAGCCTGTAAATGTCACCACGGTATCGGCACAAGCATGGCATGCCCACAAATTACTATCCTGGCCCCACATCTTTGGAACGTGGGAGGAAATCAGGGCACCCAGAGAAAACTCACGTGGCCGTGGAGAGAACAGACAGCGGCAGGAATCCAAACCCAACCCACCAGATGATACTGTAACAGCGTTATGCAAACAACTACCCTACCATGCTGCCTCAGAACCCACACCTACCTTTGAACTTTGTATCATCAGCAAATTTGCCAGATTGTTAAAATAGACTGTGAACATCTGACATCAACATATAAACCTGCAGCACCACAGGCTCCCTTAACCTTAAAATGACTTGGTCACTTCTATTCTCTGTTGTCTGCCTGCTAATCTGTCATCAATCCACTCCAAGTGATACCATCCGCTCTAACACACAAAAATTACCGGAGGAACTCAGCAGGTCAGGCAGCATTTACATAAAGAAATAACCAGTCCACGTTTCAGGCTGCAACCCTTCATCAGTCCTAGAAAGGAGGGAGAAGACACCAGAATAAAATGGTGGTGGGGGGAGAAGGAGAACCAGCTAGAAGGTGAAGCCAGGCGGGTGGCAGAGGGGAATGAAGTAAGAAGCTGGGAAGTGAGAGGTGGAAAAGGCAAAGGGCTGGAGAGGAAGGAGTTTGATAGGAGAGGAAAGTGGACCATGGGACAAAGGGAAGGAGGAGAAGCCCCAGAGGCAGGTGGGCAGTCATGTGAGGAGGAGAAGTAAGAGGCCTAAGAGGAGAAGAGACGAAGATGGAGGGGAAAAATTACCAAAATTTGGGGAAACTTTTTTAAAGAGTCTTATTGATTCAGATACAGCATGGAGCAGGCTCTTCTGTCCCTTCAAGCTATGCTGTCCCGCAATCCTCTGATTTAATCCCAGCCTAATCATGGAACAATTTAGAACGACCAAATTAACCTATGGACTGTGGGTGGAAACAGAGCACCCAGAGGAAACCTACACGGTCATGGGGAGAGCATACCAACTCCTTACAGACAGCGGCAAGAATTGAGCCCAGGTCATCTGTACTGTAAAGCGTTGCGCTAACCACTACGCTACCGCACCACCCGTCTTCATGCCATCAGATTTTGTTGGAGGGTCTCGGCCTATAACGTCAACTGTTTATTCCCCTCCATAGATGCTGCCCGGCCTGCTGAGTTCCTCCAGCATTTTGTGCGTTACTCTGGACTTCCGGCATCTGCAGAATCTCTTTTGTTTACCGTCCACTCTCCCATTGTTTACAAGCAGCACTGCAAAGCAGAACGCTTTACAATACCGGCAACCAGGGTTCAATTCCTGTTGCTGTCTGTAAGCCGTTTGTATATTCTCCCCATGACTACATGGGGTTCCTCTGGGTCCTCCAGCTTCCTCCCACAGTCCAAAGGTACACTGGTGAATTGGTCATTGTAAAATTGCCCCATGATTAGGCTAGGGTTAAACTGAGGGTTGCTGGGCAGCTCAGCTTGAAGGGCCAGAAGCACTCGGTCTATGTTGTATCCTAATCAATATGTGAATAAATAAATTCTTGAACGCTACCTAATCAAAAGCTTTGAAAATCCAAATGCACCACATCTGTTAACCTTGTTAACCCTGATCTTCTACTCGATGCAACTTCAAACATTTCTAAACGATTTGTTTGATTTTCCTGTCACAAGTTTATATTGACTGCCCATTCCTGTTAATATTTCCCCATGCTCACTCGACTGATTCTGATCTTTCTCCTCCTCAGTTTTCTGAACTACCACCCATCCTCTCTATTCTCTTGCCCCAGGTTGAAGGGCCAGAAGCCTGCTAACCGTAGTCTCTTTTGATGATGCTTCAGCTGCTGAGCTTTTAATGGCTCTGGACCTGTACTCATTGGAGTTTAGAAGAATGAGGGGGCGCTTCACTGAAACCTATCAAACGTTGAACTGCTCAAGTAGAGTGGCCATGGACGGGATGTTTCCTGGAGTGGGGGAGTCTAGGACCAGAGGGCACAGCCTCAGAATAGAGGGATGTCCATTTAGAACAGAGATGTGGAGGGATTTCTTTAGCCAAAGGGTGGTGACTTAATTGCCACAGGTGGCTGTGGAGGCCAAGTCATTGGGTATATTTACAGGTGTCAAAGGTTACAGGGAGAAGGCAAGAGAATGCTGTTGAGAGGAATAATAAGTCAGCCCTAGTGGGGGAGTCTAGGACACAAACGGGTACTGTATATTTAAAGCAGAGATCGATGGGTTCCCGATTAGTCAGGGTGTCACAGGTTATGGGAGGAAGGCAGGAGAATGCTGTTGAGAGGAATAATAGATCAGCCATGATGCAGTGGCAGAGCAGGCTCCGTGGGCCAAATGTCTTACATTTTTTGATCTTTCTAACAACATCTCTGAAATTATTATTTGATCACATCAATTTATTTCACCTATCTTTTTTTCAATTATTGCTTGGCATGAAAGCACATATTCTTTTTCCCGTGCTAGAAACAAAAGGACATCGGTTTACGATCAGAACCGAGGGATTGAACAGGGATGGCAGAGGCAGCTTATTCACACTAAGGGTGGTGTGCAACGGGCTGAAGTCAGCTTGAGGTCGTTCTTTGGTGAGGTGTAATCGAGCTCCAGTGCTTTCAGCTTTTTCCAACAGGTTGCAATCAGCAAGGGGCTAATATAAAGAAGGGAGGTGTAAGCAGAGCGGCCCTGGTGTGAGTAGGCCAGTGCCAGAGTGGTCAGGCTTTGGCTCAACAGGCTTGGGCAAGCACAGGCGGAGATTATGAGTGCGTATCCGGTATGTACTTTTTTCTGTTAGTACGTAGCTAGTGTGCCGAGAATGGGTTCAGAGTTAGTGGTATGTTCTTTGTGTGAAATGTGGGAACACTAGGAGACCGCCTGACATATGAAGTGTACCAAGCTCAGGGGACATGGTAAGAAACTGGAGCTGCAGCTGGCCTTCAACTCATATAGGAAAATGAGGAGATGACAGATATGAGCTAGAGGGAGTTGGCCACATCTATGTTGTAGGAGGCAGGTAACTGGGTGACTGTCAGGAGAGGGAAAAGGAATAGGCAGTCAGTGCAGAATACCCCTCAATAATAAGTAAAACTGTTGAGGAGACAACCCACCTGGGCAAAACCACAGGTCTCTGGCACTGGGACTGGCGCTGTGGCTCAGAATGGAAGGGGGAAGAGGAGAAGCACAGTAGTGAGAGGGAATTCCATAATTAGAGGAGCAGAAAGCAAATTCTGTGTACGTTAAAGAGACACCCAGATGGTATGTTGCCTCCCAGATGCCTGAGATGTCTCAGGTCAGGTCCATTGGTATTCTAAAGGGGAAGAGTGAACAGCTAGAAGTCGTGGTACATATTGGTACCAATGACAAAGGGAGGTGATCCTGAAGAGGGAATATAGGGAGTTAGGCAGAAAGCTAACAAACAGGGCATCCAGGGTGGTCATTTCTGAATTGCTGCCAGCGAGGGTAAGAATAGGATGACTTGGCAAGTTAATGCACGGTTGAAGACTTACTGGAATCTCTTCTGGGGAAGGTATGACTTGTATAAAAAGGGTGACCCTGAAGGGGAGCAATATTCTTGCTGGAACACTCGCTAGAGCAATTGGGGAGGAATTGGCCGAGACATGGGAACCGGAGTGATAGGGCTAAGGATGGGACAGTTGGTATACAGTGTGTTGTGAGTGTGAGGATGGACAGGCAGATGATTGTGGGATGAGTTAAAGTGTAACAGAGAGTCAAAAGTTAAAGAAGGTGATGAATACAGGACTGCAGGTGTTATTTGAATGCATGCAGTATACAGAATAAAGTAGATCTTGTAGCGCAATTAGAGGTTCACAGGTATGATGTTGTGGGCGTCACTGAAACACGCTGAAAGAAGATCATGTTGGGAGCTTAACATCGAAGGCTACACGTTGTATCAAAAGGGAAGGCAAGTAGATAAAGAGGACGAGGTGGCTCTATTAGTATAAAAATCAAATCAAATCCTTGGAAAGAGCTGACATTGCATCAAAAGATGTTAGAATCATTATGGATAGAGTTCAGGAGAAAAAACCTGCTGAGAAAAGCTGAAAGTAATCGAGGGAACGTTGAAAGGGGAAGGCTCCCAGACGGAGATCCTTGGAACCCAGACCCAGGAGAACAAGGGCCATTATCGCACCTTGCTGCTGTCATCTGAGGGGACAGGGTGTGCACGGGTGAACTGTGATTTTCTTTAGTTCTTTAGTTTCCACTAAAGACTCTTGCAGACCTATGGGGGAGACTCTGGTAGCGCCCCCGCTACCAACAGAGTCTCAGAGGTCATCCTAGGAGGAAAGTTTGGAGTTAATTGCAGAACCTGAGCCGGTAGATAATCCTTCCATCTGCAAGGATTCGGAAGGAGTCTTCAGTAAGTGAAAGGCCTGAACTCTCCCACCACACTGACTCTGCTATAGATCTGCTGCCAAGCATGTGTCCTCCGCGGGGTCGATTATACATGCCCTGAGACAAGCACTATCCAGGAGTATATTAAGGAGGCTTTGTCCTGGGATTCCTTCAGCCCTCCACCTCTCCAGGCAGTGCTGACTTCTTCTTCATACAGAGTAAGGACAGGAGTCTGTGGCCTTGCATTGCTTATAAAGGATTGAATCGCATAATAGTCTAGAATCGTTGCCCTCTTCCACTCACGAACATTGCTTTCAAGATTCTCCAAGGGGCAAGAGTATTCTCAAAGCTAGCCTTGTGGAGTGTGTACAGTCTTGTTCGCATAAAGGAGGGTGACGAGTGGAAGACAGCGCTCAACACACTGCAGGCACCACGAGTATCTGGTCATGCCTTTCGGTCTTGTGAACGCACCAACAGTTATCCAGGCCTTTATGAACTACATGCTCTGGGAGGCTCTCTATAAGTATGCCTTCTTCATGCTGTTCACATCAGAGGTAACCTAAAGAGGCTTCCTAATCATGGATTTTATGCCAAGCTGGAGAAGTCCAAATTTCATGTAACTACTATTTCTTTTCTGGGCCTCATCATCTCTAATGCCAATCTCAAGATGGACCCTAGTTGCTGTTGTTTCGTATGGCAGGTGTTTCTCTGTTCACATTTTTTGTCAAGCCACTCCTCCAGCTCGTGGCCATAGCGATGAACTGCAGCAAAACTGTCTCGGATCTTGGTGAGAGGGCATATTTCGACTGGGTGGCGGATGTCTTGGGTTGGGGCATCACAGAGGTAAGCTGGAGTTTGTCAGGCACCCCATCAGTGTAGTGCTTGCGCTGTTTTGGCACGTCAACTTCTGCAACTGTCCAGATTTGTTTGGTAGCCGTAGTAAAGCCTGGGAGGAGTTGGTGGGGTCGTTACTCAGATTTCCATCAGGGGTCGTGTTGGTGTGCCAGTATTATAGAACATATTGGCACCATCCAGTGCATTCATCATAGGAGTTGAGGTTTTTCAAGTTTTTGCGATTTGAGTCAGGAAGTTGGCGAAGCATTTCCGATGAGTTTGCAAGCTGGAATGTTGTTGGCATATTTTGGATAGGCTTGTAGAATTCTGCTGAAGCTTCTCTTCTACAGTTCTCCAGGGGTGGTGTTCTGCTCATTGTTGGGAACCACTGGACAGATGTGGATGTGAGGGATCCTAAAATTATTCTCATAGAAGTATGGAGCTGTTTGTGTGAGCACTTTTCTCCCAGGTGGGTGTGACTGAGAAACACTGCTAGGCTAAATGTTCATAGGTCTGACTGTTTAGCATCCCATTTGGTGCCTGCTATCTTCCTGATCATGGCCGTTCGGGATTTTAGATTCTTTGCAACGTTTTGAAGGTGGATCTTGTTTGAGAGAGTCCAATCTAGTTTGACTCCTAAGTGCTTTGGGTGTGGATCATTGGGTAACTGTTTGTCATTGATTTTAAGTTTGGTTAGTCAGTTGTCCAGATGAAATATGGAAGTTACTGTTTTGTTGACATTCATATTTAGGTATCACTTTGAGAAGCAGTTGGACTAAGAGTTGGTATCTTGGGTAAGGTTTTTTCAATGGATTTGTTATCAATTGATTGGAAGGCTATGACCCCACCATCATCGTTTCCAGGTTTAGCAGATCTGGTTTCGGGGAGATCACTGAGGTTGAGATTGAACAAGGTTGGAGACAGAATTGAACCCATGTGAAGGTGCCATTGCAGAATTTCATAATGTGACTGGTGTCACTTCCTAATGATTGGAGCGACCATTTGATGTGGGCTGAGGTCACCCACAACACATTATGGCATTTGGCACTGGGGATGTCACCTTTCAAATGCCAAGCTGGGTATTCTCTGCCACTCTTCCCTGTGCAGGAGGCAGAGGTTGGGGTTTCTGTGGCTGAAGATCTTGTCTGACACTGCGAAGAGATAGACTAGGGCAAAGGTGATTTTACCTAGAAGGCAGAAATAAAGGCTAACCACAAGAGAACACAGGGACCAGTCTTGCAGCCTGGCAGCGGGTCTGGCTGTCGACTCAGGATTTACCTGACCATGTGGAGCCCAGGAAATTGGTGCCCAAGTTCATTGGACTCTTCAGAATTCTCTAGAATGTAAACCCAGTGGCCTAAAGCTTACAGCTCCCCAAGACCCTCAAGATCAATCCCACTTTCCAGGGTTCCAAGTTAAATCCAGTGAACACCAGCCTGCTAGCCCCACCACTATCAGTCCCATCACCAGCCAGGTTTGTTGATGGGGAACAGGTTTTCGCCATGAGAGTTTTGGACTTGCATACTGTTCGAGGTGTTCAACAGTACCTCGTGGACTGGGAAGGATTCGGAGTGGAGGAGAGGTGCTGGGGGCTGGAAAGAGACACCCTGGGTCCGGCTCTCATCCATGACTACAATCATCATCTCTCCAAGCTGACAGCTCCATCAGGAGTCAGCCAGTCCTGCTACGACAGCTTCCGGGGTTTAGACGCTCAACTCCCTGGAGCATTTGAGAAGCACCTGAACCGAGGTTGTAAACCTACTAGAGATTTTGTTTAGTGTGTGTTTTGTGCTCTGATTCTTGATCCAGTTTGAAACCGTGCCTCAATTCCAGCTTTAGACACTCCAGCATTTGGGTCCAATCCATTCTTGTCCAGGACTCTCTTTACATAATATAGCAAAAATTAATAGGAAGGTAGAGGATTGGGAAGCTAATAAAAGTAACAGAAGGCAACTATAAATCCATAAATAGAGAAAAAATGAAACATGAATGTATGCTAGCCAGTAACATCAGAGGGTACAGAAATATTTATTCAGATATATAAAGAGAGGTGAAAGTGGATATTGGACTACTGGAAAGTGATGCAGGAGAGGAAGAAAGAAAGAAATAGTGGATGAACTTAGTAAGTATTTTGTGTCAGCCTTCACTGTGGAAGACATTAGCAGTATGCCGGAAGTTCAAGAGAGTTAAGGGGCAGAAGTGAATGTTGTTGATATTATTAAGAGAAAGTGCCAAGGAAGCTGAAAAAATCTGAAGGTAGATAAATTACCTGGAGCAGATGGACCACTCCCCCAGCTTCTGAAAGAGGTGGCTGAAGAGATTGTGGAGGTATTTGTAATGATCTTTCAAGAATCAATAGATTCTGGAATGGTTCTGAAGGTCTGAAAATTTGTAAATGTCACTTCACTCTTTAAGAAGAAAGGGTGGCAGAGGAATAGAAACTGTAGGCCAGTTGGCCTAATCTGAGTGGTCAGAAAGATGTTGGAATTTATTACCAAAGATGAGGTTTCGGGGTACTTGGAGGCAGATGGTAAAGTAGGCCAAAGTCAGCATGGTTACCTTAAGGGAAAATCTTGTTTGACAAATCTGCTGGAATTCTTTGAGGAAATAACAGGCAGGATCGACAAAGAAGAGTCAGTGGATGTTGTTCATTTGGTTTTTCAGAAGGTCTTTGACAAGGTGCCACACTAAAGCTACTTAACAAGAATCCATGGTATTACAGGAAAGATACTAGAATGGACTGGCCGATTGGCAGAAGGCAAAAACGGAGATTAAAGGGAGACTTTTCAGATCGGATGCTGGTGTGCCGCAGGAGTCGGTGTTGGGACAGCTTCTTTTCATGTTGTATATCAATGTTTTGGATGAAGGGATTAATGCCTTTCTGGCCAGGCTTGCGGACAATATGAAGATAGACAGAGAGGTGGGCGGAGTTGAGGAAGCAGGGTGTCTGCAGAAGGACTTGGACTGATTGGGGGAATGGACAAAGAAGTGGAAGATGGAATATGATGTGGGAAGTGCATGGTCATGCTCTTTAGCAGAAAGAATAAAACCATAGACTGGCAGGAGGCAAAGAGTGGGAATAAAGTGAACCTTTTCTGGTTGACTGCCAGAGGCTAGGTTTTCCGCAAGGGTCAGTGTTGGAACCACTTATTTTCATGTTATATGTCAATGATTTGGATGAATGAACTGATGGCTTTGTGGCCAGGATTGAGGGCAATATAAAGGTAGATAGAAGGACAGGTACTGTTGAGGAAGCAAGGGTCTGCAGAAGCACTTAGACAGATTAAGGCAATAGGCAAAGAAGTGGCAGGTGGAATACAGCTTTGGGAAGTGTATGATCATGAAGGAATAAAGGTGTGGACATTTTCTAAATGAGGAGAAAATTCAAAATTCAGAGGTGCAAAGGGACTTGGTCGTCCTTGTGTAGGATTGCCTAAAGATTGTGTTGGTGGTAAGGAGGACCAGCAAATGTTCACATTAATTTTGAGAGAACAAAGATGTAACGATGAGGCTTGGTCAAACTGCACTTGGAGTATTGTGAGCAGTTTTAGTCCCCTTATCTAAGAAAAGGTCCAGGAATGAAAGGATTAGTGTATGGAGAGCATTTATTAGCTCAAGGTCTGCACTCACTGGAGTTTAGAACAATGGGGGGGGGGGGGGGGGAACTCATTGAAACCTATCAAATATTGAAAGGCCGAGATAGAGTGGATGTGGAGAGAATGTTTCCTTTCGTAGAGGAGTCTAGCACCAAAAGGCACAGCCTTAGAATAGAGGGACGTCAATTAGAAGAGAGAGCGGGAGGAATTGGGCAGAAGGTGGAATTCCTTTCCACATATGGCCATGGACGCCAGTCATTGGGTATATTTAAAGCAGAGGTTGATAGGTTCCTGATTAGTAAGTGTGTCAGAGGTTAAGGGGAAATAACAGGAGAATGGGACTGAGAGGGATAATAAATCAGCCATGATGAAATAGCAGAGTAGACTTGATGGGCTGAATGGCCTAATCTGCTCATTTTAAAAAGTTTTTTTTTGTCTTTCTATCGACGTCTCAAATTACTATTTGATCATATTAGTTTATTTCACCTTTTTTATTGTTGTGTGGTACAAAAGGAACATATTCTTTCTCCCATGGATGGGGTGCCAAAAAACAAAAGGACATAGATTTGAGATCAGAGCCAAGAGATTTAAAAGGGGCAGCAGAGGCAGTTTATTCACACGAAGGGTGGTATGTATTTGAAATGAACAGCCAGAAGTAGATTCAATACAATTCCGGCAGCGAGTCAGGCATCATGAGCACACAGATGCCCTAAATTAGCAATGATCATACCTCCGGAGAAAATGGCCACTCATCCACACTATCGGGCAGCCTTTGCCACTTCAGTGCTAGAGACTGTGGTTTGCGCATTGGCCTTATCAATTTCCTCAGAACCCACAAGACAAGGTGAAAATAGGTCCAATCGATCCTGGCAGAGAATGCTGGGACGATACTTCAAGATGTGTTACAGGTTCAAAGCCCCTTCTAAAATGCTTATATTTTCCCTTTCATCTTCCTGGTAGCCTAGGTGATATAACAAAGTTTTAAAGGAAAGGAAGTTGAGCCCAAAACTAATTTCATTAAAGTACAAACAGGAAGGGCTACAAATACTCAGAACCTAACCTCACTATGAGTACCTGGTTTGTCAGAATATTCACATCAGGAGGATTAACATAAGGAATAATAGAAAACATGAGAGATTCTGTAGGTGCTGGAAATCCGGAACAACACACACAGAGTGCTGGAGGAACACAGCAGGTCAGGCAGCATCCATGGAAAGGAATAAACTGTCAACGTTTCCAGCTGAGACCCTCCTTCAGGAATGTAGTAATAACTTATAGTCTACAAACCAGCTAAGAGTTTCAAAAGGTTTACGCATTAATTTCAAAAGAGTTGGCTTGATGGTGAACTTTCATGATGATTTGGGTATATGGACAGATGCAGGTGATTGTACCAGGATTAGATGGTGTCCACAAGGTGGGAGAGATGGAGGGAGGGAAAGAGCGAGGGGTGGGAGAGAGAGAGGTAGAGAGGCTGAGAGATGGAGAGAAAGTGGGAGAAGGAAGGAGAGGGAAGGAGGGAGGGAAAGGGTGGGGAAGGAGGGAGGGGGAGGGAGAGAAAGTAGAAAAGAGTGGGAGATAAAGTAGGAGAGAGAGGAAGGGGAGACAGAGGAAGGGAGAGAAGGAGGGAGGGAGGGAGAGAGAGAGAGAGAGAGAGAGAGAGAGAGAGAGAGAGAGAGAGAGAGAGAGAGAGAGAGAGAGAGAGAGGAGAGAGAAGAGAGAGAGAGAGAGAGAGAGAGAGAGAGAGAGAGAGAGAGAGAGAGAGAGAGAGAGAGAGAGAGCTGTTGTTCAGGCTGAAGGGTTTTCATCAGAACTAATTTAGCTTTAAATGCTCCCTACCTCTGCTGCCTAACCTGCTGGGTGTTAATACAGTTTTCTGTTTTTTTTCTCTCTTTTTTTTCTTGGATTTCGGGCATCTGCTTTGACATTAAGTTTTCATTCATGGGTGAGTGGATTTGGGACTGAGGAACAGTCCTGCTCTTATTTTCACATCATGTGCCTAACATCCCTAAATCCGTACAATTTTCTGTTGTACGTCAGTCCCCACAGGGCAAATTTAGAAGAACTCAGCAGGGAGGTTGATTGGTGAAAGAGTCAGAAAGCCATGGAAGAAAGAAAAAAGGGGGGGTGCACTAGAGGGGGTGTGATGGGTGGGCAAGGGAGATAAGGTGAGCGAGGGAAAAGGGGATGGGGTATGATGAAGGAGGATATTACCAGACGTTTGAGAAATCAATGTTCATGCCATCAGGTTGGAGGCTACCCAGACAGAATATAAGGTGTTGTTCCTCCAACCTGAGTGTGGCCTCATCACGATAGTGGAGGAGGCCATGGATTGACATATCAGAATGGGAATGGGAAGTGGAATTAAGATGGGTGGCCCCGAGACAACCATTCTTTCTTCCATGGTCGTCAGTCTCTTTCACTAATCAACTTCCCAGCTCTTTACTTCATCCCTCCCCCTCCAGGTTTCACCTATCGCCTGGCGTTTCTCTCTCCCCCTCCCCCCACCTTTTAAATCTACTCCTCAGCTTTTCTTCTCCAGTCCTGCTGAAGGGTTTCGGCCCAATACGTCGACTGTACCCTTTTCCATAGATGCTGCCTGGCCTGCTGAGCTCCCCCGGTATTTTGTGCGTGTTGCTCGGATTTCCAGCATCTACAGATTTTCTCTTGTTTGAGGGCAAATTTGCATGCCACACACAGAAACAGAAATTATTCAATGGGATCATGCCTTTGGATTTAGATTTATTAATCACATATACATCGAAACAGACGGTGAAATGTGTCATTCGCATTAACAAACAACTGAACCTGAGGACGTGCTGGTGCAGCTCGAAAGTGTCACCACACATTCCAACACCAATACAGCGTGACCATGATGCACCATCAATAACTCACTCTGAGACGTAAGAAGCGAGGTATCGGCTTTTATTGACTGGAAGAATGAACAACACTACATCCTGGAGAATGAGGCCGGGCATCAGGCCTCAATCGCCTTTATACAGGGGTCTGTGGGAGGAGCCACAGGAGCAGTCCAGACAGGTATATGTAGTTCACCACAGACCACAACACAAACAACAACAACACAATAAGAGAGCAAGGCAATGAAAGCAGATAAAGCCCCATCCTCCCTTCCCACAGGCCTGCCTGGTTCCAACGTGGACCTTGACCGATGATCTCAGGCTAGAATTCAAATGGTGCTGCAGTGGGAAGAAATGGGGGTACCACGAAATGGGGGTTAGCACAACGCTATTACTGTTCAGGGCATCTGAGTTCAGAGTTAAATTCCACTGTCGTCTGGAAGCAAGTTAGTGTATTCTTTCCTTTGAGTGTGTGGGTTTCCTCCAGATGACCTGTTTTCCTCCCACAGTCTAGAGGTATACCGGTTAGCATTTTAATTGGTCATTGTAAATTGTCCCATGATTAGGCTAGGGTTAAATTGGGGGCTGCTGGGTGGCACAGCTCATAAGGTCAGAAAAGTGCCTGTTCAATGTGAATCCCTAAATAAAATTAAAACTGCACTGTGAGTTTAGTCTCATTACTCCTGAATTGGCCACATGGGTATTGGCCGCACACCTCGACCTCTTCCAATTGAAGCTGCCAGCACAGAGACACTCAAATACAATTGCCTGGTGCCATTGTTTGACTGACATACAGGAGCTGCCCACAGGTCAGATACATCACTTATGGAGGGGAATAAAGAACACTGTAGTAAATCTCTTCCTACAATTCCCCACTGAGGGGAGATTGACGTATGTTTAAATCAATACTAAACCAGGATGACACGAAAGACAGATCATAGCCAACAGCAGAATCTAATATTCCTCCTGTAAGAGAGGAGCATTCTTTTACATAACATGAAGTATGCCTGGAAAATTCAGAATCAGAATCAGGAGGACAAACTGTGCCTAAAACATTGAGTTTGCCCTCAGGTTCCTTCACTTCCTACTTGATGGGTGTAACGTGTAGGAGGATATGTCCTGTAAGGGGGGAATCCTTAATGATGCATGCCACATTCTTGAAACATCATCTCTTGAAAGAAGCCTGGTGTGGAAGAAATGAAATATACATAGCTGGGATAGTTGTAAGCGGAACAAGTGCTACACCTGCCCTTACACTTCCTCCCTCACCAACATTCAGGGCCCCAGACAGTCCTTCCAGGTGAGGCGGACACTTCACCTGTGAGTCGGCTGGTGTGGTATACTGCGTCCGGTGCTCCGGTGTGGCCTTTTATATATTGGTGAGACCCGACGCAGACTGGGAGACCGTTTCGCTGAACACCTGCGCTCGGTCCGCCAGAGAAAGCAGGATCTCCCAGTGGCCACACATTTTAATTCCACGACCCCATTCCCATTCTGATATGTCTATCCATGGCCTCCTCTACTGTCAAATGAATCCAAACTCCAGGTTGGAGGAACAACATCTTATATACCGGCTGGGTAGCATCCAACCTGATGGGAAAAACATTGACTTCTCTAACTTCCGTTAATGCCCCTCCTCCCCTTCTTACCCCTTCCCTGACATATTTAGTTGATTGTTTTTTTATCTCTCTCTGCCCATCACTCTGCCTGTTCTCCATCTCCCTCTGGTGCTTCCCCCCACCCCCCCCCCCCCCCCTTTCTTTCTCCTGAGGCCTCCCGTCCCATGATCCTTTCCCTTCTCCAGCTCCGTATCACTTTCGCTAATCAACTATCAAGCTCTTAGCTTCATCCCCCCCTTCCGGCCTTCCCCTATCATTTCGCATTTCCCCCTCCCCCACTACTTTCAATCTCTTAGTATCTCACCTCTCAGTTAGTCCTGACGAAGGGTCTCGGCCCGAAAAGTCGACAGCGCTTCTCCCTGCTGTGTTCCACCTGCATTTTGTGTGTGTTGTTTGAATTGCCAGCATCTGCAGATTTGCTCGTAGTTGGGAATAGGGTAGCAGTGTTTTAGGATTATACAGTGATGGGACGGGTATGACAGTGTTTGGATTATACAGTGATGGGACGGGTATGACAGTGTTTGGATTATACAGTGATGGGACGGGTATGACAGTGGTTTGGATTATACAGTGATGGGACGGGTATGACAGTGTTTGGATTATTCCGGTGATGGGACGGGTATGACAGTGTTTGGATTATACAGTGATGGGACGGGTATGACAGTGTTTGGATTATACAGTGATGGGACGGGTATGACAGTGTTTGGGATTATACAGAGATGGGATGGGTATGACAGTGTTTGGATTATACAGTGATGGGACGGGTATGACAGTGTTTGATTATACAGAGATGGGACGGGTATGACAGTGTTTGGATGACAGAGATGGGACGGGTATGACAGTGTTTGGATGACAGAGATGGGACGGGTTATGACAGTGTTTGGATTATACAGAGATATGGGACGGGTATGACAGTGTTTGGATTATACAGTGATGGGACGGGTATGACAGTGTTTGGATGACAGAGATGGGACGGGTATGACAGTGTTTGATGACAGAGATGGGACGGGTATGACAGTGTTTGGATGACAGAGATGTGACGGGTATGACAGTGTTTGGATTATACAGAGATGGGATGGGTATGACAGTGGTTTGGATTATACAGAGATGGGACGGGTATGACAGTGTTTGGATGACAGAGATGGGACGGGTATGACAGTGTTTGGATGACAGAGATGGGACGGGTATGACAGTGTTTGGATGACAGAGATGTGACGGGTATGACAGTGTTTGGATATACAGAGATGGGATGGGTATGACAGTGTTTGGATTATACAGAGATGGGACGGGTATGACAGTGTTTGGATGACAGAGATGGGACGGGTATGACAGTGTTTGGATGACAGAGATGGGACGGGTATGACAGTGTTTGGATGACAGAGATGTGACGGGTATGACAGTGTTTGGATTATACAGAGATGGGGATGGGTATGACAGTGTTTGGATTATACAGAGATGGGACGGGTATGACAGTGTTTGGATTATACAGAGATGGACGGGTATGACAGTGTTTGGATGATAGAGATGGGACGGGTATGACAGTGTTTGGATGATAGAGATGGGACGGGTATGACAGTGTTTGGATGACAGAGATGGGATGGGTATGACAGTGTTTGGATTATACAGAGATGGGACGGGTATGACAGTGTTTGGATTATACAGAGATGGGACGGGTATGACAGTGTTTGGATGATAGAGATGGGACGGGTATGACAGTGTTTGGATTATACAGAGATGGGACGGGTATGACAGTGTTTGGAGGATAGAGATGGGACGGGTATGACAGTGTTTGGATGACAGAGATGGGACGGGTATGACAGTGTTTGGATGACAGAGATGGGATGGGTATGACAGTGTTTGGATGATAGAGATGGGACGGGTATGACAGTGTTTGGATGATAGAGATGGGACGGGTATGACAGTGTTTGGATGACAGAGATGGGACGGGTATGACAGTGTTTGGATGACAGAGATGCGATGGGTATGACAGTGTTTGGATGACAGAGATGGGATGGGTATGACAGTGTTTGGATGACAGAGATGGGACGGGTATGACAGTGTTTGGATTATACAGTGATGGGACGGGTATGACAGTGTTTGGATGATAGAGATGGGACGGGTATGACAGTGTTTGGATGACAGAGATGAGACGGGTATGACAGTGTTTGGATGACAGAGATGGGATGGGTATGACAGTGTTTGGATGATAGAGATGGGATGGTATGACAGTGTTTGGATGATAGAGATGGACGGGTATGACAGTGTTTGGATATACTGAGATGGGACGGGTATGTCAGCGTTTGGATTATACAGAGATGGGATGGGTATGACAGTGTTTGGATGATAGAGATGGGACGGGTATGACAGTGTTTGGATTATACAGTGATGGGACGGGTATGACAGTGTTTGGATTATACAGTGATGGGGACGGGTATGACAGAGTTTGGATTATACAGAGATGGGATGGGTATGACAGTGTTTGGATTATACAGAGATGGGATGGGTATACAGTGTTTGGATGACAGAGATGGGATGGGTATGACAGTGTTTGGATGATAGAGATGGGACGGGTATGACAGTGTTTGGATTATACAGAGATGGGACGGGTATGTCAGCGTTTGGATTATACAGAGATGGGATGGGTATGACAGTGTTTGGATGATAGAGATGGGACGGGTATGACAGTGTTTGGATTATACAGAGATGGGACGGGTATGACAGTGTTTGGATGACAGAGATGGGATGGGTATGACAGTGTTTGGATGACAGAGATGGGATGGGTATGACAGTGTTTGGATGATAGAGATGGGACGGGTATGACAGTGTTTGGATGATAGAGATGGGGATGGGTATGACAGTGTTTGGATGATAGAGATGGGACGGGTATGACAGTGTTTGGATTATACAGTGATGGGACGGGTATGACAGTGTTTGGATGACAGAGATGGGACGGGTATGACAGTGTTTGGATGATAGAGATGGGACGGGTATGACAGTGTTTGGATGATAGAGATGGGACGGGTATGACAGTGTTTGGATTATACAGAGATGGGACGGGTATGTCAGCGTTTGGATTATACAGAGATGGGATGGGTATGGACAGTGTTTGGATGATAGAGATGGGACGGGTATGACAGTGTTTGGATTATACAGAGATGGGACGGGTATGACACTGTTTGGATTATACAGAGATGGGACGGGTATGACAGTGTTTGGATGATAGAGATGGGACGGGTATGACAGTGTTTGGATGATAGAGATGGGACGGGTACGACAGTGTTTGGATGATAGAGATGGGACGGGTATGACAGTGTTTGGATTATACAGTGATGGGACGGGTATGACAGTGTTTGGATGATAGAGATGGGACGGGAATGACAGTGTTTGGATTATACAGAGATGGGACGGGTATGACAGTGTTTGGGATGATAGAGATGGGACGGGTATGACAGTGTTTGGATGATAGAGATGGGACGGGTATGACAGTGTTTGGATTATACAGAGATGGGGACAGGTATGACAGTGTTTGGATTATACAGAGATGGGACGGGTATGACAGTGTTTGGATTATACAGAGATGGGACGGGTATGACAGTGTTTGGATTATACAGTGATGGGAAGGGTATGACAGTGTTTGGATGATACAGAGATGGGACGGGTATGACAGTGTTTGGATTATACAGAGATGGATGGGTATGACAGTGTTTGGATGATAGAGATGGGATGGGTATGACAGTGTTTGGATTATACAGAGATGGGACGGGTATGACAGTGTTTGGATTATACAGAGATGGGACAGGTATGACAGTGTTTGGATTATACAGAGATGGGACGGGTATGACAGTGTTTGGATTATACAGTGATGGACGGTATGACAGTGTTTGGATGATACAGAGATGGGACGGGTATGACAGTGTTTGGATTATACAGAGATGGGATGGGTATGACAGTGTTTGGATGATAGAGATGGGACGGGTATGACAGTGTTTGGATTATACAGTGATGGGACGGGTATGACAGTGTTTGCATTATACAGAGATGGGATGGGTATGACAGTGTTTGGATGACAGAGATGGGATGGGTATGACAGTGTTTGGATTATACAGAGATGGGATGGGTATGACAGTGTTTGGATGACAGAGATGGGATGGGTATGACAGTGTTTGGATGATAGAGATGGGACGGGTATGACAGTGTTTGGATTATACAGAGATGGGACGGGTATGTCAGCGTTTGGATTATACAGAGATGGGATGGGTATGACAGTGTTTGGATGATAGAGATGGGACGGGTATGACAGTGTTTGGATTATACAGTGATGGGACGGGTATGACAGTGTTTGGATGATAGAGATGGGATGGGTATGACAGTGTTTGGATGATAGAGATGGGACGGGTATGACAGTGTTTGGATTATACAGTGATGGGACGGGTATGACAGTGTTTGGATGACAGAGAGGGACGGGTATGACAGTGTTTGGATGATCGAGATGGGACGGGTATGACAGTGTTTGGATGATAGAGATGGGACGGGTATGACAGTGTTTGGATTATACAGAGATGGGACGGGTATGTCAGCGTTTGGATTATACAGAGATGGGATGGGTATGACAGTGTTTGGATGATAGAGATGGGACGGGTATGACAGTGTTTGGATTATACAGAGATTGGACGGGTATGACACTGTTTGGATTATACAGAGATGGGACGGGTATGACAGTGTTTGGATGATAGAGATGGGACGGGTATGACAGTGTTTGGATGATAGAGATGGGACGGGTACGACAGTGTTTGGATGATAGAGATGGGACGGGTATGACAGTGTTTGGATTATACAGTGATGGGACGGGTATGACAGTGTTTGGATGATAGAGATGGGACGGGTATGACAGTGTTTGGATTATACAGAGATGGGACGGGTATGACAGTGTTTGGATGATAGAGATGGGACGGGTATGACAGTGTTTGGATGATAGAGATGGGACGGGTATGACAGTGTTTGGATTATACAGAGATGGGACAGGTATGACAGTGTTTGGATTATACAGAGATGGGACGGGTATGACAGTGTTTGGATTATACAGAGATGGGACGGGTATGACAGTGTTTGGATGATACAGAGATGGGACGGGTATGACAGTGATTGGATGATACAGAGATGGGACGGGTATGACAGTGTTTGGATTATACAGAGATGGGATGGGTATGACAGTGTTTGGATGATAGAAATGGGATGGGTATGACAGTGTTTGGATTATACAGAGATGGGACGGGTATGACAGTGTTTGGATTATACAGAGATGGGACAGGTATGACAGTGTTTGGATTATACAGAGATGGGACGGGTATGACAGTGTTTGGATTATACAGAGATGGGACAGGTATGACAGTGTTTGGATTATACAGAGATGGGACGGGTATGACAGTGTTTGGATTATACAGTGATGGGACGGGTATGACAGTGTTTTGGATGATACAGAGATGGGACGGGTATGACAGTGTTTGGATTATACAGAGATGGGATGGGTATGACAGTGTTTGGATGATAGAGATGGGACGGGTATGACAGTGTTTGGATTATACAGTGATGGGACGGGTATGACAGTGTTTGGATGATACAGAGATGGGATGGGTACGACAGTGTTTGGATGATAGAGATGGGATGGGTATGACAGTGTTTGGATTATACAGAGATGGGACGGGTATGACAGTGTTTGGATTATACAGAGATGGGATGGGTATGACAGTGTTTGGATGATAGAGTTGGGATGGGTATGACAGTGTTTGGATTATACAGAGATGGGACGGGTATGACAGTGTTTGGATGATAGAGATGGGACGGGTATGACAGTGTTTGGATGATAGAGATGGGATGGGTATGACAGTGTTTGGATTATACAGAGATGGGACGGGTATGACAGTGTTTGGATGATAGAGATGGGACGGGTATGACAGTGTTTGGATGATAGAGATGGGACGGGTATGACAGTGTTTGGATGATAGAGATGGGATGGGTATGACAGTGTTTGGATTATACAGAGATGGGATGGGTACGACAGTGTTTGGATGATAGAGATGGTATGGGTATGACAGTGTTTGGATGATAGAGATGGGATGGGTATGACAGTGTTTGGATTATACAGAGATGGGACAGGTATGACAGTGTTTGGATGATAGAGATGGGACGGGGTATGACAGTGTTTGGATGATAGAGATGGGATGGGTATGACAGTGTTTGGATGATAGAGATGGAATGGGTATGACAGTGTTTGGATTATACAGAGATGGGACGGGTATGACAGTGTTTGGATGATAGAGATGGGACGGGTATGACAGTGTTTGGATGATAGAGATGGGACGGGTATGACAGTGTTTGGATTATACAGAGATGGAACGGGTATGACAGTGTTTGGATTATACAGAGATGGGACGGGTATGACAGTGTTTGGATGATAGAGATGGGACGGGTATGACAGTGTTTGGATTATACAGAGATGGGACGGGTATGACAGTGTTTGGATGATAGAGATGGGATGGGTATGACAGTGTTTGGATGATAGAGATGGGACGGGTATGACAGTGTTTGGATGATAGAGATGGGACAGGTATGACAGTGTTTGGATGATAGAGATGGGACGGGTATGACAGTGTTTGGATTATACAGAGATGGGACAGGTATGACAGTGTTTGGATTATACAGAGATGGGACGGGTATGGCAGTGTTTGGATTATACAGTGATGGGACGGGTATGACAGTGTTTGGATGATACAGAGATGGGACGGGTATGACAGTGTTTGGATTATACAGAGATGGGATGGGTATGACAGTGTTTGGATGATAGAGATGGGACGGGTATGACAGTGTTTGGATTATACAGTGATGGGACGGGTATGACAGTGTTTGGATGATACAGAGATGGGATGGGTATGACAGTGTTTGGATTATACAGAGATGGGACGGGTATGACAGTGTTTGGATTATACAGAGATGGGATGGGTATGACAGTGTTTGGATGATAGAGATGGGATGGGTATGACAGTGTTTGGATTATACAGAGATGGGACGGGTATGACAGTGTTTGGATGATAGAGATGGGACGGGTATGACAGTGTTTGGATGATAGAGATGGGATGGGTATGACAGTGTTTGGATTATACAGAGATGGGACGGGTATGACAGTGTTTGGATGATAGAGATGGGACGGGTATGACAGTGTTTGGATGATAGAGATGGGACGGGTATGACAGTGTTTGGATGATAGAGATGGGATGGGTATGACAGTGTTTGGATTATACAGAGATGGGATGGGTACGACAGTGTTTGGATGATAGAGATGGTACGGGTATGACAGTGTTTGGATGATAGAGATGGGATGGGTATGACAGTGTTTGGATTATACAGAGATGGGACAGGTATGACAGTGTTTGGATGATAGAGATGGGACGGGTATGACAGTGTTTGGATGATAGAGATGGGATGGGTATGACAGTGTTTGGATGATAGAGATGGAATGGGTATGACAGTGTTTGGATTATACAGAGATGGGACGGGTATGACAGTGTTTGGATGATAGAGATGGGACGGGTATGACAGTGTTTGGATGATAGAGATGGGACGGGTATGACAGTGTTTGGATTATACAGAGATGGAACGGGTATGACAGTGTTTGGATTATACAGAGATGGGACGGGTATGACAGTGTTTGGATGATAGAGATGGGACGGGTATGACAGTGTTTGGATTATACAGAGATGGGACGGGTATGACAGTGTTTGGATGATAGAGATGGGATGGGTATGACAGTGTTTGGATGATAGAGATGGGACGGGTATGACAGTGTTTGGATGATAGAGATGGGACAGGTATGACAGTGTTTGGATGATAGAGATGGGACGGGTACGACACTGTTTGGATTATACAGTGATGGGACGGGTATGACAGTGTTTGGATGATAGAGATGGGACGGGTATGACAGTGTTTGGATGATAGAGATGGGACGGGTATGACAGTGTTTGGATGATAGAGATGGGACGGGTATGACAGTGTTTGGATTATACAGAGATGGGGACGGGTATGACAGTGTTTGGATGACAGAGATGGGACGGGTATGACAGTGTTTGGATTATACAGAGATGGGACGGGTATGACAGTGTTTGGATTATACAGTGATGGGACGGGTATGACAGTGTTTGGATGACAGAGATGGGATGGGTATGACAGTGTTTGGATTATACAGAGATGGGACGGGTATGACAGTGTTTGGATTATACAGAGATGGGACGGGTATGACAGTGTTTGGATGACAGAGATGGGACGGGTATGACAGTGTTTGGATTATACAGAAATGGGACGGGTATGACAGTGTTTGGATGATAGAGATGGGACGGGTATGACAGTGTTTGGATTATACAGAGATGGGACGGGTATGACAGTGTTTGGATGATAGAGATGGAACGGGTATGACAGTGTTTGGATGATAAAGATGGGACCGGTATGACAGTGTTTGGATGATAGAGATGGGATGGGTATGACAGTGTTTGGATGATAGAGATGGGACGGGTATGACAGTGTTTGGATGATAGAGATGGGACGGGTATGACAGTGTTTGGATTATACAGAGATGGGATGGGTATGACAGTGTTTGGATGATACAGAGATGGGACGGGTATGACAGTGTTTGGATGATAGAGATGGGATGGGTATGACAGTGTTTGGATGATAGAGATGGGACGGGTATGACAGTGTTTGGATGATAGAGATGGGACGGGTATGACAGTGTTTGGATTATACAGAGATGGGACGGGTATGACAGTGTTTGGATGATACAGAGATGGGACGGGTATGACAGTGTTTGGATGATAGAGATGGGATGGGTATGACAGTGTTTGGATGATAAAGATGGGACGGGTATGACAGTGTTTGGATTATACAGAGATGGGACCGGTATGACAGTGTTTGGATGATAGAGATGGGACGGGTATGACAGTGTTTGGATTATACAGAGATGGGACGGGTATGACAGTGTTTGGATGATAGAGATGGGACGGGTATGACAGTGTTTGGATGATAGAGATGGGACGGGTATGACAGTGTTTCGATTATACAGAGATGGGACGGGTATGACAGTGTTTGGATGATAGAGATGGGACGGGTATGACAGTGTTTGGATGACAGAGATGGGACGGGTATGACAGTGTTTGGATGATAGAGATGGGAAGGGTATGACAGTGTTTGGATTATACAGAGATGGGACGGGTATGACAGTGTTTCGATGATAGAGATGGGACGGGTATGACAGTGTTTGGATTATACAGAGATGGGACGGGTATGATAGTGTTTGGATGACAGAGATGGGACGGGTATGACAGTGTTTGGATTATACAGAGATGGGACGGGTATGACAGTGTTTGGATGATAGAGATGGGATGGGTATGACAGTGTTTGGATGATAGAGATGGGACGGGTATGACAGTGTTTGGATTATACAGAGATGGGATGGGTACGACAGTGTTTGGATGATAGAGATGGGACGGGTATGACAGTGTTTGGATTATACAGAGATGGGACGGGTATGACAGTGTTTGGATGATAGAGATGGGATGGGTATGACAGTGTTTGGATTATACAGAGATGGGACGGGTATGACAGTGTTTGCATTATACAGAGATGGGACGGGTATGACAGTGTTTGGATTATACAGAGATGGGATGGGTATGACAGTGTTTGGATTATACAGAGATGGGATGGGTATGAAAGTGTTTGGATGATAGAGATGGGATGGGTATGACAGTGTTTGGATTATACAGAGATGGGATGGGTATGACAGTGTTTGGATGATAAAGATGGGACGGGTATGACAGTGTTTGGATTATACAGAGATGGGACAGGTATGACAGTGTTTGGATGATAGAGATGGGACGGGTATGACAGTGTTTGGATGATAGAGATGGGACGGGTATGACAGTGTTTGGATGACAGAGATGGGACGGGTATGACAGTGTTTGGATGACAGAGATGGGACGGGTATGACAGTGTTTGGATTATACAGAGATGGGACGGGTACGACAGTGTTTGGATGATAGAGATGGGACGGGTATGACAGTGTTTGGATTATACAGAGATGGGACGGGTATGACAGTGTTTGGATGATAGAGATGGGACGGGTATGACAGTGTTTGGATGATAGAGATGGGACGGGTATGACAGTGTTTGGATGATAGAGATGGGATGGGTATGACAGTGTTTGGATTATACAGAGATGTGACGGGTATGACAGTGTTTGGATGATAGAGATGGGACGGGTATGACAGTGTTTGGATTATACAGAGATGGGACGGGAATGACAGTGTTTGGATGATAGAGATGGGATGGGTATGACAGTGTTTGGATTATACAGAGATGGGACGGGTATGACAGTGTTTGGATGATAGAGATGGGATGGGTATGACAGTGTTTGGATTATACAGAGATGGGACGGGTATGACAGTGTTTGGATGATAGAGATGGGACGGTATGACAGTGTTTGGATGATAGAGATGGGACGGGTATGACAGTGTTTGGATTATACAGAGATGGAACGGGTATGACAGTGTTTGGATTATACAGAGATGGGACGGGTATGACAGTGTTTGGATGATAGAGATGGGACGGGTATGACAGTGTTTGGATGATAGAGATGGGACGGGTATGACAGTGTTTGGATGATAGAGATGGGATGGGTATGACAGTGTTTGGATTATACAGAGATGTGACGGGTATGACAGTGTTTGGATGATAGAGATGGGACGGGTATGACAGTGTTTGGATGATAGAGATGGGATGGGTACGACAGTGTTTGGATTATACAGTGATGGGACGGGTATGACAGTGTTTGGATGATAGAGATGAGACGGGTATGACAGTGTTTGGATGATAGAGATGGGACGGGTATGACAGTGTTTGGATTATACAGAGATGGGAAGGGTATGACAGTGTTTGGATGACAGAGATGGGACGGGTATGACAGTGTTTGGATTATACAGAGATGGGACGGGTATGACAGTGTTTGGATTATACAGTGATGGGACGGGTATGACAGTGTTTGGATGACAGAGATGGGATGGGTATGACAGTGTTTGGATTATACAGAGATGGGACGGGTATGACAGTGTTTGGATTATACAGAGATGGGACGGGTATGATAGTGTTTGGATGATAGAGATGGGACGGGTATGACAGTGTTTGGATTATACAGAGATGGGACGGGTATGACAGTGTTTGGATGATAGAGATGGAACGGGTATGACAGTGTTTGGATGATAAAGATGGGACGGGAATGACAGTGTTTGGATGATAGAGATGGGATGGGTATGACAGTGTTTGGATGATAGAGATGGGACGGGTATGACAGTGTTTGGATGATAGAGATGGGACGGGTATGACAGTGTTTGGATTATACAGAGATGGGATGGGTATGACAGTGTTTGGATGATACAGAGATGGGACGGGTATGACAGTGTTTGGATGATAGAGATGGGATGGGTATGACAGTGTTTGGATGATAGAGATGGGACGGGTATGACAGTGTTTGGATGATAGAGATGGGACGGGTATGACAGTGTTTGGATTATACAGAGATGGGACGGGTATGACAGTGTTTGGATGATACAGAGATGGGACGGGTATGACAGTGTTTGGATGATAGAGATGGAACGGGTATGACAGTGTTTGGATGATAAAGATGCAATGGGTATGACAGTGTTTGGATGATAGAGATGGGACGGGGATGATAGAGATGGGACGGGTATGACAGTGTTTGGATGATAGAGATGGAACGGGTATGACAGTGTTTGGATGATAGAGATGGGACGGGTATGACAGTGTTTGGATGATAGAGATGGGACGGGTATGACAGTGTTTGGATTATACAGAGATGGGACGGGTATGACAGTGATTGGATGACAGAGATGGGACGGGTATGACAGTGTTTGGATTATACAGAGATGGGACGGGTATGACAGTGTTTGGATGACAGAGATGGGACGGGTATGACACTGTTTGGATTATACAGAGATGGGACGGGTATGACAGTGTTTGGATGATAGAGATGGGACTGGTATGACAGTGTTTGGATGATAGAGATGGGACGGGTATGACAGTGTTTGGATGACAAAGATGGGACGGGTATGACACTGTTTGGATTATACAGAGATGGGACGGGTATGACAGTGTTTGGATGATAGAGATGGGACGGGTATGACAGTGTTTGGATTATACAGAGATGGGACGGGTATGACAGTGTTTGGATGACAGAGATGGGACGGGTATGACAGTGTTTGGATGATAGAGATGGGATGGGTATGACAGTGTTTGGATGATAGAGATGGGACGGGTATGACAGTGTTTGGATGATAGAGATGGGATGGGTATGACAGTGTTTGGATGACAGAGATGGGACGGGTATGACAGTGTTTGGATGATAGAGATGGGACGGGTATGACAGTGTTTGGATGATAGAGAGGGGACGGGTATGACAGTGTTTGGATGATAGAGATGGAACGGTTATGACAGTGTTTGGATTATACAGAGATGGGATGGGTACGACAGTGTTTGGATGATAGAGATGGGACGGGTATGACAGTGTTTGGATGATAGAGTTGGGATGGGTATGATAGTGTTTGGATGATAGAGATGGAACGGTTATGACAGTGTTTGGATTATACAGAGATGGGATGGGTATGACAGTGTTTGGATGATAGAGATGGGACGGGTATGACAGTGTTTGGATTATACAGAGATGGGACGGGTATGACAGTGTTTGGATTATAGAGATGTGACGGGTATGACAGTGTTTGGATTATACAGAGATGGGACGGGTATGACAGTGTTTGGATGATAGAGATGGGACGGGTATGACACTGTTTGGATTATACAGAGATGGGACGGGTATGACAGTGTTTGGATGATAGAGATGGGACGGGTATGACAGTGTTTGGATTATACAGAGATGGGACGGGTATGACAGTGTTTGGATTATACAGTGATGGGACAGGTATGACAGTGTTTGGATGATAGAGATGGGACGGGTATGACACTGTTTGGATTATACAGAGATGGGACGGGTATGACAGTGTTTGGATTATACAGAGATGGGACGGGTATGACAGTGTTTGGATTATACAGTGATGGGACGGTTATGACAGTGTTTGGATTATACAGAGATGGGACGGGTATGACAGTGTTTGGATTATACAGAGATGGGACGGGTATGACAGTGTTTGGATGATAGAGATGGGATGGGTACGACAGTGTTTGGATGATACAGAGATGGGACGGGTATGACAGTGTTTGGATGATAGAGATGGGACGGGTATGACAGTGTTTGGATGATAGAGATGGGACGGGTATGACAGTGTTTGGATTATACAGAGATGGGACGGGTATGACAGTGTTTGGATTATACAGAGATGGGACGGGTATGACAGTGTTTGGATTATACAGTGATGGGACGGGTATGACAGTGTTTGGATGATAGAGATGGGACGGGTATGACAGTGTTTGGATTATACAGAGATGGGACAGGTATGACAGTGTTTGGATGATAGAGATGGGACGGGTATGACAGTGTTTGGATGATAGAGATGGGACGGGTATGACAGTGTTTGGATTATACAGAGATGGGACGGGTATGACAGTGTTTGGATTATACAGAGATGGGACGGGTATGACAGTGTTTGGATGATTGAGATGGGACGGGTATGACAGTGTTTGGATTATACAGTGATGGGACGGGTATGACAGTGTTTGGATGATAGAGATGGGACGGGTATGACAGTGTTTGGATTATACAGAGATGGGATGGGTATGACAGTGTTTGGATGATAGAGATGGGACGGGTATGACAGTGTTTGGATTATACAGAGATGGGACGGGTATGACAGTGTTTGGATTATACAGAGATGGGACGGGTATGACAGTGTTTGGATGATAGAGATGGGACGGGTATAACAGTGTTTGGATTATACAGAGATGGGACGGGTATGTCAGTGTTTGGATGATAGAGATGGGACGGGTATGACAGTGTTTGGATTATACAGAGATGGGACGGGTATGACAGTGTTTGGATGATAGAGATGGGACGGGTATGACAGTGTTTGGATGATAGAGATGGGATGGGTATGACAGTGTTTGGATGATAGAGATGGGACGGGTATGACAGTGTTTGGATGATAGAGATGGGACGGGTATGACAGTGTTTGGATTATACCGAGATGGAACGGATATGACAGTGTTTGGATGATAGAGATGGGACGGGTATGACAGTGTTTGGATTATACAGAGATGGGATGGGTATGACAGTGTTTGGATGACAGAGATGGGACGGGTATGACAGTGTTTGGATGATAGAGATGGGACGGGTATGACAGTGTTTGGATGATAGAGATGGGACGGGTATGACAGTGTTTGGATGACAGAGATGGGACGGGTATGACAGTGTTTGGATTATACAGAGATGGGACGGGTATGACAGTGTTTGGATGATAGAGATGGGACGGGTATGACAGTGTTTGGATGATAGAGATGGGACGGGTATGACAGTGTTTCGATTATACAGAGATGGGACGGGTATGACAGTGTTTGGATGATAGAGATGGGACGGGTATGACAGTGTTTGGATGACAGAGATGGGACGGGTATGACAGTGTTTGGATGATAGAGATGGGACGGGTATGACAGTGTTTGGATTATACAGAGATGGGACGGGTATGACAGTGTTTGGATGATAGAGATGGGACGGGTATGACAGTGTTTGGATTATACAGCGATGGGACGGGTATGATAGTGTTTGGTTGACAGAGATGGGACGGGTATGACAGTGTTTGGATTATACAGAGATGGGACGGGTATGACAGTGTTTGGATGATAGAGATGGGATGGGTATGACAGTGTTTGGATGATAGAGATGGGACGGGTATGACAGTGTTTGGATTATACAGAGATGGGATGGGTACGACAGTGTTTGGATGATAGAGATGGGACGGGTATGACAGTGTTTGGATTATACAGAAATGGGACGGGTATGACAGTGTTTGGATGATAGAGATGGGATGGGTATGACAGTGTTTGGATTATACAGAGATGGGACGGGTATGACAGTGTTTGCATTATACAGAGATGGGACGGGTATGACAGTGTTTGGATTATACAGAGATGGGATGGGTATGACAGTGTTTGGATTATACAGAGATGGGATGGGTATGAAAGTGTTTGGATGATAGAGATGGGATGGGTATGACAGTGTTTGGATTATACAGAGATGGGATGGGTATGACAGTGTTTGGATGATAAAGATGGGACGGGTATGACAGTGTTTGGATTATACAGAGATGGGACAGGTATGACAGTGTTTGGATGATAGAGATGGGACGGGTATGACAGTGTTTGGATGATAGAGATGGGACGGGTATGACAGTGTTTGGATGACAGAGATGGGACGGGTATGACAGTGTTTGGATGACAGAGATGGGACGGGTATGACAGTGTTTGGATTATACAGAGATGGGACGGGTACGACAGTGTTTGGATGATAGAGATGGGACGGGTATGACAGTGTTTGGATTATACAGAGATGGGACGGGTATGACAGTGTTTGGATGATAGAGATGGGACGGGTATGACGGTGTTTGGATGATAGAGATGGGACGGGTATGACAGTGTTTGGATGATAGAGATGGGACGGGTATGACAGTGTTTGGATGATAGAGATGGGATGGGTATGACAGTGTTTGGATTATACAGAGATGTGACGGGTATGACAGTGTTTGGATGATAGAGATGGGACGGGTATGACAGTGTTTGGATTATACAGAGATGGGACGGGTATGACAGTGTTTGGATGATAGAGATGGGATGGGTATGACAGTGTTTGGATTATACAGAGATGGGACGGGTATGACAGTGTTTGGATGATAGAGATGGGATGGGTATGACAGTGTTTGGATTATACAGAGATGGGACGGGTATGACAGTGTTTGGATGATAGAGATGGGACGGGTATGACAGTGTTTGGATGATAGAGATGGGACGGGTATGACAGTGTTTGGATTATACAGAGATGGAACGGGTATGACAGTGTTTGGATTATACAGAGATGGGACGGGTATGACAGTGTTTGGATGATAGAGATGGGACGGGTATGACAGTGTTTGGATGATAGAGATGGGACGGGTATGACAGTGTTTGGATGATAGAGATGGGATGGGTATGACAGTGTTTGGATTATACAGAGATGTGACGGGTATGACAGTGTTTGGATGATAGAGATGGGACGGGTATGACAGTGTTTGGATGATAGAGATGGGATGGGTACGACAGTGTTTGGATTATACAGTGATGGGACGGGTATGACAGTGTTTGGATGATAGAGATGGGACGGGTATGACAGTGTTTGGATGATAGAGATGGGACGGGTATGACAGTGTTTGGATTATACAGAGATGGGACGGGTATGACAGTGTTTGGATGACAGAGATGGGACGGGTATGACAGTGTTTGGATTATACAGAGATGGGACGGGTATGACAGTGTTTGGATTATACAGTGATGGGACGGGTATGACAGTGTTTGGATGACAGAGATGGGATGGGTATGACAGTGTTTGGATTATACAGAGATGGGACGGGTATGACAGTGTTTGGATTATACAGAGATGGGACGGGTATGATAGTGTTTGGATGATAGAGATGGGACGGGTATGAGTGTTTGGATTATACAGAGATGGGACGGGTATGACAGTGTTTGGATGATAGAGATGGAACGGGTATGACAGTGTTTGGATGATAAAGATGGGATGGGAATGACAGTGTTTGGATGATAGAGATGGGATGGGTATGACAGTGTTTGGATGATAGAGATGGGACGGGTATGACACTGTTTGGATGATAGAGATGGGACGGGTATGACAGTGTTTGGATTATACAGAGATGGGATGGGTATGACAGTGTTTGGATGATACAGAGATGGGACGGGTATGACAGTGTTTGGATGATACAGAGATGGGACGGGTATGACAGTGTTTGGATGATAGAGATGGAACGGGTATGACAGTGTTTGGATGATAGAGATGGGACGGGGATGATAGAGATGGGACGGGTATGACAGTGTTTGGATGATAGAGATGGAACGGGTATGACAGTGTTTGGATGATAGAGATGGGACGGGTATGACAGTGTTTGGATGATAGAGATGGGACGGGTATGACAGTGTTTGGATTATACAGAGATGGGACGGGTATGACAGTGTTTGGATGACAGAGATGGGACGGGTATGACAGTGTTTGGATTATACAGAGATGGGACGGGTATGACAATGTTTGGATGACAGAGATGGGACGGGTATGACACTGTTTGGATTATACAGAGATGGGACGGGTATGACAGTGTTTGGATGATAGAGATGGGACGGGTATGACAGTGTTTGGATGATAGAGATGGGACGGGTATGACAGTGTTTGGATGACAGAGATGGGACGGGTATGACACTGTTTGGATTATACAGAGATGGGACGGGTATGACAGTGTTTGGATGATAGAGATGGGACGGGTATGACAGTGTTTGGATTATACAGAGATGGGACGGGTATGACAGTGTTTGGATGACAGAGATGGGACGGGTATGACAGTGTTTGGATGATAGAGATGGGATGGGTATGACAGTGTTTGGATGATAGAGATGGGACGGGTATGACAGTGTTTGGATGATAGAGATGGGATGGGTATGACAGTGTTTGGATGACAGAGATGGGACGGGTATGACAGTGTTTGGATGATAGAGATGGGACGGGTATGACAGTGTTTGGATGATAGAGAGGGGACGGGTATGACAGTGTTTGGATGATAGAGATGGAACGGTTATGACAGTGTTTGGATTATACAGAGATGGGATGGGTACGACAGTGTTTGGATGATAGAGATGGGACGGGTATGACAGTGTTTGGATGATAGAGTTGGGATGGGTATGATAGTGTTTGGATGATAGAGATGGAACGGTTATGACAGTGTTTGGATTATACAGAGATGGGATGGGTATGACAGTGTTTGGATGATAGAGATGGGACGGGTATGACAGTGTTTGGATTATACAGAGATGGGACGGGTATGACAGTGTTTGGATTATAGAGATGGGATGGGTATGACAGTGTTTGGATTATACAGAGATGGGACGGGTATGACAGTGTTTGGATGATAGAGATGGGACGGGTATGACAGTGTTTGGATTATACAGAGATGTGACGGGTATGACAGTGTTTGGATTATACAGAGATGGGACGGGTATGACAGTGTTTGGATGATAGAGATGGGACGGGTATGACAGTGTTTGGATTATACAGAGATGGGACGGGTATGACAGTGTTTGGATGATAGAGATGGGACGGGTATGACAGTGTTTGGATTATACAGAGATGGGACGGGTATGACAGTGTTTGGATTATACAGTGATGGGACGGGTATGACAGTGTTTGGATGATAGAGATGGGACGGGTATGACACTGTTTGGATTATACAGAGATGGGACGGGTATGACAGTGTTTGGATTATACAGAGATGGGACGGGTATGACAGTGTTTGGATTATACAGTGATGGGACGGGTATGACAGTGTTTGGATTATACAGAGATGGGACGGGTATGACAGTGTTTGGATTATACAGAGATGGGACGGGTATGACAGTGTTTGGATGATAGAGATGGGATGGGTACGACAGTGTTTGGATGATACAGAGATGGGACGGGTATGACAGTGTTTGGATGATAGAGATGGGACGGGTATGACAGTGTTTGGATGATAGAGATGGGACGGGTATGACAGTGTTTGGATTATACAGAGATGGGACGGGTATGACAGTGTTTGGATTATACAGAGATGGGACGGGTATGACAGTGTTTGGATTATACAGTGATGGGACGGGTATGACAGTGTTTGGATGATAGAGATGGGACGGGTATGACAGTGTTTGGATTATACAGAGATGGGACAGGTATGACAGTGTTTGGATGATAGAGATGGGACGGGTATGACAGTGTTTGGATGATAGAGATGGGACGGGTATGACAGTGTTTGGATTATACAGAGATGGGACGGGTATGACAGTGTTTGGATTATACAGAGATGGGACGGGTATGACAGTGTTTGGATGATTGAGATGGGACGGGTATGACAGTGTTTGGATTATACAGTGATGGGACGGGTATGACAGTGTTTGGATGATAGAGATGGGACGGGTATGACAGTGTTTGGATTATACAGAGATGGGATGGGTATGACAGTGTTTGGATGATAGAGATGGGACGGGTATGACAGTGTTTGGATTATACAGAGATGGGACGGGTATGACAGTGTTTGGATTATACAGAGATGGGACGGGTATGACAGTGTTTGGATGATAGAGATGGGACGGGTATAACAGTGTTTGGATTATACAGTGATGGGACGGGTATGACAGTGTTTGGATGATAGAGATGGGATGGGTATGACAGTGTTTGGATTATACAGAGATGGGACAGGTATGACAGTGTTTGGATGATAGAGATGGGACGGGTATGACAGTGTTTGGATGATAGAGATGGGACGGGTACGACAGTGTTTGGATTATACAGAGATGGGACAGGTATGACAGTGTTTGGATGATAGAGATGGGACGGGTACGACAGTGTTTGGATTATACAGAGATGGGACAGGTATGACAGTGTTTGGATGATAAAGATGGGACGGGTACGACAGTGTTTGGATTATACAGAGATGGGACGGGTATGACAGTGTTTGGATGATAGAGATGGGACGGGTATGACAGTGTTTGGATGATAGAGATGGGACGGGTATGACAGTGTTTGGATGATAGAGATGGGACGGGTATGACAGTGTTTGGATGATAGAGATGGGACGGTTATGACAGTGTTTGGATTATACAGAGATGGGACGGGTATGTCAGTGTTTGGATGATAGAGATGGGACGGGTATGACAGTGTTTGGATTATACAGAGATGGGACGGGTATGACAGTGTTTGGATGATAGAGATGGGACGGGTATGACAGTGTTTGGATGATAGAGATGGGATGGGTATGACAGTGTTTGGATGATAGAGATGGGACGGGTATGACAGTGTTTGGATGATAGAGATGGGACGGGTATGACAGTGTTTGGATTATACAGAGATGGAACGGATATGACAGTGTTTGGATGATAGAGATGGGACGGGTATGACAGTGTTTGGATTATACAGAGATGGGATGGGTATGACAGTGTTTGGATGACAGAGATGGGACGGGTATGACAGTGTTTGGATGATAGAGATGGGACGGGTATGACTGTGTTTGGATGATAGAGATGGGACGGGTATGACAGTGTTTGGATGACAGAGATGGGACGGGTATGACAGTGTTTGGATTATACAGAGATGGGACGGGTATGACAGTGTTTGGATGATAGAGATGGGACGGGTATGACAGTGTTTGGATGATAGAGATGGGACGGGTATGACAGTGTTTCGATTATACAGAGATGGGACGGGTATGACAGTGTTTGGATGATAGAGATGGGACGGGTATGACAGTGTTTGGATGACAGAGATGGGACGGGTATGACAGTGTTTGGATGATAGAGAAGGGACGGGTATGACAGTGTTTGGATTATACAGAGATGGGACGGGTATGACAGTGTTTGGATGATAGAGATGGGACGGGTATGACAGTGTTTGGATTATACAGAGATGGGACGGGTATGATAGTGTTTGGATGACAGAGATGGGACGGGTATGACAGTGTTTGGATTATACAGAGATGGGACGGGTATGACAGTGTTTGGATGATAGAGATGGGATGGGTATGACAGTGTTTGGATGATAGAGATGGGACGGGTATGACAGTGTTTGGATGATAGAGATGGGACGGGTATGACAGTGTTTGGATGACAGAGATGGGACGGGTATGACAGTGTTTGGATGATAGAGATGGGATGGGTATGACAGTGTTTGGATTATACAGAGATGGGATGGGTACGACAGTGTTTGGATGATAGAGATGGGACGGGTATGACAGTGTTTGGATTATACAGAGATGGGACGGATATGACAGTGTTAGGATGATAGAGATGGGACGGGTATGACAGTGTTTGGATGATAGAGATGGGACGGGTATGACAGTGTTTGGATGATAGAGATGGGATGGGTATGACAGTGTTTGGATG
Source organism: Hemitrygon akajei (assembly GCF_048418815.1). Lineage (NCBI taxonomy): Eukaryota > Metazoa > Chordata > Chondrichthyes > Myliobatiformes > Dasyatidae > Hemitrygon > Hemitrygon akajei. Next base: position 8,961,961 of record NC_133144.1, read on the forward strand.
ATAGAGATGGGATGGGTATGACAGTGTTTGGATGATAGAGATGGGATGGGTATGACAGTGTTTGGATGATAGAGATGGGATGGGTATGACAGTGTTTGGATGATAGAGATGGGACGGGTATGACAGTGTTTGGATTATACAGAGATGGGACGGGTATGACAGTGTTTGGATGATAGAGATGGGACGGGTATGACAGTGTTTGGATTATACAGAGATGGGATGGGTATGACAGTGTTTGGATGATAGAGATGGGACGGATATGACAGTGTTTGGATGATAGAGATGGGACGGGTATGACAGTGTTTGGATGATAGAGATGGGATGGGTATGACAGTGTTTGGATGATAGAGATGGGATGGGTATGACAGTGTTTGGATGATAGAGATGGGATGGGTATGACAGTGTTTGGATGATAGAGATGGGACGGGTATGACAGTGTTTGGATGATAAAGATGGGACAGGTATGACAGTGTTTGGATGATAGAGATGGGACAGGTATGACAGTGTTTGGATGATAGAGATGGGATGGGTATGACAGTGTTTGGATGACAGAGATGGGACGGGTATGACAGTGTTTGGATTATACAAAGATGGGATGGGTATGACAGTGTTTGGATGATAGAGATGGGATGGGTGTGACAGTGTTTGGATTATACAGAGATGGAATGGGTATGACAGTGTTTGGATGATAGAGATGGGACGGATATGACAGTGTTTGGATGATAGAGATGGTACGGGTATGACAGTGTTTGGATGATAGAGATGGGATGGGTATGACAGTGTTTGGATTATACAGAGATGGGACGGGTATGACAGTGTTTGGATGATAGAGATGGGACAGGTATGACAGTGTTTGGATTATACAGAGATGGGACGGGTATGATAGTGTTTGGATGACAGAGATGGGACGGGTATGACAGTGTTTGGATTATACAGAGATGGGACGGGTATGACAGTGTTTGGATGATAGAGATGGGATGGGTATGACAGTGTTTGGATGATAGAGATGGGACGGGTATGACAGTGTTTGGATGATAGAGATGGGACGGGTATGACAGTGTTTGGATGACAGAGATGGGACGGGTATGACAGTGTTTGGATGATAGAGATGGGATGGGTATGACAGTGTTTGGATTATACAGAGATGGGATGGGTACGACAGTGTTTGGATGATAGAGATGGGACGGGTATGACAGTGTTTGGATTATACAGAGATGGGACGGATATGACAGTGTTTGGATGATAGAGATGGGACGGGTATGACAGTGTTTGGATGATAGAGATGGGATGGGTATGACAGTGTTTGGATGATAGAGATGGGATGGGTATGACAGTGTTTGGATGATAGAGATGGGATGGGTATGACAGTGTTTGGATGATAGAGATGGGACGGGTATGACAGTGTTTGGATTATACAGAGATGGGACGGGTATGACAGTGTTTGGATGATAGAGATGGGACGGGTATGACAGTGTTTGGATTATACAGAGATGGGATGGGTATGACAGTGTTTGGATGATAGAGATGGGACGGATATGACAGTGTTTGGATGATAGAGATGGGACGGGTATGACAGTGTTTGGATGATAGAGATGGGATGGGTATGACAGTGTTTGGATGATAGAGATGGGATGGGTATGACAGTGTTTGGATGATAGAGATGGGATGGGTATGACAGTGTTTGGATGATAGAGATGGGACGGGTATGACAGTGTTTGGATGATAAAGATGGGACAGGTATGACAGTGTTTGGATGATAGAGATGGGACAGGTATGACAGTGTTTGGATGATAGAGATGGGATGGGTATGACAGTGTTTGGATGACAGAGATGGGACGGGTATGACAGTGTTTGGATTATACAAAGATGGGATGGGTATGACAGTGTTTGGATGATAGAGATGGGATGGGTGTGACAGTGTTTGGATTATACAGAGATGGAATGGGTATGACAGTGTTTGGATGATAGAGATGGGACGGATATGACAGTGTTTGGATGATAGAGATGGTACGGGTATGACAGTGTTTGGATGATAGAGATGGGATGGGTATGACAGTGTTTGGATTATACAGAGATGGGACGGGTATGACAGTGTTTGGATGATAGAGATGGGACAGGTATGACAGTGTTTGGATGATAGAGATGGGACGGGTATGACAGTGTTTGGATTATACAGAGATGGGATGGGTATGACAGTGTTTGGATGATAGAGATGGGATGGGTATGACAGTGTTTGGATTATACAGAGATGGGACGGGTATGACAGTGTTTGGATGATAGAGATGGGACAGGTATGACAGTGTTTGGATGATAGAGATGGGACGGGTATGACAGTGTTTCGATTATACAGAGATGGGACGGGTATGACAGTGTTTGGATGATAGAGATGGGACAGGTATGACAGTGTTTGGATGATAGAGATGGGACGGGTATGACAGTGTTTGGATGATAGAGATGGGACAGGTATGACAGTGTTTGGATGACAGAGATGGGATGGGTATGACAGTGTTTGGATGATAGAGATGGGATTGGTATGACAGTGTTTGGATGATAGAGATGGGATGGGTATGACAGTGTTTGGATTATACAGAGATGGGACGGGTATGACAGTGTTTGGATGATAGAGATGGGACGGGTATGACAGTGTTTGGATGATAGAGATGGGACGGGTATGACAGTGTTTGGATTATACAGAGATGGGATGGGTATGACAGTGTTTGGATGATAGAGATGGGATGGGTATGACAGTGTTTGGATGATAGAGATGGGATGGGTATGACAGTGTTTGGATGATAGGGATGGGACGGGTATGACAGTGTTTGGATTATACAGAGATGGGATGGGTATGACAGTGTTTGGATGATAGAGATGGGACAGGTATGACAGTGTTTGGATGACAGAGATGGGACGGGTATGACAGTGTTTGGATTATACAGAGATGGGATGGGTATGACAGTGTTTGGATGATAGAGATGGGACGGGTATGACAGTGTTTGGATGATAGAGATGGGACGGGTATGACAGTGTTTGGATTATACAGAGATGGGACGGGTATGACAGTGTTTGGATTATACGGTGATGGGACGGGTATGACAGTGTTTGGATGATAGAGATGGGACGGGTATGACAGTGTTTGGATGATAGAGATGGGATGGGTATGACAGTGTTTGGATGATAGAGATGGGATGGGTATGACAGTGTTTGGATGATAGAGATGGGACGGGTATGACAGTGTTTGGATGATAGAGATGGGACGGGTATGACAGTGTTTGGATTATACAGAGATGGGACGGGTATGACAGTGTTTGGATGATAGAGATGGGATGGGTATGAAAGTGTTTGGATGATAGAGATGGGATGGGTATGACAGTGTTTGGATGATAGAGATGGGACGGGTATGACAGTGTTTGGATGATAAAGATGGGACAGGTATGACAGTGTTTGGATGATAGAGATGGGACAGGTATGACAGTGTTTGGATGATAGAGATGGGATGGGTATGACAGTGTTTGGATGACAGAGATGGGACGGGTATGACAGTGTTTGGATTATACAGAGATGGGATGGGTATGACAGTGTTTGGATGATAGAGATGGGATGGGTATGACAGTGTTTGGATTATACAGAGATGGGACGGGTATTACAGTGTTTGGATGATAGAGATGGGACGGGTATGACAGTGTTTGGATGATAGAGATGGGACGGGTATGACAGTGTTTCGATTATACAGAGATGGGACGGGTATGACAGTGTTTGGATGATAGAGATGGGACGGGTATGACAGTGTTTGGATGACAGAGATGGGACGGGTATGACAGTGTTTGGATGATAGAGATGGGACGGGTATGACAGTGTTTGGATTATACAGAGATGGGACGGGTATGACAGTGTTTGGATGATAGAGATGGGACGGGTATGACAGTGTTTGGATTATACAGAGATGGGACGGGTATGATAGTGTTTGGATGACAGAGATGGGACGGGTATGACAGTGTTTGGATTATACAGAGATGGGACGGGTATGACAGTGTTTGGATGATAGAGATGGGATGGGTATGACAGTGTTTGGATGATAGAGATGGGACGGGTATGACAGTGTTTGGATGATAGAGATGGGACGGGTATGACAGTGTTTGGATGACAGAGATGGGACGGGTATGACAGTGTTTGGATGATAGAGATGGGATGGGTATGACAGTGTTTGGATTATACAGAGATGGGATGGGTACGACAGTGTTTGGATGATAGAGATGGGACGGGTATGACAGTGTTTGGATTATACAGAGATGGGACGGATATGACAGTGTTTGGATGATAGAGATGGGACGGGTATGACAGTGTTTGGATGATAGAGATGGGACGGGTATGACAGTGTTTGGATGATAGAGATGGGATGGGTATGACAGTGTTTGGATGATAGAGATGGGATGGGTATGACAGTGTTTGGATGATAGAGATGGGATGGGTATGACAGTGTTTGGATGATAGAGATGGGATGGGTATGACAGTGTTTGGATGATAGAGATGGGACGGGTATGACAGTGTTTGGATTATACAGAGATGGGACGGGTATGACAGTGTTTGGATGATAGAGATGGGACGGGTATGACAGTGTTTGGATGATAGAGATGGGATGGGTATGACAGTGTTTGGATGATAGAGATGGGACGGGTATGACAGTGTTTGGATGATAGAGATGGGACGGGTATGACAGTGTTTGGATTATACAGAGATGGAACGGATATGACAGTGTTTGGATGATAGAGATGGGACGGGTATGACAGTGTTTGGATTATACAGAGATGGGATGGGTATGACAGTGTTTGGATGACAGAGATGGGACGGGTATGACAGTGTTTGGATGATAGAGATGGGACGGGTATGACAGTGTTTGGATGATAGAGATGGGACGGGTATGACAGTGTTTGGATGACAGAGATGGGACGGGTATGACAGTGTTTGGATTATACAGAGATGGGACGGGTATGACAGTGTTTGGATGATAGAGATGGGACGGGTATGACAGTGTTTGGATGATAGAGATGGGACGGGTATGACAGTGTTTCGATTATACAGAGATGGGACGGGTATGACAGTGTTTGGATGATAGAGATGGGACGGGTATGACAGTGTTTGGATGACAGAGATGGGACGGGTATGACAGTGTTTGGATGATAGAGATGGGACGGGTATGACAGTGTTTGGATTATACAGAGATGGGACGGGTATGACAGTGTTTGGATGATAGAGATGGGACGGGTATGACAGTGTTTGGATTATACAGAGATGGGACGGGTATGATAGTGTTTGGATGACAGAGATGGGACGGGTATGACAGTGTTTGGATTATACAGAGATGGGACGGGTATGACAGTGTTTGGATGATAGAGATGGGATGGGTATGACAGTGTTTGGATGATAGAGATGGGACGGGTATGACAGTGTTTGGATGATAGAGATGGGACGGGTATGACAGTGTTTGGATGACAGAGATGGGACGGGTATGACAGTGTTTGGATGATAGAGATGGGATGGGTATGACAGTGTTTGGATTATACAGAGATGGGATGGGTACGACAGTGTTTGGATGATAGAGATGGGACGGGTATGACAGTGTTTGGATTATACAGAGATGGGACGGATATAACAGTGTTTGGATGATAGAGATGGGACGGGTATGACAGTGTTTGGATGATAGAGATGGGACGGGTATGACAGTGTTTGGATGATAGAGATGGGATGGGTATGACAGTGTTTGGATGATAGAGATGGGATGGGTATGACAGTGTTTGGATGATAGAGATGGGATGGGTATGACAGTGTTTGGATGATAGAGATGGGATGGGTATGACAGTGTTTGGATGATAGAGATGGGACGGGTATGACAGTGTTTGGATTATACAGAGATGGGACGGGTATGACAGTGTTTGGATGATAGAGATGGGACGGGTATGACAGTGTTTGGATTATACAGAGATGGGATGGGTATGACAGTGTTTGGATGATAGAGATGGGACGGATATGACAGTGTTTGGATGATAGAGATGGGACGGGTATGACAGTGTTTGGATGATAGAGATGGGATGGGTATGACAGTGTTTGGATGATAGAGATGGGATGGGTATGACAGTGTTTGGATGATAGAGATGGGATGGGTATGACAGTGTTTGGATGATAGAGATGGGACGGGTATGACAGTGTTTGGATGATAAAGATGGGACAGGTATGACAGTGTTTGGATGATAGAGATGGGACAGGTATGACAGTGTTTGGATGATAGAGATGGGATGGGTATGACAGTGTTTGGATGACAGAGATGGGACGGGTATGACAGTGTTTGGATTATACAAAGATGGGATGGGTATGACAGTGTTTGGATGATAGAGATGGGATGGGTATGACAGTGTTTGGATTATACAGAGATGGAATGGGTATGACAGTGTTTGGATGATAGAGATGGGACGGATATGACAGTGTTTGGATGATAGAGATGGTACGGGTATGACAGTGTTTGGATGATAGAGATGGGATTGGTATGACAGTGTTTGGATTATACAGAGATGGGACGGGTATGACAGTGTTTGGATGATAGAGATGGGACAGGTATGACAGTGTTTGGATGATAGAGATGGGACGGGTATGACAGTGTTTGGATTATACAGAGATGGGATGGGTATGACAGTGTTTGGATGATAGAGATGGGATGGGTATGACAGTGTTTGGATTATACAGAGATGGGACGGGTATGACAGTGTTTGGATGATAGAGATGGGACAGGTATGACAGTGTTTGGATGATAGAGATGGGACGGGTATGACAGTGTTTCGATTATACAGAGATGGGACGGGTATGACAGTGTTTGGATGATAGAGATGGGACAGGTATGACAGTGTTTGGATGATAGAGATGGGACGGGTATGACAGTGTTTGGATGATAGAGATGGGACAGGTATGACAGTGTTTGGATGACAGAGATGGGATGGGTATGACAGTGTTTGGATGATAGAGATGGGATTGGTATGACAGTGTTTGGATGATAGAGATGGGATGGGTATGACAGTGTTTGGATTATACAGAGATGGGACGGGTATGACAGTGTTTGGATGATAGAGATGGGACGGGTATGACAGTGTTTGGATGATAGAGATGGGACGGGTATGACAGTGTTTGGATTATACAGAGATGGGATGGGTATGACAGTGTTTGGATGATAGAGATGGGATGGGTATGACAGTGTTTGGATGATAGAGATGGGATGGGTATGACAGTGTTTGGATGATAGGGATGGGACGGGTATGACAGTGTTTGGATTATACAGAGATGGGATGGGTATGACAGTGTTTGGATGATAGAGATGGGACAGGTATGACAGTGTTTGGATGACAGAGATGGGACGGGTATGACAGTGTTTGGATTATACAGAGATGGGATGGGTATGACAGTGTTTGGATGATAGAGATGGGACGGGTATGACAGTGTTTGGATGATAGAGATGGGACGGGTATGACAGTGTTTGGATTATACAGAGATGGGACGGGTATGACAGTGTTTGGATTATACGGTGATGGGACGGGTATGACAGTGTTTGGATGATAGAGATGGGACGGGTATGACAGTGTTTGGATGATAGAGATGGGATGGGTATGACAGTGTTTGGATGATAGAGATGGGATGGGTATGACAGTGTTTGGATGATAGAGATGGGACGGGTATGACAGTGTTTGGATGATAGAGATGGGACGGGTATGACAGTGTTTGGATTATACAGAGATGGGACGGGTATGACAGTGTTTGGATGATAGAGATGGGATGGGTATGACAGTGTTTGGATGATAGAGATGGGATGGGTATGACAGTGTTTGGATGATAGAGATGGGACGGGTATGACAGTGTTTGGATGATAAAGATGGGACAGGTATGACAGTGTTTGGATGATAGAGATGGGACAGGTATGACAGTGTTTGGATGATAGAGATGGGATGGGTATGACAGTGTTTGGATGACAGAGATGGGACGGGTATGACAGTGTTTGGATTATACAGAGATGGGATGGGTATGACAGTGTTTGGATGATAGAGATGGGATGGGTATGACAGTGTTTGGATTATACAGAGATGGGACGGGTATGACAGTGTTTGGATGATAGAGATGGGACGGGTATGACAGTGTTTGGATGATAGAGATGGGACGGGTATGACAGTGTTTCGATTATACAGAGATGGGACGGGTATGACAGTGTTTGGATGATAGAGATGGGACGGGTATGACAGTGTTTGGATGACAGAGATGGGACGGGTATGACAGTGTTTGGATGATAGAGATGGGACGGGTATGACAGTGTTTGGATTATACAGAGATGGGACGGGTATGACAGTGTTTGGATGATAGAGATGGGACGGGTATGACAGTGTTTGGATTATACAGAGATGGGACGGGTATGATAGTGTTTGGATGACAGAGATGGGACGGGTATGACAGTGTTTGGATTATACAGAGATGGGACGGGTATGACAGTGTTTGGATGATAGAGATGGGATGGGTATGACAGTGTTTGGATGATAGAGATGGGACGGGTATGACAGTGTTTGGATGATAGAGATGGGACGGGTATGACAGTGTTTGGATGACAGAGATGGGACGGGTATGACAGTGTTTGGATGATAGAGATGGGATGGGTATGACAGTGTTTGGATTATACAGAGATGGGATGGGTACGACAGTGTTTGGATGATAGAGATGGGACGGGTATGACAGTGTTTGGATTATACAGAGATGGGACGGATATGACAGTGTTTGGATGATAGAGATGGGACGGGTATGACAGTGTTTGGATGATAGAGATGGGACGGGTATGACAGTGTTTGGATGATAGAGATGGGATGGGTATGACAGTGTTTGGATGATAGAGATGGGATGGGTATGACAGTGTTTGGATGATAGAGATGGGATGGGTATGACAGTGTTTGGATGATAGAGATGGGATGGGTATGACAGTGTTTGGATGATAGAGATGGGACGGGTATGACAGTGTTTGGATTATACAGAGATGGGACGGGTATGACAGTGTTTGGATGATAGAGATGGGACGGGTATGACAGTGTTTGGATTATACAGAGATGGGATGGGTATGACAGTGTTTGGATGATAGAGATGGGACGGATATGACAGTGTTTGGATGATAGAGATGGGACGGGTATGACAGTGTTTGGATGATAGAGATGGGATGGGTATGACAGTGTTTGGATGATAGAGATGGGATGGGTATGACAGTGTTTGGATGATAGAGATGGGATGGGTATGACAGTGTTTGGATGATAGTGATGGGACGGGTATGACAGTGTTTGGATGATAAAGATGGGACAGGTATGACAGTGTTTGGATGATAGAGATGGGACAGGTATGACAGTGTTTGGATGATAGAGATGGGATGGGTATGACAGTGTTTGGATGACAGAGATGGGACGGGTATGACAGTGTTTGGATTATACAAAGATGGGATGGGTATGACAGTGTTTGGATGATAGAGATGGGATGGGTATGACAGTGTTTGGATTATACAGAGATGGAATGGGTATGACAGTGTTTGGATGATAGAGATGGGACGGATATGACAGTGTTTGGATGATAGAGATGGTACGGGTATGACAGTGTTTGGATGATAGAGATGGGATGGGTATGACAGTGTTTGGATTATACAGAGATGGGACGGGTATGACAGTGTTTGGATGATAGAGATGGGACAGGTATGACAGTGTTTGGATGATAGAGATGGGACGGGTATGACAGTGTTTGGATTATACAGAGATGGGATGGGTATGACAGTGTTTGGATGATAGAGATGGGATGGGTATGACAGTGTTTGGATTATACAGAGATGGGACGGGTATGACAGTGTTTGGATGATAGAGATGGGACAGGTATGACAGTGTTTGGATGATAGAGATGGGACGGGTATGACAGTGTTTCGATTATACAGAGATGGGACGGGTATGACAGTGTTTGGATGATAGAGATGGGACAGGTATGACAGTGTTTGGATGATAGAGATGGGACGGGTATGACAGTGTTTGGATGATAGAGATGGGACAGGTATGACAGTGTTTGGATGACAGAGATGGGATGGGTATGACAGTGTTTGGATGATAGAGATGGGATTGGTATGACAGTGTTTGGATGATAGAGATGGGATGGGTATGACAGTGTTTGGATTATACAGAGATGGGACGGGTATGACAGTGTTTGGATGATAGAGATGGGACGGGTATGACAGTGTTTGGATGATAGAGATGGGACGGGTATGACAGTGTTTGGATTATACAGAGATGGGATGGGTATGACAGTGTTTGGATGATAGAGATGGGATGGGTATGACAGTGTTTGGATGATAGAGATGGGATGGGTATGACAGTGTTTGGATGATAGGGATGGGACGGGTATGACAGTGTTTGGATTATACAGAGATGGGATGGGTATGACAGTGTTTGGATGATAGAGATGGGACAGGTATGACAGTGTTTGGATGACAGAGATGGGACGGGTATGACAGTGTTTGGATTATACAGAGATGGGATGGGTATGACAGTGTTTGGATGATAGAGATGGGACGGGTATGACAGTGTTTGGATGATAGAGATGGGACGGGTATGACAGTGTTTGGATTATACAGAGATGGGACGGGTATGACAGTGTTTGGATTATACGGTGATGGGACGGGTATGACAGTGTTTGGATGATAGAGATGGGACGGGTATGACAGTGTTTGGATGATAGAGATGGGATGGGTATGACAGTGTTTGGATGATAGAGATGGGATGGGTATGACAGTGTTTGGATGATAGAGATGGGACGGGTATGACAGTGTTTGGATGATAGAGATGGGACGGGTATGACAGTGTTTGGATTATACAGAGATGGGACGGGTATGACAGTGTTTGGATGATAGAGATGGGATGGGTATGACAGTGTTTGGATGATAGAGATGGGATGGGTATGACAGTGTTTGGATGATAGAGATGGGACGGGTATGACAGTGTTTGGATGATAAAGATGGGACAGGTATGACAGTGTTTGGATGATAGAGATGGGACAGGTATGACAGTGTTTGGATGATAGAGATGGGATGGGTATGACAGTGTTTGGATGACAGAGATGGGACGGGTATGACAGTGTTTGGATTATACAGAGATGGGATGGGTATGACAGTGTTTGGATGATAGAGATGGGATGGGTATGACAGTGTTTGGATTATACAGAGATGGGACGGGTATGACAGTGTTTGGATGATAGAGATGGGACGGGTATGACAGTGTTTGGATGATAGAGATGGGACGGGTATGACAGTGTTTCGATTATACAGAGATGGGACGGGTATGACAGTGTTTGGATGATAGAGATGGGACGGGTATGACAGTGTTTGGATGACAGAGATGGGACGGGTATGACAGTGTTTGGATGATAGAGATGGGACGGGTATGACAGTGTTTGGATTATACAGAGATGGGACGGGTATGACAGTGTTTGGATGATAGAGATGGGACGGGTATGACAGTGTTTGGATTATACAGAGATGGGACGGGTATGATAGTGTTTGGATGACAGAGATGGGACGGGTATGACAGTGTTTGGATTATACAGAGATGGGACGGGTATGACAGTGTTTGGATGATAGAGATGGGATGGGTATGACAGTGTTTGGATGATAGAGATGGGACGGGTATGACAGTGTTTGGATGATAGAGATGGGACGGGTATGACAGTGTTTGGATGACAGAGATGGGACGGGTATGACAGTGTTTGGATGATAGAGATGGGATGGGTATGACAGTGTTTGGATTATACAGAGATGGGATGGGTACGACAGTGTTTGGATGATAGAGATGGGACGGGTATGACAGTGTTTGGATTATACAGAGATGGGACGGATATGACAGTGTTTGGATGATAGAGATGGGACGGGTATGACAGTGTTTGGATGATAGAGATGGGACGGGTATGACAGTGTTTGGATGATAGAGATGGGATGGGTATGACAGTGTTTGGATGATAGAGATGGGATGGGTATGACAGTGTTTGGATGATAGAGATGGGATGGGTATGACAGTGTTTGGATGATAGAGATGGGATGGGTATGACAGTGTTTGGATGATAGAGATGGGACGGGTATGACAGTGTTTGGATTATACAGAGATGGGACGGGTATGACAGTGTTTGGATGATAGAGATGGGACGGGTATGACAGTGTTTGGATTATACAGAGATGGGATGGGTATGACAGTGTTTGGATGATAGAGATGGGACGGATATGACAGTGTTTGGATGATAGAGATGGGACGGGTATGACAGTGTTTGGATGATAGAGATGGGATGGGTATGACAGTGTTTGGATGATAGAGATGGGATGGGTATGACAGTGTTTGGATGATAGAGATGGGATGGGTATGACAGTGTTTGGATGATAGAGATGGGACGGGTATGACAGTGTTTGGATGATAAAGATGGGACAGGTATGACAGTGTTTGGATGATAGAGATGGGACAGGTATGACAGTGTTTGGATGATAGAGATGGGATGGGTATGACAGTGTTTGGATGACAGAGATGGGACGGGTATGACAGTGTTTGGATTATACAAAGATGGGATGGGTATGACAGTGTTTGGATGATAGAGATGGGATGGGTATGACAGTGTTTGGATTATACAGAGATGGAATGGGTATGACAGTGTTTGGATGATAGAGATGGGACGGATATGACAGTGTTTGGATGATAGAGATGGTACGGGTATGACAGTGTTTGGATGATAGAGATGGGATGGGTATGACAGTGTTTGGATTATACAGAGATGGGACGGGTATGACAGTGTTTGGATGATAGAGATGGGACAGGTATGACAGTGTTTGGATGATAGAGATGGGACGGGTATGACAGTGTTTGGATTATACAGAGATGGGATGGGTATGACAGTGTTTGGATGATAGAGATGGGATGGGTATGACAGTGTTTGGATTATACAGAGATGGGACGGGTATGACAGTGTTTGGATGATAGAGATGGGACAGGTATGACAGTGTTTGGATGATAGAGATGGGACGGGTATGACAGTGTTTCGATTATACAGAGATGGGACGGGTATGACAGTGTTTGGATGATAGAGATGGGACAGGTATGACAGTGTTTGGATGATAGAGATGGGACGGGTATGACAGTGTTTGGATGATAGAGATGGGACAGGTATGACAGTGTTTGGATGACAGAGATGGGATGGGTATGACAGTGTTTGGATGATAGAGATGGGATTGGTATGACAGTGTTTGGATGATAGAGATGGGATGGGTATGACAGTGTTTGGATTATACAGAGATGGGACGGGTATGACAGTGTTTGGATGATAGAGATGGGACGGGTATGACAGTGTTTGGATGATAGAGATGGGACGGGTATGACAGTGTTTGGATTATACAGAGATGGGATGGGTATGACAGTGTTTGGATGATAGAGATGGGATGGGTATGACAGTGTTTGGATGATAGAGATGGGATGGGTATGACAGTGTTTGGATGATAGGGATGGGACGGGTATGACAGTGTTTGGATTATACAGAGATGGGATGGGTATGACAGTGTTTGGATGATAGAGATGGGACAGGTATGACAGTGTTTGGATGACAGAGATGGGACGGGTATGACAGTGTTTGGATTATACAGAGATGGGATGGGTATGACAGTGTTTGGATGATAGAGATGGGACGGGTATGACAGTGTTTGGATGATAGAGATGGGACGGGTATGACAGTGTTTGGATTATACAGAGATGGGACGGGTATGACAGTGTTTGGATTATACGGTGATGGGACGGGTATGACAGTGTTTGGATGATAGAGATGGGACGGGTATGACAGTGTTTGGATGATAGAGATGGGATGGGTATGACAGTGTTTGGATGATAGAGATGGGATGGGTATGACAGTGTTTGGATGATAGAGATGGGACGGGTATGACAGTGTTTGGATGATAGAGATGGGACGGGTATGACAGTGTTTGGATTATACAGAGATGGGACGGGTATGACAGTGTTTGGATGATAGAGATGGGATGGGTATGACAGTGTTTGGATGATAGAGATGGGATGGGTATGACAGTGTTTGGATGATAGAGATGGGACGGGTATGACAGTGTTTGGATGATAAAGATGGGACAGGTATGACAGTGTTTGGATGATAGAGATGGGACAGGTATGACAGTGTTTGGATGATAGAGATGGGATGGGTATGACAGTGTTTGGATGACAGAGATGGGACGGGTATGACAGTGTTTGGATTATACAGAGATGGGATGGGTATGACAGTGTTTGGATGATAGAGATGGGATGGGTATGACAGTGTTTGGATTATACAGAGATGGAATGGGTATGACAGTGTTTGGATGATAGAGATGGGACGGATATGACAGTGTTTGGATGATAGAGATGGTACGGGTATGACAGTGTTTGGATGATAGAGATGGGATGGGTATGACAGTGTTTGGATTATACAGAGATGGGACGGGTATGACAGTGTTTGGATGATAGAGATGGGACGGGTATGACAGTGTTTGGATTATACAGAGATGGGATGGGTATGACAGTGTTTGGATGATAGAGATGGGACGGATATGACAGTGTTTGGATGATAGAGATGGGATGGGTTACACAGTGTTTGGATGATAGAGATGGGACGGGTATGACAGTGTTTGGATGATAGAGATGGGACGGGTATGACAGTGTTTGGATGATAGAGATGGAATGGGTATGACAGTGTTTGGATGATAGAGATGGGATGGGTATGACAGTGTTTGGATGATAGAGATGGGACGGGTATGACAGTGTTTGGATGATAAAGATGGGACAGGTATGACAGTGTTTGGATGATAGAGATGGGATGGGTATGACAGTGTTTGGATGACAGAGATGGGACGGGTATGACAGTGTTTGGATTATACAGAGATGGGATGGGTATGACAGTGTTTGGATGATAGAGATGGGATGGGTATGACAGTGTTTGGATTATACAAAGATGGAATGGGTATGACAGTGTTTGGATGATAGAGATGGGACGGATATGACAGTGTTTGGATGATAGAGATGGTACGGGTATGGCAGTGTTTGGATGATAGAGATGGGATGGGTATGACAGTGTTTGGATTATACAGAGATGGGACGGGTATGACAGTGTTTGGATGATAGAGATGGGACAGGTATGACAGTGTTTGGATGATAGAGATGGGACGGGTATGACAGTGTTTGGATTATACAGAGATGGGATGGGTATGACAGTGTTTGGATGATAGAGATGGGATGGGTATGACAGTGTTTGGATTATACAGAGATGGGACGGGTATGACAGTGTTTGGATGATAGAGATGGGACAGGTATGACAGTGTTTGGATGATAGAGATGGGACGGGTATGACAGTGTTTGGATTATACAGAGATGGGACGGGTATGACAGTGTTTGGATGATAGAGATGGGACAGGTATGACAGTGTTTGGATGATAGAGATGGGACGGGTATGACAGTGTTTGGATGATAGAGATGGGACAGGTATGACAGTGTTTGGATGACAGAGATGGGATGGGTATGACAGTGTTTGGATGATAGAGATGGGATTGGTATGACAGTGTTTGGATGATAGAGATGGGATGGGTATGACAGTGTTTGGATTATACAGAGATGGGACGGGTACGACAGTGTTTGGATGATAGAGATGGGACGTGTATGACAGTGTTTGGATTATACAGAGATGGGACGGATATGACAGTGTTTGGATGATAGAGATGGGACGGGTATGACAGTGTTTGGATGATAGAGATGGGACGGGTATGACAGTGTTTGGATGATAGAGATGGGATGGGTATGACAGTGTTTGGATGATAGAGATGGGACGGGTATGACAGTGTTTGGATTATACAGAGATGGGACGGGTATGACAGTGTTTGGATTATACAGTGATGGGACGGGTATGACAGTGTTTGGATGATAGAGATGGGACGGGTATGACACTGTTTGGATTATACAGAGATGGGACGGGTATGACAGTGTTTGGATTATACAGAGATGGGACGGGTATGACAGTGTTTGGATTATACAGTGATGGGACGGGTATGACAGTGTTTGGATTATACAGAGATGGGACGGGTATGACAGTGTTTGGATTATACAGAGATGGGACGGGTATGACAGTGTTTGGTTGATAGAGATGGGATGGGTACGACAGTGTTTGGATGATACAGAGATGGGACGGGTATGACAGTGTTTGGATGATAGAGATGGGACGGGTATGACAGTGTTTGGATGATAGAGATGGGACGGGTATGACAGTGTTTGGATTATACAGAGATGGGACGGGTATGACAGTGTTTGGATTATACAGAGATGGGACGGGTATGACAGTGTTTGGATTATACAGTGATGGGACGGGTATGACAGTGTTTGGATGATAGAGATGGGACAGGTATGACAGTGTTTGGATTATACAGAGATGGGACAGGTATGACAGTGTTTGGATGATAGAGATGGGACGGGTATGACAGTGTTTGGATGATAGAGATGGGACGGGTATGACAGTGTTTGGATTATACAGAGATGGGACGGGTATGACAGTGTTTGGATTATACAGAGATGGGACGGGTATGACAGTGTTTGGATGATTGAGATGGGACGGGTATGACAGTGTTTGGATTATACAGAGATGGGACGGGTATGACAGTGTTTGGATTATACAGAGATGGGACGGGTATGACAGTGTTTGGATGATAGAGATGGGACGGGTATAACAGTGTTTGGATTATACAGTGATGGGACGGGTATGACAGTGTTTGGATGATAGAGATGGGATGGGTATGACAGTGTTTGGATTATACAGAGATGGGACAGGTATGACAGTGTTTGGATGATAGAGATGGGACGGGTATGACAGTGTTTGGATGATAGAGATGGGACGGGTATGACAGTGTTTGGATTATACAGAGATGGAACGGATATGACAGTGTTTGGATGATAGAGATGGGACGGGTATGACAGTGTTTGGATTATACAGAGATGGGATGGGTATGACAGTGTTTGGATGACAGAGATGGGACGGGTATGACAGTGTTTGGATGATAGAGATGGGACGGGTATGACAGTGTTTGGATGATAGAGATGGGACGGGTATGAGAGTGTTTGGATGACAGAGATGGGACGGGTATGACAGTGTTTGGATTATACAGAGATGGGACGGGTATGACAGTGTTTGGATGATAGAGATGGGACGGGTATGACAGTGTTTGGATGATAGAGATGGGACGGGTATGACAGTGTTTCGATTATACAGAGATTGGACGGGTATGACAGTGTTTGGATGATAGAGATGGGACGGGTATGACAGTGTTTGGATGACAGAGATGGGACGGGTATGACAGTGTTTGGATGATAGAGATGGGACGGGTATGACAGTGTTTGGATTATACAGAGATGGGACGGGTATGACAGTATTTGGATGATAGAGATGGGACGGGTATGACAGTGTTTGGATTATACAGAGATGGGACGGGTATGATAGTGTTTGGATGACAGAGATGGGACGGGTATGACAGTGTTTGGATTATACAGAGATGGGACGGGTATGACAGTGTTTGGATGATAGAGATGGGATGGGTATGACAGTGTTTGGATGATAGAGATGGGACGGGTATGACAGTGTTCGGATGACAGAGATGGGACGGGTATGACAGTGTTTGGATGATAGAGATGGGATGGGTATGACAGTGTTTGGATTATACAGAGATGGGATGGGTACGACAGTGTTTGGATGATAGAGATGGGACGGGTATGACAGTGTTTGGATTATACAGAGATGGGACGGATATGACAGTGTTTGGATGATAGAGATGGGACGGGTATGACAGTGTTTGGATGATAGAGATGGGACGGGTATGACAGTGTTTGGATGATAGAGATGGGATGGGTATGACAGTGTTTGGATGATAGAGATGGGATGGGTATGACAGTGTTTGGATGATAGAGATGGGATGGGTATGACAGTGTTTGGATGATAGAGATGGGATGGGTATGACAGTGTTTGGATGATAGAGATGGGACGGGTATGACAGTGTTTGGATTATACAGAGATGGGACGGGTATGACAGTGTTTGGATGATAGAGATGGGACGGGTATGACAGTGTTTGGATTATACAGAGATGGGATGGGTATGACAGTGTTTGGATGATAGAGATGGGACGGATATGACAGTGTTTGGATGATAGAGATGGGACGGGTATGACAGTGTTTGGATGATAGAGATGGGATGGGTATGACAGTGTTTGGATGATAGAGATGGGATGGGTATGACAGTGTTTGGATGATAGAGGTGGGATGGGTATGACAGTGTTTGGATGATAGAGATGGGACGGGTATGACAGTGTTTGGATGATAAAGATGGGACAGGTATGACAGTGTTTGGATGATAGAGATGGGACAGGTATGACAGTGTTTGGATGATAGAGATGGGATGGGTATGACAGTGTTTGGATGACAGAGATGGGACGGGTATGACAGTGTTTGGATTATACAAAGATGGGATGGGTATGACAGTGTTTGGATGATAGAGATGGGATGGGTATGACAGTGTTTGGATTATACAGAGATGGAATGGGTATGACAGTGTTTGGATGATAGAGATGGGACGGATATGACAGTGTTTGGATGATAGAGATGGTACGGGTATGACAGTGTTTGGATGATAGAGATGGGATGGGTATGACAGTGTTTGGATTATACAGAGATGGGACGGGTATGACAGTGTTTGGATGATAGAGATGGGACAGGTATGACAGTGTTTGGATGATAGAGATGGGACGGGTATGACAGTGTTTGGATTATACAGAGATGGGATGGGTATGACAGTGTTTGGATGATAGAGATGGGATGGGTATGACAGTGTTTGGATTATACAGAGATGGGACGGGTATGACAGTGTTTGGATGATAGAGATGGGACAGGTATGACAGTGTTTGGATGATAGAGATGGGACGGGTATGACAGTGTTTCGATTATACAGAGATGGGACGGGTATGACAGTGTTTGGATGATAGAGATGGGACAGGTATGACAGTGTTTGGATGATAGAGATGGGACGGGTATGACAGTGTTTGGATGATAGAGATGGGACAGGTATGACAGTGTTTGGATGACAGAGATGGGATGGGTATGACAGTGTTTGGATGATAGAGATGGGATTGGTATGACAGTGTTTGGATGATAGAGATGGGATGGGTATGACAGTGTTTGGATTATACAGAGATGGGACGGGTATGACAGTGTTTGGATGATAGAGATGGGACGGGTATGACAGTGTTTGGATGATAGAGATGGGACGGGTATGACAGTGTTTGGATTATACAGAGATGGGATGGGTATGACAGTGTTTGGATTATACAGAGATGGGATGGGTATGACAGTGTTTGGATGATAGAGATGGGATGGGTATGACAGTGTTTGGATGATAGAGATGGGATGGGTATGACAGTGTTTGGATGATAGGGATGGGACGGGTATGACAGTGTTTGGATTATACAGAGATGGGATGGGTATGACAGTGTTTGGATGATAGAGATGGGACAGGTATGACAGTGTTTGGATGACAGAGATGGGACGGGTATGACAGTGTTTGGATTATACAGAGATGGGATGGGTATGACAGTGTTTGGATGATAGAGATGGGACGGGTATGACAGTGTTTGGATGATAGAGATGGGACGGGTATGACAGTGTTTGGATTATACAGAGATGGGACGGGTATGACAGTGTTTGGATTATACGGTGATGGGACGGGTATGACAGTGTTTGGATGATAGAGATGGGACGGGTATGACAGTGTTTGGATGATAGAGATGGGATGGGTATGACAGTGTTTGGATGATAGAGATGGGATGGGTATGACAGTGTTTGGATGATAGAGATGGGACGGGTATGACAGTGTTTGGATGATAGAGATGGGACGGGTATGACAGTGTTTAGATTATACAGAGATGGGACGGGTATGACAGTGTTTGGATGATAGAGATGGGATGGGTATGACAGTGTTTGGATGATAGAGATGGGATGGGTATGACAGTGTTTGGATGATAGAGATGGGACGGGTATGACAGTGTTTGGATGATAAAGATGGGACAGGTATGACAGTGTTTGGATGATAGAGATGGGACAGGTATGACAGTGTTTGGATGATAGAGATGGGATGGGTATGACAGTGTTTGGATGACAGAGATGGGACGGGTATGACAGTGTTTGGATTATACAGAGATGGGATGGGTATGACAGTGTTTGGAAGATAGAGATGGGATGGGTATGACAGTGTTTGGATTATACAGAGATGGAATGGGTATGACAGTGTTTGGATGATAGAAATGGGACGGATATGACAGTGTTTGGATGATAGAGATGGTACGGGTATGACAGTGTTTGGATGATAGAGATGGGATGGGTATGACAGTGTTTGGATTATACAGAGATGGGACGGGTATGACAGTGTTTGGATGATAGAGATGGGACGGGTATGACAGTGTTTGGATTATACAGAGATGGGATGGGTATGACAGTGTTTGGATGATAGAGATGGGACGGATATGACAGTGTTTGGATGATAGAGATGGGATGGGTTACACAGTGTTTGGATGATAGAGATGGGACGGGTATGACAGTGTTTGGATGATAGAGATGGGACGGGTATGACAGTGTTTGGATGATAGAGATGGGATGGGTATGACAGTGTTTGGATGATAGAGATGGGATGGGTATGACAGTGTTTGGATGATAGAGATGGGACGGGTATGACAGTGTTTGGATGATAAAGATGGGACAGGTATGACAGTGTTTGGATGATAGAGATGGGACAGGTATGACAGTGTTTGGATGATAGAGATGGGATGGGTATGACAGTGTTTGGATGACAGAGATGGGACGGGTATGACAGTGTTTGGATTATACAGAGATGGGTTGGGTATGACAGTGTTTGGATGATAGAGATGGTACGGGTATGACAGTGTTTGGATGATAGAGATGGGATGGGTATGACAGTGTTTGGATTATACAGAGATGGGACGGGTATGACAGTGTTTGGATGATAGAGATGGGACAGGTATGACAGTGTTTGGATGATAGAGATGGGACGGGTATGACAGTGTTTGGATTATACAGAGATGGGATGGGTATGACAGTGTTTGGATGATAGAGATGGGATGGGTATGACAGTGTTTGGATTATACAGAGATGGGACGGGTATGACAGTGTTTGGATGATAGAGATGGGACAGGTATGACAGTGTTTGGATGATAGAGATGGGACGGGTATGACAGTGTTTGGATTATACAGAGATGGGACGGGTATGACAGTGTTTGGATGATAGAGATGGGACAGGTATGACAGTGTTTGGATGATAGAGATGGGACGGGTATGACAGTGTTTGGATGATAGAGATGGGACAGGTATGACAGTGTTTGGATGACAGAGATGGGATGGGTATGACAGTGTTTGGATGATAGAGATGGGATTGGTATGACAGTGTTTGGATGATAGAGATGGGATGGGTATGACAGTGTTTGGATTATACAGAGATGGGACGGGTACGACAGTGTTTGGATGATAGAGATGGGACGGGTATGACAGTGTTTGGATTATACAGAGATGGGACGGATATGACAGTGTTTGGATGATAGAGATGGGACGGGTATGACAGTGTTTGGATGATAGAGATGGGACGGGTATGACAGTGTTTGGATGATAGAGATGGGATGGGTATGACAGTGTTTGGATGATAGAGATGGGACGGGTATGACAGTGTTTGGATTATACAGAGATGGGACGGGTATGACAGTGTTTGGATTATACAGTGATGGGACGGGTATGACAGTGTTTGGATGATAGAGATGGGACGGGTATGACACTGTTTGGATTATACAGAGATGGGACGGGTATGACAGTGTTTGGATTATACAGAGATGGGACGGGTATGACAGTGTTTGGATTATACAGTGATGGGACGGGTATGACAGTGTTTGGATTATACAGAGATGGGACGGGTATGACAGTGTTTGGATTATACAGAGATGGGACGGGTATGACAGTGTTTGGATGATAGAGATGGGATGGGTACGACAGTGTTTGGATGATACAGAGATGGGACGGGTATGACAGTGTTTGGATGATAGAGATGGGACGGGTATGACAGTGTTTGGATTATACAGAGATGGGACGGGTATGACAGTGTTTGGATTATACAGAGATGGGACGGGTATGACAGTGTTTGGATTATACAGTGATGCGACGGGTATGACAGTGTTTGGATGATAGAGATGGGACGGGTATGACAGTGTTTGGATTATACAGAGATGGGACAGGTATGACAGTGTTTGGATGATAGAGATGGGACGGGTATGACAGTGTTTGGATGATAGAGATGGGACGGGTATGACAGTGTTTGGATTATACAGAGATGGGACGGGTATGACAGTGTTTGGATTATACAGAGATGGGACGGGTATGACAGTGTTTGGATGATTGAGATGGGACGGGTATGACAGTGTTTGGATTATACAGAGATGGGACGGGTATGACAGTGTTTGGATTATACAGAGATGGGACGGGTATGACAGTGTTTGGATGATAGAGATGGGACGGGTATAACAGTGTTTGGATTATACAGTGATGGGACGGGTATGACAGTGTTTGGATGATAGAGATGGGATGGGTATGACAGTGTTTGGATTATACAGAGATGGGACAGGTATGACAGTGTTTGGATGATAGAGATGGGACGGGTATGACAGTGTTTGGATGATAGAGATGGGACGGGTACGACAGTGTTTGGATTATACAGAGATGGGACAGGTATGACAGTGTTTGGATGATAGAGATGGGACGGGTACGACAGTGTTTGGATTATACAGAGATGGGACAGGTATGACAGTGTTTGGATGATAAAGATGGGACGGGTACGACAGTGTTTGGATTATACAGAGATGGGACGGGTATGACAGTGTTTGGATGATAGAGATGGGACGGGTATGACAGTGTTTGGATTATAGAGATGGGACGGGTATGACAGTGTTTGGATGATAGAGATGGGACGGGTATGACAGTGTTTGGATGATAGAGATGGGACGGTTATGACAGTGTTTGGATTATACAGAGATGGGACGGGTATGTCAGTGTTTGGATGATAGAGATGGGACGGGTATGACAGTGTTTGGATTATACAGAGTTGGGACGGGTA
Source organism: Hemitrygon akajei (assembly GCF_048418815.1). Classification (NCBI taxonomy): domain Eukaryota; kingdom Metazoa; phylum Chordata; class Chondrichthyes; order Myliobatiformes; family Dasyatidae; genus Hemitrygon; species Hemitrygon akajei. The sequence continues at coordinate 8,985,245 of NC_133144.1, forward strand.
TGACAGTGTTTGGATGATAGAGATGGGACGGGTATGACAGTGTTTGGATGATAGAGATGGGATGGGTATGACAGTGTTTGGATGATAGAGATGGGACGGGTATGACAGTGTTTGGATGATAGAGATGGGACGGGTATGACAGTGTTTGGATTATACAGAGATGGAACGGATATGACAGTGTTTGGATGATAGAGATGGGACGGGTATGACAGTGTTTGGATTATACAGAGATGGGATGGGTATGACAGTGTTTGGATGACAGAGATGGGACGGGTATGACAGTGTTTGGATGATAGAGATGGGACGGGTATGACAGTGTTTGGATGATAGAGATGGGACGGGTATGACAGTGTTTGGATGACAGAGATGGGACGGGTATGACAGTGTTTGGATTATACAGAGATGGGACGGGTATGACAGTGTTTGGATGATAGAGATGGTACGGGTATGACAGTGTTTGGATGATAGAGATGGGACGGGTATGACAGTGTTTCGATTATACAGAGATGGGACGGGTATGACAGTGTTTGGATGACAGAGATGGGACGGGTATGACAGTGTTTGGATGATAGAGATGGGATGGGTATGACAGTGTTTGGATTATACAGAGATGGGATGGGTACGACAGTGTTTGGATGATAGAGATGGGACGGGTATGACAGTGTTTGGATGACAGAGATGGGACGGGTATGACAGTGTTTGGATGATAGAGATGGGACGGGTATGACAGTGTTTGGATTATACAGAGATGGGACGGGTATGACAGTGTTTGGATGATAGAGATGGGACGGGTATGACAGTGTTTGGATTATACAGAGATGGGACGGGTATGATAGTGTTTGGATGACAGAGATGGGACGGGTATGACAGTGTTTGGATTATACAGAGATGGGACGGGTATGACAGTGTTTGGATGATAGAGATGGGATGGGTATGACAGTGTTTGGATGATAGAGATGGGACGGGTATGACAGTGTTTGGATGATAGAGATGGGACGGGTATGACAGTGTTTGGATGACAGAGATGGGACGGGTATGACAGTGTTTGGATGATAGAGATGGGATGGGTATGACAGTGTTTGGATTATACAGAGATGGGATGGGTACGACAGTGTTTGGATGATAGAGATGGGACGGGTATGACAGTGTTTGGATTATACAGAGATGGGACGGATATGACAGTGTTTGGATGATAGAGATGGGACGGGTATGACAGTGTTTGGATGATAGAGATGGGACGGGTATGACAGTGTTTGGATGATAGAGATGGGATGGGTATGACAGTGTTTGGATGATAGAGATGGGATGGGTATGACAGTGTTTGGATGATAGAGATGGGATGGGTATGACAGTGTTTGGATGATAGAGATGGGATGGGTATGACAGTGTTTGGATGATAGAGATGGGACGGGTATGACAGTGTTTGGATGATAGAGATGGGACGGGTATGACAGTGTTTGGATTATACAGAGATGGGATGGGTATGACAGTGTTTGGATGATAGAGATGGGACGGATATGACAGTGTTTGGATGATACAGATGGGACGGGTATGACAGTGTTTGGATGATAGAGATGGGATGGGTATGACAGTGTTTGGATGATAGAGATGGGATGGGTATGACAGTGTTTGGATGATAGAGATGGGATGGGTATGACAGTGTTTGGATGATAGAGATGGGACGGGTATGACAGTGTTTGGATGATAAAGATGGGACAGGTATGACAGTGTTTGGATGATAGAGATGGGACAGGTATGACAGTGTTTGGATGATAGAGATGGGATGGGTATGACAGTGTTTGGATGACAGAGATGGGACGGGTATGACAGTGTTTGGATTATACAAAGATGGGATGGGTATCACAGTGTTTGGATGATAGAGATGGGATGGGTATGACAGTGTTTGGATTATACAGAGATGGAATGGGTATGACAGTGTTTGGATGATAGAGATGGGACGGATATGACAGTGTTTGGATGATAGAGATGGTACGGGTATGACAGTGTTTGGATGATAGAGATGGGATGGGTATGACAGTGTTTGGATTATACAGAGATGGGACGGGTATGACAGTGTTTGGATGATAGAGATGGGACAGGTATGACAGTGTTTGGATGATAGAGATGGGACGGGTATGACAGTGTTTGGATTATACAGAGATGGGATGGGTATGACAGTGTTTGGATGATAGAGATGGGATGGGTATGACAGTGTTTGGATTATACAGAGATGGGACGGGTATGACAGTGTTTGGATGATAGAGATGGGACAGGTATGACAGTGTTTGGATGATAGAGATGGGACGGGTATGACAGTGTTTGGATTATACAGAGATGGGACGGGTATAACAGTGTTTGGATGATAGAGATGGGACAGGTATGACAGTGTTTGGCTGATAGAGATGGGACGGGTATGACAGTGTTTGGATGATAGAGATGGGACAGGTATGACAGTGTTTGGATGACAGAGATGGGATGGGTATGACAGTGTTTGGATGATAGAGATGGGATTGGTATGACAGTGTTTGGATGATAGAGATGGGATGGGTATGACAGTGTTTGGATTATACAGAGATGGGACGGGTATGACAGTGTTTGGATGATAGAGATGGGACGGGTATGACAGTGTTTGGATGATAGAGATGGGACGGGTATGACAGTGTTTGGATTATACAGAGATGGGATGGGTATGACAGTGTTTGGATTATACAGAGATGGGATGGGTATGACAGTGTTTGGATGATAGAGATGGGATGGGTATGACAGTGTTTGGATGATAGAGATGGGATGGGTATGACAGTGTTTGGATGATAGGGATGGGACGGGTATGACAGTGTTTGGATTATACAGAGATGGGATGGGTATGACAGTGTTTGGATGATAGAGATGGGACAGGTATGACAGTGTTTGGATGACAGAGATGGGACGGGTATGACAGTGTTTGGATTATACAGAGATGGGATGGGTATGACAGTGTTTGGATGATAGAGATGGGACGGGTATGACAGTGTTTGGATGATAGAGATGGGACGGGTATGACAGTGTTTGGATTATACAGAGATGGGACGGGTATGACAGTGTTTGGATTATACGGTGATGGGACGGGTATGACAGTGTTTGGATGATAGAGATGGGACGGGTATGACAGTGTTTGGATGATAGAGATGGGATGGGTATGACAGTGTTTGGATGATAGAGATGGGATGGGTATGACAGTGTTTGGATGATAGAGATGGGACGGGTATGACAGTGTTTGGATGATAGAGATGGGACGGGTATGACAGTGTTTGGATTATACAGAGATGGGACGGGTATGACAGTGTTTGGATGATAGAGATGGGACGGGTATGACAGTGTTTGGATTATACAGAGATGGGATGGGTATGACAGTGTTTGGATGATAGAGATGGGACGGATATGACAGTGTTTGGATGATAGAGATGGGATGGGTATGACAGTGTTTGGATGATAGAGATGGGATGGGTATGACAGTGTTTGGATGATAGAGATGGGATGGGTATGACAGTGTTTGGATGATAGAGATGGGATGGGTATGACAGTGTTTGGATGATAGAGATGGGACGGGTATGACAGTGTTTGGATGATAAAGATGGGACAGGTATGACAGTGTTTGGATGATAGAGATGGGACAGGTATGACAGTGTTTGGATGATAGAGATGGGATGGGTATGACAGTGTTTGGATGACAGAGATGGGACGGGTATGACAGTGTTTGGATTATACAGAGATGGGATGGGTATGACAGTGTTTGGATGATAGAGATGGGATGGGTATGACAGTGTTTGGATTATACAGAGATGGAATGGGTATGACAGTGTTTGGATGATAGAGATGGGACGGATATGACAGTGTTTGGATGATAGAGATGGTACGGGTATGACAGTGTTTGGATGATAGAGATGGGATGGGTATGACAGTGTTTGGATTATACAGAGATGGGACGGGTATGACAGTGTTTGGATGATAGAGATGGGACGGGTATGACAGTGTTTGGATTATACAGAGATGGGATGGGTATGACAGTGTTTGGATGATAGAGATGGGACGGATATGACAGTGTTTGGATGATAGAGATGGGATGGGTTACACAGTGTTTGGATGATAGAGATGGGACGGGTATGACAGTGTTTGGATGATAGAGATGGGACGGGTATGACAGTGTTTGGATGATAGAGATGGGATGGGTATGACAGTGTTTGGATGATAGAGATGGGATGGGTATGACAGTGTTTGGATGATAGAGATGGGACGGGTATGACAGTGTTTGGATGATAAAGATGGGACAGGTATGACAGTGTTTGGATGATAGAGATGGGACAGGTATGACAGTGTTTGGATGATAGAGATGGGATGGGTATGACAGTGTTTGGATGACAGAGATGGGACGGGTATGACATTGTTTGGATTATACAGAGATGGGATGGGTATGACAGTGTTTGGATGATAGAGATGGGATGGGTATGACAGTGTTTGGATTATACAGAGATGGAATGGGTATGACAGTGTTTGGATGATAGAGATGGGACGGATATGACAGTGTTTGGATGATAGAGATGGTACGGGTATGACAGTGTTTGGATGATAGAGATGGGATGGGTATGACAGTGTTTGGATTATACAGAGATGGGACGGGTATGACAGTGTTTGGATGATAGAGATGGGACAGGTATGACAGTGTTTGGATGATAGAGATGGGACGGGTATGACAGTGTTTGGATTATACAGAGATGGGATGGGTATGACAGTGTTTGGATGATAGAGATGGGACAGGTATGACAGTGTTTGGATGACAGAGATGGGATGGGTATGACAGTGTTTGGATGATAGAGATGGGATTGGTATGACAGTGTTTGGATGATAGAGATGGGATGGGTATGACAGTGTTTGGATTATACAGAGATGGGACGGGTACGACAGTGTTTGGATGATAGAGATGGGACGGGTATGACAGTGTTTGGATTATACAGAGATGGGACGGATATGACAGTGTTTGGATGATAGAGATGGGACGGGTATGACAGTGTTTGGATGATAGAGATGGGACGGGTATGACAGTGTTTGGATGATAGAGATGGGATGGGTATGACAGTGTTTGGATGATAGAGATGGGACGGGTATGACAGTGTTTGGATTATACAGAGATGGGACGGGTATGACAGTGTTTGGATTATACAGTGATGGGACGGGTATGACAGTGTTTGGATGATAGAGATGGGACGGGTATGACACTGTTTGGATTATACAGAGATGGGACGGGTATGACAGTGTTTGGATTATACAGAGATGGGACGGGTATGACAGTGTTTGGATTATACAGTGATGGGACGGGTATGACAGTGTTTGGATTATACAGAGATGGGACGGGTATGACAGTGTTTGGATTATACAGAGATGGGACGGGTATGACAGTGTTTGGATGATAGAGATGGGATGGGTACGACAGTGTTTGGATGATACAGAGATGGGACGGGTATGACAGTGTTTGGATGATAGAGATGGGACGGGTATGACAGTGTTTGGATGATAGAGATGGGACGGGTATGACAGTGTTTGGATTATACAGAGATGGGACGGGTATGACAGTGTTTGGATTATACAGAGATGGGACGGGTATGACAGTGTTTGGATTATACAGTGATGGGACGGGTATGACAGTGTTTGGATGATAGAGATGGGACGGGTATGACAGTGTTTGGATTATACAGAGATGGGACAGGTATGACAGTGTTTGGATGATAGAGATGGGACGGGTATGACAGTGTTTGGATGATAGAGATGGGACGGGTATGACAGTGTTTGGATTATACAGAGATGGGACGGGTATGACAGTGTTTGGATTATACAGAGATGGGACGGGTATGACAGTGTTTGGATGATTGAGATGGGACGGGTATGACAGTGTTTGGATTATACAGAGATGGGACGGGTATGACAGTGTTTGGATTATACAGAGATGGGACGGGTATGACAGTGTTTGGATGATAGAGATGGGACGGGTATAACAGTGTTTGGATTATACAGTGATGGGACGGGTATGACAGTGTTTGGATGATAGAGATGGGATGGGTATGACAGTGTTTGGATTATACAGAGATGGGACAGGTATGACAGTGTTTGGATGATAGAGATGGGACGGGTATGACAGTGTTTGGATGATAGAGATGGGACGGGTACGACAGTGTTTGGATTATACAGAGATGGGACAGGTATGACAGTGTTTGGATGATAGAGATGGGACGGGTACGACAGTGTTTGGATTATACAGAGATGGGACAGGTATGACAGTGTTTGGATGATAAAGATGGGACGGGTACGACAGTGTTTGGATTATACAGAGATGGGACGGGTATGACAGTGTTTGGATGATAGAGATGGGACGGGTATGACAGTGTTTGGATGATAGAGATGGGACGGGTATGACAGTGTTTGGATGATAGAGATGGGACGGGTATGACAGTGTTTGGATGATAGAGATGGGACGGTTATGACAGTGTTTGGATTATACAGAGATGGGACGGGTATGTCAGTGTTTGGATGATAGAGATGGGACGGGTATGACAGTGTTTGGATTATACAGAGATGGGACGGGTATGACAGTGTTTGGATGATAGAGATGGGACGGGTATGACAGTGTTTGGATGATAGAGATGGGATGGGTATGACAGTGTTTGGATGATAGAGATGGGACGGGTATGACAGTGTTTGGATGATAGAGATGGGACGGGTATGACAGTGTTTGGATTATACAGAGATGGAACGGATATGACAGTGTTTGGATGATAGAGATGGGACGGGTATGACAGTGTTTGGATTATACAGAGATGGGATGGGTATGACAGTGTTTGGATGACAGAGATGGGACGGGTATGACAGTGTTTGGATGATAGAGATGGGACGGGTATGACAGTGTTTGGATGATAGAGATGGGACGGGTATGACAGTGTTTGGATGACAGAGATGGGACGGGTATGACAGTGTTTGGATTATACAGAGATGGGACGGGTATGACAGTGTTTGGATGATAGAGATGGGACGGGTATGACAGTGTTTGGATGATAGAGATGGGACGGGTATGACAGTGTTTCGATTATACAGAGATGGGACGGGTATGACAGTGTTTGGATGACAGAGATGGGACGGGTATGACAGTGTTTGGATGATAGAGATGGGATGGGTATGACAGTGTTTGGATTATACAGAGATGGGATGGGTACGACAGTGTTTGGATGATAGAGATGGGACGGGTATGACAGTGTTTGGATGACAGAGATGGGACGGGTATGACAGTGTTTGGATGATAGAGATGGGACGGGTATGACAGTGTTTGGATTATACAGAGATGGGACGGGTATGACAGTGTTTGGATGATAGAGATGGGACGGGTATGACAGTGTTTGGATTATACAGAGATGGGACGGGTATGACAGTGTTTGGATTATACAGAGATGGGACGGGTATGACAGTGTTTGGATTATACAGTGATGGGACGGGTATGACAGTGTTTGGATGATAGAGATGGGACGGGTATGACAGTGTTTGGATTATACAGAGATGGGACAGGTATGACAGTGTTTGGATGATAGAGATGGGACGGGTATGACAGTGTTTGGATGATAGAGATGGGACGGGTATGACAGTGTTTGGATTATACAGAGATGGGACGGGTATGACAGTGTTTGGATTATACAGAGATGGGACGGGTATGACAGTGTTTGGATGATTGAGATGGGACGGGTATGACAGTGTTTGGATTATACAGAGATGGGACGGGTATGACAGTGTTTGGATTATACAGAGATGGGACGGGTATGACAGTGTTTGGATGATAGAGATGGGACGGGTATAACAGTGTTTGGATTATACAGTGATGGGACGGGTATGACAGTGTTTGGATGATAGAGATGGGATGGGTATGACAGTGTTTGGATTATACAGAGATGGGACAGGTATGACAGTGTTTGGATGATAGAGATGGGACGGGTATGACAGTGTTTGGATGATAGAGATGGGACGGGTACGACAGTGTTTGGATTATACAGAGATGGGACAGGTATGACAGTGTTTGGATGATAGAGATGGGACGGGTACGACAGTGTTTGGATTATACAGAGATGGGACAGGTATGACAGTGTTTGGATGATAAAGATGGGACGGGTACGACAGTGTTTGGATTATACAGAGATGGGACGGGTATGACAGTGTTTGGATGATAGAGATGGGACGGGTATGACAGTGTTTGGATGATAGAGATGGGACGGGTATGACAGTGTTTGGATGATAGAGATGGGACGGGTATGACAGTGTTTGGATGATAGAGATGGGACGGTTATGACAGTGTTTGGATTATACAGAGATGGGACGGGTATGTCAGTGTTTGGATGATAGAGATGGGACGGGTATGACAGTGTTTGGATTATACAGAGATGGGACGGGTATGACAGTGTTTGGATGATAGAGATGGGACGGGTATGACAGTGTTTGGATGATAGAGATGAGATGGGTATGACAGTGTTTGGATGATAGAGATGGGACGGGTATGACAGTGTTTGGATGATAGAGATGGGACGGGTATGACAGTGTTTGGATTATACAGAGATGGAACGGATATGACAGTGTTTGGATGATAGAGATGGGACGGGTATGACAGTGTTTGGATTATACAGAGATGGGATGGGTATGACAGTGTTTGGATGACAGAGATGGGACGGGTATGACAGTGTTTGGATGATAGAGATGGGACGGGTATGACAGTGTTTGGATGATAGAGATGGGACGGGTATGACAGTGTTTGGATGACAGAGATGGGACGGGTATGACAGTGTTTGGATTATACAGAGATGGGACGGGTATGACAGTGTTTGGATGATAGAGATGGGACGGGTATGACAGTGTTTGGATGATAGAGATGGGACGGGTATGACAGTGTTTCGATTATACAGAGATGGGACGGGTATGACAGTGTTTGGATGACAGAGATGGGACGGGTATGACAGTGTTTGGATGATAGAGATGGGATGGGTATGACAGTGTTTGGATTATACAGAGATGGGATGGGTACGACAGTGTTTGGATGATAGAGATGGGACGGGTATGACAGTGTTTGGATGACAGAGATGGGACGGGTATGACAGTGTTTGGATGATAGAGATGGGACGGGTATGACAGTGTTTGGATTATACAGAGATGGGACGGGTATGACAGTGTTTGGATGATAGAGATGGGACGGGTATGACAGTGTTTGGATTATACAGAGATGGGACGGGTATGATAGTGTTTGGATGACAGAGATGGGACGGGTATGACAGTGTTTGGATTATACAGAGATGGGACGGGTATGACAGTGTTTGGATGATAGAGATGGGATGGGTATGACAGTGTTTGGATGATAGAGATGGGACGGGTATGACAGTGTTTGGATGATAGAGATGGGACAGGTATGACAGTGTTTGGATGACAGAGATGGGACGGGTATGACAGTGTTTGGATGATAGAGATGGGATGGGTATGACAGTGTTTGGATTATACAGAGATGGGATGGGTACGACAGTGTTTGGATGATAGAGATGGGACGGGTATGACAGTGTTTGGATTATACAGAGATGGGACGGATATGACAGTGTTTGGATGATAGAGATGGGACGGGTATGACAGTGTTTGGATGATAGAGATGGGACGGGTATGACAGTGTTTGGATGATAGAGATGGGACGGATATGACAGTGTTTGGATGATAGAGATGGGATGGGTTACACAGTGTTTGGATGATAGAGATGGGATGGGTATGACAGTGTTTGGATGATAGAGATGGGACGGATATGACAGTGTTTGGATGATAGAGATGGGATGGGTTACACAGTGTTTGGATGATAGAGATGGGACGGGTATGACAGTGTTTGGATGATAGAGATGGGACGGGTATGACAGTGTTTGGATGATAGAGATGGGATGGGTATGACAGTGTTTGGATGATAGAGATGGGATGGGTATGACAGTGTTTGGATGATAGAGATGGGACGGGTATGACAGTGTTTGGATGATAAAGATGGGACAGGTATGACAGTGTTTGGATGATAGAGATGGGACAGGTATGACAGTGTTTGGATGATAGAGATGGGATGGGTATGACAGTGTTTGGATGACAGAGATGGGACGGGTATGACATTGTTTGGATTATACAGAGATGGGATGGGTATGACAGTGTTTGGATGATAGAGATGGGATGGGTATGACAGTGTTTGGATTATACAGAGATGGAATGGGTATGACAGTGTTTGGATGATAGAGATGGGACGGATATGACAGTGTTTGGATGATAGAGATGGTACGGGTATGACAGTGTTTGGATGATAGAGATGGGATGGGTATGACAGTGTTTGGATTATACAGAGATGGGACGGGTATGACAGTGTTTGGATGATAGAGATGGGACAGGTATGACAGTGTTTGGATGATAGAGATGGGACGGGTATGACAGTGTTTGGATTATACAGAGATGGGATGGGTATGACAGTGTTTGGATGATAGAGATGGGACAGGTATGACAGTGTTTGGATGACAGAGATGGGATGGGTATGACAGTGTTTGGATGATAGAGATGGGATTGGTATGACAGTGTTTGGATGATAGAGATGGGATGGGTATGACAGTGTTTGGATTATACAGAGATGGGACGGGTACGACAGTGTTTGGATGATAGAGATGGGACGGGTATGACAGTGTTTGGATTATACAGAGATGGGACGGATATGACAGTGTTTGGATGATAGAGATGGGACGGGTATGACAGTGTTTGGATGATAGAGATGGGACGGGTATGACAGTGTTTGGATGATAGAGATGGGATGGGTATGACAGTGTTTGGATGATAGAGATGGGACGGGTATGACAGTGTTTGGATTATACAGAGATGGGACGGGTATGACAGTGTTTGGATTATACAGTGATGGGACGGGTATGACAGTGTTTGGATGATAGAGATGGGACGGGTATGACACTGTTTGGATTATACAGAGATGGGACGGGTATGACAGTGTTTGGATTATACAGAGATGGGACGGGTATGACAGTGTTTGGATTATACAGTGATGGGACGGGTATGACAGTGTTTGGATTATACAGAGATGGGACGGGTATGACAGTGTTTGGATTATACAGAGATGGGACGGGTATGACAGTGTTTGGATGATAGAGATGGGATGGGTACGACAGTGTTTGGATGATACAGAGATGGGACGGGTATGACAGTGTTTGGATGATAGAGATGGGACGGGTATGACAGTGTTTGGATGATAGAGATGGGACGGGTATGACAGTGTTTGGATTATACAGAGATGGGACGGGTATGACAGTGTTTGGATTATACAGAGATGGGACGGGTATGACAGTGTTTGGATTATACAGTGATGGGACGGGTATGACAGTGTTTGGATGATAGAGATGGGACGGGTATGACAGTGTTTGGATTATACAGAGATGGGACAGGTATGACAGTGTTTGGATGATAGAGATGGGACGGGTATGACAGTGTTTGGATGATAGAGATGGGACGGGTATGACAGTGTTTGGATTATACAGAGATGGGACGGGTATGACAGTGTTTGGATTATACAGAGATGGGACGGGTATGACAGTGTTTGGATGATTGAGATGGGACGGGTATGACAGTGTTTGGATTATACAGAGATGGGACGGGTATGACAGTGTTTGGATTATACAGAGATGGGACGGGTATGACAGTGTTTGGATGATAGAGATGGGACGGGTATAACAGTGTTTGGATTATACAGTGATGGGACGGGTATGACAGTGTTTGGATGATAGAGATGGGATGGGTATGACAGTGTTTGGATTATACAGAGATGGGACAGGTATGACAGTGTTTGGATGATAGAGATGGGACGGGTATGACAGTGTTTGGATGATAGAGATGGGACGGGTACGACAGTGTTTGGATTATACAGAGATGGGACAGGTATGACAGTGTTTGGATGATAGAGATGGGACGGGTACGACAGTGTTTGGATTATACAGAGATGGGACAGGTATGACAGTGTTTGGATGATAAAGATGGGACGGGTACGACAGTGTTTGGATTATACAGAGATGGGACGGGTATGACAGTGTTTGGATGATAGAGATGGGACGGGTATGACAGTGTTTGGATGATAGAGATGGGACGGGTATGACAGTGTTTGGATGATAGAGATGGGACGGGTATGACAGTGTTTGGATGATAGAGATGGGACGGTTATGACAGTGTTTGGATTATACAGAGATGGGACGGGTATGTCAGTGTTTGGATGATAGAGATGGGACGGGTATGACAGTGTTTGGATTATACAGAGATGGGACGGGTATGACAGTGTTTGGATGATAGAGATGGGACGGGTATGACAGTGTTTGGATGATAGAGATGGGATGGGTATGACAGTGTTTGGATGATAGAGATGGGACGGGTATGACAGTGTTTGGATGATAGAGATGGGACGGGTATGACAGTGTTTGGATTATACAGAGATGGAACGGATATGACAGTGTTTGGATGATAGAGATGGGACGGGTATGACAGTGTTTGGATTATACAGAGATGGGATGGGTATGACAGTGTTTGGATGACAGAGATGGGACGGGTATGACAGTGTTTGGATGATAGAGATGGGACGGGTATGACAGTGTTTGGATGATAGAGATGGGACGGGTATGACAGTGTTTGGATGACAGAGATGGGACGGGTATGACAGTGTTTGGATTATACAGAGATGGGACGGGTATGACAGTGTTTGGATGATAGAGATGGGACGGGTATGACAGTGTTTGGATGATAGAGATGGGACGGGTATGACAGTGTTTCGATTATACAGAGATGGGACGGGTATGACAGTGTTTGGATGACAGAGATGGGACGGGTATGACAGTGTTTGGATGATAGAGATGGGATGGGTATGACAGTGTTTGGATTATACAGAGATGGGATGGGTACGACAGTGTTTGGATGATAGAGATGGGACGGGTATGACAGTGTTTGGATGACAGAGATGGGACGGGTATGACAGTGTTTGGATGATAGAGATGGGACGGGTATGACAGTGTTTGGATTATACAGAGATGGGACGGGTATGACAGTGTTTGGATGATAGAGATGGGACGGGTATGACAGTGTTTGGATTATACAGAGATGGGACGGGTATGACAGTGTTTGGATTATACAGAGATGGGACGGGTATGACAGTGTTTGGATTATACAGTGATGGGACGGGTATGACAGTGTTTGGATGATAGAGATGGGACGGGTATGACAGTGTTTGGATTATACAGAGATGGGACAGGTATGACAGTGTTTGGATGATAGAGATGGGACGGGTATGACAGTGTTTGGATGATAGAGATGGGACGGGTATGACAGTGTTTGGATTATACAGAGATGGGACGGGTATGACAGTGTTTGGATTATACAGAGATGGGACGGGTATGACAGTGTTTGGATGATTGAGATGGGACGGGTATGACAGTGTTTGGATTATACAGAGATGGGACGGGTATGACAGTGTTTGGATTATACAGAGATGGGACGGGTATGACAGTGTTTGGATGATAGAGATGGGACGGGTATAACAGTGTTTGGATTATACAGTGATGGGACGGGTATGACAGTGTTTGGATGATAGAGATGGGATGGGTATGACAGTGTTTGGATTATACAGAGATGGGACAGGTATGACAGTGTTTGGATGATAGAGATGGGACGGGTATGACAGTGTTTGGATGATAGAGATGGGACGGGTACGACAGTGTTTGGATTATACAGAGATGGGACAGGTATGACAGTGTTTGGATGATAGAGATGGGACGGGTACGACAGTGTTTGGATTATACAGAGATGGGACAGGTATGACAGTGTTTGGATGATAAAGATGGGACGGGTACGACAGTGTTTGGATTATACAGAGATGGGACGGGTATGACAGTGTTTGGATGATAGAGATGGGACGGGTATGACAGTGTTTGGATGATAGAGATGGGACGGGTATGACAGTGTTTGGATGATAGAGATGGGACGGGTATGACAGTGTTTGGATGATAGAGATGGGACGGTTATGACAGTGTTTGGATTATACAGAGATGGGACGGGTATGTCAGTGTTTGGATGATAGAGATGGGACGGGTATGACAGTGTTTGGATTATACAGAGATGGGACGGGTATGACAGTGTTTGGATGATAGAGATGGGACGGGTATGACAGTGTTTGGATGATAGAGATGGGATGGGTATGACAGTGTTTGGATGATAGAGATGGGACGGGTATGACAGTGTTTGGATGATAGAGATGGGACGGGTATGACAGTGTTTGGATTATACAGAGATGGAACGGATATGACAGTGTTTGGATGATAGAGATGGGACGGGTATGACAGTGTTTGGATTATACAGAGATGGGATGGGTATGACAGTGTTTGGATGACAGAGATGGGACGGGTATGACAGTGTTTGGATGATAGAGATGGGACGGGTATGACAGTGTTTGGATGATAGAGATGGGACGGGTATGACAGTGTTTGGATGACAGAGATGGGACGGGTATGACAGTGTTTGGATTATACAGAGATGGGACGGGTATGACAGTGTTTGGATGATAGAGATGGGACGGGTATGACAGTGTTTGGATGATAGAGATGGGACGGGTATGACAGTGTTTCGATTATACAGAGATGGGACGGGTATGACAGTGTTTGGATGACAGAGATGGGACGGGTATGACAGTGTTTGGATGATAGAGATGGGATGGGTATGACAGTGTTTGGATTATACAGAGATGGGATGGGTACGACAGTGTTTGGATGATAGAGATGGGACGGGTATGACAGTGTTTGGATGACAGAGATGGGACGGGTATGACAGTGTTTGGATGATAGAGATGGGACGGGTATGACAGTGTTTGGATTATACAGAGATGGGACGGGTATGACAGTGTTTGGATGATAGAGATGGGACGGGTATGACAGTGTTTGGATTATACAGAGATGGGACGGGTATGATAGTGTTTGGATGACAGAGATGGGACGGGTATGACAGTGTTTGGATTATACAGAGATGGGACGGGTATGACAGTGTTTGGATGATAGAGATGGGATGGGTATGACAGTGTTTGGATGATAGAGATGGGACGGGTATGACAGTGTTTGGATGATAGAGATGGGACGGGTATGACAGTGTTTGGATGACAGAGATGGGACGGGTATGACAGTGTTTGGATGATAGAGATGGGATGGGTATGACAGTGTTTGGATTATACAGAGATGGGATGGGTACGACAGTGTTTGGATGATAGAGATGGGACGGGTATGACAGTGTTTGGATTATACAGAGATGGGACGGATATGACAGTGTTTGGATGATAGAGATGGGACGGGTATGACAGTGTTTGGATGATAGAGATGGGACGGGTATGACAGTGTTTGGATGATAGAGATGGGATGGGTATGACAGTGTTTGGATGATAGAGATGGGATGGGTATGACAGTGTTTGGATGATAGAGATGGGATGGGTATGACAGTGTTTGGATGATAGAGATGGGATGGGTATGACAGTGTTTGGATGATAGAGATGGGACGGGTATGACAGTGTTTGGATTATACAGAGATGGGACGGGTATGACAGTGTTTGGATGATAGAGATGGGACGGGTATGACAGTGTTTGGATTATACAGAGATGGGATGGGTATGACAGTGTTTGGATGATAGAGATGGGACGGATATGACAGTGTTTGGATGATACAGATGGGACGGGTATGACAGTGTTTGGATGATAGAGATGGGATGGGTATGACAGTGTTTGGATGATAGAGATGGGATGGGTATGACAGTGTTTGGATGATAGAGATGGGATGGGTATGACAGTGTTTGGATGATAGAGATGGGACGGGTATGACAGTGTTTGGATGATAAAGATGGGACAGGTATGACAGTGTTTGGATGATAGAGATGGGACAGGTATGACAGTGTTTGGATGATAGAGATGGGATGGGTATGACAGTGTTTGGATGACAGAGATGGGACGGGTATGACAGTGTTTGGATTATACAAAGATGGGATGGGTATCACAGTGTTTGGATGATAGAGATGGGATGGGTATGACAGTGTTTGGATTATACAGAGATGGAATGGGTATGACAGTGTTTGGATGATAGAGATGGGACGGATATGACAGTGTTTGGATGATAGAGATGGTACGGGTATGACAGTGTTTGGATGATAGAGATGGGATGGGTATGACAGTGTTTGGATTATACAGAGATGGGACGGGTATGACAGTGTTTGGATGATAGAGATGGGACAGGTATGACAGTGTTTGGATGATAGAGATGGGACGGGTATGACAGTGTTTGGATTATACAGAGATGGGATGGGTATGACAGTGTTTGGATGATAGAGATGGGATGGGTATGACAGTGTTTGGATTATACAGAGATGGGACGGGTATGACAGTGTTTGGATGATAGAGATGGGACAGGTATGACAGTGTTTGGATGATAGAGATGGGACGGGTATGACAGTGTTTGGATTATACAGAGATGGGACGGGTATGACAGTGTTTGGATGATAGAGATGGGACAGGTATGACAGTGTTTGGATGATAGAGATGGGACGGGTATGACAGTGTTTGGATGATAGAGATGGGACAGGTATGACAGTGTTTGGATGACAGAGATGGGATGGGTATGACAGTGTTTGGATGATAGAGATGGGATTGGTATGACAGTGTTTGGATGATAGAGATGGGATGGGTATGACAGTGTTTGGATTATACAGAGATGGGACGGGTATGACAGTGTTTGGATGATAGAGATGGGACGGGTATGACAGTGTTTGGATGATAGAGATGGGACGGGTATGACAGTGTTTGGATTATACAGAGATGGGATGGGTATGACAGTGTTTGGATTATACAGAGATGGGATGGGTATGACAGTGTTTGGATGATAGAGATGGGATGGGTATGACAGTGTTTGGATGATAGAGATGGGATGGGTATGACAGTGTTTGGATGATAGGGATGGGA
Organism: Hemitrygon akajei; assembly: GCF_048418815.1. Taxonomy (NCBI): domain Eukaryota; kingdom Metazoa; phylum Chordata; class Chondrichthyes; order Myliobatiformes; family Dasyatidae; genus Hemitrygon; species Hemitrygon akajei. The sequence continues at coordinate 9,002,323 of NC_133144.1, forward strand.
CGGGTATGACAGTGTTTGGATTATACAGAGATGGGATGGGTATGACAGTGTTTGGATGATAGAGATGGGACAGGTATGACAGTGTTTGGATGACAGAGATGGGACGGGTATGACAGTGTTTGGATTATACAGAGATGGGATGGGTATGACAGTGTTTGGATGATAGAGATGGGACGGGTATGACAGTGTTTGGATGATAGAGATGGGACGGGTATGACAGTGTTTGGATTATACAGAGATGGGACGGGTATGACAGTGTTTGGATTATACGGTGATGGGACGGGTATGACAGTGTTTGGATGATAGAGATGGGACGGGTATGACAGTGTTTGGATGATAGAGATGGGATGGGTATGACAGTGTTTGGATGATAGAGATGGGAGGGGTATGACAGTGTTTGGATGATAGAGATGGGACGGGTATGACAGTGTTTGGATGATAGAGATGGGACGGGTATGACAGTGTTTGGATTATACAGAGATGGGACGGGTATGACAGTGTTTGGATGATAGAGATGGGACGGGTATGACAGTGTTTGGATTATACAGAGATGGGATGGGTATGACAGTGTTTGGATGATAGAGATGGGACGGATATGACAGTGTTTGGATGATAGAGATGGGATGGGTATGACAGTGTTTGGATGATAGAGATGGGATGGGTATGACAGTGTTTGGATGATAGAGATGGGATGGGTATGACAGTGTTTGGATGATAGAGATGGGATGGGTATGACAGTGTTTGGATGATAGAGATGGGACGGGTATGACAGTGTTTGGATGATAAAGATGGGACAGGTATGACAGTGTTTGGATGATAGAGATGGGACAGGTATGACAGTGTTTGGATGATAGAGATGGGATGGGTATGACAGTGTTTGGATGACAGAGATGGGACGGGTATGACAGTGTTTGGATTATACAGAGATGGGATGGGTATGACAGTGTTTGGATGATAGAGATGGGATGGGTATGACAGTGTTTGGATTATACAGAGATGGAATGGGTATGACAGTGTTTGGATGATAGAGATGGGACGGATATGACAGTGTTTGGATGATAGAGATGGTACGGGTATGACAGTGTTTGGATGATAGAGATGGGATGGGTATGACAGTGTTTGGATTATACAGAGATGGGACGGGTATGACAGTGTTTGGATGATAGAGATGGGACGGGTATGACAGTGTTTGGATTATACAGAGATGGGATGGGTATGACAGTGTTTGGATGATAGAGATGGGACGGATATGACAGTGTTTGGATGATAGAGATGGGATGGGTTACTCAGTGTTTGGATGATAGAGATGGGACGGGTATGACAGTGTTTGGATGATAGAGATGGGACGGGTATGACAGTGTTTGGATGATAGAGATGGGATGGGTATGACAGTGTTTGGATGATAGAGATGGGATGGGTATGACAGTGTTTGGATGATAGAGATGGGACGGGTATGACAGTGTTTGGATGATAAAGATGGGACAGGTATGACAGTGTTTGGATGATAGAGATGGGACAGGTATGACAGTGTTTGGATGATAGAGATGGGATGGGTATGACAGTGTTTGGATGACAGAGATGGGACGGGTATGACAGTGTTTGGATTATACAGAGATGGGATGGGTATGACAGTGTTTGGATGATAGAGATGGGATGGGTATGACAGTGTTTGGATTATACAGAGATGGAATGGGTATGACAGTGTTTGGATGATAGAGATGGGACGGATATGACAGTGTTTGGATGATAGAGATGGTACGGGTATGACAGTGTTTGGATGATAGAGATGGGATGGGTATGACAGTGTTTGGATTATACAGAGATGGGACGGGTATGACAGTGTTTGGATGATAGAGATGGGACAGGTATGACAGTGTTTGGATGATAGAGATGGGACGGGTATGACAGTGTTTGGATTATACAGAGATGGGATGGGTATGACAGTGTTTGGATGATAGAGATGGGATGGGTATGACAGTGTTTGGATTATACAGAGATGGGACGGGTATGACAGTGTTTGGATGATAGAGATGGGACAGGTATGACAGTGTTTGGATGATAGAGATGGGACGGGTATGACAGTGTTTGGATTATACAGAGATGGGACGGGTATGACAGTGTTTGGATGATAGAGATGGGACAGGTATGACAGTGTTTGGATGATAGAGATGGGACGGGTATGACAGTGTTTGGATGATAGAGATGGGACAGGTATGACAGTGTTTGGATGACAGAGATGGGATGGGTATGACAGTGTTTGGATGATAGAGATGGGATTGGTATGACAGTGTTTGGATGATAGAGATGGGATGGGTATGACAGTGTTTGGATTATACAGAGATGGGACGGGTACGACAGTGTTTGGATGATAGAGATGGGACGGGTATGACAGTGTTTGGATTATACAGAGATGGGACGGATATGACAGTGTTTGGATGATAGAGATGGGACGGGTATGACAGTGTTTGGATGATAGAGATGGGACGGGTATGACAGTGTTTGGATTATAGAGATGTGATGGGTATGACAGTGTTTGGATGATAGAGATGGGATGGGTATGACAGTGTTTGGATTATACAGAGATGGGATGGGTATGACAGTGTTTGGATGATAGAGATGGGACGGATATGACAGTGTTTGGATGATAGAGATGGGATGGGTATGACAGTGTTTGGATGATAGAGATGGGATGGGTATGACAGTGTTTGGATGATAGAGATGGGACGGGTATGACAGTGTTTGGATGATAGAGATGGGACGGGTATGACAGTGTTTGGATGATAGAGATGGGACGGGTATGACAGTGTTTGGATTATACAGAGATGGGATGGGTATGACAGTGTTAGGATGATAGAGATGGGACGGATATGACAGTGTTTGGATGATACAGATGGGATGGGTATGACAGTGTTTGGATGATAGAGATGGGACGGGTATGACAGTGTTTGGATGATAGAGATGGGATGGGTATGACAGTGTTTGGATGATAGAGATGGGACGGATATGACAAATTTTGGATGATAGAGATGGGATGGGTTACACAGTGTTTGGATGATAGAGATGGGACGGGTATGACAGTGTTTGGATGATAGAGATGGGACGGGTATGACAGTGTTTGGATGATAGAGATGGGATGGGTATGACAGTGTTTGGATGATAGAGATGGGATGGGTATGACAGTGTTTGGATGATAGAGATGGGACGGGTATGACAGTGTTTGGATGATAAAGATGGGACAGGTATGACAGTGTTTGGATGATAGAGATGGGACAGGTATGACAGTGTTTGGATGATAGAGATGGGATGGGTATGACAGTGTTTGGATGACAGAGATGGGACGGGTATGACAGTGTTTGGATTATACAGAGATGGGATGGGTATGACAGTGTTTGGATGATAGAGATGGGATGGGTATGACAGTGTTTGGATTATACAGAGATGGAATGGGTATGACAGTGTTTGGATGATAGAGATGGGACGGATATGACAGTGTTTGGATGATAGAGATGGTACGGGTATGACAGTGTTTGGATGATAGAGATGGGATGGGTATGACAGTGTTTGGATTATACAGAGATGGGACGGGTATGACAGTGTTTGGATGATAGAGATGGGACAGGTATGACAGTGTTTGGATGATAGAGATGGGACGGGTATGACAGTGTTTGGATTATACAGAGATGGGATGGGTATGACAGTGTTTGGATGATAGAGATGGGATGGGTATGACAGTGTTTGGATTATACAGAGATGGGACGGGTATGACAGTGTTTGGATGATAGAGATGGGACAGGTATGACAGTGTTTGGATGATAGAGATGGGACGGGTATGACAGTGTTTGGATTATACAGAGATGGGACGGGTATGACAGTGTTTGGATGATAGAGATGGGACAGGTATGACAGTGTTTGGATGATAGAGATGGGACGGGTATGACAGTGTTTGGATGATAGAGATGGGACAGGTATGACAGTGTTTGGATGACAGAGATGGGATGGGTATGACAGTGTTTGGATGATAGAGATGGGATTGGTATGACAGTGTTTGGATGATAGAGATGGGATGGGTATGACAGTGTTTGGATTATACAGAGATGGGACGGGTACGACAGTGTTTGGATGATAGAGATGGGACGGGTATGACAGTGTTTGGATTATAAAGAGATGGGACGGATATGACAGTGTTTGGATGATAGAGATGGGACGGGTATGACAGTGTTTGGATGATAGAGATGGGACGGGTATGACAGTGTTTGGATGATAGAGATGGGATGGGTATGACAGTGTTTGGATGATAGAGATGGGATGGGTATGACAGTGTTTGGATTATTCAGAGATGGGATGGGTATGACAGTGTTTGGATGATAGAGATGGGATGGGTATGACAGTGTTTGGATGATAGAGATGGGATGGGTATGACAGTGTTTGGATGATAGAGATGGGATGGGTATGACAGTGTTTGGATGATAGAGATGGGACGGGTATGACAGTGTTTGGATTATACAGAGATGGGACGGGTATGACAGTGTTTGGATGATAGAGATGGGACGGGTATGACAGTGTTTGGATTATACAGAGATGGGATGGGTATGACAGTGTTTGGATGATAGAGATGGGACGGATATGACAGTGTTTGGATGATAGAGATGGGATGGGTATGACAGTGTTTGGATGATAGAGATGGGACGGGTATGACAGTGTTTGGATGATAGAGATGGGATGGGTATGACAGTGTTTGGATGATAGAGATGGGATGGGTATGACAGTGTTTGGATGATAGAGATGGGATGGGTATGACAGTGTTTGGATGATAGAGATGGGACGGGTATGACAGTGTTTGGATGATAGAGATGGGACAGGTATGACAGTGTTTGGATGATAGAGATGGGACAGGTATGACAGTGTTTGGATGATAGAGATGGGATGGGTATGACAGTGTTTGGATGACAGAGATGGGACGGGTATGACAATGTTTGGATTATACAGAGATGGGATGGGTATGACAGTGTTTGGATGATAGAGATGGGATGGGTATGACAGTGTTTGGATTATACAGAGATGGAATGGGTATGACAGTGTTTGGATGATAGAGATGGGACGGATATGACAGTGTTTGGATGATAGAGATGGTACGGGTATGACAGTGTTTGGATGATAGAGATGGGATGGGTATGACAGTGTTTGGATTATACAGAGATGGGACGGGTATGACAGTGTTTGGATGATAGAGATGGGACGGGTATGACAGTGTTTGGATTATACAGAGATGGGATGGGTATGACAGTGTTTGGATGATAGAGATGGGACGGATATGACAGTGTTTGGATGATAGAGATGGGATGGGTTACACAGTGTTTGGATGATAGAGATGGGACGGGTATGACAGTGTTTGGATGATAGAGATGGGATGGGTATGACAGTGTTTGGATGATAGAGATGGGATGGGTATGACAGTGTTTGGATGATAGAGATGGGATGGGTATGACAGTGTTTGGATGATAGAGATGGGACGGGTATGACAGTGTTTGGATGATAAAGATGGGACAGGTATGACAGTGTTTGGATGATAGAGATGGGACAGGTATGACAGTGTTTGGATGATAGAGATGGGATGGGTATGACAGTGTTTGGATGACAGAGATGGGACGGGTATGACAGTGTTTGGATTATACAGAGATGGGATGGGTATGACAGTGTTTAGATGATAGAGATGGGATGGGTATGACAGTGTTTGGATTATACAGAGATGGAATGGGTATGACAGTGTTTGGATGATAGGGATGGGACGGATATGACAGTGTTTGGATGATAGAGATGGTACGGGTATGACAGTGTTTGGATGATAGAGATGGGATGGGTATGACAGTGTTTGGATTATACAGAGATGGGACGGGTATGACAGTGTTTGGATGATAGAGATGGGACAGGTATGACAGTGTTTGGATGATAGAGATGGGACGGGTATGACAGTGTTTGGATTATACAGAGATGGGATGGGTATGACAGTGTTTGGATGATAGAGATGGGATGGGTATGACAGTGTTTGGATTATACAGAGATGGGACGGGTATGACAGTGTTTGGATGATAGAGATGGGAGAGGTATGACAGTGTTTGGATGATAGAGATGGGACGGCTATGACAGTGTTTGGATTATACAGAGATGGGACGGGTATGACAGTGTTTGGATGATAGAGATGGGACAGGTATGACAGTGTTTGGATGATAGAGATGGGACGGGTATGACAGTGTTTGGATGATAGAGATGGGACAGGTATGACAGTGTTTGGATGACAGAGATGGGATGGGTATGACAGTGTTTGGATGATAGAGATGGGATTGGTATGACAGTGTTTGGATGATAGAGATGGGATGGGTATGACAGTGTTTGGATTATACAGAGATGGGACGGGTATGACAGTGTTTGGATGATAGAGATGGGACGGGTATGACAGTGTTTGGATGATAGAGATGGGACGGGTATGACAGTGTTTGGATTATACAGAGATGGGACGGATATGACAGTGTTTGGATGATAGAGATGGGACGGGTATGACAGTGTTTGGATGATAGAGATGGGACGGGTATGACAGTGTTTGGATGATAGAGATGGGATGGGTATGACAGTGTTTGGATGATAGAGATGGGATGGGTATGACAGTGTTTGGATTATACAGAGATGGGATGGGTATGACAGTGTTTGGATGATAGAGATGGGACGGATATGACAGTGTTTGGATGATAGAGATGGGATGGGTATGACAGTGTTTGGATGATAGAGATGGGATGGGTATGACAGTGTTTGGATGATAGAGATGGGACGGGTATGACAGTGTTTGGATTATACAGAGATGGGACGGGTATGACAGTGTTTGGATGATAGAGATGGGACGGGTATGACAGTGTTTGGATTATACAGAGATGGGATGGGTATGACAGTGTTTGGATGATAGAGATGGGACGGATATGACAGTGTTTGGATGATAGAGATGGGATGGGTATGACAGTGTTTGGATGATAGAGATGGGACGGGTATGACAGTGTTTGGATGATAGAGATGGGATGGGTATGACAGTGTTTGGATGATAGAGATGGGATGGGTATGACAGTGTTTGGATGATAGAGATGGGATGGGTATGACAGTGTTTGGATGACAGAGATGGGACGGGTATGACAGTGTTTGGATGATAAAGATGGGACAGGTATGACAGTGTTTGGATGATAGAGATGGGACAGGTATGACAGTGTTTGGATGATAGAGATGGGATGGGTATGACAGTGTTTGGATGACAGAGATGGGACGGGTATGACAGTGTTTGGATTATACAGAGATGGGATGGGTATGACAGTGTTTGGATGATAGAGCTGGGATGGGTATGACAGTGTTTGGATTATACAGAGATGGAATGGGTATGACAGTGTTTGGATGATAGAGATGGGACGGATATGACAGTGTTTGGATGATAGAGATGGTACGGGTATGACAGTGTTTGGATGATAGAGATGGGATGGGTATGACAGTGTTTGGATTATACAGAGATGGGACGGGTATGACAGTGTTTGGATGATAGAGATGGGACGGGTATGACAGTGTTTGGATTATACAGAGATGGGATGGGTATGACAGTGTTTGGATGATAGAGATGGGACGGATATGACAGTGTTTGGATGATAGAGATGGGATGGGTTACACAGTGTTTGGATGATAGAGATGGGACGGGTATGACAGTGTTTGGATGATAGAGATGGGATGGGTATGACAGTGTTTGGATGATATAGATGGGATGGGTATGACAGTGTTTGGATGATAGAGATGGGATGGGTATGACAGTGTTTGGATGATAGAGATGGGACGGGTATGACAGTGTTTGGATGATAAAGATGGGACAGGTATGACAGTGTTTGGATGATCGAGATGGGACAGGTATGACAGTGTTTGGATGATAGAGATGGGACAGGTATGACAGTGTTTGGATGATAGAGATGGGACCGGTATGACAGTGTTTGGATGATAGAGATGGGATGGGTATGACAGTGTTTGGATGATAGAGATGGGACGGGTATGACAGTGTTTGGATGATAAAGATGGGACAGGTATGACAGTGTTTGGATGATAGAGATGGGACGGGTTTGACAGTGTTTGGATTATACAGAGATGGGACGGGTATGACAGTGTTTGGATGATAGAGATGGGACGGGTATGACAGTGTTTGGATTATACAGAGATGGGATGGGTATGACAGTGTTTGGATGATAGAGATGGGACGGATATGACAGTGTTTGGATGATAGAGATGGGATGGGTATGACAGTGTTTGGATGATAGAGATGGGACGGGTATGACAGTGTTTGGATGATAGAGATGGGATGGGTATGACAGTGTTTGGATGATAGAGATGGGACGGGTATGACAGTGTTTGGATGATAAAGATGGGACAGGTATGACAGTGTTTGGATGATAGAGATGGGACAGGTATGACAGTGTTTGGATGATAGAGATGGGATGGGTATGACAGTGTTTGGATGACAGAGATGGGACGGGTATGACAGTGTTTGGATTATACAGAGATGGGATGGGTATGACAGTGTTTGGATGATAGAGATGGGATGGGTATGACAGTGTTTGGATTATACAGAGATGGAATGGGTATGACAGTGTTTGGATGATAGAGATGGGACGGATATGACAGTGTTTGGATGATAGAGATGGTACGGGTATGACAGTGTTTGGATGATAGAGATGGGATGGGTTTGACAGTGTTTGGATTATACAGAGATGGGACGGGTATGACAGTGTTTGGATGATAGAGATGGGACGGGTATGACAGTGTTTGGATTATACAGAGATGGGATGGGTATGACAGTGTTTGGATGATAGAGATGGGACGGATATGACAGTGTTTGGATGATAGAGATGGGATGGGTTACACAGTGTTTGGATGATAGAGATGGGACGGGTATGACAGTGTTTGGATGATAGAGATGGGATGGGTATGACAGTGTTTGGATGATAGAGATGGGATGGGTATGACAGTGTTTGGATGATAGAGATGGGATGGGTATGACAGTGCTTGGATGATAGAGATGGGACGGGTATGACAGTGTTTGGATGATAAAGATGGGACAGGTATGACAGTGTTTGGATGATAGAGATGGGACAGGTATGACAGTGTTTGGATGATAGAGATGGGATGGGTATGACAGTGTTTGGATGACAGAGATGGGACGGGTATGACAGTGTTTGGATTATACAGAGATGGGATGGGTATGACAGTGTTTGGATGATAGAGATGGGATGGGTATGACAGTGTTTGGATTATACAGAGATGGAATGGGTATGACAGTGTTTGGATGATAGAGATGGGACGGATATGACAGTGTTTGGATGATAGAGATGGGACAGGTATGACAGTGTTTGGATGATAGAGATGGGACGGGTATGACAGTGTTTGGATGATAGAGATGGGACAGGTATGACAGTGTTTGGATGACAGAGATGGGATGGGTATGACAGTGTTTGGATGATAGAGATGGGATTGGTATGACAGTGTTTGGATGATAGAGATGGGATGGGTATGACAGTGTTTGGATTATACAGAGATGGGACGGGTATGACAGTGTTTGGATGATAGAGATGGGACGGGTATGACAGTGTTTGGATGATAGAGATGGGACGGGTATGACAGTGTTTGGATTATACAGAGATGGGACGGATATGACAGTGTTTGGATGATAGAGATGGGACGGGTATGACAGTGTTTGGATGATAGAGATGGGACGGGTATGACAGTGTTTGGATGATAGAGATGGGATGGGTATGACAGTGTTTGGATGATAGAGATGGGATGGGTATGACAGTGTTTGGATTATACAGAGATGGGATGGGTATGACAGTGTTTGGATGATAGAGATGGGACGGATATGACAGTGTTTGGATGATAGAGATGGGATGGGTGTGACAGTGTTTGGATGATAGAGATGGGATGGGTATGACAGTGTTTGGATGATAGAGATGGGACGGGTATGACAGTGTTTGGATTATACAGAGATGGGACGGGTATGACAGTGTTTGGATGATAGAGATGGGACGGGTATGACAGTGTTTGGATTATACAGAGATGGGATGGGTATGACAGTGTTTGGATGATAGAGATGGGACGGATATGACAGTGTTTGGATGATAGAGATGGGATGGGTATGACAGTGTTTGGATGATAGAGATGGGACGGGTATGACAGTGTTTGGATGATAGAGATGGGATGGGTATGACAGTGTTTGGATGATAGAGATGGGATGGGTATGACAGTGTTTGGATGATAGAGATGGGATGGGTATGACAGTGTTTGGATGATAGAGATGGGACGGGTATGACAGTGTTTGGATGATAAAGATGGGACAGGTATGACAGTGTTTGGATGATAGAGATGGGACAGGTATGACAGTGTTTGGATGATAGAGATGGGATGGGTATGACAGTGTTTGGATGACAGAGATGGGACGGGTATGACAGTGTTTGGATTATACAGAGATGGGATGGGTATGACAGTGTTTGGATGATAGAGCTGGGATAGGTATGACAGTGTTTGGATTATACAGAGATGGAATGGGTATGACAGTGTTTGGATGATAGAGATGGGACGGATATGACAGTGTTTGGATGATAGAGATGGTACGGGTATGACAGTGTTTGGATGATAGAGATGGGATGGGTATGACAGTGTTTGGATTATTCAGAGATGGGACGGGTATGACAGTGTTTGGATGATAGAGATGGGACGGGTATGACAGTGTTTGGATTATACAGAGATGGGATGGGTATGACAGTGTTTGGATGATAGAGATGGGACGGATATGACAGTGTTTGTATGATAGAGATGGGATGGGTTACACAGTGTTTGGATGATAGAGATGGGACGGGTATGACAGTGTTTGGATGATAGAGATGGGATGGGTATGACAGTGTTTGGATGATAGAGATGGGATGGGTATGACAGTGTTTGGATGATAGAGATGGGATGGGTATGACAGTGTTTGGATGATAGAGATGGGACGGGTATGACAGTGTTTGGATGATAAAGATGGGACAGGTATGACAGTGTTTGGATGATCGAGATGGGACAGGTATGACAGTGTTTGGATGATAGAGATGGGACAGGTATGACAGTGTTTGGATGATAGAGATGGGACGGGTATGACAGTGTTTGGATTATACAGAGATGGGATGGGTATGACAGTGTTTGGATGATAGAGATGGGACGGGTATGACAGTGTTTGGATTATACAGAGATGGGATGTGTATGACAGTGTTTGGATGATAGAGATGGGACGGGTATGACAGTGTTTGGATGATAGAGATGGGACGGGTATGACAGTGTTTGGATGATAGAGATGGGACAGGTATGACAGTGTTTGGATGATAGAGATGGGACGGGTATGACAGTGTTTGGATGATAGAGATGGGATGGGTATGACAGTGTTTGGATTATACAGAGATGGGACGGGTATGACAGTGTTTGGATGATAGAGATGGGACGGGTATGACAGTGTTTGGATTATACAGAGATGGGATGGGTATGACAGTGTTTGGATGATAGAGATGGGACGGATATGACAGTGTTTGGATGATAGAGATGGGATGGGTTACACAGTGTTTGGATGATAGAGATGGGACGGGTATGACAGTGTTTGGATGATAGAGATGGGATGGGTATGACAGTGTTTGGATGATAGAGATGGGATGGGTATGACAGTGTTTGGATGATAGAGATGGGATGGGTATGACAGTGTTTGGATGATAGAGATGGGACGGGTATGACAGTGTTTGGATGATAAAGATGGGACAGGTATGACAGTGTTTGGATGATAGAGATGGGACAGGTATGACAGTGTTTGGATGATAGAGATGGGATGGGTATGACAGTGTTTGGATGACAGAGATGGGACGGGTATGACAGTGTTTGGATTATACAGAGATGGGATGGGTATGACAGTGTTTGGATGATAGAGATGGGATGGGTATGACAGTGTTTGGATTATACAGAGATGGAATGGGTATGACAGTGTTTGGATGATAGAGATGGGACGGATATGACAGTGTTTGGATGATAGAGATGGTACGGGTATGACAGTGTTTGGATGATAGAGATGGGATGGGTATGACAGTGTTTGGATTATACAGAGATGGGACGGGTATGACAGTGTTTGAATGATAGAGATGGGACGGGTATGACAGTGTTTGGATGATAGAGATGGGACGGGTATGACAGTGTTTGGATTATACAGAGATGGGACGGATATGACAGTGTTTGGATGATAGAGATGGGACGGGTATGACAGTGTTTGGATGATAGAGATGGGACGGGTATGACAGTGTTTGGATGATAGAGATGGGATGGGAATGACAGTGTTTGGATGACAGAGATGGGATGGGTATGACAGTGTTTGGATTATACAGAGTTGGGATGGGTACGACAGTGTGTGGATGATAGAGATGGGACGGGTATGACAGTGTTTGGATTATACAGAGATGGGACGGATATGACAGTGTTTGGATGATAGAGATGGGACGGGTATGACAGTGTTTGGATGATAGAGATGGGACGGGTATGACAGTGTTTGGATGATAGAGATGGGATGGGTATGACAGTGTTTGGATGATAGAGATGGGATGGGTATGACAGTGTTTGGATGATGGAGATGGGACGGATATGACAGTGTTTGGATGATAGAGATGGGATGGGTATGACAGTGTTTGGATGATAGAGATGGGATGGGTATGACAGTGTTTGGATGATAGAGATGGGATGGGTATGACAGTGTTTGGATGATAGAGATGGGACGGGTATGACAGTGTTTGGATTATACAGAGATGGGACGGGTATGACAGTGTTTGGATGATAGAGATGGGACGGGTATGACAGTGTTTGGATTATACAGAGATGGGATGGGTATGACAGTGTTTGGATGATAGAGATGGGACGGATATGACAGTGTTTGGATGATAGAGATGGGATGGGTATGACAGTGTTTGGATGATAGAGATGGGACGGGTATGACAGTGTTTGGATGATAGAGATGGGATGGGTATGACAGTGTTTGGATGATAGAGATGGGACGGGTATGACAGTGTTTGGATGATAAAGATGGGACAGGTATGACAGTGTTTGGATGATAGAGATGGGACGGGTATGACAGTGTTTGGATTATACAGAGATGGGACGGGTATGACAGTGTTTGGATGATAGAGATGGGACGGGTATGACAGTGTTTGGATTATACAGAGATGGGATGGGTATGACAGTGTTTGGATGATAGAGATGGGACGGATATGACAGTGTTTGGATGATAGAGATGGGATGGGTATGACAGTGTTTGGATGATAGAGATGGGACGGGTATGACAGTGTTTGGATGATAGAGATGGGATGGGTATGACAGTGTTTGGATGATAGAGATGGGACGGGTATGACAGTGTTTGGATGATAAAGATGGGACAGGTATGACAGTGTTTGGATGATAGAGATGGGACAGGTATGACAGTGTTTGGATGATAGAGATGGGATGGGTATGACAGTGTTTGGATGACAGAGATGGGACGGGTATGACAGTGTTTGGATTATACAGAGATGGGATGGGTATGACAGTGTTTGGATGATAGAGATGGGATGGGTATGACAGTGTTTGGATTATACAGAGATGGAATGGGTATGACAGTGTTTGGATGATAGAGATGGGACGGATATGACAGTGTTTGGATGATAGAGATGGTACGGGTATGACAGTGTTTGGATGATAGAGATGGGATGGGTATGACAGTGTTTGGATTATACAGAGATGGGACGGGTATGACAGTGTTTGGATGATAGAGATGGGACGGGTATGACAGTGTTTGGATTATACAGAGATGGGATGGGTATGTCAGTGTTTGGATGATAGAGATGGGACGGATATGACAGTGTTTGGATGATAGAGATGGGATGGGTTACACAGTGTTTGGATGATAGAGATGGGACGGGTATGACAGTGTTTGGATGATAGAGATGGGATGGGTATGACAGTGTTTGGATGATAGAGATGGGATGGGTATGACAGTGTTTGGATGATAGAGATGGGATGGGTATGACAGTGCTTGGATGATAGAGATGGGACGGGTATGACAGTGTTTGGATGATAAAGATGGGACAGGTATGACAGTGTTTGGATGATAGAGATGGGACAGGTATGACAGTGTTTGGATGATAGAGATGGGATGGGTATGACAGTGTTTGGATGACAGAGATGGGACGGGTATGACAGTGTTTGGATTATACAGAGATGGGATGGGTATGACAGTGTTTGGATGATAGAGATGGGATGGGTATGACAGTGTTTGGATTATACAGAGATGGAATGGGTATGACAGTGTTTGGATGATAGAGATGGGACGGATATGACAGTGTTTGGATGATAGAGATGGTACGGGTATGACAGTGTTTGGATGATAGAGATGGGATGGGTATGACAGTGTTTGGATTATACAGAGATGGGACGGGTATGACAGTGTTTGGATGATAGAGATGGAACAGGTATGACAGTGTTTGGATTATACAGAGATGGGATGGGTATGACAGTGTTTGGATGATAGAGATGGGATGGGTATGACAGTGTTTGGATTATACAGAGATGGGACGGGTATGACAGTGTTTGGATGATAGAGATGGGACAGGTATGACAGTGTTTGGATGATAGAGATGGGACGGGTATGACAGTGTTTGGATTATACAGTGATGGGACGGGTATGACAGTGTTTGGATGATAGAGATGGGATGGGTATGACAGTGTTTGGATTATACAGAGATGGGACAGGTATGACAGTGTTTGGATGATAGAGATGGGACGGGTATGACAGTGTTTGGATTATACAGAGATGGGACGGGTATGACAGTGTTTGGATTATACAGTGATGGGACGGGTATGACAGTGTTTGGATGATAGAGATGGGACGGGTATGACAGTGTTTGGATTATACAGAGATGGGACAGGTACGACAGTGTTTGGATGATAGAGATGGGACGGGTATGACAGTGTTTGGATTATACAGAGATGGGATGGGTATGACAGTGTTTGGATTATACAGAGATGGGATGGGTATGACAGTGTTTGGATGATAGAGATGGGACGGGTATGACAGTGTTTGGATTATACAGAGATGGGACAGGTATGACAGTGTTTGGATGATAGAGATGGGACGGGTATGACAGTGTTTGGATTATACAGAGATGGGACGGGTATGACAGTGTTTGGATTATACAGAGATGGGACGGGTATGACAGTGTTTGGATTATACAGAGATGGGACGGGTATGACAGTGTTTGGATTATACAGAGATGGGACAGGTATGACAGTGTTTGGATGATAGAGATGGGACGGGTATGACAGTGTTTGGATTATACAGAGATGGGACGGGTATGACAGTGTTTGGATTATACAGAGATGGGACAGGTATGACAGTGTTTGGATGATAGAGATGGGACGGGTATGACAGTGTTTGGATTATACAGAGATGGGACGGGTATGACAGTGTTTGGATTATACAGAGATGGGATGGGTATGACAGTGTTTGGATGATAGAGATGGGACGGGTATGACAGTTTTTGGATTATACAGAGATGGGACGGGTATGACAGTGTTTGGATTATACAGAGATGGGACAGGTATGACAGTGTTTGGATGATAGAGATGGGACGGGTATGACAGTGTTTGGATGATAGAGATGGGACGGGTATGACAGTGTTTGGATTATACAGAGATGGGACGGGTATGACAGTGTTTGGATTATACAGAGATGGGACGGGTATGACAGTGTTTGGATGATAGAGATGGGACGGGTATGACAGTGTTTGGATGATAGAGATGGGACGGGTATGACAGTGTTTGGATGATAGAGATGGGATGGGTATGACAGTGTTTGGATGATAGAGATGGGATGGGTATGACAGTGTTTGGATTATACAGAGATGGGATGGGTACGACAGTGTTTGGATGATAGAGATGGGACGGGTATGACAGTGTTTGGATTATACAGAGATGGGACGGATATGACAGTGTTTGGATGATAGAGATGGGACGGGTATGACAGTGTTTGGATGATAGAGATGGGACGGGTATGACAGTGTTTGGATGATAGAGATGGGATGGGTATGACAGTGTTTGGATGATAGAGATGGGATGGGTATGACAGTGTTTGGATTATACAGAGATGGGATGGGTATGACAGTGTTTGGATGATGGAGATGGGACGGATATGACAGTGTTTGGATGATAGAGATGGGATGGGTATGACAGTGTTTGGATGATAGAGATGGGATGGGTATGACAGTGTTTGGATGATAGAGATGGGATGGGTATGACAGTGTTTGGATGATAGAGATGGGACGGGTATGACAGTGTTTGGATTATACAGAGATGGGACGGGTATGACAGTGTTTGGATGATAGAGATGGGACGGGTATGACAGTGTTTGGATTATACAGAGATGGGATGGGTATGACAGTGTTTGGATGATAGAGATGGGACGGATATGACAGTGTTTGGATGATAGAGATGGGATGGGTATGACAGTGTTTGGATGATAGAGATGGGACGGGTATGACAGTGTTTGGATGATAGAGATGGGATGGGTATGACAGTGTTTGGATGATAGAGATGGAACAGGTATGACAGTGTTTGGATGATAGAGATGGGACGGGTATGACAGTGTTTGGATTATACAGAGATGGGATGGGTATGACAGTGTTTGGATGATAGAGATGGGATGGGTATGACAGTGTTTGGATTATACAGAGATGGGACGGGTACGACAGTGTTTGGATGATAGAGATGGGACAGGTATGACAGTGTTTGGATGATAGAGATGGGACGGGTATGACAGTGTTTGGATTATACAGAGATGGGACGGGTATGACAGTGTTTGGATGATAGAGATGGGACAGGTATGACAGTGTTTGGATGATAGAGATGGGACGGGTATGACAGTGTTTGGATGATAGAGATGGGACAGGTATGACAGTGTTTGGATGACAGAGATGGGATGGGTATGACAGTGTTTGGATGATAGAGATGGGATTGGTATGACAGTGTTTGGATGATAGAGATGGGATGGGTATGACAGTGTTTGGATTATACAGAGATGGGACGGGTATGACAGTGTTTGGATGATAGAGATGGGACGGGTATGACAGTGTTTGGATGATAGAGATGGGACGGGTATGACAGTGTTTGGATTATACAGAGATGGGATGGGTATGACAGTGTTTGGATTATACAGAGATGGGATGGGTATGACAGTGTTTGGATGATAGAGATGGGATGGGTATGACAGTGTTTGGATGATAGAGATGGGATGGGTATGACAGTGTTTGGATGATAGAGATGGGACGGGTATGACAGTGTTTGGATTATACAGAGATGGGATGGGTATGACAGTGTTTGGATGATAGAGATGGGACGGGTATGACAGTGTTTGGATGATAGAGATGGGATGGGTATGACAGTGTTTGGATTATACAGAGATGGGACAGGTATGACAGTGTTTGGATGATAGAGATGGGACGGGTATGACAGTGTTTGGATTATACAGAGATGGGACGGGTATGACAGTGTTTGGATTATACAGAGATGGGACAGGTATGACAGTGTTTGGATGATAGAGATGGGACGGGTATGACAGTGTTTGGATTATACAGAGATGGGACGGGTATGACAGTGTTTGGATTATACAGAGATGGGACAGGTATGACAGTGTTTGGATGATAGAGATGGGACGGGTATGACAGTGTTTGGATTATACAGAGATGGGACGGGTATGACAGTGTTTGGATTATACAGAGATGGGACGGGTATGACAGTGTTTGGATTATACAGAGATGGGACGGGTATGACAGTGTTTGGATTATACAGAGATGGGACAGGTATGACAGTGTTTGGATGATAGAGATGGGACGGGTATGACAGTGTTTGGATTATACAGAGATGGGACGGGTATGACAGTGTTTGGATTATACAGAGATGGGACAGGTATGACAGTGTTTGGATGATAGAGATGGGACGGGTATGACAGTGTTTGGATTATACAGAGATGGGACGGGAATGACAGTGTTTGGATTATACAGAGATGGGATGGGTATGACAGTGTTTGGATGATAGAGATGGGACGGGTATGACAGTTTTTGGATTATACAGAGATGGGACGGGTATGACAGTGTTTGGATTATACAGAGATGGGACAGGTATGACAGTGTTTGGATGATAGAGATGGGACGGGTATGACAGTGTTTGGATGATAGAGATGGGACGGGTATGACAGTGTTTGGATTATACAGAGATGGGATGGGTATGACAGTGTTTGGATTATACAGGGATGGGACGGGTATGACAGTGTTTGGATGATAGAGATGGGACGGGTATGACAGTGTTTGGATTATACAGTGATGGGACGGGTATGACAGTGTTTGGATGATAGAGATGGGATGGGTATGACAGTGTTTGGATTATACAGAGATGGGATGGGTACGACAGTGTTTGGATGATAGAGATGGGACGGGTATGACAGTGTTTGGATTATACAGAGATGGGACGGATATGACGGTGTTTGGATGATAGAGATGGGACGGGTATGACAGTGTTTGGATGATAGAGCTGGGACGGGTATGACAGTGTTTGGATGATAGAGATGGGATGGGTATGACAGTGTTTGGATGATAGAGATGGGATGGGTATGACAGTGTTTGGATTATACAGAGATGGGATGGGTATGACAGTGTTTGGATGATAGAGATGGGACAGATATGACAGTGTTTGGATGATAGAGATGGGATGGGTATGACAGTGTTTGGATGATAGAGATGGGATGGGTATGACAGTGTTTGGATGATAGAGATGGGATGGGTATGACAGTGTTTGGATGATAGAGATGGGACGGGTATGACAGTGTTTGGATTATACAGAGATGGGACGGGTATGACAGTGTTTGGATGATAGAGATGGGACGGGTATGACAGTGTTTGGATTATACAGAGATGGGATGGGTATGACAGTGTTTGGATGATAGAGATGGGACGGATATGACAGTGTTTGGATGATAGAGATGGGATGGGTATGACAGTGTTTGGATGATAGAGATGGGACGGGTATGACAGTGTTTGGATGATAGAGATGGGATGGGTATGACAGTGTTTGGATGATAGAGATGGGATGGGTATGACAGTGTCTGGATGATAGAGATGGGATGGGTATGACAGTGTTTGGATGATAGAGATGGGACGGGTATGACAGTGTTTGGATGATAAAGATGGGACAGGTATGACAGTGTTTGGATGATAGAGATGGGACAGGTATGACAGTGTTTGGATGATAGAGATGGGATGGGTATGACAGTGTTTGGATGACAGAGATGGGACGGGTATGACAGTGTTTGGATTATACATAGATGGGATGGGTATGACAGTGTTTGGATGATAGAGATGGGATGGGTATGACAGTGTTTGGATTATACAGAGATGGAATGGGTATGACAGTGTTTGGATGATAGAGATGGGACGGATATGACAGTGTTTGGATGATAGAGATGGTACGGGTATGACAGTGTTTGGATGATAGAGATGGGATGGGTATGACAGTGTTTGGATTATACAGAGATGGGACGGGTATGACAGTGTTTGGATGATAGAGATGGGACAGGTATGACAGTGTTTGGATGATAGAGATGGGACGGGTATGACAGTGTTTGGATTATACAGAGATGGGATGGGTATGACAGTGTTTGGATGATAGAGATGGGATGGGTATGACAGTGTTTGGATTATACAGAGATGGGACGGGTATGACAGTGTTTGGATGATAGAGATGGGACAGGTATTACAGTGTTTGGATGATAGAGATGGGACGGGTATGACAGTGTTTGGATTATACAGAGATGGGACGGGTATGACAGTGTTTGGATGATAGAGATGGGACAGGTATGACAGTGTTTGGATGATAGAGATGGGACGGGTATGACAGTGTTTGGATGATAGAGATGGGACAGGTATGACAGTGTTTGGATGACAGAGATGGGATGGGTATGACAGTGTTTGGATGATAGAGATGGGATGGGTATGACAGTGTTTGGATGATAGAGATGGGATGGGTATGACAGTGTTTGGATTATATAGAGATGGGACGGGTATGACAGTGTTTGGATGATAGAGATGGGACGGGTATGACAGTGTTTGGATGATAGAGATGGGACGGGTATGACAGTGTTTGGATTATACAGAGATGGGATGGGTATGACAGTGTTTGGATTATACAGAGATGGGATGGGTATGACAGTGTTTGGATGATAGAGATGGGATGGGTATGACAGTGTTTGGATGATAGAGATGGGATGGGTATGACAGTGTTTGGATGATAGAGATGGGACGGGTATGACAGTGTTTGGATTATACAGAGATGGGATGTGTATGACAGTGTTTGGATGACAGAGATGGGACGGGTATGACAGTGTTTGGATTATACAGAGATGGGATAGGTATGACAGTGTTTGGATGATAGAGATGGGACGGGTATGACAGTGTTTGGATGATAGAGATGGGACGGGTATGACAGTGTTTGGATGATAGAGATGGGATGGGTATGACAGTGTTTGGATTATACAGAGATGGGACAGGTATGACAGTGTTTGGATGATAGAGATGGGACGGGTATGACAGTGTTTGGATTATACAGAGATGGGACGGGTATGACAGTGTTTGGATTATACAGAGATGGGACAGGTATGACAGTGGTTGGATGATAGAGATGGGACGGGTATGACAGTGTTTGGATTATACAGAGATGGGACGGGTATGACAGTGTTTGGATTATACAGAGATGGGACGGGTATGACAGTGTTTGGATGATAGAGATGGGACAGGTATGACAGTGTTTGGATGATAGAGATGGGACGGGTATGACAGTGTTTGGATTATACAGAGATGGGATGGGTATGACAGTGTTTGGATGATAGAGATGGGATGGGTATGACAGTGTTTGGATTATACAGAGATGGGACGGGTATGACAGTGTTTGGATGATAGAGATGGGACGGGTATGACAGTGTTTGGATGATAGAGATGGGACGGGTATGACAGTGTTTGGATGATAGAGATGGGACGGGTATGACAGTGTTTGGATTATACAGAGATGGGACGGGTATGACAGTGTTTGGATGATAGAGATGGGACGGGTATGACAGTGTTTGGATTATACAGTGATGGGACGGGTATGACAGTGTTTGGATGATAGAGATGGGACGGGTATGACAGTGTTTGGATGATAGAGATGGGATGGGTATGACAGTGTTTGGATTATACAGAGATGGGATGGGTATGACAGTGTTTGGATGATAGAGATGGGACGGGTATGACAGTGTTTGGATTATACAGTGATGGGACGGGTATGACAGTGTTTGGATGATAGAGATGGGACGGGTATGACAGTGTTTGGATTATACAGTGATGGGACGGGTATGACAGTGTTTGGATGATAGAGATGGGACGGGTATGACAGTGTTTGGATGATAGAGATGGGATGGGTATGACAGTGTTTGGATTATACAGAGATGGGACGGGTATGACAGTGTTTGGATGATAGAGATGGGACAGGTATGACAGTGTTTGGATGATAGAGATGGGACGGGTATGACAGTGTTTGGATGATAGAGATGGGACAGGTATGACAGTGTTTGGATGACAGAGATGGGATGGGTATGACAGTGTTTGGATGATAGAGATGGGATTGGTATGACAGTGTTTGGATGATAGAGATGGGATGGGTATGACAGTGTTTGGATTATACAGAGATGGGACGGGTATGACAGTGTTTGGATGATAGAGATGGGACGGGTATGACAGTGTTTGGATGATAGAGATGGGACGGGTATGACAGTGTTTGGATTATACAGAGATGGGATGGGTATGACAGTGTTTGGATTATACAGAGATGGGATGGGTATGACAGTGTTTGGATGATAGAGATGGGATGGGTATGACAGTGTTTGGATGATAGAGATGGGATGGGTATGACAGTGTTTGGATGATAGAGATGGGACGGGTATGACAGTGTTTGGATTATACAGAGATGGGATGGGTATGACAGTGTTTGGATGATAGAGATGGGACGGGTATGACAGTGTTTGGATGATAGAGATGGGATGGGTATGACAGTGTTTGGATTATACAGAGATGGGACAGGTATGACAGTGTTTGGATGATAGAGATGGGACGGGTATGACAGTGTTTGGATTATACAGAGATGGGACGGGTATGACAGTGTTTGGATTATACAGAGATGGGACAGGTATGACAGTGTTTGGATGATAGAGATGGGACGGGTATGACAGTGTTTGGATTATACAGAGATGGGACGGGTATGACAGTGTTTTGATTATACAGAGATGGGACAGGTATGACAGTGTTTGGATGATAGAGATGGGACGGGTATGACAGTGTTTGGATTATACAGAGATGGGACGGGTATGACAGTGTTTGGATTATACAGAGATGGGACGGGTATGACAGTGTTTGGATTATACAGAGATGGGACGGGTATGACAGTGTTTGGATTATACAGAGATGGGACAGGTATGACAGTGTTTGGATGATAGAGATGGGACGGGTATGACAGTGTTTGGATTATACAGAGATGGGACGGGTATGACAGTGTTTGGATTATACAGAGATGGGACAGGTATGACAGTGTTTGGATGATAGAGATGGGACGGGTATGACAGTGTTTGGATTATACAGAGATGGGACGGGTATGACAGTGTTTGGATTATACAGAGATGGGATGGGTATGACAGTGTTTGGATGATAGAGATGGGACGGGTATGACAGTTTTTGGATTATACAGAGATGGGACGGGTATGACAGTGTTTGGATTATACAGAGATGGGACAGGTATGACAGTGTTTGGATGATAGAGATGGGACGGGTATGACAGTGTTTGGATGATAGAGATGGGACGGGTATGACAGTGTTTGGATTATACAGAGATGGGATGGGTATGACAGTGTTTGGATTATACAGAGATGGGACGGGTATGACAGTGTTTGGATGATAGAGATGGGACGGGTATGACAGTGTTTGGATTATACAGTGATGGGACGGGTATGACAGTGTTTGGATGATAGAGATGGGATGGGTATGACAGTGTTTGGATTATACAGAGATGGGATGGGTACGACAGTGTTTGGATGATAGAGATGGGACGGGTATGACAGTGTTTGGATTATACAGAGATGGGACGGATATGACGGTGTTTGGATGATAGAGATGGGACGGGTATGACAGTGTTTGGATGATAGAGATGGGACGGGTATGACAGTGTTTGGATGATAGAGATGGGATGGGTATGACAGTGTTTGGATGATAGAGATGGGATGGGTATGACAGTGTTTGGATTATACAGAGATGGGATGGGTATGACAGTGTTTGGATGATAGAGATGGGACGGATATGACAGTGTTTGGATGATAGAGATGGGATGGGTATGACAGTGTTTGGATGATAGAGATGGGATGGGTATGACAGTGTTTGGATGATAGAGATGGGATGGGTATGACAGTGTTTGGATGATAGAGATGGGACGGGTATGACAGTGTTTGGATTATACAGAGATGGGACGGGTATGACAGTGTTTGGATGATAGAGATGGGACGGGTATGACAGTGTTTGGATTATACAGAGATGGGATGGGTATGACAGTGTTTGGATGATAGAGATGGGACGGATATGACAGTGTTTGGATGATAGAGATGGGATGGGTATGACAGTGTTTGGATGATAGAGATGGGACGGGTATGACAGTGTTTGGATGATAGAGATGGGATGGGTATGACAGTGTTTGGATGATAGAGATGGGATGGGTATGACAGTGTCTGGATGATAGAGATGGGATGGGTATGACAGTGTTTGGATGATAGAGATGGGACGGGTATGACAGTGTTTGGATGATAAAGATGGGACAGGTATGACAGTGTTTGGATGATAGAGATGGGACAGGTATGACAGTGTTTGGATGATAGAGATGGGATGGGTATGACAGTGTTTGGATGACAGAGATGGGACGGGTATGACAGTGTTTGGATTATACATAGATGGGATGGGTATGACAGTGTTTGGATGATAGAGATGGGATGGGTATGACAGTGTTTGGATTATACAGAGATGGAATGGGTATGACAGTGTTTGGATGATAGAGATGGGACGGATATGACAGTGTTTGGATGATAGAGATGGTACGGGTATGACAGTGTTTGGATGATAGAGATGGGATGGGTATGACAGTGTTTGGATTATACAGAGATGGGACGGGTATGACAGTGTTTGGATGATAGAGATGGGACAGGTATGACAGTGTTTGGATGATAGAGATGGGACGGGTATGACAGTGTTTGGATTATACAGAGATGGGATGGGTATGACAGTGTTTGGATGATAGAGATGGGATGGGTATGACAGTGTTTGGATTATACAGAGATGGGACGGGTATGACAGTGTTTGGATGATAGAGATGGGACAGG
This sequence comes from Hemitrygon akajei, assembly GCF_048418815.1. NCBI lineage: Eukaryota > Metazoa > Chordata > Chondrichthyes > Myliobatiformes > Dasyatidae > Hemitrygon > Hemitrygon akajei. The sequence continues at coordinate 9,026,903 of NC_133144.1, forward strand.
TATGACAGTGTTTGGATGATAGAGATGGGACGGGTATGACAGTGTTTGGATTATACAGAGATGGGACGGGTATGACAGTGTTTGGATGATAGAGATGGGACAGGTATGACAGTGTTTGGATGATAGAGATGGGACGGGTATGACAGTGTTTGGATGATAGAGATGGGACAGGTATGACAGTGTTTGGATGACAGAGATGGGATGGGTATGACAGTGTTTGGATGATAGAGATGGGATGGGTATGACAGTGTTTGGATGATAGAGATGGGATGGGTATGACAGTGTTTGGATTATATAGAGATGGGACGGGTATGACAGTGTTTGGATGATAGAGATGGGACGGGTATGACAGTGTTTGGATGATAGAGATGGGACGGGTATGACAGTGTTTGGATTATACAGAGATGGGATGGGTATGACAGTGTTTGGATTATACAGAGATGGGATGGGTATGACAGTGTTTGGATGATAGAGATGGGATGGGTATGACAGTGTTTGGATGATAGAGATGGGATGGGTATGACAGTGTTTGGATGATAGAGATGGGACGGGTATGACAGTGTTTGGATTATACAGAGATGGGATGTGTATGACAGTGTTTGGATGACAGAGATGGGACGGGTATGACAGTGTTTGGATTATACAGAGATGGGATAGGTATGACAGTGTTTGGATGATAGAGATGGGACGGGTATGACAGTGTTTGGATGATAGAGATGGGACGGGTATGACAGTGTTTGGATGATAGAGATGGGATGGGTATGACAGTGTTTGGATTATACAGAGATGGGACAGGTATGACAGTGTTTGGATGATAGAGATGGGACGGGTATGACAATGTTTGGATTATACAGAGATGGGACGGGTATGACAGTGTTTGGATTATACAGAGATGGGACAGGTATGACAGTGGTTGGATGATAGAGATGGGACGGGTATGACAGTGTTTGGATTATACAGAGATGGGACGGGTATGACAGTGTTTGGATTATACAGAGATGGGACGGGTATGACAGTGTTTGGATGATAGAGATGGGACAGGTATGACAGTGTTTGGATGATAGAGATGGGACGGGTATGACAGTGTTTGGATTATACAGAGATGGGATGGGTATGACAGTGTTTGGATGATAGAGATGGGATGGGTATGACAGTGTTTGGATTATACAGAGATGGGACGGGTATGACAGTGTTTGGATGATAGAGATGGGACGGGTATGACAGTGTTTGGATGATAGAGATGGGACGGGTATGACAGTGTTTGGATGATAGAGATGGGACGGGTATGACAGTGTTTGGATTATACAGAGATGGGACGGGTATGACAGTGTTTGGATGATAGAGATGGGACAGGTATGACAGTGTTTGGATTATACAGTGATGGGACGGGTATGACAGTGTTTGGATGATAGAGATGGGACGGGTATGACAGTGTTTGGATGATAGAGATGGGATGGGTATGACAGTGTTTGGATTATACAGAGATGGGATGGGTATGACAGTGTTTGGATGATAGAGATGGGACGGGTATGACAGTGTTTGGATTATACAGTGATGGGACGGGTATGACAGTGTTTGGATGATAGAGATGGGACGGGTATGACAGTGTTTGGATTATACAGTGATGGGACGGGTATGACAGTGTTTGGATGATAGAGATGGGACGGGTATGACAGTGTTTGGATGATAGAGATGGGATGGGTATGACAGTGTTTGGATTATACAGTGATGGGACGGGTATGACAGTGTTTGGATGATAGAGATGGGATGGGTATGACAGTGTTTGGATTATACAGAGATGGGATGGGTATGACAGTGTTTGGATTATACAGAGATGGGATGGGTATGACAGTGTTTGGATGATAGAGATGGGACGGATATGACAGTGTTTGGATTATACAGTGATGGGACGGGTATGACAGTGTTTGGATGATAGAGATGGGACGGGTATGACAGTGTTTGGATGATAGAGATGGGATGGGTATGACAGTGTTTGGATTATACAGAGATGGGACAGGTATGACAGTGTTTGGATGATAGAGATGGGACGGGTACGACAGTGTTTGGATTATACAGAGATGGGACAGGTATGACAGTGTTTGGATGATAGAGATGGGATGGGTATGACAGTGTTTGGATGATAGAGATGGGACGGGTATGACAGTGTTTGGATTATACAGAGATAGGACGGGTATGACAGTGTTTGGATGACAGAGATGGGACGGGTATGACAGTGTTTGGATGATAGAGATGGGACGGGTATGACAGTGTTTGGATTATACAGAGATGGGACGGGTATGACAGTGTTTGGATGATAGAGATGGGACGGGTATGACAGTGTTTGGATGATAGAGATGGGATGGGTATGACAGTGTTTGGATGATAGAGATGGGATGGGTATGACAGTGTTTGGATGATAGAGATGGGACGGGTATGACAGTGTTTGGATGATAGAGATGGGACGGGTATGACAGTGTTTGGATTATACAGAGATGGAACGGATATGACAGTGTTTGGATGATAGAGATGGGACGGGTATGACAGTGTTTGGATGATAGAGATGGGACGGGTATGACAGTGTTTGGATTATACAGAGATGGGATGGGTATGACAGTGTTTGGATGATAGAGTTGGGACGGGTATGACAGTGTTTGGATGATAGAGATGGGACAGGTATGACAGTGTTTGGATGATAGAGATGGGACAGGTATGACAGTGTTTGGATGATAGAGATGGGATGGGTATGACAGTGTTTGGATGACAGAGATGGGACGGGTATGACAGTGTTTGGATTATACATAGATGGGATGGGTATGACAGTGTTTGGATGATAGAGATGGGATGGGTATGACAGTGTTTGGATTATACAGAGATGGAATGGGTATGACAGTGTTTGGATGATAGAGATGGGACGGATATGACAGTGTTTGGATGATAGAGATGGTACGGGTATGACAGTGTTTGGATGATAGAGATGGGATGGGTATGACAGTGTTTGGATTATACAGAGATGGGACGGGTATGACAGTGTTTGGATGATAGAGATGGGACAGGTATGACAGTGTTTGGATGATAGAGATGGGACGGGTATGACAGTGTTTGGATTATACAGAGATGGGATGGGTATGACAGTGTTTGGATGATAGAGATGGGATGGGTATGACAGTGTTTGGATTATACAGAGATGGGACGGGTATGACAGTGTTTGGATGATAGAGATGGGACAGGTATTACAGTGTTTGGATGATAGAGATGGGACGGGTATGACAGTGTTTGGATTATACAGAGATGGGACGGGTATGACAGTGTTTGGTTGATAGAGATGGGACAGGTATGACAGTGTTTGGATGATAGAGATGGGACGGGTATGACAGTGTTTGGATGATAGAGATGGGACAGGTATGACAGTGTTTGGATGACAGAGATGGGATGGGTATGACAGTGTTTGGATGATAGAGATGGGATGGGTATGACAGTGTTTGGATGATAGAGATGGGATGGGTATGACAGTGTTTGGATTATATAGAGATGGGACGGGTATGACAGTGTTTGGATGATAGAGATGGGACGGGTATGACAGTGTTTGGATGATAGAGATGGGACGGGTATGACAGTGTTTGGATTATACAGAGATGGGATGGGTATGACAGTGTTTGGATTATACAGAGATGGGATGGGTATGACAGTGTTTGGATGATAGAGATGGGATGGGTATGACAGTGTTTGGATGATAGAGATGGGATGGGTATGACAGTGTTTGGATGATAGAGATGGGACGGGTATGACAGTGTTTGGATTATACAGAGATGGGATGTGTATGACAGTGTTTGGATGACAGAGATGGGACGGGTATGCAGTGTTTGGATTATACAGAGATGGGATAGGTATGACAGTGTTTGGATGATAGAGATGGGACGGGTATGACAGTGTTTGGATGATAGAGATGGGACGGGTATGACAGTGTTTGGATGATAGAGATGGGATGGGTATGACAGTGTTTGGATTATACAGAGATGGGACAGGTATGACAGTGTTTGGATGATAGAGATGGGACGGGTATGACAGTGTTTGGATTATACAGAGATGGGACGGGTATGACAGTGTTTGGATTATACAGAGATGGGACAGGTATGACAGTGGTTGGATGATAGAGATGGGACGGGTATGACAGTGTTTGGATTATACAGAGATGGGACGGGTATGACAGTGTTTGGATTATACAGAGATGGGACGGGTATGACAGTGTTTGGATGATAGAGATGGGACAGGTATGACAGTGTTTGGATGATAGAGATGGGACGGGTATGACAGTGTTTGGATTATACAGAGATGGGATGGGTATGACAGTGTTTGGATGATAGAGATGGGATGGGTATGACAGTGTTTGGATTATACAGAGATGGGACGGGTATGACAGTGTTTGGATGATAGAGATGGGACGGGTATGACAGTGTTTGGATTATACAGTGATGGGACGGGTATGACAGTGTTTGGATGATAGAGATGGGACGGGTATGACAGTGTTTGGATGATAGAGATGGGATGGGTATGACAGTGTTTGGATTATACAGAGATGGGATGGGTATGACAGTGTTTGGATGATAGAGATGGGACGGGTATGACAGTGTTTGGATTATACAGTGATGGGACGGGTATGACAGTGTTTGGATGATAGAGATGGGACGGGTATGACAGTGTTTGGATTATACAGTGATGGGACGGGTATGACAGTGTTTGGATGATAGAGATGGGACGGGTATGACAGTGTTTGGATGATAGAGATGGGATGGGTATGACAGTGTTTGGATTATACAGTGATGGGACGGGTATGACAGTGTTTGGATGATAGAGATGGGATGGGTATGACAGTGTTTGGATTATACAGAGATGGGATGGGTATGACAGTGTTTGGATTATACAGAGATGGGATGGGTATGACAGTGTTTGGATGATAGAGATGGGACGGATATGACAGTGTTTGGATTATACAGTGATGGGACGGGTATGACAGTGTTTGGATGATAGAGATGGGACGGGTATGACAGTGTTTGGATGATAGAGATGGGATGGGTATGACAGTGTTTGGATTATACAGAGATGGGACAGGTATGACAGTGTTTGGATGATAGAGATGGGACGGGTACGACAGTGTTTGGATTATACAGAGATGGGACAGGTATGACAGTGTTTGGATGATAGAGATGGGATGGGTATGACAGTGTTTGGATGATAGAGATGGGACGGGTATGACAGTGTTTGGATTATACAGAGATAGGACGGGTATGACAGTGTTTGGATGACAGAGATGGGACGGGTATGACAGTGTTTGGATGATAGAGATGGGACGGGTATGACAGTGTTTGGATTATACAGAGATGGGACGGGTATGACAGTGTTTGGATGATAGAGATGGGACGGGTATGACAGTGTTTGGATGATAGAGATGGGATGGGTATGACAGTGTTTGGATGATCGAGATGGGATGGGTATGACAGTGTTTGGATGATAGAGATGGGACGGGTATGACAGTGTTTGGATGATAGAGATGGGACGGGTATGACAGTGTTTGGATTATACAGAGATGGAACGGATATGACAGTGTTTGGATGATAGAGATGGGACGGGTATGACAGTGTTTGGATGATAGAGATGGGACGGGTATGACAGTGTTTGGATTATACAGAGATGGGATGGGTATGACAGTGTTTGGATGATAGAGTTGGGACGGGTATGACAGTGTTTGGATGATAGAGATGGGACAGGTATGACAGTGTTTGGATGATAGAGATGGGACAGGTATGACAGTGTTTGGATGATAGAGATGGGATGGGTATGACAGTGTTTGGATGACAGAGATGGGACGGGTATGACAGTGTTTGGATTATACATAGATGGGATGGGTATGACAGTGTTTGGATGATAGAGATGGGATGGGTATGACAGTGTTTGGATTATACAGAGATGGAATGGGTATGACAGTGTTTGGATGATAGAGATGGGACGGATATGACAGTGTTTGGATGATAGAGATGGTACGGGTATGACAGTGTTTGGATGATAGAGATGGGATGGGTATGACAGTGTTTGGATTATACAGAGATGGGACGGGTATGACAGTGTTTGGATGATAGAGATGGGACAGGTATGACAGTGTTTGGATGATAGAGATGGGACGGGTATGACAGTGTTTGGATTATACAGAGATGGGATGGGTATGACAGTGTTTGGATGATAGAGATGGGATGGGTATGACAGTGTTTGGATTATACAGAGATGGGACGGGTATGACAGTGTTTGGATGATAGAGATGGGACAGGTATTACAGTGTTTGGATGATAGAGATGGGACGGGTATGACAGTGTTTGGATTATACAGAGATGGGACGGGTATGACAGTGTTTGGATGATAGAGATGGGACAGGTATGACAGTGTTTGGATGATAGAGATGGGACGGGTATGACAGTGTTTGGATGATAGAGATGGGACAGGTATGACAGTGTTTGGATGACAGAGATGGGATGGGTATGACAGTGTTTGGATGATAGAGATGGGATGGGTATGACAGTGTTTGGATGATAGAGATGGGATGGGTATGACAGTGTTTGGATTATATAGAGATGGGACGGATATGACAGTGTTTGGATGATAGAGATGGGACGGGTATGACAGTGTTTGGATGATAGAGATGGGACGGGTATGACAGTGTTTGGATTATACAGAGATGGGATGGGTATGACAGTGTTTGGATTATACAGAGATGGGATGGGTATGACAGTGTTTGGATGATAGAGATGGGATGGGTATGACAGTGTTTGGATGATAGAGATGGGATGGGTATGACAGTGTTTGGATGATAGAGATGGGACGGGTATGACAGTGTTTGGATTATACAGAGATGGGATGTGTATGACAGTGTTTGGATGACAGAGATGGGACGGGTATGACAGTGTTTGGATTATACAGAGATGGGATAGGTATGACAGTGTTTGGATGATAGAGATGGGACGGGTATGACAGTGTTTGGATGATAGAGATGGGACGGGTATGACAGTGTTTGGATGATAGAGATGGGATGGGTATGACAGTGTTTGGATTATACAGAGATGGGACAGGTATGACAGTGTTTGGATGATAGAGATGGGACGGGTATGACAGTGTTTGGATTATACAGAGATGGGACGGGTATGACAGTGTTTGGATTATACAGAGATGGGACAGGTATGACAGTGGTTGGATGATAGAGATGGGACGGGTATGACAGTGTTTGGATTATACAGAGATGGGACGGGTATGACAGTGTTTGGATTATACAGAGATGGGACGGGTATGACAGTGTTTGGATGATAGAGATGGGACAGGTATGACAGTGTTTGGATGATAGAGATGGGACGGGTATGACAGTGTTTGGATTATACAGAGATGGGATGGGTATGACAGTGTTTGGATGATAGAGATGGGATGGGTATGACAGTGTTTGGATTATACAGAGATGGGACGGGTATGACAGTGTTTGGATGATAGAGATGGGACGGGTATGACAGTGTTTGGATGATAGAGATGGGACGGGTATGACAGTGTTTGGATGATAGAGATGGGACGGGTATGACAGTGTTTGGATTATACAGAGATGGGACGGGTATGACAGTGTTTGGATGATAGAGATGGGACGGGTATGACAGTGTTTGGATTATACAGTGATGGGACGGGTATGACAGTGTTTGGATGATAGAGATGGGACGGGTATGACAGTGTTTGGATGATAGAGATGGGATGGGTATGACAGTGTTTGGATTATACAGAGATGGGATGGGTATGACAGTGTTTGGATGATAGAGATGGGACGGGTATGACAGTGTTTGGATTATACAGTGATGGGACGGGTATGACAGTGTTTGGATGATAGAGATGGGACGGGTATGACAGTGTTTGGATTATACAGTGATGGGACGGGTATGACAGTGTTTGGATGATAGAGATGGGACGGGTATGACAGTGTTTGGATGATAGAGATGGGATGGGTATGACAGTGTTTGGATTATACAGTGATGGGACGGGTATGACAGTGTTTGGATGATAGAGATGGGATGGGTATGACAGTGTTTGGATTATACAGAGATGGGATGGGTATGACAGTGTTTGGATTATACAGAGATGGGATGGGTATGACAGTGTTTGGATGATAGAGATGGGACGGATATGACAGTGTTTGGATTATACAGTGATGGGACGGGTATGACAGTGTTTGGATGATAGAGATGGGACGGGTATGACAGTGTTTGGATGATAGAGATGGGATGGGTATGACAGTGTTTGGATTATACAGAGATGGGACAGGTATGACAGTGTTTGGATGATAGAGATGGGACGGGTACGACAGTGTTTGGATTATACAGAGATGGGACAGGTATGACAGTGTTTGGATGATAGAGATGGGATGGGTATGACAGTGTTTGGATGATAGAGATGGGACGGGTATGACAGTGTTTGGATTATACAGAGATGGGACGGGTATGACAGTGTTTGGATGACAGAGATGGGACGGGTATGACAGTGTTTGGATGATAGAGATGGGACGGGTATGACAGTGTTTGGATTATACAGAGATGGGACGGGTATGACAGTGTTTGGATGATAGAGATGGGACGGGTATGACAGTGTTTGGATGATAGAGATGGGATGGGTATGACAGTGTTTGGATGATAGAGATGGGACGGGTATGACAGTGTTTGGATGATAGAGATGGGACGGGTATGACAGTGTTTGGATTATACAGAGATGGAACGGATATGACAGTGTTTGGATGATAGAGATGGGACGGGTATGACAGTGTTTGGATGATAGAGATGGGACGGGTATGACAGTGTTTGGATTATACAGAGATGGGATGGGTATGACAGTGTTTGGATGATAGAGTTGGGACGGGTATGACAGTGTTTGGATGATAGAGATGGGACGGGTATGACAGTGTTTGGATGATAGAGATGGGACGGGTATGACAGTGTTTGGATTATACAGAGATGGGATGGGTATGACAGTGTTTGGATGATAGAGATGGGACGGGTATGACAGTGTTTGGATGATAGAGATGGGACGGGTATGACAGTGTTTGGATGATAGAGATGGGATGGGTATGACAGTGTTTGGATGATAGAGATGGGACGGGTATGACAGTGTTTGGATGATAGAGATGGGACGGGTATGACAGTGTTTGGATGATAGAGATGGGATGGGTATGACAGTGTTTGGATTATACAGAGATGGAACGGATATGACAGTGTTTGGATGATAGAGATGGGACGGGTATGACAGTGTTTGGATGATAGAGATGGGACGGATATGACAGTGTTTGGATGATAGAGATGAGACGGATATGACAGTGTTTGGATTATACAGAGATGGGACGGGTATGACAGTGTTTGGATGACAGAGATGGGACGGGTATGACAGTGATTGGATGATAGAGATGGGACGGGTATGACAGTGTTTGGATGATAGAGATGGGACGGGTATGACAGTGTTTGGATGATAGAGATGGGATGGGTATGACAGTGTTTGGATGATAGAGATGGGACGGGTATGACAGTGTTTGGATTATACAGAGATGGGACGGGTATGACAGTGTTTGGATTATACAGAGATGGGACGGGTATGACAGTGTTTGGATGATAGAGATGGGACGGGTATGACAGTGTTTGGATTATAAAGATGGGACGGGTAACACAGTGTTTGGATTATACAGAGATGGGATGGGTATGACAGTGTTTGGATGATAGAGATGGGACGGGTATGACAGTGTTTGGATGATAGAGATGGGATGGGTATGACAGTGTTTGGATTATACAGAGATGGGACGGGTATGACAGTGTTTGGATGATAGAGATGGGACGGGTATGACAGTGTTTGGATTATACAGAGATGGGACGGGTATGACAGTGTTTGGATGATAGAGATGGGACGGGTATGACAGTGTTTGGAAGATAGAGATGGGACGGGTATGACAGTGTTTGGAATATACAGAGATGGGACGGTTATGACAGTGTTTGGATGATAGAGATGGGACGGGTATGACAGTGTTTGGATTATACAGTGATGGGATGGGTATGACAGTGTTTGGATTATACAGTGATGGGATGGGTATGACAGTGTTTGGATTATAGAGATGGGACGGGTATGACAGTGTTTGGATGATAGAGATGGGATGGGTATGTCAGTGTTTGGATGACAGAGATGGGACGGGTATGACTGTGTTTGGATGATAGAGATGGGATGGGTATGACAGTGTTTGGATGATAGACATGGGATGGGTATGACAGTGTTTGGATTATAGAGATGGGACGGGTATGACAGTGTTTGGATGATAGAGATGTGACGGGTATGACAGTGTTTGGATGATAGAGATGGGATGGGTATGACAGTGTTTGGATTATACAGGGATGGGACGGGTATGACAGTGTTTGGATGATAGAGATGGGACGGGTATGACAGTGTTTGGATGATAGAGATGGGATGGGTATGACAGTGTTTGGATTATACAGAGATGGGACGGGTATGACAGTGTTTGGATGATAGAGATGGGACAGGTATGACAGTGTTTGGATGATAGAGATGGGACGGGTATGACAGTGTTTGGATTATACAGAGATGGGATGGGTATGACAGTGTTTGGATGATAGAGATGGGATGGGTATGACAGTGTTTGGATTATACAGAGATGGGACGGGTATGACAGTGTTTGGATGATAGAGATGGGACAGGTATGACAGTGTTTGGATGATAGAGATGGGACGGGTATGACAGTGTTTGGATTATACAGAGGTGGGACGGGTATGACAGTGTTTGGATGATAGAGATGGGACAGGTATGACAGTGTTTGGATGATAGAGATGGGACGGGTATGACAGTGTTTGGATGATAGAGATGGGACAGGTATGACAGTGTTTGGATGACAGAGATGGGATGGGTATGACAGTGTTTGGATGATAGAGATGGGATGGGTATGACAGTGTTTGGATGATAGAGATGGGATGGGTATGACAGTGTTTGGATTATATAGAGATGGGACGGGTATGACAGTGTTTGGATGATAGAGATGGGACGGGTATGACAGTGTTTGGATGATAGAGATGGGACGGGTATGACAGTGTTTGGATTATACAGAGATGGGATGGGTATGACAGTGTTTGGATTATACAGAGATGGGATGGGTATGACAGTGTTTGGATGATAGAGATGGGATGGGTATGACAGTGTTTGGATGATAGAGATGGGATGGGTATGACAGTGTTTGGATGATAGAGATGGGACGGGTATGACAGTGTTTGGATTATACAGAGATGGGATGTGTATGACAGTGTTTGGATGACAGAGATGGGACGGGTATGACAGTGTTTGGATTATACAGAGATGGGATAGGTATGACAGTGTTTGGATGATAGAGATGGGACGGGTATGACAGTGTTTGGATGATAGAGATGGGACGGGTATGACAGTGTTTGGATGATAGAGATGGGATGGGTATGACAGTGTTTGGATTATACAGAGATGGGACAGGTATGACAGTGTTTGGATGATAGAGATGGGACGGGTATGACAGTGTTTGGATTATACAGAGATGGGACGGGTATGACAGTGTTTGGATTATACAGAGATGGGACAGGTATGACAGTGGTTGGATGATAGAGATGGGACGGGTATGACAGTGTTTGGATTATACAGAGATGGGACGGGTATGACAGTGTTTGGATTATACAGAGATGGGACGGGTATGACAGTGTTTGGATGATAGAGATGGGACAGGTATGACAGTGTTTGGATGATAGAGATGGGACGGGTATGACAGTGTTTGGATTATACAGAGATGGGATGGGTATGACAGTGTTTGGATGATAGAGATAGGATGGGTATGACAGTGTTTGGATTATACAGAGATGGGACGGGTATGACAGTGTTTGGATGATAGAGATGGGACGGGTATGACAGTGTTTGGATGATAGAGATGGGACGGGTATGACAGTGTTTGGATGATAGAGATGGGACGGGTATGACAGTGTTTGGATTATACAGAGATGGGACGGGTATGACAGTGTTTGGATGATAGAGATGGGACGGGTATGATAGTGTTTGGATTATACAGTGATGGGACGGGTATGACAGTGTTTGGATGATAGAGATGGGACGGGTATGACAGTGTTTGGATGATAGAGATGGGATGGGTATGACAGTGTTTGGATTATACAGAGATGGGATGGGTATGACAGTGTTTGGATGATAGAGATGGGACGGGTATGACAGTGTTTGGATTATACAGTGATGGGACGGGTATGACAGTGTTTGGATGATAGAGATGGGACGGGTATGACAGTGTTTGGATTATACAGTGATGGGACGGGTATGACAGTGTTTGGATGATAGAGATGGGACGGGTATGACAGTGTTTGGATGATAGAGATGGGATTGGTATGACAGTGTTTGGATTATACAGTGATGGGACGGGTATGACAGTGTTTGGATGATAGAGATGGGATGGGTATGACAGTGTTTGGATTATACAGAGATGGGATGGGTATGACAGTGTTTGGATTATACAGAGATGGGATGGGTATGACAGTGTTTGGATGATAGAGATGGGACGGATATGACAGTGTTTGGATTATACAGTGATGGGACGGGTATGACAGTGTTTGGATGATAGAGATGGGACGGGTATGACAGTGTTTGGATGATAGAGATGGGATGGGTATGACAGTGTTTGGATTATACAGAGATGGGACAGGTATGACAGTGTTTGGATGATAGAGATGGGACGGGTACGACAGTGTTTGGATTATACAGAGATGGGACAGGTATGACAGTGTTTGGATGATAGAGATGGGACGGGTATGACAGTGTTTGGATTATACAGAGATGGGACGGGTATGACAGTGTTTGGATGACAGAGATGGGACGGGTATGACAGTGTTTGGATGATAGAGATGGGACGGGTATGACAGTGTTTGGATTATACAGAGATGGGACGGTTATGACAGTGTTTGGATGATAGAGATGGGACGGGTATGACAGTGTTTGGATGATAGAGATGGGATGGGTATGACAGTGTTTGGATGATAGAGATGGGATGGGTATGACAGTGTTTGGATGATAGAGATGGGACGGGTATGACAGTGTTTGGATGATAGAGATGGGACGGGTATGACAGTGTTTGGATTATACAGAGATGGAACGGATATGACAGTGTTTGGATGATAGAGATGGGACGGGTATGACAGTGTTTGGATGATAGAGATGGGACGGGTATGACAGTGTTTGGATTATACAGAGATGGGATGGGTATGACAGTGTTTGGATGATAGAGTTGGGACGGGTATGACAGTGTTTGGATGATAGAGATGGGACGGGTATGACAGTGTTTGGATGATAGAGATGGGACGGGTATGACAGTGTTTGGATGATAGAGATGGGATGGGTATGACAGTGTTTGGATTATACAGAGATGGAACGGATATGACAGTGTTTGGATGATAGAGATGGGACGGGTATGACAGTGTTTGGATGATAGAGATGGGACGGATATGACAGTGTTTGGATGGTAGAGATGAGACGGATATGACAGTGTTTGGATTATACAGAGATGGGACGGGTATGACAGTGTTTGGATGACAGAGATGGGACGGGTATGACAGTGATTGGATGATAGAGATGGGACGGGTATGACAGTGTTTGGATGATAGAGATGGGACGGGTATGACAGTGTTTGGATGATAGAGATGGGATGGGTATGACAGTGTTTGGATGATAGAGATGGGACGGGTATGACAGTGTTTGGATTATACAGAGATGGGACGGGTATGACAGTGTTTGGATTATACAGAGATGGGACGGGTATGACAGTGTTTGGATGATAGAGATGGGACGGGTATGACAGTGTTTGGATTATAAAGATGGGACGGGTAACACAGTGTTTGGATTATACAGAGATGGGATGGGTATGACAGTGTTTGGATGATAGAGATGGGACGGGTATGACAGTGTTTGGATGATAGAGATGGGATGGGTATGACAGTGTTTGGATTATACAGAGATGGGACGGGTATGACAGTGTTTGGATGATAGAGATGGGACGGGTATGACAGTGTTTGGATTATACAGAGATGGGACGGGTATGACAGTGTTTGGATGATAGAGATGGGACGGGTATGACAGTGTTTGGAAGATAGAGATGGGACGGGTATGACAGTGTTTGGATTATACAGAGATGGGACGGGTATGACAGTGTTTGGATGATAGAGATGGGACGGGTATGACAGTGTTTGGATTATACAGTGATGGGATGGGTATGACAGTGTTTGGATTATACAGTGATGGGATGGGTATGACAGTGTTTGGATTATAGAGATGGGACGGGTATGACAGTGTTTGGATGATAGAGATGGGATGGGTATGTCAGTGTTTGGATGACAGAGATGGGACGGGTATGACAGTGTTTGGATGATAGAGATGGGATGGGTATGACAGTGTTTGGATGATAGACATGGGATGGGTATGACAGTGTTTGGATTATAGAGATGGGACGGGTATGACAGTGTTTGGATGATAGAGATGTGACGGGTATGACAGTGTTTGGATGATAGAGATGGGATGGGTATGACAGTGTTTGGATTATACAGGGATGGGACGGGTATGACAGTGTTTGGATGATAGAGATGGGACGGGTATGACAGTGTTTGGATGATAGAGATGGGACGGGTATGACAGTGTTTGGATTATACAGAGATGGGATGGGTATGACAGTGTTTGGATGATAGAGATGGGACGGGTATGACAGTGTTTGGATGATAGAGATGGGATGGGTATGACAGTGTTTGGATGATAGAGATGGGACGGGTATGACAGTGTTTGGATTATACAGAGATGGGACGGGTATGACAGTGTTTGGATTATACAGAGATGGGACGGGTATGACAGTGTTTGGATTATACAGAGATGGGATGGGTATGACAGTGTTTGGATTATACAGTGATGGGACGGGTATGACAGTGTTTGGATGATAGAGATGGGATGGGTATGACAGTGTTTGGATGATAAAGATGGGACGGGTATGACAGTGTTTGGATTATACAGAGATGGGATGGGTATGACAGTGTTTGGATGATAGAGATGGGACGGGTATGACAGTGTTTGGATGACAGAGATGGGATGGGTATGACAGTGTTTGGATTATACAGAGATGGGATGGGTATGACAGTGTTTGGATGATAGAGATGGGACGGGTATGACAGTGTTTGGATTATACAGAGATGGGACGGGTATGACAGTGTTTGGATTATACAGAGATGGGACGGGTATGACAGTGTTTGGATTATACAGAGATGGGACGGGTATGACAGTGTTTGGATTATACAGAGATGGGACGGGTATGACAGTGTTTGGATTATACAGAGATGGGATGGGTATGACAGTGTTTGGATTATACAGAGATGGGATGGGTATGACTGTTTGGATGATAGAGATGGGATGGGTATGACAGTGTTTGGATTATACAGAGATGGGATGGGTATGACAGTGTTTGGATTATACAGAGATGGGACGGGTATGACAGTGTTTGGATGATAGAGATGGGATGGGTATGACAGTGTTTGGATTATACAGTGATGGGACGGGTATGACAGTGTTTGGATGACAGAGATGGGACGGGTATGACAGTGTTTGGATTATACAGAGATGGGACGGGTATGACAGTGTTTGGATTATAAAGAGATGGGACGGGTATGACAGTGTTTGGATTATACAGAGATGGGACGGGTATGACAGTGTTTGGATTATACAGAGATGGGACGGGTATGACAGTGTTTGGATTATACAGTGATGGGACGGGTATGACAGTGTTTGGATGATAGAGATGGGATGGGTATGACAGTGTTTGGATTATACAGAGATGGGATGGGTATGACAGTGTTTGGATTATACAGAGATGGGACGGGTATGACAGTGTTTGGATTATACAGAGATGGGATGGGTATGACAGTGTTTGGATGATAGAGATGGGCCGGATATGACAGTGTTTGGATGATAGAGATGGGACGGGTATGACAGTGTTTGGATGATAGAGATGGGACGGGTATGACAGTGTTTGGATGATAGAGATGGGACGGGTATGACAGTGTTTGGATGATAGAGATGGGATGGGTATCACAGTGTTTGGATGATAGAGATGGGACGGGTATGACAGTGTTTGGATTATACAGAGATGGGACGGGTATGACAGTGTTTGGATTATACAGAGATGGGATGGGTATGACAGTGTTTCGATTATACAGAGATGGGATGGGTATGACAGTGTTTGGATGATAAAGATGGGACGGGTATGACAGTGTTTGGATTATACAGAGATGGGATGGGTATGACAGTGTTTGGATGATAGAGATGGGACGGGTATGACAGTGTTTGGATTATACAGAGATGGGATGGGTATGACAGTGTTTGGATGATAGAGATGGGATGGGTATGACAGTGTTTGGATTATACAGAGATGGGACGGGTATGACAGTGTTTGGATGATAGAGATGGGACGGGTATGACAGTGTTTGGATGATAGAGATGGGACGGGTATGACAGTGTTTGGATTATACAGAGATGGGACGGGTATGACAGTGTTTGGATGATAGAGATGGGACGGGTATGACAGTGTTTGGATTATACAGAGATGGGACGGGTATGACAGTGTTTGGATGATAGAGATGGGACGGGTATGACAGTGTTTGGATGATAGAGATGGGATGGGTATGACAGTGTTTGGATTATACAGAGATGGGACGGGTATGACAGTGTTTGGATGATAGAGATGGGACGGGTATGACAGTGTTTGGATTATACAGAGATGGGACGGGTATGACAGTGTTTGGATGATAGAGATGGGACGGGTATGACAGTGTTTGGATTATACAGAGATGGGACGGGTATGACAGTGTTTGGATGATAGAGATGGGACGGGTATGACAGTGTTTGGATGATAGAGATGGGATGGGTATGACTGTGTTTGGATTATACAGAGATGGGACGGGTATGACAGTGTTTGGATGATAGAGAGATGGGACGGGTATGACAGTGTTTGGATTATACAGAGATGGGACGGGTATGACAGTGTTTGGATGATAGAGATGGGACGGGTATGACAGTGTTTGGATGATAGAGATGGGACGGGTATGACAGTGTTTGGATGATAGAGATGGGATGGGTATGACAGTGTTTGGATTATACAGACATGGGACGGGTATGACAGTGTTTGGATGATAGAGATGGGACGGGTATGACAGTGTTTGGATTATACAGAGATGGGACGGGTATGACAGTGTTCGGATGATAGAGATGGGATGGGTATGACAGTGTTTGGATGATAGAGATGGGACGGGTATGACAGTGTTTGGATGATAGAGATGGGACGGGTATGACAGTGTTTGGATGATAGAGATGGGACGGGTATGACAGTGTTTGGATGATAGAGATGGGACGCGTATGACAGTGTTTGGATTATACAGAGATGGGACGGGTATGACAGTGTTTGGATGATAGAGATGGGACGGCTATGATAGTGTTTGGATGATAGAGATGGGATGGGTATGACAGTGTTTGGATGATAGAGATGGGACGGGTATGACAGTGTTTGGATTATACAGAGATGGGACGGGTATGACAGTGTTTGGATGATAGAGATGGGACGGGTATGATAGTGTTTGGATGATAGAGATGGGATGGGTATGACAGTGTTTGGATGATAGAGATGGGACGGGTATGACAGTGTTTGGATTATACAGAGATGGGACGGGTATGACAGTGTTTGGATGATAGAGATGGGACGGGTATGACAGTGTTTGGATTATACAGAGATGGGATGGGTATGACAGTGTTTGGATGATAGAGATGGGACGGGTATGATAGTGTTTGGATGATAGAGATGGGACGGGTATGACAGTGTCTGGATTATACAGAGATGGTACGGGTATGACAGTGTTTGGATGATACAGAGATGGGACGGGTATGACAGTGTTTGGATTATACAGAGATGGGACGGGTATGACAGTGTTTGGATGATAGAGATGGGATGGGTATGACAGTGTTTGGATGATAGAGATGGGACGGGTATGACAGTGTTTGGATGATAGAGATGGGATGGGTATGACAGTGTTTGGATGATAGAGATGGGACGGGTATGACAGTGTCTGGATTATACAGAGATGGGACGGGTATGACAGTGTTTGGATGATAGAGATGGGACGGGTATGATAGTGTTTGGATGACAGAGATGGGATGGGTATGATAGTGTTTGGATGATAGAGATGTGACGGGTACGACAGTGTTTGGATGATAGAGATGGGATGGGTATGACAGTGTTTGGATTATACAGAGATGGGACGGGTATGACAGTGTTTGGATGATAGAGATGGGACGGGTATGACATTGTTTGGATTATACAGAGATGGGACGGGTATGACAGTGTTTGGATGATAGAGATGGGACGGGTATGACAGTGTTTGGATTATACAGAGATGGGACGGGTATGACAGTGTTTTGATTATACAGAGATGGGACGGGTATGACAGTGTTTGGATTATACAGAGATGGGACGGGTATGACAGTGTTTGTATTATACAGAGATGGGACGGGTATGACAGTGTTTGGATTATACAGAGACGGATGAGTATGACAGTGTTTGGATTATACAAAAATGGGACAGGTATGACAGTGTTTGGATTATACAGAGATGGGACGGGTATGACAGTGTTTGGATTATACAGAGATGGGACGGGTATGACAGTGTTTGGATGACAGAGATGGGACGGGTATGACAGTGTTTGGATGACAGAGATGGGACGGGTATGACAGTGTTTGGATGATAGAGATGGGACGGGTATGACAGTGTTTGGATTATACAGAGATGGGACGGATATGACAGTGTTTGGATGATAGAGATGGCACGGGTATGACAGTGTTTGGATGACAGAGATTTGACGGGTAAGACAGTGTTTGGATTATACAGTGATGGGATGGGTATGACAGTGTTTGGAATATAGAGATGGGACGGGTATGACAGTGTTTGGATGACAGAGATGGGATGGGTATGACAGTGTTTGGATGACAGAGATGGGATGGGTAGGACAGTGTTTGGATTATACTGTGATGGGATGGGTATGACAGTGTTTGGATTATACAGTGATGGGATGGGTATGACAGTGTTTGGATTATACAGTGATGGGACGGGTATGACAGTGTTTGGATTATACAGTGATGGGACGGGTATGACAGTGTTTGGATTATACAGTGATGGGACGGGTATGACAGTGTTTGGATTATACAATGATGGGATGGGTATGACAGTGTTTGGATTATACAGTGATGGGATGGGTATGACAGTGTTTGGATTATACAGAGATGGGATGGGTATGACAGTGTTTGGATTATACAGTGATGGGACGGGTACGACAGTGTTTGGATTATACAGTGATGGGATGGGTATGACAGTGTTTGGATGACAGAGATGGGACGGGTATGACAGTGTTTGGATGACAGAGATGGGATGGGTATGACAGTGTTTGGATGACAGAGATGGGATGGGTATGACAGTGTTTGGATTATACAGTGATGGGATGGGTATGACAGTGTTTGGATTATAGAGATGGGACGGGTATGACAGTGTTTGGATGGCAGAGATGGGATGGGTATGACAGTGTTTGGATTATACAGTGATGGGATGGGTATGACAGTGTTTGGATTATAGAGATGGGACGGGTATGACAGTGTTTGGATGATAGAGATGGGACGGGTATGACAGTGTTTGGATGATAAAGATGGGACAGGTATGACAGTGTTTGGATGACAGAGATGGGACGGGTATGACAGTGTTTGGATGACAGAGATGGGATGGGTATGACAGTGTTTGGATTATACAGAGATGGGACGGGTATGACAGTGTTTGGATGATAGAGATGGGACGGGTATGACAGTGTTTGGATTATACAGAGATGGGACGGGTATGACAGTGTTTGGATGATAAAGATGGGACGGGTATGACAGTGTTTGGATGACAGAGATGGGACGGGTATGACAGTGTTTGGATGATAAAGATGGGACGGGTATGACAGTGTTTGGATGACAGAGATGGGACGGGTATGACATTGTTTGGATTATACAGAGATGGGACGGGTATGACAGTGTTTGGATGACAGAGATGGGACGGGTATGACAGTGCTTGGATGACAGAGATGGGATGGGTATGACAGTGTTTGGATTATACAGAGATGGGACGGGTATGACAGTGTTTGGATGACAGAGATGGGACGGGTATGACAGTGTTTGGATGATAGAGATGGGACGGGTATGACAGTGTTTGGATGATAGAGATGGGACGGGTATGACAGTGCTTGGATGACAGAGATGGGATGGGTATGACAGTGTTTGGATTATACAGAGATGGGACGGGTATGACAGTGTTTGGATGACAGAGATGGGACGGGTATGACAGTGTTTGGATGATAGAGATGGGACGGGTATGACAGTGTTTGGATGATAGAGATGGGACGGGTATGACAGTGTTTGGATGACAGAGATGGGAAGGGTATGACAGTGTTTGGATTATACAGAGATGGGACGGGTATGACAGTGTTTGGATGACAGAGATGGGACAGGTATGACAGTGTTTGGATGACAGAGATGGGATGGGTATGACAGTGTTTGGATTATACAGAGATGGGACGGGCATGACAGTGTTTGGATGATAGAGATGGGACGGGTATGACAGTTTTTGGATTATACAGAGATGGGACGGGTATGACAGTGTTTGGATGATAAAGATGGGACGGGTATGACAGTGTTTGGATGACAGAGATGGGACGGGTATGACAGTGTTTGGATGATAAAGATGGGACGGGTATGACAGTGTTTGGATGACAGAGATGGGACGGGTATGACAGTGTTTGGATTATACAGAGATGGGACGGGTATGACAGTGTTTGGATGATAAAGATGGGACGGGTATGACAGTGTTTGGATGATAAAGATGGGACGGGTATGACAGTGTTTGGATGACAGAGATGGGACGGGTATGACAGTGTTTGGATGATAAAGATGGGACGGGTATGAAAGTGTTTGGATGACAGAGATGGGACGGGTATGACAGTGTTTGGATTATACAGAGATGGGACGAGTATGACAGTGTTTGTTTTATACAGAGATGGGACGGGTATGACAGTGTTTTGATGACAGAGATGGGACGGGTATGACAGTGTTTGGATGATACAGATGGGACGGGTATGACAGTGTTTGGATGACAGAGATGGGACGGGTATGACAGTGTTTGGATGATAGAGATGGGACGGGTATGACAGTGTTTGGATTATACAGAGATGGGACGGGTATGACAGTGTTTGGATTATACAGAGATGGGACGGGTACGACAGTGTTTGGATTATACAGAGATGGGACGGGTATGACAGTGTTTGGATGATAGAGATGGGACGGGTATGACAGTGTTTGGATTATACAGAGATGGGACGGGTATGACAGTGTTTGGATTATACAGAGATGGGACGGGTACGACAGTGGTTGGATTATACAGAGATGGGATGGGTATGACAGTGTTTGGATGATAGAGATGGGATGGGTATGACAGTGTTTGGATTATACAGAGATGGGACGGGTATGACAGTGTTTGGATTATACAGAGATGGGACGGGTATGACAGTGTTTAGAGGATAGAGATGGGACGGGTATGACAGTGTTTGGATTATACAGAGATGGGACGGGTATGACAGTGTTTGGATTATACAGAGATGGGACGGGTATGACAGTGTTTAGAGGATAGAGATGGGACGGGTATGACAGTGTTTGGATGATAGAGATGAGACGGGTATGACAGTGTTTGGATGATAGAGATGGGACGGGTATGACAGTGTTTGGATGATAGAGATGGGATGGGTATGACAGTGTTTGGATTATACAGAGATGGGACAGGTATGACAGTGCTTGGATTATACAGAGATGGGACGGGTATGACAGTGTTTGGATTATACAGAGATGGGACGGGTATGACAGTGTTTGGATTATACAGAGATGGGACAGGTATGACAGTGCTTGGATTATACAGAGATGGGACGGGTATGACAGTGTTTGGATGATAGAGATGGGACGGGTATGACAGTGTTTGGATGACAGAGATGGGACGGGTATGACAGTGTTTGGATGATAGAGATGGGACGGGTATGACAGTGTTTGGATGATAGAGATGGGACGGGTATGACAGTGTTTGGATGATAGAGATGGGACGGGTATGACAGTGTTTGGATTATACAGAGATGGGACGGGTATGACAGTGTTTGGATGATAGAGATGGGACGGGTATGACAGTGTTTGGATTATACAGAGATGGGACGGGTATGACAGTGTTTGGATGATAGAGATGGGACGGGTATGACAGTGTTTGGATGATAGAGATGGGACGGGTATGACAGTGTTTGGATGACAGAGATGGGACGGGTATGACAGTGTTTGGATGATAGAGATGGGACGGGTATGACAGTGTTTGGATGATAGAGATGGGATGGGTATGACAGTGTTTGGATGATAGAGATGGGACAGGTATGACAGTGTTTGGATTATACAGTGATGGGACGGGTATGACAGTGTTTGGATGATAGAGATGGGACGGGTATGACAGTGTTTGGATTATACTGTGATGGGACGGGTATGACAGTGTTTGGATGATAGAGATGGGACGGGTATGACAGTGTTTGGATTATACAGAGATGGGACGGGTATGACAGTGTATGGATGATAGAGATTGGACGGATATGACAGTGTTTGGATTATACAGAGATGGGACGGGTATGACAGTGTTTGGATGATAGAGATGGGACGGGTATGACAGTGTTTGGATGATAGAGATTGGACGGATATGACAGTGTTTGGATTATACAGAGATGGGATGGGTATGACAGTGTTTGGATGATAGAGATGGGACGGGTATGACAGTGTTTGGATTATACAGTGATGGGACGGGTATGACAGTGTTTGGATGATAGAGATGGGACGGGTATGACAGTGTTTGGATTATACAGAGATGGGACGGGTATGACAGTGTTTGGATTATACAGTGATGAGACGGGTATGACAGTGTTTGGATGATAGAGATTGGACGGATATGACAGTGTTTGGATTATACAGAGATGGGACGGGTATGACAGTGTTTGGATGATAGAGATGGGACGGGTATGACAGTGTTTGGATTATACAGTGATGGGACGGGTATGACAGTGTTTGGATGATAGAGATGGGACGGGTATGACAGTGTTTGGATTATACAGTGATGGGACGGGTATGACAGTGTTTGGATGATAGAGATGGAAGGGATATGACAGTGTTTGGATTATACAGAGATGGGACGGGTATGACAGTGTTTGGATGATAGAGATGGGACGGGTATGACAGTGTTTGGATGATAGAGATGCGACGGGTATGACAGTGTTTGGATTATACAGAGATGGGACGGGTATGACAGTGTTTGGATGATAGAGATGGGACGGGTATGACAGTGTTTGGATGACAGAGATGGGACGGGTATGACAGTGTTTGGATGATAGAGATGGGACGGGTATGACAGTGTTTGGATGATAGAGATGGGATGGGTATGACAGTGTTTGGATTATACAGAGATGGGACGGGTATGACACTGTTTGGATGATAGAGATGGGACGGGTATGACAGTGTTTGGATGACAGAGATGGGACGGGTATGACAGTGTTTGGATGACAGAGATGGGACGGGTATGACAGTGTTTGGATGATAGAGATGGGACGGGTATGACAGTGTTTGGATTATACAGAGATGGAACGGTTATGACAGTGTTTGGATTATACAGAGATGGGACGGGTATGACAGTGTTTGGATGATAGAGATGGGATGGGTATGACAGTGTTTGGATGATAGAGATGGGACGGGTATGACAGTGTTTGGATGACAGAGATGGGACGGGTATGACAGTGTTTGGATGATAGAGTTGGGACGGGTATGACAGTGTTTGGATGATAGAGATGGGATGGGTATGACAGTGTTTGGATTATACAGAGATGGGACGGGTATGACAGTGTTTGGATGATAGAGATGGGACGGGTATGACAGTGTTTGGATGACAGAGATGGGACGGGTATGACAGTGTTTGGATGATAGAGATGGGACGGGTATGACAGTGTTTGGATGATAGAGATGGGACGGGTATGACAGTGTTTGGATTATACAGAGATGGAACGGTTATGACAATGTTTGGATTATACAGAGATGGGACGGGTATGACAGTGTTTGGATGATAGAGATGGGACGGGTATGACAGTGTTTGGATTATACAGAGATGGGATGGGTATGACAGTGTTTGGATTATACAGAGATGGGACGGGTATGACATTGTTTGGATGATAGAGATGGGACGGGTATGACAGTGTTTGGATGATAGAGATGGGACGGGTATGACAGTGTTTGGATGATAGAGATGGGACGGGTATGACAGTGTTTGGATTATACAGAGATGGGATGGGTATGACAGTGTTTGGATGATAAAGATGGGACGGGTATGACAGTGTTTGGATGATAGAGATGGGATGGGTATGACAGTGTTTGGATTATACAGAGATGGGATGGGTATGACAGTGTTTGGATGATAGAGATGGGACGGGTATGACAGAGTTTGGATTATACAGAGATGGGACGGGTATGACAGTGTTTGGATTATACAGAGATGGGACGGGTATGACAGTGTTTGGATGATAGAGATGGGACGGGTATGACAGTGTTTGGATGATAGAGATGGGACGGGTATGACAGTGTTTGGATTATACAGTGATGGGACGGGTATGACAGTGTTTGGATGATAGAGATGGGACGGGTATGACAGTGTTTGGATTATACAGTGATGGGACGGGTATGACAGTGTTTGGATGATAGAGATGGGACGGGTATGACAGTGTTTGGATTATACAGAGATGGGATGGGTATGACAGTGTTTGGATGACAGAGATGGGATGGGTATGACAGTGTTTGGATTATACAGAGATGGGACGGGTATGACAGTGTTTGGATGACAGAGATGGGATGGGTATGACAGTGTTTGGATTATACAGAGATGGGACGGGTATGACAGTGTTTGGATTATACAGTGATGGGATGGGTATGACAGTGTTTGGATTATAGAGATGGGACGGGTATGACAGTGTTTGGATGATAGAGATGGGACGGGTATGACAGTGTTTGGATGACAGAGATGGGATGGGTATGACAGTGTTTGGATGACAGAGATGGGATGGGTAGGACAGTGTTTGGATTATACTGTGATGGGATGGGTATGACAGTGTTTGGATTATACAGTGATGGGATGGGTATGACAGTGTTTGGATTATACAGTGATGGGACGGGTATGACAGTGTTTGGATTATACAGTGATGGGACGGGTATGACAGTGTTTGGATTATACAGTGATGGGACGGGTATGACAGTGTTTGGATTATACAATGATGGGATGGGTATGACAGTGTTTGGATTATACAGTGATGGGATGGGTATGACAGTGTTTGGATTATACAGAGATGGGATGGGTATGACAGTGTTTGGATTATACAGTGATGGGACGGGTATGACAGTGTTTGGATTATACAGTGATGGGATGGGTATGACAGTGTTTGGATGACAGAGATGGGACGGGTATGACAGTGTTTGGATGACAGAGATGGGATGGGTATGACAGTGTTTGGATGACAGAGATGGGATGGGTATGACAGTGTTTGGATTATACAGTGATGGGATGGGTATGACAGTGTTTGGATTATAGAGATGGGACGGGTATAACAGTGTTTGGATGACAGAGATGGGATGGGTATGACAGTGTTTGGATTATACAGTGATGGGATGGGTATGACAGTGTTTGGATTATAGAGATGGGACGGGTATGACAGTGTTTGGATGATAGAGATGGGACGGGTATGACAGTGTTTGGATGATAAAGATGGGACAGGTATGACAGTGTTTGGATGACAGAGATGGGACGGGTATGACAGTGTTTGGATGACAGAGATGGGATGGGTATGACAGTGTTTGGATTATACAGAGATGGGACGGGTATGACAGTGTTTGGATGATAGAGATGGGACGGGTATGACAGTGTTTGGATTATACAGAGATGGGACGGGTATGACAGTGTTTGGATGATAAAGATGGGACGGGTATGACAGTGTTTGGATGACAGAGATGGGACGGGTATGACAGTGTTTGGATGATAAAGATGGGACGGGTATGACAGTGTTTGGATGACAGAGATGGGACGGGTATGACAGTGTTTGGATTATACAGAGATGGGACGGGTATGACAGTGTTTGGATGACAGAGATGGGACGGGTATGACAGTGCTTGGATGACAGAGATGGGATGGGTATGACAGTGTTTGGATTATACAGAGATGGGACGGGTATGACAGTGTTTGGATGACAGAGATGGGACGGGTATGACAGTGTTTGGATGATAGAGATGGGACGGGTATGACAGTGTTTGGATGATAGAGATGGGACGGGTATGACAGTGTTTGGATGATAGAGATGGGACGGGTATGACAGTGTTTGGATGACAGAGATGGGATGGGTATGACAGTGTTTGGATTATACAGAGATGGGACGGGTATGACAGTGTTTGGATGACAGAGATGGGACGGGTATGACAGTGTTTGGATGATAGAGATGGGACGGGTATGACAGTGTTTGGATGATAGAGATGGGACGGGTATGACAGTGTTTGGATGACAGAGATGGGATGGGTATGACAGTGTTTGGATTATACAGAGATGGGACGGGTATGACAGTGTTTGGATGACAGAGATGGGACAGGTATGACAGTGTTTGGATGACAGAGATGGGATGGGTATGACAGTGTTTGGATTATACAGAGATGGGACGGGCATGACAGTGTTTGGATGATAGAGATGGGACGGGTATGACAGTGTTTGGATTATACAGAGATGGGACGGGTATGACAGTGTTTGGATGATAAAGATGGGACGGGTATGACAGTGTTTGGATGACAGAGATGGGACGGGTATGACAGTGTTTGGATGATAAAGATGGGACGGGTATGACAGTGTTTGGATGACAGAGATGGGACGGGTATGACAGTGTTTGGATTATACAGAGATGGGACGGGTATGACAGTGTTTGGATGATAAAGATGGGACGGGTATGACAGTGTTTGGATGATAAAGATGGGACGGGTATGACAGTGTTTGGATGACAGAGATGGGACGGGTATGACAGTGTTTGGATGATAAAGATGGGACGGGTATGAAAGTGTTTGGATGACAGAGATGGGACGGGTATGACAGTGTTTGGATTATACAGAGATGGGACGAGTATGACAGTGTTTGTTTTATACAGAGATGGGACGGGTATGACAGTGTTTTGATGACAGAGATGGGACGGGTATGACAGTGTTTGGATGATAAAGATGGGACGGGTATGACAGTGTTTGGATGACAGAGATGGGACGGGTATGACAGTGTTTGGATGATAGAGATGGGACGGGTATGACAGTGTTTGGATTATACAGAGATGGGACGGGTATGACAGTGTTTGGATTATACAGAGATGGGACGGGTACGACAGTGTTTGGATTATACAGAGATGGGACGGGTATGACAGTGTTTGGATGATAGAGATGGGACGGGTATGACAGTGTTTGGATTATACAGAGATGGGACGGGTATGACAGTGTTTGGATTATACAGAGATGGGACGGGTACGACAGTGGTTGGATTATACAGAGATGGGATGGGTATGACAGTGTTTGGATGATAGAGATGGGATGGGTATGACAGTGTTTGGATTATACAGAGATGGGACGGGTATGACAGTGTTTGGATTATACAGAGATGGGACGGGTATGACAGTGTTTAGAGGATAGAGATGGGACGGGTATGACAGTGTTTGGATTATACAGAGATGGGACGGGTATGACAGTGTTTGGATTATACAGAGATGGGACGGGTATGACAGTGTTTAGAGGATAGAGATGGGACGGGTATGACAGTGTTTGGATGATGGAGATGAGACGGGTATGACAGTGTTTGGATGATAGAGATGGGACGGGTATGACAGTGTTTGGATGATAGAGATGGGATGGGTATGACAGTGTTTGGATTATACAGAGATGGGACAGGTATGACAGTGCTTGGATTATACAGAGATGGGACGGGTATGACAGTGTTTGGATTATACAGAGATGGGACGGGTATGACAGTGTTTGGATTATACAGAGATAGGACAGGTATGACAGTGCTTGGATTATACAGAGATGGGACGGGTATGACAGTGTTTGGATGATAGAGATGGGACGGGTATGACAGTGTTTGGATGATGGAGATGAGACGGGTATGACAGTGTTTGGATGATAGAGATGGGACGGGTATGACAGTGTTTGGATGATAGAGATGGGATGGGGATGACAGTGTTTGGATGATAGAGATGGGATGGGTATGACAGTGTTTGGATTATACAGAGATGGGACAGGTATGACAGTGCTTGGATTATACAGAGATGGGACGGGTATGACAGTGTTTGGATTATACAGAGATGGGACGGGTATGACAGTGTTTGGATTATACAGAGATGGGACAGGTATGACAGTGCTTGGATTATACAGAGATGGGACGGGTATGACAGTGTTTGGATGATAGAGATGGGACGGGTATGACAGTGTTTGGATGATAAAGATGGGACGGGTATGACAGTGTTTGGATGACAGAGATGGGACGGGTATGACAGTGTTTGGATGATAAAGATGGGACGGGTATGAAAGTGTTTGGATGACAGAGATGGGACGGGTATGACAGTGTTTGGATTATACAGAGATGGGACGAGTATGACAGTGTTTGTTTTATACAGAGATGGGACGGGTATGACAGTGTTTTGATGACAGAGATGGGACGGGTATGACAGTGTTTGGATGATAAAGATGGGACGGGTATGACAGTGTTTGGATGACAGAGATGGGACGGGTATGACAGTGTTTGGATGATAGAGATGGGACGGGTATGACAGTGTTTGGATTATACAGAGATGGGACGGGTATGACAGTGTTTGGATTATACAGAGATGGGACGGGTACGACAGTGTTTGGATTATACAGAGATGGGACGGGTATGACAGTGTTTGGATGATAGAGATGGGACGGGTATGACAGTGTTTGGATTATACAGAGATGGGACGGGTATGACAGTGTTTGGATTATACAGAGATGGGACGGGTACGACAGTGGTTGGATTATACAGAGATGGGATGGGTATGACAGTGTTTGGATGATAGAGATGGGATGGGTATGACAGTGTTTGGATTATACAGAGATGGGACGGGTATGACAGTGTTTGGATTATACAGAGATGGGACGGGTATGACAGTGTTTAGAGGATAGAGATGGGACGGGTATGACAGTGTTTGGATTATACAGAGATGGGACGGGTATGACAGTGTTTGGATTATACAGAGATGGGACGGGTATGACAGTGTTTAGAGGATAGAGATGGGACGGGTATGACAGTGTTTGGATGATGGAGATGAGACGGGTATGACAGTGTTTGGATGATAGAGATGGGACGGGTATGACAGTGTTTGGATGATAGAGATGGGATGGGTATGACAGTGTTTGGATTATACAGAGATGGGACAGGTATGACAGTGCTTGGATTATACAGAGATGGGACGGGTATGACAGTGTTTGGATTATACAGAGATGGGACGGGTATGACAGTGTTTGGATTATACAGAGATGGGACAGGTATGACAGTGCTTGGATTATACAGAGATGGGACGGGTATGACAGTGTTTGGATGATAGAGATGGGACGGGTATGACAGTGTTTGGATGACAGAGATGGGAAGGGTATGACAGTGTTTGGATGATAGAGATGGGACGGGTATGACAGTGTTTGGATGATAGAGATGGGACGGGTATGACAGTGTTTGGATGATAGAGATGGGACGGGTATGACAGTGTTTGGATTATACAGAGATGGGACGGGTATGACAGTGTTTGGATGATAGAGATGGGACGGGTATGACAGTGTTTGGATTATACAGAGATGGGACGGGTATGACAGTGTTTGGATGATAGAGATGGGACGGGTATGACAGTGTTTGGATGATAGAGATGGGACGGGTATGACAGTGTTTGGATGACAGAGATGGGACGGGTATGACAGTGTTTGGATGATAGAGATGGGACGGGTATGACAGTGTTTGGATGATAGAGATGGGATGGGTATGACAGTGTTTGGATGATAGAGATGGGACAGGTATGACAGTGTTTGGATTATACAGTGATGGGACGGGTATGACAGTGTTTGGATGATAGAGATGGGACGGGTATGACAGTGTTTGGATTATACTGTGATGGGACGGGTATGACAGTGTTTGGATGATAGAGATGGGACGGGTATGACAGTGTTTGGATTAAACAGAGATGGGACGGGTATGACAGTGTATGGATGATAGAGATTGGACGGATATGACAGTGTTTGGATTATACAGAGATGGGACGGGTATGACAGTGTTTGGATGATAGAGATGGGACGGGTATGACAGTGTTTGGATGATAGAGATGGGACGGGTATGACAGTGTTTGGATGATAGAGATTGGACGGATATGACAGTGTTTGGATTATACAGAGATGGGATGGGTATGACAGTGTTTGGATGATAGAGATGGGACGGGTATGACAGTGTTTGGATTATACAGTGATGGGACGGGTATGACAGTGTTTGGATGATAGAGATTGGACGGATATGACAGTGTTTGGATTATACAGAGATGGGACGGGTATGACAGTGTTTGGATGATAGAGATGGGACGGGTATGACAGTGTTTGGATTATACAGTGATGGGACGGGTATGACAGTGTTTGGATGATAGAGATGGTACGGGTATGACAGTGTTTGGATTATACAGTGATGGGACGGGTATGACAGTGTTTGGATGATAGAGATGGAAGGGATATGACAGTGTTTGGATTATACAGAGATGGGACGGGTATGACAGTGTTTGGATGATAGAGATGGGACGGGTATGACAGTGTTTGGATGATAGAGATGGGACGGGTATGACAGTGTTTGGATTATACAGAGATGGGACGGGTATGACAGTGTTTGCATGATAGAGATGGGACGGGTATGACAGTGTTTGGATGACAGAGATGGGACGGGTATGACAGTGTTTGGATGATAGAGATGGGACGGGTATGACAGTGTTTGGATGATAGAGATGGGATGGGTATGACAGTGTTTGGATTATACAGAGATGGGACGGGTATGACACTGTTTGGATGATAGAGATGGGATGGGTATGACAGTGTTTGGATGACAGAGATGGGACGGGTATGACAGTGTTTGGATGATAGAGATGGGACGGGTATGACAGTGTTTGGATGATAGAGATGGGACGGGTATGACAGTGTTTGGATTATACTGAGATGGAACGGTTATGACAGTGTTTGGATTATACAGAGATGGGACGGGTATGACAGTGTTTGGATGATAGAGATGGGATGGGTATGACAGTGTTTGGATGATAGAGATGGGACGGGTATGACAGTGTTTGGATGACAGAGATGGGACGGGTATGACAGTGTTTGGATGATAGAGTTGGGACGGGTATGACAGTGTTTGGATGATAGAGATGGGATGGGTATGACAGTGTTTGGATTATACAGAGATGGGACGGGTATGACAGTGTTTGGATGATAGAGATGGGACGGGTATGACAGTGTTTGGATGACAGAGATGGGACGGGTATGACAGTGTTTGGATGATAGAGATGGGACGGGTATGACAGTGTTTGGATGATAGAGATGGGACGGGTATGACAGTGTTTGGATTATACAGAGATGGAACGGTTATGACAATGTTTGGATTATACAGAGATGGGACGGGTATGACAGTGTTTGGATGATAGAGATGGGACGGGTATGACAGTGTTTGGATTATACAGAGATGGGATGGGTATGACAGTGTTTGGATTATACAGAGATGGGACGGGTATGACATTGTTTGGATGATAGAGATGGGACGGGTATGACAGTGTTTGGATGATAGAGATGGGACGGGTATGACAGTGTTTGGATGATAGAGATGGGACGGGTATGACAGTGTTTGGATGATAGAGATGGGACGGGTATGACAGTGTTTGGATTATACAGAGATGGGATGGGTATGACAGTGTTTGGATGATAAAGATGGGACGGGTATGACAGTGTTTGGATGATAGAGATGGGATGGGTATGACAGTGTTTGGATTATACAGAGATGGGATGGGTATGACAGTGTTTGGATGATAGAGATGGGACGGGTATGACAGAGTTTGGATTATACAGAGATGGGACGGGTATGACAGTGTTTGGATTATACAGAGATGGGACGGGTATGACAGTGTTTGGATGATAGAGATGGGACGGGTATGACAGTGTTTGGATGATAGAGATGGGACGGGTATGACAGTGTTTGGATTATACAGTGATGGGACGGGTATGACAGTGTTTGGATGATAGAGATGGGACGGGTATGACAGTGTTTGGATTATACAGTGATGGGACGGGTATGACAGTGTTTGGATGATAGAGATGGGACGGGTATGACAGTGTTTGGATTATACAGAGATGGGATGGGTATGACAGTGTTTGGATGACAGAGATGGGATGGGTATGACAGTGTTTGGATTATACAGAGATGGGACGGGTATGACAGTGTTTGGATGACAGAGATGGGATGGGTATGACAGTGTTTGGATTATACAGAGATGGGACGGGTATGACAGTGTTTGGATGACAGAGATGGGATGGGTATGACAGTGTTTGGATTATACAGAGATGGGACGGGTATGACAGTGTTTGGATGATAGAGATGGGACGGGTATGACAGTGTTTGGATTATACAGTGATGGGACGGGTATGACAGTGTTTGGATGATAGAGATGGGATGGGTATGACAGTGTTTGGATGATAGAGATGGGACGGGTATGACAGTGTTTGGATTATACAGAGATGGGACGGGTATGACAGTGTTTGGATGATAGAGATGGGACGGGTATGACAGTGTTTGGATTATACAGTGATGGGACGGGTATGACAGTGTTTGGATTATACAGAGATGGGACGGGTATGACAGTGTTTGGATGATAGAGATGGGACGAGTATGACAGTGTTTGGATGATAGAGATGGGACGGGTATGACAGTGTTTGGATGATAGAGATGGGACGGGTATGACAGTGTTTGGATGATAGAGATGGGACGGGTATGACAGTGTTTGGATTATACAGAGATGGGACGGGTACGACAGTGTTTGGATGACAGAGATGGGACGGGTATGACAGTGTTTGGATTATACAGAGATGGGACGGGTATGACAGTGTTTGGATTATACAGAGATGGGACGGGTATGACAGTGTTTAGAGGATAGAGATGGGACGGGTATGACAGTGTTTGGATGATAGAGATGAGACGGGTATGACAGTGTTTGGATGATAGAGATGGGACGGGTATGACAGTGTTTGGATGATAGAGATGGGATGGGTATGACAGTGTTTGGATTATACAGAGATGGGACAGGTATGACAGTGCTTGGATTATACAGAGATGGGACGGGTATGACAGTGTTTGGATTATACAGAGATGGGACGGGTATGACAGTGTTTGGATTATACAGAGATGGGACAGGTATGACAGTGCTTGGATTATACAGAGATGGGACGGGTATGACAGTGTTTGGATGATAGAGATGGGACGGGTATGACAGTGTTTGGATGACAGAGATGGGACGGGTATGACAGTGTTTGGATGATAGATGGGACGGGTATGACAGTGTTTGGATGATAGAGATGGGACGGGTATGACAGTGTTTGGATGATAGAGATGGGACGGGTATGACAGTGTTTGGATTATACAGAGATGGGACGGGTATGACAGTGTTTGGATGATAGAGATGGGACGGGTATGACAGTGTTTGGATTATACAGAGATGGGACGGGTATGACAGTGTTTGGATGATAGAGATGGGACGGGTATGACAGTGTTTGGATGATAGAGATGGGACGGGTATGACAGTGTTTGGATGACAGAGATGGGACGGGTATGACAGTGTTTGGATGATAGAGATGGGACGGGTATGACAGTGTTTGGATGATAGAGATGGGATGGGTATGACAGTGTTTGGATGATAGAGATGGGACAGGTATGACAGTGTTTGGATTATACAGTGATGGGACGGGTATGACAGTGTTTGGATGATAGAGATGGGACGGGTATGACAGTGTTTGGATTATACTGTGATGGGACGGGTATGACAGTGTTTGGATGATAGAGATGGGACGGGTATGACAGTGTTTGGATTATACAGAGATGGGACGGGTATGACAGTGTATGGATGATAGAGATTGGACGGATATGACAGTGTTTGGATTATACAGAGATGGGACGGGTATGACAGTGTTTGGATGATAGAGATGGGACGGGTATGACAGTGTTTGGATGATAGAGATTGGACGGATATGACAGTGTTTGGATTATACAGAGATGGGATGGGTATGACAGTGTTTGGATGATAGAGATGGGACGGGTATGACAGTGTTTGGATTATACAGTGATGGGACGGGTATGACAGTGTTTGGATGATAGAGATGGGACGGGTATGACAGTGTTTGGATTATACAGAGATGGGACGGGTATGACAGTGTTTGGATTATACAGTGATGGGACGGGTATGACAGTGTTTGGATGATAGAGATTGGACGGATATGACAGTGTTTGGATTATACAGAGATGGGACGGGTATGACAGTGTTTGGATGATAGAGATGGGACGGGTATGACAGTGTTTGGATTATACAGTGATGGGACGGGTATGACAGTGTTTGGATGATAGAGATGGGACGGGTATGACAGTGTTTGGATTATACAGTGATGGGACGGGTATGACAGTGTTTGGATGATAGAGATGGAAGGGATATGACAGTGTTTGGATTATACAGAGATGGGACGGGTATGACAGTGTTTGGATGATAGAGATGGGACGGGTATGACAGTGTTTGGATGATAGAGATGGGACGGGTATGACAGTGTTTGGATTATACAGAGATGGGACGGGTATGACAGTGTTTGGATGATAGAGATGGGACGGGTATGACAGTGTTTGGATGACAGAGATGGGACGGGTATGACAGTGTTTGGATGATAGAGATGGGACGGGTATGACAGTGTTTGGATGATAGAGATGGGATGGGTATGACAGTGTTTGGATTATACAGAGATGGGACGGGTATGACACTGTTTGGATGATAGAGATGGGACGGGTATGACAGTGTTTGGATGACAGAGATGGGACGGGTATGACAGTGTTTGGATGATAGAGATGGGACGGGTATGACAGTGTTTGGATGATAGAGATGGGACGGGTATGACAGTGTTTGGATTATACAGAGATGGAACGGTTATGACAGTGTTTGGATTATACAGAGATGGGACGGGTATGACAGTGTTTGGATGATAGAGATGGGATGGGTATGACAGTGTTTGGATGATAGAGATGGGACGGGTATGACAGTGTTTGGATGACAGAGATGGGACGGGTATGACAGTGTTTGGATGATAGAGTTGGGACGGGTATGACAGTGTTTGGATGATAGAGATGGGATGGGTATGACAGTGTTTGGATTATACAGAGATGGGACGGGTATGACAGTGTTTGGATGATAGAGATGGGACGGGTATGACAGTGTTTGGATGACAGAGATGGGACGGGTATGACAGTGTTTGGATGATACAGATGGGACGGGTATGACAGTGTTTGGATGATAGAGATGGGACGGGTATGACAGTGTTTGGATTATACAGAGATGGAACGGTTATGACAATGTTTGGATTATACAGAGATGGGACGGGTATGACAGTGTTTGGATGATAGAGATGGGACGGGTATGACAGTGTTTGGATTATACAGAGATGGGATGGGTATGACAGTGTTTGGATTATACAGAGATGGGACGGGTATGACATTGTTTGGATGATAGAGATGGGACGGGTATGACAGTGTTTGGATGATAGAGATGGGACGGGTATGACAGTGTTTGGATGATAGAGATGGGACGGGTATGACAGTGTTTGGATGATAGAGATGGGACGGGTATGACAGTGTTTGGATTATACAGAGATGGGATGGGTATGACAGTGTTTGGATGATAAAGATGGGACGGGTATGACAGTGTTTGGATGATAGAGATGGGATGGGTATGACAGTGTTTGGATTATACAGAGATGGGATGGGTATGACAGTGTTTGGATGATAGAGATGGGACGGGTATGACAGAGTTTGGATTATACAGAGATGGGACGGGTATGACAGTGTTTGGATTATACAGAGATGGGACGGGTATGACAGTGTTTGGATGATAGAGATGGGACGGGTATGACAGTGTTTGGATGATAGAGATGGGACGGGTATGACAGTGTTTGGATTATACAGTGATGGGACGGGTATGACAGTGTTTGGATGATAGAGATGGGACGGGTATGACAGTGTTTGGATTATACAGTGATGGGACGGGTATGACAGTGTTTGGATGATAGAGATGGGACGGGTATGACAGTGTTTGGATTATACAGAGATGGGATGGGTATGACAGTGTTTGGATGACAGAGATGGGATGGGTATGACAGTGTTTGGATTATACAGAGATGGGACGGGTATGACAGTGTTTGGATGACAGAGATGGGATGGGTATGACAGTGTTTGGATTATACAGAGATGGGACGGGTATGACAGTGTTTGGATTATACAGTGATGGGATGGGTATGACAGTGTTTGGATTATAGAGATGGGACGGGTATGACAGTGTTTGGATGATAGAGATGGGACGGGTATGACAGTGTTTGGATGACAGAGATGGGATGGGTATGACAGTGTTTGGATGACAGAGATGGGATGGGTAGGACAGTGTTTGGATTATACTGTGATGGGATGGGTATGACAGTGTTTGGATTATACAGTGATGGGATGGGTATGACAGTGTTTGGATTATACAGTGATGGGACGGGTATGACAGTGTTTGGATTATACAGTGATGGGACGGGTATGACAGTGTTTGGATTATACAGTGATGGGACGGGTATGACAGTGTTTGGATTATACAATGATGGGATGGGTATGACAGTGTTTGGATTATACAGTGATGGGATGGGTATGACAGTGTTTGGATTATACAGAGATGGGATGGGTATGACAGTGTTTGGATTATACAGTGATGGGACGGGTATGACAGTGTTTGGATTATACAGTGATGGGATGGGTATGACAGTGTTTGGATGACAGAGATGGGACGGGTATGACAGTGTTTGGATGACAGAGATGGGATGGGTATGACAGTGTTTGGATGACAGAGATGGGATGGGTATGACAGTGTTTGGATTATACAGTGATGGGATGGGTATGACAGTGTTTGGATTATAGAGATGGGACGGGTATGACAGTGTTTGGATGACAGAGATGGGATGGGTATGACAGTGTTTGGATTATACAGTGATGGGATGGGTATGACAGTGTTTGGATTATAGAGATGGGACGGGTATGACAGTGTTTGGATGATAGAGATGGGACGGGTATGACAGTGTTTGGATGATAAAGATGGGACAGGTATGACAGTGTTTGGATGACAGAGATGGGACGGGTATGACAGTGTTTGGATGACAGAGATGGGATGGGTATGACAGTGTTTGGATTATACAGAGATGGGACGGGTATGACAGTGTTTGGATGATAGAGATGGGACGGGTATGACAGTGTTTGGATTATACAGAGATGGGACGGGTATGACAGTGTTTGGATGATAAAGATGGGACGGGTATGACAGTGTTTGGATGACAGAGATGGGACGGGTATGACAGTGTTTGGATGATAAAGATGGGACGGGTATGACAGTGTTTGGATGACAGAGATGGGACGGGTATGACAGTGTTTGGATTATACAGAGATGGGACGGGTATGACAGTGTTTGGATGACAGAGATGGGACGGGTATGACAGTGCTTGGATGACAGAGATGGGATGGGTATGACAGTGTTTGGATTATACAGAGATGGGACGGGTATGACAGTGTTTGGATGACAGAGATGGGACGGGTATGACAGTGTTTGGATGATAGAGATGGGACGGGTATGACAGTGTTTGGATGATAGAGATGGGACGGGTATGACAGTGTTTGGATGATAGAGATGGGACGGGTATGACAGTGTTTGGATGACAGAGATGGGATGGGTATGACAGTGTTTGGATTATACAGAGATGGGACGGGTATGACAGTGTTTGGATGACAGAGATGGGACGGGTATGACAGTGTTTGGATGATAGAGATGGGACGGGTATGACAGTGTTTGGATGATAGAGATGGGACGGGTATGACAGTGTTTGGATGACAGAGATGGGATGGGTATGACAGTGTTTGGATTATACAGAGATGGGACGGGTATGACAGTGTTTGGATGACAGAGATGGGACAGGTATGACAGTGTTTGGATGACAGAGATGGGATGGGTATGACAGTGTTTGGATTATACAGAGATGGGACGGGCATGACAGTGTTTGGATGATAGAGATGGGACGGGTATGACAGTGTTTGGATTATACAGAGATGGGACGGGTA
Source organism: Hemitrygon akajei (assembly GCF_048418815.1). Lineage (NCBI taxonomy): Eukaryota > Metazoa > Chordata > Chondrichthyes > Myliobatiformes > Dasyatidae > Hemitrygon > Hemitrygon akajei. The sequence goes on from NC_133144.1 coordinate 9,065,643, forward strand.
TGACAGTGTTTGGATGATAAAGATGGGACGGGTATGACAGTGTTTGGATGACAGAGATGGGACGGGTATGACAGTGTTTGGATGATAAAGATGGGACGGGTATGACAGTGTTTGGATGACAGAGATGGGACGGGTATGACAGTGTTTGGATTATACAGAGATGGGACGGGTATGACAGTGTTTGGATGATAAAGATGGGACGGGTATGACAGTGTTTGGATGATAAAGATGGGACGGGTATGACAGTGTTTGGATGACAGAGATGGGACGGGTATGACAGTGTTTGGATGATAAAGATGGGACGGGTATGAAAGTGTTTGGATGACAGAGATGGGACGGGTATGACAGTGTTTGGATTATACAGAGATGGGACGAGTATGACAGTGTTTGTTTTATACAGAGATGGGACGGGTATGACAGTGTTTTGATGACAGAGATGGGACGGGTATGACAGTGTTTGGATGATAAAGATGGGACGGGTATGACAGTGTTTGGATGACAGAGATGGGACGGGTATGACAGTGTTTGGATGATAGAGATGGGACGGGTATGACAGTGTTTGGATTATACAGAGATGGGACGGGTATGACAGTGTTTGGATTATACAGAGATGGGACGGGTACGACAGTGTTTGGATTATACAGAGATGGGACGGGTATGACAGTGTTTGGATGATAGAGATGGGACGGGTATGACAGTGTTTGGATTATACAGAGATGGGACGGGTATGACAGTGTTTGGATTATACAGAGATGGGACGGGTACGACAGTGGTTGGATTATACAGAGATGGGATGGGTATGACAGTGTTTGGATGATAGAGATGGGATGGGTATGACAGTGTTTGGATTATACAGAGATGGGACGGGTATGACAGTGTTTGGATTATACAGAGATGGGACGGGTATGACAGTGTTTAGAGGATAGAGATGGGACGGGTATGACAGTGTTTGGATTATACAGAGATGGGACGGGTATGACAGTGTTTGGATTATACAGAGATGGGACGGGTATGACAGTGTTTAGAGGATAGAGATGGGACGGGTATGACAGTGTTTGGATGATGGAGATGAGACGGGTATGACAGTGTTTGGATGATAGAGATGGGACGGGTATGACAGTGTTTGGATGATAGAGATGGGATGGGTATGACAGTGTTTGGATTATACAGAGATGGGACAGGTATGACAGTGCTTGGATTATACAGAGATGGGACGGGTATGACAGTGTTTGGATTATACAGAGATGGGACGGGTATGACAGTGTTTGGATTATACAGAGATGGGACAGGTATGACAGTGCTTGGATTATACAGAGATGGGACGGGTATGACAGTGTTTGGATGATAGAGATGAGACGGGTATGACAGTGTTTGGATGACAGAGATGGGACGGGTATGACAGTGTTTGGATGATAGAGATGGGACGGGTATGACAGTGTTTGGATGATAGAGATGGGACGGGTATGACAGTGTTTGGATGATAGAGATGGGACGGGTATGACAGTGTTTGGATTATACAGAGATGGGACGGGTATGACAGTGTTTGGATGATAGAGATGGGACGGGTATGACAGTGTTTGGATTATACAGAGATGGGACGGGTATGACAGTGTTTGGATGATAGAGATGGGACGGGTATGACAGTGTTTGGATGATAGAGATGGGACGGGTATGACAGTGTTTGGATGACAGAGATGGGACGGGTATGACAGTGTTTGGATGATAGAGATGGGACGGGTATGACAGTGTTTGGATGATAGAGATGGGATGGGTATGACAGTGTTTGGATGATAGAGATGGGACAGGTATGACAGTGTTTGGATTATACAGTGATGGGACGGGTATGACAGTGTTTGGATGATAGAGATGGGACGGGTATGACAGTGTTTGGATTATACTGTGATGGGACGGGTATGACAGTGTTTGGATGATAGAGATGGGACGGGTATGACAGTGTTTGGATTAAACAGAGATGGGACGGGTATGACAGTGTATGGATGATAGAGATTGGACGGATATGACAGTGTTTGGATTATACAGAGATGGGACGGGTATGACAGTGTTTGGATGATAGAGATGGGACGGGTATGACAGTGTTTGGATGATAGAGATGGGACGGGTATGACAGTGTTTGGATGATAGAGATTGGACGGATATGACAGTGTTTGGATTATACAGAGATGGGATGGGTATGACAGTGTTTGGATGATAGAGATGGGACGGGTATGACAGTGTTTGGATTATACAGTGATGGGACGGGTATGACAGTGTTTGGATGATAGAGATGGGACGGGTATGACAGTGTTTGGATTATACAGAGATGGGACGGGTATGACAGTGTTTGGATTATACAGTGATGGGACGGGTATGACAGTGTTTGGATGATAGAGATTGGACGGATATGACAGTGTTTGGATTATACAGAGATGGGACGGGTATGACAGTGTTTGGATGATAGAGATGGGACGGGTATGACAGTGTTTGGATTATACAGTGATGGGACGGGTATGACAGTGTTTGGATGATAGAGATGGGACGGGTATGACAGTGTTTGGATTATACAGTGATGGGACGGGTATGACAGTGTTTGGATGATAGAGATGGAAGGGATATGACAGTGTTTGGATTATACAGAGATGGGACGGGTATGACAGTGTTTGGATGATAGAGATGGGACGGGTATGACAGTGTTTGGATGATAGAGATGGGACGGGTATGACAGTGTTTGGATTATACAGAGATGGGACGGGTATGACAGTGTTTGGATGATAGAGATGGGACGGGTATGACAGTGTTTGGATGACAGAGATGGGACGGGTATGACAGTGTTTGGATGATAGAGATGGGACGGGTATGACAGTGTTTGGATGATAGAGATGGGATGGGTATGACAGTGTTTGGATTATACAGAGATGGGACGGGTATGACACTGTTTGGATGATAGAGATGGGATGGGTATGACAGTGTTTGGATGACAGAGATGGGACGGGTATGACAGTGTTTGGATGATAGAGATGGGACGGGTATGACAGTGTTTGGATGATAGAGATGGGACGGGTATGACAGTGTTTGGATTATACTGAGATGGAACGGTTATGACAGTGTTTGGATTATACAGAGATGGGACGGGTATGACAGTGTTTGGATGATAGAGATGGGATGGGTATGACAGTGTTTGGATGATAGAGATGGGACGGGTATGACAGTGTTTGGATGACAGAGATGGGACGGGTATGACAGTGTTTGGATGATAGAGTTGGGACGGGTATGACAGTGTTTGGATGATAGAGATGGGATGGGTATGACAGTGTTTGGATTATACAGAGATGGGACGGGTATGACAGTGTTTGGATGATAGAGATGGGACGGGTATGACAGTGTTTGGATGACAGAGATGGGACGGGTATGACAGTGTTTGGATGATAGAGATGGGACGGGTATGACAGTGTTTGGATGATAGAGATGGGACGGGTATGACAGTGTTTGGATTATACAGAGATTGAACGGTTATGACAATGTTTGGATTATACAGAGATGGGACGGGTATGACAGTGTTTGGATGATAGAGATGGGACGGGTATGACAGTGTTTGGATTATACAGAGATGGGATGGATATGACAGTGTTTGGATTATACAGAGATGGGACGGGTATGACATTGTTTGGATGATAGAGATGGGACGGGTATGACAGTGTTTGGATGATAGAGATGGGACGGGTATGACAGTGTTTGGATGATAGAGATGGGACGGGTATGACAGTGTTTGGATGATAGAGATGGGACGGGTATGACAGTGTTTGGATTATACAGAGATGGGATGGGTATGACAGTGTTTGGATGATAAAGATGGGACGGGTATGACAGTGTTTGGATGATAGAGATGGGATGGGTATGACAGTGTTTGGATTATACAGAGATGGGATGGGTATGACAGTGTTTGGATGATAGAGATGGGACGGGTATGACAGAGTTTGGATTATACAGAGATGGGACGGGTATGACAGTGTTTGGATTATACAGAGATGGGACGGGTATGACAGTGTTTGGATGATAGAGATGGGACGGGTATGACAGTGTTTGGATGATAGAGATGGGACGGGTATGACAGTGTTTGGATTATACAGTGATGGGACGGGTATGACAGTGTTTGGATGATAGAGATGGGACGGGTATGACAGTGTTTGGATTATACAGTGATGGGACGGGTATGACAGTGTTTGGATGATAGAGATGGGACGGGTATGACAGTGTTTGGATTATACAGAGATGGGATGGGTATGACAGTGTTTGGATGACAGAGATGGGATGGGTATGACAGTGTTTGGATTATACAGAGATGGGACGGGTATGACAGTGTTTGGATGACAGAGATGGGATGGGTATGACAGTGTTTGGATTATACAGAGATGGGACGGGTATGACAGTGTTTGGATGACAGAGATGGGATGGGTATGACAGTGTTTGGATTATACAGAGATGGGACGGGTATGACAGTGTTTGGATGATAGAGATGGGACGGGTATGACAGTGTTTGGATTATACAGTGATGGGACGGGTATGACAGTGTTTGGATGATAGAGATGGGATGGGTATGACAGTGTTTGGATGATAGAGATGGGACGGGTATGACAGTGTTTGGATTATACAGAGATGGGACGGGTATGACAGTGTTTGGATGATAGAGATGGGACGGGTATGACAGTGTTTGGATTATACAGTGATGGGACGGGTATGACAGTGTTTGGATTATACAGAGATGGGACGGGTATGACAGTGTTTGGATGATAGAGATGGGACGAGTATGACAGTGTTTGGATGATAGAGATGGGACGGGTATGACAGTGTTTGGATGATAGAGATGGGACGGGTATGACAGTGTTTGGATGATAGAGATGGGACGGGTATGACAGTGTTTGGATTATACAGAGATGGGACGGGTACGACAGTGTTTGGATGACAGAGATGGGACGGGTATGACAGTGTTTGGATTATACAGAGATGGGACGGGTATGACAGTGTTTGGATTATACAGAGATGGGACGGGTATGACAGTGTTTGGATGACAGAGATGGTATGGGTATGACAGTGTTTGGATGATAGAGATGGGACGGGGATGACAGTGTTTGGATTATACAGAGATGGGACGGGTATGACAGTGTTTGGATGATAGAGATGGGACGGGTATGACAGTGTTTGGATGATAGAGATGGGACGGGTATGACAGTGTTTGGATGATAGAGATGGGACGGGTATGACAGTGTTTGGATTATACAGAGATGGGACGGGTATGACAGTGTTTGGATGACAGAGATGGTATGGGTATGACAGTGTTTGGATGATAGAGATGGGACGGGGATGACAGTGTTTGGATTATACAGAGATGGGACGGGTATGACAGTGTTTGGATGATAGAGATGGGACGGGTATGACAGTGTTTGGATGATAGAGATGGGACGGGTATGACAGTGTTTGGAATATACAGAGATGGGACGGGTACGACAGTGTTTGGATGACAGAGATGGGACGGGTATGACAGTGTTTGAATTATACAGAGATGGGACGGGTATGACAGTGTTTGGATGATAAAGATGGGACGGGTATGACAGTGTTTGGATTATACAGAGATGGGACGGGTATGACAGTGTTTGGATGATAGAGATGGGATGGGTATGACAGTGTTTGGATGATAGAGATGGGACGGGTATGACAGTGTTTGGATGATAGAGATGGGACGGGTATGACAGTGTTTGGATGATAGAGATGGGACGGGTATGACAGTGTTTGGATTATACAGAGATGGAACGGATATGACAGTGTTTGGATGATAGAGATGGGACGGGTATGACAGTGTTTGGATTATACAGAGATGGGATGGGTATGACAGTGTTTGGATGATAGAGATGGGACGGGTATGACAGTGTTTGGATGATAGAGATGGGACGGGTATGACAGTGTTTGGATGATAGAGATGGGATGGGTATGACAGTGTTTGGATGATAGAGATGGGACGGGTATGACAGTGTTTGGATGATAGAGATGGGATGGGTATGACAGTGTTTGGATTATACAGAGATGGGACGGGTATGACAGTGTTTGGATGATAGAGATGGGACGGGTATGACAGTGTTTGGATGACAGAGATGGGACGGGTATGACAGTGTTTGGATGATAGAGATGGGACGGGTATGACAGTGTTTGGATGATAGAGATGGGACGGGTATGACAGTGTTTGGATTATACAGAGATGGAACGGTTATGACAGTGTTTGGATTATACAGAGATGGGACGGGTATGACAGTGTTTGGATGATAGAGATGGGATGGGTATGACAGTGGTTGGATGATAGAGATGGGACGGGTATGACAGTGTTTGGATGACAGAGATGGGATGGGTATGACAGTGTTTGGATGATAGAGTTGGGACGGGTATGACATTGTTTGGATTATACAGAGATGGGATGGGTATGACAGTGTTTGGATGACAGAGATGGGATGGGTATGACAGTGTTTGGATGATAGAGATGGGACGGGTATGACAGTGTTTGGATGACAGAGATGGGATGGGTATGACAGTGTTTGGATGATAGAGTTGGGACGGGTATGACAGTGTTTGGATTATACAGAGATGGGATGGGTATGACAGTGTTTGGATGATAGAGATGGGATGGGTATGACAGTGTTTGGATTATACAGAGATGGGACGGGTATGACAGTGTTTGGATTATACAGAGATGGGACGGGTATGACAGTGTTTAGAGGATAGAGATGGGACGGGTATGACAGTGTTTGGATTATACAGAGATGGGACGGGTATGACAGTGTTTGGATTATACAGAGATGGGACGGGTATGACAGTGTTTAGAGGATAGAGATGGGACGGGTATGACAGTGTTTGGATGATGGAGATGAGACGGGTATGACAGTGTTTGGATGATAGAGATGGGACGGGTATGACAGTGTTTGGATGATAGAGATGGGATGGGTATGACAGTGTTTGGATTATACAGAGATGGGACAGGTATGACAGTGCTTGGATTATACAGAGATGGGACGGGTATGACAGTGTTTGGATTATACAGAGATGGGACGGGTATGACAGTGTTTGGATTATACAGAGATGGGACAGGTATGACAGTGCTTGGATTATACAGAGATGGGACGGGTATGACAGTGTTTGGATGATAGAGATGGGACGGGTATGACAGTGTTTGGATGACAGAGATGGGACGGGTATGACAGTGTTTGGATGATAGAGATGGGACGGGTATGACAGTGTTTGGATGATAGAGATGGGACGGGTATGACAGTGTTTGGATGATAGAGATGGGACGGGTATGACAGTGTTTGGATTATACAGAGATGGGACGGGTATGACAGTGTTTGGATGATAGAGATGGGACGGGTATGACAGTGTTTGGATTATACAGAGATGGGACGGGTATGACAGTGTTTGGATGATAGAGATGGGACGGGTATGACAGTGTTTGGATGATAGAGATGGGACGGGTATGACAGTGTTTGGATGACAGAGATGGGACGGGTATGACAGTGTTTGGATGATAGAGATGGGACGGGTATGACAGTGTTTGGATGATAGAGATGGGATGGGTATGACAGTGTTTGGATGATAGAGATGGGACAGGTATGACAGTGTTTGGATTATACAGTGATGGGACGGGTATGACAGTGTTTGGATGATAGAGATGGGACGGGTATGACAGTGTTTGGATTATACTGTGATGGGACGGGTATGACAGTGTTTGGATGATAGAGATGGGACGGGTATGACAGTGTTTGGATTAAACAGAGATGGGACGGGTATGACAGTGTATGGATGATAGAGATTGGACGGATATGACAGTGTTTGGATTATACAGAGATGGGACGGGTATGACAGTGTTTGGATGATAGAGATGGGACGGGTATGACAGTGTTTGGATGATAGAGATGGGACGGGTATGACAGTGTTTGGATGATAGAGATTGGACGGATATGACAGTGTTTGGATTATACAGAGATGGGATGGGTATGACAGTGTTTGGATGATAGAGATGGGACGGGTATGACAGTGTTTGGATTATACAGTGATGGGACGGGTATGACAGTGTTTGGATGATAGAGATGGGACGGGTATGACAGTGTTTGGATTATACAGAGATGGGACGGGTATGACAGTGTTTGGATTATACAGTGATGGGACGGGTATGACAGTGTTTGGATGATAGAGATTGGACGGATATGACAGTGTTTGGATTATACAGAGATGGGACGGGTATGACAGTGTTTGGATGATAGAGATGGGACGGGTATGACAGTGTTTGGATTATACAGTGATGGGACGGGTATGACAGTGTTTGGATGATAGAGATGGGACGGGTATGACAGTGTTTGGATTATACAGTGATGGGACGGGTATGACAGTGTTTGGATGATAGAGATGGAAGGGATATGACAGTGTTTGGATTATACAGAGATGGGACGGGTATGACAGTGTTTGGATGATAGAGATGGGACGGGTATGACAGTGTTTGGATGATAGAGATGGGACGGGTATGACAGTGTTTGGATTATACAGAGATGGGACGGGTATGACAGTGTTTGGATGATAGAGATGGGACGGGTATGACAGTGTTTGGATGACAGAGATGGGACGGGTATGACAGTGTTTGGATGATAGAGATGGGACGGGTATGACAGTGTTTGGATGATAGAGATGGGATGGGTATGACAGTGTTTGGATTATACAGAGATGGGACGGGTATGACACTGTTTGGATGATAGAGATGGGATGGGTATGACAGTGTTTGGATGACAGAGATGGGACGGGTATGACAGTGTTTGGATGATAGAGATGGGACGGGTATGACAGTGTTTGGATGATAGAGATGGGACGGGTATGACAGTGTTTGGATTATACTGAGATGGAACGGTTATGACAGTGTTTGGATTATACAGAGATGGGACGGGTATGACAGTGTTTGGATGATAGAGATGGGATGGGTATGACAGTGTTTGGATGATAGAGATGGGACGGGTATGACAGTGTTTGGATGACAGAGATGGGACGGGTATGACAGTGTTTGGATGATAGAGTTGGGACGGGTATGACAGTGTTTGGATGATAGAGATGGGATGGGTATGACAGTGTTTGGATTATACAGAGATGGGACGGGTATGACAGTGTTTGGATGATAGAGATGGGACGGGTATGACAGTGTTTGGATGACAGAGATGGGACGGGTATGACAGTGTTTGGATGATAGAGATGGGACGGGTATGACAGTGTTTGGATGATAGAGATGGGACGGGTATGACAGTGTTTGGATTATACAGAGATTGAACGGTTATGACAATGTTTGGATTATACAGAGATGGGACGGGTATGACAGTGTTTGGATGATAGAGATGGGACGGGTATGACAGTGTTTGGATTATACAGAGATGGGATGGATATGACAGTGTTTGGATTATACAGAGATGGGACGGGTATGACATTGTTTGGATGATAGAGATGGGACGGGTATGACAGTGTTTGGATGATAGAGATGGGACGGGTATGACAGTGTTTGGATGATAGAGATGGGACGGGTATGACAGTGTTTGGATGATAGAGATGGGACGGGTATGACAGTGTTTGGATTATACAGAGATGGGATGGGTATGACAGTGTTTGGATGATAAAGATGGGACGGGTATGACAGTGTTTGGATGATAGAGATGGGATGGGTATGACAGTGTTTGGATTATACAGAGATGGGATGGGTATGACAGTGTTTGGATGATAGAGATGGGACGGGTATGACAGAGTTTGGATTATACAGAGATGGGACGGGTATGACAGTGTTTGGATTATACAGAGATGGGACGGGTATGACAGTGTTTGGATGATAGAGATGGGACGGGTATGACAGTGTTTGGATGATAGAGATGGGACGGGTATGACAGTGTTTGGATTATACAGTGATGGGACGGGTATGACAGTGTTTGGATGATAGAGATGGGACGGGTATGACAGTGTTTGGATTATACAGTGATGGGACGGGTATGACAGTGTTTGGATGATAGAGATGGGACGGGTATGACAGTGTTTGGATTATACAGAGATGGGATGGGTATGACAGTGTTTGGATGACAGAGATGGGATGGGTATGACAGTGTTTGGATTATACAGAGATGGGACGGGTATGACAGTGTTTGGATGACAGAGATGGGATGGGTATGACAGTGTTTGGATTATACAGAGATGGGACGGGTATGACAGTGTTTGGATGACAGAGATGGGATGGGTATGACAGTGTTTGGATTATACAGAGATGGGACGGGTATGACAGTGTTTGGATGATAGAGATGGGACGGGTATGACAGTGTTTGGATTATACAGTGATGGGACGGGTATGACAGTGTTTGGATGATAGAGATGGGATGGGTATGACAGTGTTTGGATGATAGAGATGGGACGGGTATGACAGTGTTTGGATTATACAGAGATGGGACGGGTATGACAGTGTTTGGATGATAGAGATGGGACGGGTATGACAGTGTTTGGATTATACAGTGATGGGACGGGTATGACAGTGTTTGGATTATACAGAGATGGGACGGGTATGACAGTGTTTGGATGATAGAGATGGGACGAGTATGACAGTGTTTGGATGATAGAGATGGGACGGGTATGACAGTGTTTGGATGATAGAGATGGGACGGGTATGACAGTGTTTGGATGATAGAGATGGGACGGGTATGACAGTGTTTGGATTATACAGAGATGGGACGGGTACGACAGTGTTTGGATGACAGAGATGGGACGGGTATGACAGTGTTTGGATTATACAGAGATGGGACGGGTATGACAGTGTTTGGATTATACAGAGATGGGACGGGTATGACAGTGTTTGGATGACAGAGATGGTATGGGTATGACAGTGTTTGGATGATAGAGATGGGACGGGGATGACAGTGTTTGGATTATACAGAGATGGGACGGGTATGACAGTGTTTGGATGATAGAGATGGGACGGGTATGACAGTGTTTGGATGATAGAGATGGGACGGGTATGACAGTGTTTGGATGATAGAGATGGGACGGGTATGACAGTGTTTGGATTATACAGAGATGGGACGGGTATGACAGTGTTTGGATGACAGAGATGGTATGGGTATGACAGTGTTTGGATGATAGAGATGGGACGGGGATGACAGTGTTTGGATTATACAGAGATGGGACGGGTATGACAGTGTTTGGATGATAGAGATGGGACGGGTATGACAGTGTTTGGATGATAGAGATGGGACGGGTATGACAGTGTTTGGAATATACAGAGATGGGACGGGTACGACAGTGTTTGGATGACAGAGATGGGACGGGTATGACAGTGTTTGAATTATACAGAGATGGGACGGGTATGACAGTGTTTGGATGATAAAGATGGGACGGGTATGACAGTGTTTGGATTATACAGAGATGGGACGGGTATGACAGTGTTTGGATGATAGAGATGGGATGGGTATGACAGTGTTTGGATGATAGAGATGGGACGGGTATGACAGTGTTTGGATGATAGAGATGGGACGGGTATGACAGTGTTTGGATGATAGAGATGGGACGGGTATGACAGTGTTTGGATTATACAGAGATGGAACGGATATGACAGTGTTTGGATGATAGAGATGGGACGGGTATGACAGTGTTTGGATTATACAGAGATGGGATGGGTATGACAGTGTTTGGATGATAGAGATGGGACGGGTATGACAGTGTTTGGATGATAGAGATGGGACGGGTATGACAGTGTTTGGATGATAGAGATGGGATGGGTATGACAGTGTTTGGATGATAGAGATGGGACGGGTATGACAGTGTTTGGATGATAGAGATGGGATGGGTATGACAGTGTTTGGATTATACAGAGATGGGACGGGTATGACAGTGTTTGGATGATAGAGATGGGACGGGTATGACAGTGTTTGGATGACAGAGATGGGACGGGTATGACAGTGTTTGGATGATAGAGATGGGACGGGTATGACAGTGTTTGGATGATAGAGATGGGACGGGTATGACAGTGTTTGGATTATACAGAGATGGAACGGTTATGACAGTGTTTGGATTATACAGAGATGGGACGGGTATGACAGTGTTTGGATGATAGAGATGGGATGGGTATGACAGTGGTTGGATGATAGAGATGGGACGGGTATGACAGTGTTTGGATGACAGAGATGGGATGGGTATGACAGTGTTTGGATGATAGAGTTGGGACGGGTATGACATTGTTTGGATTATACAGAGATGGGATGGGTATGACAGTGTTTGGATGACAGAGATGGGATGGGTATGACAGTGTTTGGATGATAGAGATGGGACGGGTATGACAGTGTTTGGATGACAGAGATGGGATGGGTATGACAGTGTTTGGATGATAGAGTTGGGACGGGTATGACAGTGTTTGGATTATACAGAGATGGGATGGGTATGACAGTGTTTGGATGATAGAGATGGGATGGGTATGACAGTGTTTGGATTATACAGAGATGGGACGGGTATGACAGTGTTTGGATGATAGAGATGGGACGGGTATGACAGTGTTTGGATGACAGAGATGGGACGGGTATGACAGTGTTTGGATGATAGAGATGGGACGGGTATGACAGTGTTTGGATGATAGAGATGGGACGGGTATGACAGTGTTTGGATTATACAGAGATGGAACGGTTATGACAATGTTTGGATTATACAGAGATGGGACGGGTATGACAGTGTTTGGATGATAGAGATGGGACGGGTATGACAGTGTTTGGATTATACAGAGATGGGATGGGTATGACAGTGTTTGGATTATACAGAGATGGGATGGGTATGACAGTGTTTGGATGATAGAGATGGGACGGGTATGACAGTGTTTGGATGATAGAGATGGGACGGGTATGACAGTGTTTGGATTATACAGAGATGGGATGGGTATGACAGTGTTTGGATGATAAAGATGGGACGGGTATGACAGTGTTTGGATGATAGAGATGGGATGGGTATGACAGTGTTTGGATTATACAGAGATGGGATGGGTATGACAGTGTTTGGATGATAGAGATGGGACGGGTATGACAGATTTTGGATTATACAGAGATGGGACGGGTATGACAGTGTTTGGATTATACAGAGATGGGACGGGTATGACAGTGTTTGGATGATAGAGATGGGACGGGTATGACAGTGTTTGGATGATAGAGATGGGACGGGTATGACAGTGTTTGGATTATACAGTAATGGGACGGGTATGACAGTGTTTGGATGATAGAGATGGGACGGGTATGACAGTGTTTGGATTATACAGAGATGGGACGGGTATGACAGTGTTTGGATTATACAGAGATGGGACGGGTATGACAGTGTTTGGATGACAGAGATGGGACGGGTATGACAGTGTTTGGATGATAGAGATGGGACGGGTATGACAGTGTTTGGATGACAGAGATGTGACGGATATGACAGTGTTTGGATTATACAGAGATGGGATGGGTATGACAGTGTTTGGATGATAGAGATGGGACGGGTATGACAGTGTTTGGATGATAGAGATGTGACGGATATGACAGTGTTTGGATTATACAGAGATGGGATGGGTATGACAGTGTTTGGATTATACAGAGATGTGACGGATATGACAGTGTTTGGATGATAGAGATGGGACGGGTATGACAGTGTTTGGATGATAGAGATGGGATGGGTATGACAATGTTTGGATGATAGAGATGGGATGGGTATGACAGTGTTTGGATGATAGAGATGGGATGGGTATGACAGTGTTTGGATTATACAGAGATGGGACGGGTATGACAGTGTTTGGATGATAGAGAGATGGGACGGGTATGACAGTGTTTGGATGACAGAGATGGGACGGGTATGACAGTGTTTGGATGATAGAGATGGGACGGGTATGACAGTGTTTGGATGACAGAGATGTGACGGATATGACAGTGTTTGGATTATACAGAGATGGGATGGGTATGACAGTGTTTGGATGATAGAGATGGGACGGGTATGACAGTGTTTGGATGACAGAGATGGGATGGGTATGACAGTGTTTGGATTATACAGAGATGGGACGGGTATGACAGTGTTTGGATGATAGAGATGGGATGGGTATGACAGTGTTTGGATGACAGAGATGGGACGGGTATGACAGTGTTTGGATGATAGAGATGGGACGGGTATGACAGTGTTTGGATGACAGAGATGGGATGGGTATGACAGTGTTTGGATGATAGAGTTGGGACGGGTATGACAGTGTTTGGATTATACAGAGATGGGATGGGTATGACAGTGTTTGGATGATAGAGATGGGATGGGTATGACAGTGTTTGGATTATACAGAGATGGGACGGGTATGACAGTGTTTGGATGATAGAGATGGGACGGGTATGACAGTGTTTGGATGACAGAGATGGGACGGGTATGACAGTGTTTGGATGATAGAGATGGGACGGGTATGACAGTGTTTGGATGATAGAGATGGGACGGGTATGACAGTGTTTGGATTATACAGAGATGGAACGGTTATGACAATGTTTGGATTATACAGAGATGGGACGGGTATGACAGTGTTTGGATGATAGAGATGGGACGGGTATGACAGTGTTTGGATTATACAGAGATGGGATGGGTATGACAGTGTTTGGATTATACAGAGATGGGATGGGTATGACAGTGTTTGGATGATAGAGATGGGACGGGTATGACAGTGTTTGGATGATAGAGATGGGACGGGTATGACAGTGTTTGGATTATACAGAGATGGGATGGGTATGACAGTGTTTGGATGATAAAGATGGGACGGGTATGACAGTGTTTGGATGATAGAGATGGGATGGGTATGACAGTGTTTGGATTATACAGAGATGGGATGGGTATGACAGTGTTTGGATGATAGAGATGGGACGGGTATGACAGATTTTGGATTATACAGAGATGGGACGGGTATGACAGTGTTTGGATTATACAGAGATGGGACGGGTATGACAGTGTTTGGATGATAGAGATGGGACGGGTATGACAGTGTTTGGATGATAGAGATGGGACGGGTATGACAGTGTTTGGATTATACAGTAATGGGACGGGTATGACAGTGTTTGGATGATAGAGATGGGACGGGTATGACAGTGTTTGGATTATACAGAGATGGGACGGGTATGACAGTGTTTGGATTATACAGAGATGGGACGGGTATGACAGTGTTTGGATGACAGAGATGGGACGGGTATGACAGTGTTTGGATGATAGAGATGGGACGGGTATGACAGTGTTTGGATGACAGAGATGTGACGGATATGACAGTGTTTGGATTATACAGAGATGGGATGGGTATGACAGTGTTTGGATGATAGAGATGGGACGGGTATGACAGTGTTTGGATGATAGAGATGTGACGGATATGACAGTGTTTGGATTATACAGAGATGGGATGGGTATGACAGTGTTTGGATTATACAGAGATGTGACGGATATGACAGTGTTTGGATGATAGAGATGGGACGGGTATGACAGTGTTTGGATGATAGAGATGGGATGGGTATGACAATGTTTGGATGATAGAGATGGGATGGGTATGACAGTGTTTGGATGATAGAGATGGGATGGGTATGACAGTGTTTGGATTATACAGAGATGGGACGGGTATGACAGTGTTTGGATGATAGAGAGATGGGACGGGTATGACAGTGTTTGGATGACAGAGATGGGACGGGTATGACAGTGTTTGGATGATAGAGATGGGACGGGTATGACAGTGTTTGGATGACAGAGATGTGACGGATATGACAGTGTTTGGATTATACAGAGATGGGATGGGTATGACAGTGTTTGGATGATAGAGATGGGACGGGTATGACAGTGTTTGGATGACAGAGATGGGATGGGTATGACAGTGTTTGGATTATACAGAGATGGGACGGGTATGACAGTGTTTGGATGATAGAGATGGGATGGGTATGACAGTGTTTGGATGACAGAGATGGGACGGGTATGACAGTGTTTGGATGATAGAGATGGGACGGGTATGACAGTGTTTGGATGACAGAGATGGGACGGGTATGACAGTGTTTGGATTATACAGAGATGGGACGGGTATGACAGTGTTTGGATTATACAGAGATGGGACGGGTATGACAGTGTTTGGATGACAGAGATGGGATGGGTATGACAGTGTTTGGATGATAGAGATGGGACGGGTATGACAGTGTTTGGATGACAGAGATGTGACGGATATGACAGTGTTTGGATTATACAGAGATGGGATGGGTATGACAGTGTTTGGATGATAGAGATGGGACGGGTATGACAGTGTTTGGATGATAGAGATGTGACGGATATGACAGTGTTTGGATTATACAGAGATGGGATGGGTATGACAGTGTTTGGATTATACAGAGATGTGACGGATATGACAGTGTTTGGATGACAGAGATGTGACGGGTATGACAGTGTTTGGATGATAGAGATGGGACGGGTATGACAGTGTTTGGATGACAGAGATGGGACGGGTATGACAGTGTTTGGATTATACAGAGATGGGACGGGTATGACAGTGTTTGGATGACAGAGATGGGACGGGTATGACAGTGTTTGGATGATAGAGATGGGACGGGTATGACAGTGTTTGGATTATACAGAGATGGGACGGGTATGACAGTGTTTGGATGATAGAGATGGGATGGGTATGACAGTGTTTGGATAATACAGAGATGGGACGGGTATGACAGTGTTTGGATTATACAGAGATGGGACGGGTATGACAGTGTTTGGATGACAGAGATGGGACGGGTATGACAGTGTTTGGATGATAGAGATGGGACGGGTATGACAGTGTTTGGATGACAGAGATGTGACGGATATGACAGTGTTTGGATTATACAGAGATGGGATGGGTATGACAGTGTTTGGATGATAGAGATGGGACGGGTATGACAGTGTTTGGATGATAGATATGTGACGGATATGACAGTGTTTGGATTATACAGAGATGGGATGGGTATGACAGTGTTTGGATTATACAGAGATGTGACGGATATGACAGTGTTTGGATGATAGAGATGGGACGGGTATGACAGTGTTTGGATGATAGAGATGGGATGGGTATGACAATGTTTGGATGATAGAGATGGGATGGGTATGACAGTGTTTGGATGATAGAGATGGGACGGGTATGACAGTGTTTGGATTATACAGAGATGGGACGGGTATGACAGTGTTTGGATTATACAGAGATGGGACGGGTATGACAGTGTTTGGATTATACAGAGATGGGACGGGTATGACAGTGTTTGGATTATACAGAGATGGGACGGGTATGACAGTGTTTGGATTATACAGAGATGGGACGGGTATGACAGTGTTTGGATTATACAGAGATGGGACGGGTATGACAGTGTTTGGATTATACAGAGATGGGATGGGTATGACAGTGTTTGGATGATAGAGATGGGACGGGTATGACAGTGTTTGGATTATACAGTGATGGGATGGGTATGACAGTGTTTGGATTATACAGAGATGGGACGGGTATGACAGTGTTTGGATGATGGAGATGGGACGGGTATGACAGTGTTTGGATGATAGAGATGTGACGGATATGACAGTGTTTGGATTATACAGAGATGGGATGGGTATGACAGTGTTTGGATTATACAGAGATGTGACGGATATGACAGTGTTTGGATGATAGAGATGGGACGGGTATGACAGTGTTTGGATGATAGAGATGGGATGGGTATGACAGTGTTTGGATTATACAGAGATGGGACGGGTATGACAGTGTTTGGATGATAGAGATGGGACGGGTATGACAGTGTTTAGATTCTACAGAGATGGGACGGTTAGAGAGAGTTTGGATTATACGGAGTTAGGACAGAGTGGGACAGCGTTCAGAGTATACAGAGATGGTATGGGGTAGGACAGTCCGTCTGAAAGAAAGCCATGGAGAGAGAGGTTGGTTGCACCAGAATTGGAAGTGGGTGCAGGATATAATTTAATCTCAGGAACAGACACATGAGAAATTGGACACATCCTGGCTGACACTGAACGATGAGCAGGCAATGAATCCTTCCAGGATTTACCAAAGAGAAAAATTGTTGCAATCTCCATGCTTTTTATAGATAATTTGAAATGAAGTCCAGCAAGTGAGGTTCCTGAAGAAAGATAGCAGTAAGGACATGTCTTGGTAGATGAAATTGTGGGAAATTATTGAATCAAATTTATCATTTTCTGCCTTACCCATCCCTAGGGTATCCAATCCAATCTATCAAAGCCATCGTCCTTCCTGCAGATTCTGATGCACCACCAACTCAGACAACTAAGTAATCACTTCTAATAAATCTATATGCCCATTCAGTGGTCTCTGACACCTCAATTACTTAACCCTGAACTAACCAGCCTTCCCTCCACAAGCTCTGTTGAGAAATGCAAACCCTGATCCTGGCCGGGAGCATTGTGTGGAATTTGATCTTCTACTTTATCCTTGATGACTGGTCATTGAAATCCTGAACAACATGATGTCACAAAATGTAAAGAATGTACTTTAATGAAATGTTGTTATAAATTCAATGATGTTTGAATCCCAAGGCATTGTTAACGTTTCTTGAAAGTAGCCCTTCCTAAAACAATTGCACGATACTTTTTTTTTCGGTTTCCCTCGAATTTTCATTACTGCTTCCAGTTTTTTTTTCATTTTATCTTTCTCATGGAGTCACAGAACATTCAAATAGACCCTTTGGGCCAACTCATCCATGCCTACTGTGTGGCACAGTGAGCTGTTTCTATTGCCCTGTATTTAACACATGGCTGTCTAAACCTCTGCTACCTATCCACTTATGAAGATCAGAAACACAAGAGATTCTGCAGATGCGGGAAAACTTGAGCAGCATGCTCAAAATGCTGAAGGAATTCAGCATCAATGAAGAGGAATAAACAGCCGATATTTTGTGCCCAGTCCCTTCATTAGGTCTGGAAAAGAAGGAGATGAGCAGCCAGACTATGAAGGTGGGGTACAAGATGACTTTTAAACGGCACTAATTTCTGGCAGCTCATTCCAATATGCACCACCCTGTATGTGAAGAAATTACCACTGATATCTATTTTAAGTCTCTTACCTCTGATCCTAGAACAGTACAACAGAGGATCAGGACCCTCGGCCCACACCGTCGTGCTGAACCGGCTGTATATCTTTGCCTGCCCTTCTCTCCCCTTCCCTTTGCAGTCTTTCAAAGTTCGTCAATATGCACCTCTTGCCACAACCACGGATTCGGCAGCGCAGCAGATTCAGCAATTGTGCTCGTGAATATGCACGTGTCAGCTAATTATTATTCCATTGTGATAGTATTTAACTCCATTCATTCCATCGTAGTATTTGTCGAGACTTGGGCATAGCTACACTTCGCTTTCCGCCTTGCCTGAGAAATTGGACAGTCGCGTCAACAACTCTGGAGACCAGCGGTGTTCGTCTTATTCTTAGTTGTTCTTTTCAGTGTTGGCTTCGTTTTCCATTTGAGAGTTTTAGTTAACGGCCCTGTTTGGCCTAATGTTTATTGTTTTCCTTTCCCTTTAACACTGTTCACATTAAAGTCTGTGAACTATCGACCTGCTTCAGTGTCTCTCATTCCACACTTGGGCCATAACCGAACCTGGTGACAGCAGCAAGTATCGACCACACAAAGATGGACCCAGCAGAGAGAGGGCAGCTGACCTTGGCCATGAGATTCATTGGTCAGAGTGATTCGTCGAGGCAACAATGTTCCGTCAGAATTCCTATGTATAAACTCTTGTTTCTGTCTCTATCGTGACAGAAGGATCTTGCCAAGTACAGTAATGGACCCAGCGAAGTTTGAACAGTGGTGTTTTGACATTGGTGTCTTGAGGAGAGGGTGCCTTCTGTTCCCGGTGCATGTCCTGACTCTATATTCTGGGAGTCCCAAATCTACATATCCAGCCTCTCTAGTCTACATTGAGTTTCTCCGGTATCCATTCCAAGTTCTTCAAGTCACAAGTACGCAGGTTCCCAGCATTGTGGTCCCATGGATCAGATTAGCGTAACAAGAAATGAGCGCTTCAAGCAAGTTTTTCAGTTGATTCAACACTCAAGACAAGTATAAATTCTGGAAGAGCCCCACTCCAAAAGCTGATCCCTGGCTGGAGTGTGCAAATACACAAGTAACCCTATCAAGAGTATTTTTAACCCCTTGATGGAAGTCGTGGTATAGACTGGGAAAATTGAACTTTCATTTTGCAAGTTAAACAGATCTACAGAGAACCAGCTAGCTTTGCGATGAAAGAAACCTCCCCATGCTGTCTTGGCCTGTAAAACTGAGAGTATATCCTAATTGGCTCTGGAAAAATTGTGAAAGATAAGTGAACAAGATTTGAAAATGTTCCTTCTCTAGGTTTCAAGTTCCACGGTTTCCCAAGGACTTTTCTCTATCAAGTTTTCTTTTTCTGATCGTTTCCAAGGCTTACCCAATGTGTTTAGGGTTTTTCAAGGACTCCCAAGCCTCCCTCTTGGACCTGCCCAAGGCTTCTTGATCTCAGTTGGTTGGGGTTCCCAGGTCTCAGTCTCTCTGGTGCCACAACTCTCCCTGCCCCTCGAGTTCCCCATGCCTCCCTCTCAAGTTACCCAGATCTCTCGAGTCTCCCCTGGATCTCGAGTTTTCGAGTGATCACAATTCTATCTCTTTTACCATAGCATTGGAGAGGGTTAGGAACAGACAAGTTAGGGAAATGTTTAATTGGAGTAAGGGGAAATATGAGGCTATCTGGCAGGAACTTGGAAGCATAAATAGGAAACAGCTGTTCTCAGGGAAATGTACAGAAGAAATGTGGTAAATGTTCAGGGGATATTTGTGTGGGGTTCTGCATAGATACGTTCCAATGAGACAGGGAAAGGATGGTAGGGTACAGGAGCTGTGGTGTACTTTGTGTTGTAAATCTAGTCAAGAAGAGCTTACGAAAGGTTCAAAAAAGTAGGTAATGATATTGATCTAGAAGATTATAAGGCTAGCAGGAAGGAGTTTAAGAATGAAATTAGGAGAGCCAGAAGGGGCCATGAGAAGGCTTGGTGGACAGGACTAAGGAAAACCCCAAGGCATTCTACAAGTGTGTGAAGAGCAAGAGGTTAAGATGTGAGAGAATAGGACCAATCAAGTGTGACAGTGGAAAAGTGTGTATGGAACCGGAGGAGATAGCTGAGGTACTTAATGAATACTTTGCTTCAGTATTCACTACAGAAAAGGATCTTGGCAATTGTAGGGATGACTTGCAGTGGACTGAAAAGCTTGAGCATGTAAATATTAAGGAAGAGGAAGTGCTGAAGCTTTTGGAAAGCATCAAGTCGGATAAGTCACCAGGACTGTACGGGATGTACCCCAGGCTACTGTGGGAAGCTAGGGAGGAGATTGCTGAGCCTCCGGCGATGATCAATGAGGATGGGGGAGGTTCCAGAGGATTGGATGTTTGCAGATGTTGTTCCTTTATTCAAGAAATGGAGTAAGGATAGCCCAGAAAATTATAGACCAATGAGTCTTACTTCAGTGGTTGGTAAGTTGATGGAGAAGATCCTGAGAGGCAGGACTTATGAACATTTGGAGAGACATAATATAATTAAGAATAGTCAGCATGGCTTTGTCCAAGGCAGGTCGTGCCTTACGAGCCTGATCGAATTTTTTGAGGATGTGATTAAACACATTGATGAAGGAAGAGCAGTAGATGTAGTGTCTATGGATTTCAGCAAGGCTTATTGATGAGGTACCCCATGCAAGGCTTATTGAGAAAGTAGGGAGGCATGGGATCCAAGGGGCATTGCTTTGTGGATCCAGAACTGGCTTGCCTA
The DNA here is from genome assembly GCF_048418815.1 of Hemitrygon akajei. Classification (NCBI taxonomy): domain Eukaryota; kingdom Metazoa; phylum Chordata; class Chondrichthyes; order Myliobatiformes; family Dasyatidae; genus Hemitrygon; species Hemitrygon akajei. The sequence continues at coordinate 9,087,511 of NC_133144.1, forward strand.
CAGAAGGCAAAGAGTAGTTGTAGATGGGTTATATTCTGCATGGAGGTCGGTCACCAGTGGAGTGCCTCAGAGATCTGTTCTGGGACCCCTCCTCTTTGTGATTTTTATAAATGACATGGATGAGGAAGTGGAAGGCGGGGTTCATAAATTTGCTGATGACACAAAGGTTGGAGGTGTTGTGGATAGTGTGGAGGGCTGTCAGAGGTTACAGCGGGACATTGATAGGATGCAAAACTGGGCTGAGAAGTGGCAGATGGAGTTCAACCCAGATAAGTGTGAGGTGGTTCATTTTGATAGGTCAAATATGATGGCAGAATATAGCATTAATGGTAAGACTCTTGGCAGTGTGGAGGATCAGAGGGATCTTGGGGTCAGAGTCCATAGGACACTCAAAGCTGCTATGCAGGTTGACTGTGTGGTTAAGAACGCATACGGTGCATTGGCCTTCATCAATCATGTGATTGAGTTTAAGAGCTGACAAGTAATGTTGCAGATATATAGGACCCTGGACAGACCCTACTTCTCACTTCTGGTCCCCTCACTACAGGAAGGATGTGGAAACCATAGAAAAGGTGCAGAGGAGATTTACAAGGATGTTGCCTGGATTGGGGAGCATGCCTTACGAGAATAGGTTGAGTGAACTCCGCCTTTTCTCCTTGGAGCGACGGAGGATGAGAGGTGACCAGATAGAAGTGTATAAGATGATGAGAGACATTGATCATGTGGATAGTCGGAGGCTTTTTCCCAGGGCTGAAACAGCTCGCATGAGAGGGCATAGTTTTAAGGTGCTTGGAAGTAGGTACAGAGGAGATATCAGGGATAAGTTTTTTACGCAGAGAGTGTTGAGTGTGTGGAATGGGCTGCCAGCAGCGGTGGTGGAGGTGGAAATGATAGGGTCTTTTATGAGACTCATGGATGGATACATGGAGCTTAGTAAAATAGAGGGCTATGGGTAAGCCTAGGTAGTTCTAAGGTAAGGATATGTTCAGCACAGCTTTGTGGGCCGAAGAGCCTGTATTGTGCTGAGGTTCTCTATGTTTCTATGTTTTCAGGTCTTCCAGGGCTATCAAGTGTCAGCTACAAGGAGGGGCGGGGCAGGGGGGTATGGTTCCTGTAGTGACTTCAGGCCTGTGCAGGGTATCAGAGCGCTTTCAGGCTCTGAGGTTTTTAGAGTACCTGAATTGGTTAATTGTTGCTTATCAACAGTTGTTAATGGTTTAAAAGTTCCTTGTTTTTTTCTCGAGCGACTCGCTCTTTGTAACATACACAAAATGCTGGTGAAACGCAGCAGTTAGTCCTTACAAAGGGTCTGGGCCTGAAACGTCAACTGTACTTCTTCCTATAGATGCTGCCTGATCTGCTGTGTTCCACCAGCATTTTGTGTGTGTTGCTTGAATTTCCAGCATCTGCAGATTTCCTCGTGTTCGCTCTTTGTAATGCGGCTTCCTGGTGGCTCTCTGCTTAAATTTAAGTTTATTTTGATGGGCTGAGGGATTCTGTGTTAGTTTTATCGTTGAAGCAGGTGCCGGATTAGCTCCAATCGAGGGTCCTCATTTTGAGAATGATCTATCTCACGGTGTCACTTGGTCCAGCTACCTCTGTCTAAGCTCTAGTTTCTGTCTCTACATGGAAGTCTTTGGCTCCAATTATTGGCAGTGCACACCTTGACACTTATCTACCAGCATCACTGAAGGACATCTTGGACAAGTCCCTCATTCGGGACTTCCAGCAGACGCAGGTCTGTGGCGCCTCAGGGGCTGCACCTAGAGGTGGGGGGGGGAGCCCTGTCTCAGCCACGGATTCGGCAGCGCAGCAGATTTGGCAATTGTGCTGTGAATATGCTCGTGTCAGCGAATTATTCCATTGTGATAGTATTTAACTCCATTCATTCCGACGTAGTATTTGTCGAGACCTGGACATAGCTACGCTTCGTTATCTGTATTCTGCCTTTCCTGAGAAATTGGGCTGTCGAGTCCACTGACCCTGAAGACTCTCGGTATTCGTTTTATTCCTAGTTGTTCTTTTCAGCCGCAGTGTCGGCTTCGTTTTCCATTTGAGAGTTTTAGTTAACGGCCCTGTTTGGCCTAGTGTTTATTGTTTTCTTTTCCTTTAACATTGTTCGCATTAAAGGCTGTAAACTAGCGACCTGCTTCAGTGTCTCTCACTCCGCGCTGGGCCATGTCCAAACCGGGTGACACCTCTTGCCCTTTGCTTTTGAACTAAACTCTCAACAGAACCCTTTGCTCTATTCAGCCATGCCACTGTTAACGCTCTGCCCATGTATATTTTTATTTTATTTAGAGATCCACCACAGAGCAGGCCCTTCCAGACCAAAGAGCTGTGCCACCCAGCAACCCACTAATCACAGGACAATTTACAATGACCAATTAGCCCACTAACCAGTGCATCTTTGGACTGTGGGAGGAAACCAGAGCACCTGGAGGAAATCCACAGAGTCACAGTGAAGAAACTGCAGACTCCTTACAAACGGTGCTGAATTTTACTCCGACGTTGTCATAGCGTCGCACTAACGGATACACTACTGAGCTGCTACCATCTCCCAAACATCCAGTGACATCACTCAGGAGCAATAACAATGAGAAACTCTTCAACCTTGACAGTTTTTCAGCACCACTTCCATCCTCCCTATCTCTCTAAAGTAGTTATTGTTTTTGAGTTTAACATATTTCATATTAAAAGTAAATAATTTTAGAATGAGGGAATCCTTTCACTTCTGCCTGGATATCTCCATAGATATATTTTCTAATTGATTTTTATTATTTAAAAAGTAAAGGATTCCTCCTAGAGGACCACGACCCTGAGGTGGTTTGAAGGCTTGTGTGCCCCAAAGGCCCGGAGAGCCATGTTTGCTGGAATCAGGGCTTTATGCTTTGGCTCTTGGTAGGGTCACCCATGCCAAACAGGTCAAAGGGCAGAGACCAGACTAAGAGTGGTCCATCGGTCTTCCGGGTTCAGGAGTTCAGCTCAGGGCTAACAATTCTGACCGGTAAAACAAAATGGTTACAGAAACAGCAATGAAGAATCCTTCTGCATCGGAGTGTGATGGTATTCCTGAGTCTCCACCTGGGACTTGCACGACTGACAGTAATGAAAAGCAAGAGGAAGCCTTGAACTCCACCACAGATGGAGAAATTTCATTGCTACCCTAAGCACCAGTAACATACTGGGGAATAAGTATTAGCACAAGGAAAGAGATATTCTCTCTCTTGGTTCAGTGCACTCGCTGAGTTCACAGAGCACAAAATGAATGCAGTAATATCAAGAGCATCGTTAAACTGAGATTTTGCTTCCCAGACTGACCCTTCACAAAGGGAAATGCTTGTGGTTGTTGGAGAAAAGTTATTGCAGCCCCAGGACAAAGGTGCAGGAGATCCACTGCCCAACTTCCTTCAATTGATTCACTTACGACTTTCCTTCAATTCCAGGGTCAGAACTGCAAAATGTTCAAGTTCCTGTTGCAACTCCTCGGAAACCAAAGCATGGGCTGGTACGTGAAAGTGACTTTCTTCTCTACTGCCGTGATGAAGCCACCCTCAGGCTGCGGGAGCACCGCCTCATATTCCGTTTGGGTAGCCTCCAAACTGACAGCATCCATTTCTCTAATTTCTGGTAATTATTCCCTTCTCCACCCCCCCCCCTTCTCTTTTTCCATTCCCCATTCTGGCTGCCCTTTTACCCCACTATTTCTCTTCATCTGGCCATCGCCTCCCTCTGCTGCCCCTCCTCCTTCCCTTTCTCCCATATTCCTCCCCTATCACATTCCTGCTTCTTCAGCCCTTTACATTTTCCACCACCCCCTCACAGCTTCTCCTTCATCCCTCCTCCCCCACCAGCCTGCTTTCCCCCCCCCCCCCCCCCACCTGCTCTCACCTGTTACCTTCTAGCTTCTACTCATCCCCTTCCCCACCTCTTATTCTGGCTTCTTCCCTCTTCCTACCCACACTAATAACTCTCACCATCTACAAGGCACAAATCAGGAGCTTGATAGAGTGGCATGCAATGCAAGATAACTGGTGACCCTTCTCTGCTTCAGCCTTCTTTCACCTTCACTGCTGTTGTGATGCATTATTATCTTCCACCAGCTCCAGTGATCAAGTCTTGGTTAGCTTGCTCTTTGTCTGTAGCCTACCAGGAACTAAGTGACAAATTCCAGTCAGTATCACTCGTGGGATGTCAGGAACCCACAGGCCTCTCCACCACAAGGTGACGACCCTTGAAGAAGCAAAAACACTCGATACCGTGCAGGACAAAGCATGATTTACTGGCAATCCAAGACAAAGTGGCTTGATTTAGTGGCGATCCTGGTTTGCAGGTGATCCAGGACAAAGTGGCCGACTTCACTGCTCTGGGATAAAGTAAAAGAGTCTAGGACCAGAGGGCATAGCTTCAGACATGCCTTCAGAACTGAACTTAGGAACTTCTTTTGCCAGAGAATGGAGAATTTGTGGAACTTATTGCCTTTGGAAGCCAAGGCAGTGGATATATTTAAAGTGGAGTTTGATAAGTTCTTCATTAGCGAGGACATCAAAGGTTACAGGGAAAAGGCAGGAGAAGTTTAAGGGAAACACGAGGGGGTATTTCTTTACTCAGAGAGTGATAGCTGTTCGGCACGGACTAGGAGGGCCGGAATGGCCTGTTTCCGTGCTGTGATTGTTATATGGTTATATGGACATCAAAGGTTACAGGGGAAAGGCAGGAGAACGTGAGGTCAGCTGAGAAGATCATCGGGGTTTCTCTTCCTGCCGTTACAGACATTTACACTACACGTTGCATCTGCAAAGTAAACAGCATTGTGAAGGACCCCACACACCCCTCATACAAACTCTTCTCCCTCCTGCCATCTGGGAAAGTGCACCAAAGCATTCGGGCTCTCACGACCAGACTATGTAACAGTTTCTTCCCCCAAGCTATCGGACTCTTCAATACCCAGAGACTGGACTGACACCAGCTTACTGCCCTCTGCTGTGCCTATTGTCTTGTTTATTATTTATTGTAATGCCTGCACTGTTTTGTGCACTTTATGCAGTCCTGGGTAGGTCTGTAGTCTAGTGTAGTTTTTTCTGTGTTGTTTTTATGTAGTTCAGTGTAGTTTTTGTACTGTTTCATGTAGCGCCATGGTCCTGAAAAAGGTTGTCTTGTTTTTATTGTGTACTGTACCAGCAGTTATAGTCGAAACGACAATAAAAACTTGACTTGACTAAATCAGCCACTGTGGAATGACGGATGGGAATCAATGGTCAAAATGGCCGAATCCTGTTCTTATTATCTTATGACTGCATGAAACCCTATCCCTAACAGCATGATGGGAACACCTTCACAAGCACTGGAGAGGTTCAAGAGGCCCAGCACTATTTTCTCACAGGAGATCAGAATTGCTGAGACCCCATAATGAATTTTAAAATACATCTGTGATTTTTGTCATTGGTATTTGTACCTATTTTACCAAAATTATGTTTTGAAGTTGTATTTCAATTTTTAGCATATCAGGAACACAACTGATCATAAGGAGACGGAAGCTTATTACAGCAGAATCACTGTTATTTAATCCCGTTAGTTTAGGCCAGAAATGAATGGAGTGCAGTCCTTCTTCATTAGATAATAGAACAGACTCCCCCCCTTCGCTAGATAATGGAGCAGACACCTGCCTTCATTAGATAACAGGCCTGGTGTATGTATCCAGCGGGCTGTATAATGGTAACGGCATATACTCTCACCAGTCAAACTACAATGCAAATTTATTATCAAAATACATACTGTATATCTTATCCTGCACAACCGTGAGATTTATTTTCTTGCAGGTATTCACAGTAGAACAAAGAATTACAAAAGAATAAATGAAGACTCTACACAATGAGTGACAAGCAACCAATATACAAAAGAAAACAAACTGTGAAAACAGAAAAAAAATTACTAAATAAATAAATAAGATTGAGACACGAGTTTGTACAGTCCTTGAAAGTGACTCCCTTGGTCATGAAATGAGTTCAGGGTTGGAATTAGTGAGCTGATTCAGGAGCCTGATGGTTGAGGTTACAACTGCTCTTGTACGTGGTGGTGTGCATCCTGAGGCTCCTGTACCTTCTTCCTGATGGCAGTAGTGAGAGGAAAGCATGGGCTGGATGGTGGGGGTCTTTGATGATGGATGCTGCTTTCTTGTAGCAGCTCCTTGTCAACGTGCTCAGTGATGGGTAGACGAATTGGAGCAGATCTAAGTGATTCCTCAATCATGAGCTGATATGTTTCATGACCAAGCCCTCAAAGCACTTCATCACAGTGGCTGTAAGTGCTACTGGATGATAGTCACTGAGGCAGGTTACCACATTCAGATTATGAAGATGAATTGACACCAAGTGGTGAAGAGGAAATGGGAATATCTCACACCCACCCCTGGTTGATATACCCTTTTCACTTGTAATGAACAGACATATAATCCCTGTCAAACCCAATTCAAAGAGGGGGGCTTAATTCTTTCTTTGTGGGAAGGGGGAGGTCTGAGGACTGTAGCTTGAAAATAACCAATTCTGTAACTGGCTTTGCCCTTGATCAGGTAAAATGTGCAGCTTGTTCTCTAGAATGTGCTATTGTTTCTGAAGAGTGGAATTTGTATTATTTATGACTGCGCATACCCATTTCAAGACTATTCAGAGACTTTTTGATGGTGTGCTGTCGTTTTAAATACTCACAGGAGCATATTTATAGCATTTTGCTCGTGGCAAATATCCCAGAAATGTTACCAGCATTTCAAAACAAGTATTGGAAATTTCCAGTTCCCTCTCTGTGATTACATTGTGTTTTGTTTAATGACCTGATGTAGAACTTGACCAGTGGGAAAAGTTACAAACACCAGAAGGCACAACAAATTGAAGCTACGTCATTCCTGCTCAACGGTGCCCAGATCCTGTGCTCCTTGGCGCCACCCAGTGACCCGTGCTCTTCACTGCCATCACTGTACATGGAACAGTACGACACAGTGCAGGCCTTTCGGCCCATAGCTTTTAGCCTATTACTCTAACCCTTCCCTCCTACTCAGCCTTCCATTTTTCTTTCATTAAATGCCCCTAATATATCTGCGTCTATCAATATCCCCCGGCAGGATGTTCCATGTACCCACCACTCTCTGTGTAAATAACTTTCCTTTGACATCCCCTCCAATCGTATTAAAATTATGCCCCATCAGTTTTGCCATTTACACCCTGGGAAAAAGCCTCCGGCTGTCCATTCAATCTATGCCTCTTATCATCTCTGTCAAATTGCCTCTCCTCTCCCTCACTCCAAGGAGAAAAGCTTTAGCTCGAAAAGTGAACCAACACACCGAGCAACAGTGTTTATTCTGTTATTCATAATTCAATACCCTTAATCACTACCACTGCCTGTGACTCTGCTTCTTAGCTGTGTTCACTGAAAGCTCTACTCTCCCACCATCTCCTATCGACACCACATGCTCCTAATCATTATCCATTTCTATTTATTACAAGAATATATTTATTGCAACTTTACAATTCTACAACAAAAACACAGAGACAATAACAGTCACTAACACAAACTGAATTAAAACATTCAGTTTTAATTCAGATGGGGAGATTGGGATTTTTTTTTGCATCAGTCTTGGGAGACAGACACAGTCTATAGAAGTGAGGCAAAGCAGCAGAGAGGTGAAGCACAGATTACAGAGGTGGTGTTTGCTTTCCTGAGGCATATCAGGGTTGACAAATCCCCTGTGTGAGACAAGTGCAGAAACTGCAGGGGTGTTATCAGTGATAATTAAACATCTTTAGCCACAGGTGAGGTGCCAGAGGATTGGAGGATGCCTAAAGTTGTTCCGTTGTTTAAGAAAAACTCTAAGAATAAATCAGGAAATTATAGGCCAGAGAGCCTGACATCAGCAGTGGGAAAGTTATTGGAAGCTATTCTAAGGGACTAGATATATGAGTCTTTCGATAGACATGGACTGATTAAGGATAGTCAGCATGGCTTTGTGTGTGGTCAGTCATGTCTAACCAATCTAATAGAGGTTTTTGAGGACGTTACTAGGAAAGCTGATGAAAGCAAGGCAGTGGATGTTGTCTACATAGACTTCAGCATGGGAACTTAATCAAGAAGGTTCAGTCGCTCGGCATTCAAGATGAGGTAGTAAATTGGATTAGACATTGGATCTGTGGGAGAAGCCAAAGAGTGGTAGGAGAGGGTTGCCTCTCTGACTGGAGGCCTGTGAGTGGTGGAGTGCTGCAAGGATTGGTACTGGGTCTGTTGTTGTTTGTCATCTACATCAACAATCTGGATGATACTGTGGTTAACTGGATCAATAAATTTGTGATGACACCAAAGTTGGAGGTAGTGAGGAAGACGATTAAAGCTTGCAGTGGTATCTGCACCAACTGGGAAAACGGGCTAAAATGCGGCAGACGGAATTTAATGCAGGCAAGTGTGAGGTATTGCACTTCGGAAGGACCGACCAGGGGAGGTCTTACACAGTGAACAATAAGGTACTGAGGAGTGTGGTAGAACAAAGGGTTCTGGGAATACAGGTCCATAATTCTTTGAAAGTGATATCACAGGTAGATAGGGTCAATAAGAAAGCTTTTGGGACATTGGCCTTCACAGATCTAAGTATTGAGTATGGGAGAACAGATGTTATGTTGAAGTTGGTGAGGTTTAATTTGGAGTATTGTGCGCAGTTTTGATCACCTACCTATAGGAAAGAGTACAGAGAAAATTTACAAGGACTGGAGGACCTGTGTCATAAGAAAAGATTGAATAGGTAGGAATTTTGTCCCTAAAACATAGACAACTGAGGAGAGATTTGATAGAGATATACAAGAGATGTATTTGAGGGGTATAGATAGGGTAAGTGCAAGCAAGCTTTTTCTACTGAGGGTGGGTGAGACTACAGTTAGAGGTCATGGGTTAGAGGAGAAAGATGAAATGTTTAAGGGACTTATGAGAGGGAACTTCCTCATTCAGAGGGTGGTAAGATGGTGGAAAGAGCTGCCAGTGCAAGTGATGGATATGATTTTGATTTCAGTGTTCAAGTTTGGAGAGGTACATGGATGGAAGGGATTTGGAAGGCTGCCGCCCTGGTGCAGGTTGATGGGACTAGGCAGGTTGCATGGTTCAACATGGACTGGATGGGCTGAAGGGCCTGTTTCTGTGCTGCAGTGCTCCATGACTCTATGACCTTATTCCCATCCCTATCTGAGATGATGTATGAAACCTATCTCCTAATTAGAAACCCAAAGGTTGAACACCGGAGTTTGTAGCTCTGGAGCTAGAGGCACTCTTGATATTTTATATGCTTTCAGATGGTATGGTCTCCGCAGAGCCCCGATCTCAACATCATCGAGGCTGTCTAGGATTACCCGGAGAGACAGAAGCAAGCGAGACAGCCAAAGTCTGCAGAAGAACAGTAGCAAGGTCTCCAAGATGCTTGAAACAACCTACCAGTCGAGTTTCTAATAAAACTGCAGCTAAGGGAAATGATGCAGTTTTAAAGGCAACGGATGGTCACAGCAAATATAGATCTGATTTAGTTTTTACTGTTTACTGCTCTTTATAGTAATTTGTTTTTGATATTTAGAAACTTTTCATTACTTTGAAAGCATCTTCGCTTCACAGAATATTTTACATGTGCCTTAGACTTTTGGTAGTTTGATATACATATGAGAAATAAACTTGAAACTGATTCTGAATTACATCCTGTAACTCCCACTTCAGGTTAGGTTCACATGTGCCCATCTTCTTTTAAATACACTTCTGCTACTAATCTGTGTTGATTAGAGCCTGTAATTTACACTATGATCGTGAGTTTTTGGGCCAGCTGAGCGATCTGCCTATCTTGCTGTCTCGGAAGGAGTTCAACGTGGTTGAGAGTGAGGTTGGGAATGGGCTAATGGTGGGGCACGAACCCAGGACCAGCTTCAATTTTCAACCAGCTCTCTGAATGGAGTGTCATGCAAGATTGAAAGCAACAGGACAAGAACAGAAGTGAGCAGATGTTCAGTGCCGACAGTCCCTCTCGCTCGTTGCCACGGGGGGAAGGTCCCAGAGTCTTGGCTCTCGGGCAAGGTTTGATGGACGTGGTTTTGGATTGAACTCACCTTTGGAGGACTCTGCAGTTCATGTTATATGTGCTTCTGATTTCTGCTTACTCCTTTCTTTATAGATGGTTTGTACGATTTAGATTGGGGTGGACTGGCTATCCAGCCTGCAGTCAACAATCAACAGCACTAAACTGAACTGAACAGAACTAAACTGCACATTCTAGACTGTCTCACGGACTCTGCGGTTTGATGTTTAACATTCTATAAGTTATTCACTCGCGGTTCGCATGATTTGTTCTGTTTTTGTGCATTGGGTGTTTGATGTTTTCTTTGAACGGGTTCCATCGTGTTTCTTTATTTTGTATTTGTCTGCAGGATTATAAACGTACTTTGAATCTTGAATGAGCACAGGATCGGCTCCAATTCTCGACCAACTTTGGCTCCATGGTCACGACCTTTCAAGATCAGACTGATGACAGAGCGAAGGTTCGCCTGGACAACGACCTGGATGTTATTGATGGAGAATCCCTCATAGGGGCATCAGCTCTTGACAACCACTGCAGAAAAGGGGCAAAAAAAACCTCCATTATTAATTCCCCCCGTTTCTTTCACCACACTCAACTAATTCCAGCTCTTTCAGAACAATTCCTTGTCATCTTGCCTGCTCCGTGACAAGCAAGGTATGAAAATCAACTGTTCAGAATAGAGGAGCCAAGTTGATTTCGGAAGTTCATACTTGTCAGTAACAACTTTACCAAGCTCGAGTTGCCCCTTTTGCCCAGGGGGTGGCTCGGTAGCAGAACGGTTAACATAACCCTATTACCGTGCAGTGACCCCGGTTCAATTCTAAGGAGTGCTTCATTTCTCCGGGTGCTTCGTTTCCTCCCACATTCGAAAGGCAGTGACTTAGGTCGATTGGGTGTAATTGGACTGGGAAGGCCTGCAACTGCGCTGTATCTCTAAATTTTAAAAAATCTGAAAGGGAAGAGGATGTAATCAATGTAAATGATCAGAAGCCTTTGCACAATTGGTGAGAGACATTGAAAATAGAGCTTAGAACAGTACAATACAAGAACAGGCCCTTCAGCCCACGACGTCGTGCTGATCCAATTCAATTAGTAATCAAATGCCCGACTGGACTAATCTGTACTGCCAACACAATGTCTATATCCCTCACATTCATGTGTCTACCTAAACGTTTATTAAAAGTCCCCTATCACCACCACAGGCAGCGCATTCCAGGCACCCGGTTCTGCCTGTGCAAAAACTTACCCTTCTTATCTCCTTTGAAATTACCCCCTCTCACCTGTCACATGCTCTCTGGTATCAGATGTTTCAACCCTGGGAGAAAGCTACTGTCTGTCCACTCTATCTCTGCCTCTAATTCAGGCAACATCCTGGTAAACCTCCTCTGCACCCTCCCCAAAACTTCAATATCCTTCCTAAAGTGGGGCCAGCAGAATTCTATGCCATACTCCAGCTGAGGCCTTACCAGAGTTTTGTAAAGCTGCAACATTACATCCTGACTTTTGAACTCAACGCCTTGACTAATAAAGGCAAGCATCCCATATGTCTTCTTAACCACGCTATCAGACCGTGTAGCCATTTACTGCGATCCCAAAATCCCTCTGCTCATCAACACTGTTAACACCGTAATCACTAGATGATAAAGCAAATTAGCTTCTATTCAGAGTTCAGGTTCAAGTTTAATTGTCATTCAACCATACACATAAATACAGCCAAACAAAACAGCGTTCCAAAGTCACAGAGACAGAGCACATAAAGCACATATAGTTACGGTAGCAGAAAAGCATACAGTCACAAACAAAAATGGCCCAAGTCCTGAAGTGGAATGGCCTGTAGATTGATGATGGTGCATGGGATGTTGTCCAGGAGCCATGTTTCTGCAAGAACAAGCACACCACAGTTCCTCATCGTGTTCTAATGCAGCCACAGGTGGACACAATCCAGCTTGCCTTCCATTGAACACTGGGGGCATCACCAACGGGAGAGGCCAGCCCCCCAACCCACCATGAACTCCAGCCACCCTCCCCTGGGCAGCTGCAACAGGTGATGCTATAGCATGAGGTCCTGTTCCGTGCAACAATCAAGGTTTCACTGCTCCCTCGCCATCGGTCCCGCCAGTGAGCCAATGAACCAAAGCAGTATCTCACTTCACCAATGTCCAACGTTGTCTTGCGATTACAAGAAAAACATCCAATACAATTACTTGCACCGTTTGTTGGGTTGCACACCATCTCCACGTGCCGACTCAGACACCTTCATCCTCGGGCAACAAGGCAATATGCAACAAGTCCAGCAACTGGCAGCGAGGTAGGTCTGCTGTGCTCGATGCATTAACATCCAGCCGTGCCTTGCGATGTGGAAAAGGACATAAAGGACAATTACAGCATTGGTTGGACTCTGAGAGGTCGCTGTGTCTGAGAACACACCATCTTACCAAACGATCTCTGTTTCCAAGAGACAATTCTCTATCCATTATCTATTAGTGTAAACGTGCAACTAAGAAAGAACACATGAACTCTTTAGCCAGAGGGCGGTGAATTTGTTACCACAGGCAGCTGTGGAGGCCAGGTCGTTGGGTGTATTTAAGGCAGAGCTTGATAGGTTCTTGATTGCATACAGCATCAAAAGTTACGGTGAGAATAGACAATAGACAGTAGGTGCAGGAGTAGGCCATTCAGCCCTTCGAGCCAGCACTGCCATTCATTGTGATCATGGCTGATCATCCACAATCAGTAACCTGTTCCTGCCTTCTCCCCATATCCCTTGACTCCGCTATCTTTAAGAGCTCTATCTAACTCCAGAGAATTGGCCTCCACTGCCTTCTGAGGCAGAGCATTCCATTGATCCACAACTCTCTGGGTGAAAAAGTTTTTCCTCAACTCTGTTCTAAATGGCCTACCCCTTATTCTTAAACTGTGGCCTCTGTTTCTGGACTCCCCCAACACTGAGAACATGTTTCCTGCCTCTAGCATATCCAATCCCTTAATAATTTTATATGTTTCAATCAGATCCCCTCTCATCCTTCTAAATTCCAGTGTATACAAGCCCAGTCGCTCCAATCTTTCAACATACGACAGTCCCGCCATCCCGGGAATCAACCTCGTGAACCTACACTGCACTCCCTCAATAGCAAGAATGTCCTTCCTCAAATTTGGAGACCAAAACTGAACACAATACTCCAGGTGTGGTCTCACCAGGATCCTGTACAACTGCAGAAGGATCTCTTTGCTTCTATACTCAACTCCCCTTGTTATGAAGGCCAACATGCCATTAGCTTTCCTCACTGCCTGCTGTACCTACATGCTTACTTTCAGAGACTGATGAACAAGGACACCTAGATCTCGTTGTACTTCCCCTTTTCCTAACTTGACACTATTCAGATAGTAATCTGCCTTCCTATTCTTGCCACCAAAGTGGATAACCTCACATTTATCCACATTAAACTGCATCTGCCATGCATCTGCCCACTCACTCAACCTGTTCAAGTCACCCTGCATTCTCCTATCATCCTCCTCATATTTCACACTACCACCTAGCTTTGTGTCATCTGCAAATTTGCTAATATTACTTTTAATCCCTTCATCTAAATCATTAATGTATATTGTAAATAGCTGCGGTCCCAGCACCGAGCCTTGCGGTGCCCCACTAGTCACTGCCTGCCATTCTGAAAAGGACCCGTTAATCCCTACTCTTTGTTTCCTGTCTGCCAACCAATTTTCTATTCATGTTAGTACCCTACCTCCAATACCATGTGCTTTAATTTTGCCCACTAATCTCCTATGTGGGACCTTATCAAAGGTTTTCTGAAAGTCCAGGTACATTACATCCACTGGCTCTCCCTTGTCCATTTTCATAGTTATATCCTCAAAAAATTCCAGAAGATTAGTCAAGCATGATTTCCCCTTCATAAATCCATGCTGACTCAGACCGATCCTGTTACTGTGCCATTATTTCATCTTTTATAATTGACTCCAGCATCTTCCCCACCACTGATGTCAGGCTATAATTCCCTGTTTTCTCTCTCCTTCCTTTCTTAAAAAGTGGGATAACATTAGCTATCCTCCAATCCACAGGAGCTGATCCTGAATCTATAGAACATTAGAACAACATAGAACAATATAGAGCTAGAGAAGGCCGGGGAGTGGGGCTGAGGAGGGGAAAAAGGGATCAGCCATGATTGAATGGCAGCACAGACTCAATGGGCCAAATGGCCTAATTCTACTCCTATGTCTTACGGTCATAATGAATTATATCAGTTGCATCTATGTCCCCCAGCTGATGATTAGACGCTCCTACTACTTGGTCAAAATTATAGTCACCCATCAGAATTTAGAGTAAAAACAATTAAACCCTAGGCAAAGTCATGTAGATAAAACCAATTACTCAGTTATATTACAATTGTCTGATGTGTCCTTTAAACTTAAATAATTAGATATTTAAGCCCTCGAAATGCCTCACTAAAAAGGCGCTACCCAGAGATGCAATTAACCAACACCAGCCACCAAAAGCTGAATTTGATCGTAAGATTTACGGACAAGCCAGTCCCAGCTAAGCTTGACTAAGGGCACTACAGTTAGCCTTGACTCCCCAGGTAAGGAGGTGGGAATCAACCAAACTACCAATGCCCAGGAATGGATAAGTCTACAGAAAGTGGAGGATACAGCTCCGTCCATCACAGGACAACCCATCCCCACCATGAGTATGTACATCGACATGGAGCACTGCCACAAGAAAGCAGCTTCCATCATCAAGAACCCCACCATCCAGGCCTCACTCTCCTGCTGCTTCCTTCAGCTCGGGGGTACATGAGCCCTAGGTCCCATACTACCACGTTCATACCCCACAACCACCAGGTCCCTGAACCAGCCTGGATAACTTCACTCACCTCAACCCTGACCTGATCCCACAAACTACAGACTCACTTCCATGGACTCAATATCTCATGCTCCCAGTATTATTTATTCACATATTGATTGAACTTGTCTTCTTTTGCACATTTGTTGTGTGTCAGTCTTTGTGTATTTTTAAGCTTTTCATAAATTCTATTGTATTTCTTTATTTTCATGCAAATGCCTGAAAGAAAATGAATTTTAAGGTAGTAAATGGTGATATATGTGTACTTTAATAATAAGTTTACTTTACTTTGATGATCATTTCCCATTTATTGGGACGTGGAGAGAGAATGAACCAAACTCACCTGAACCATTCTCCATCGAGCTCATTTGGAAAGAAGAATTATGAAAATCACAAACTTTCTTTGCTGTAGAAGGCTGAAAGATGTTTCTGTGAAGCTTCCTATTATAATAGGATACACGTTGTCCAGCCTTTCATCATCTTAAACTTCAGAGAGAAGAGCATCAGCAAATCTGCCCTTTAGAAACCATAGAATTCACACAAAAACAATCTACTGAAACTGGAAACACAAGAGATTCTGCAGATCCTAGAAATCCAGATGCAAAATGCTGGGGGAACTCAGCAGGTCAGGCAGCATCTATGGAGGGGAATAAACAGTCAGCATTTCGAGCCAAGACCTTTAATCAGGATTGGAAAGGAAGGGGTTAAGAAGCCAGAATAAGAAGGTGGGAGAGGGGAAAGAGGGCAGTCTCGAAGGTGATGGATGAAGGAGAGCCAAGAGCAGATATATCAGAGGAGGAGCAGTGACAGAGGGTCACACTGAGCTCCAATCAAAGAGAAGATTTAAACTTCTTCAGGTAGGCCCTCAAAGAGAATTCGCAGTAAATCATAAACACAAGAGATTCTGCAGATCCTGGAAATCCAGAGCAACACACACAAAATGCTGGAGGAACTTATTTGGTCAGACAGCTTCTATGGAGATGAATGCACCGATCACCTTCCAGCTTGTCCTCCATTCCTTCCACCCAACTTCTCATTCTGGCTTCAGCAGTTTGTGAGATATTTAAACCACCCTGTCTGGCACCAACAATCATTCCACGGACAAAGTCGCTTAGATCACATTTCCTCCCCATTCTAAAGCTTGATCGGAACAACAACTGAACCTTTATGCATTGAGCTGCTGCCATGTGATTGGCTGATTAGATATTTGCATTAACAAGCAGGTGTACCTAATAAAGTGGCCACTGAACTAAGCAAGCATCAGTCTTATACTCATCAGCCTCCATCCTCTATACTGGGCATGAAAATTATCCAGCCAGATTTAAAAGCCACTCTTTGTACCTGGCCAATGAAGATCAGCTTTGGAGATGCATTATTAAATGCTCCACTGCACAGGAGCTGGAAGAGCAGACACTGAACTGAATCAATGGCTTTGATTTCTATAGCCTGGCTAACTATATGTTTACTCACAAATCTGAGACAAAGGAGGGGGGAAAGTTGAAGAAGAAATGAGGGAAGCTGTGAGAGAGTAGTTGGCTTATTGTAAATTGGATAAGCTGCTCGATATTTTCTTGGAGTTAGTGCAAGGCAGCATGGAAAATCAATGTACATTGTTGAGGCTAATTGGAGATCGGAGAGGCCATTCCAAAGCAGTTTCAGATCTGTTGACGTTTGTTTGTTACCCATTCCAGTAGACCAATCCCACAATGGCACATAATCTTACACAGATCACAATTGTGGAAAATCCCACTAAATCCAATGGAAATTGGAAACAAAAAGACACCATTTTTCCAAAATATTGTGTGGAATGCCTACTGCGTGTGTTTTAGTTGTTGTTATTCAAGATGTTCCGTAAAGCTGCAGAAGTGAACACATTTTCCAACAAGCACCAGGAGGAGAATCACATGGTCAGGTTAACGGCAGATTCTTTTTCAGTGTCCCATGAGTGCATAACATATAGGAGTAGAATTAGGCCATCGAGCCTGCTCCACCCGGCTGATTGTTATCCCCTTCAACCTCATTCCCCTGCCTTTTCCCCATAATCTTCAATGTCCTGGTAGTAAAGAATCTATCAACACCACTTTCAATATACCCAATGCCTCACAGGCACGAAATGTGACAATGAATTCCACAGATCCACTAACAACTCATCTCTGTTCTAAATGGACATCCTTCTATTCTGAAGCTGTGCCCTCTGGTCCTAGACTCCTCCACTTTAGGAAATACCCACTCCACATCCACTCTATCTGTGCCCTCTGGTCCTAGACTCCTCCACTTTAGGAAACATCCTCTCCACATCCACTCTATCTGTGTCCTCTGGTCCTAGACTCCCCCACTATAGGAAACATCCTCTCCACATCCACTCTGTGTCCTCTGGTCCTAGACTCCTCCACTATAGGAAACATCCTCTCCACATCCACTCTATCTGTGCCCTCTGGTCCTAGACTCCTCCACTATAGGAAATACCTTCTCCACATCCACTCTATCTGTGTCCTCTGGTCCTAGACTCCCCCCACTATAGGAAACATCCTCTCCACATCCACTCTATCTGTACCCTCTGGTCCTAGACTCCCCCACGATAGGAAATACCTTCTCCACATCCACTCTGTGCCCTCTGGTCCTAGACTCCCCCACTATAGGAAATACCCACTCCACATCCGCTCTATCTGTGTTCTCTGGTCCTAGACTCCTCCATTATAGGAAACATCCTCTCCACATCCACACTATCTGTGTCCTCTGGTCCTAGACTCCCCCACGATAGGAAACATCCTCTCCACATCCACTCTATCTGTGTCCTCTGGTCCTAGACTCCCCGACTATAGGAAACATCCTCTCCACATCCACTCTATCTGTGTCCTCTGGTCCTAGACTCCCCCACGATAGGAAACATCCTCTCCACATCCACTCTATCTGTGTCCTCTGGTCCTAGACTCCCCCACTATTGGAAACATCCTCTCCACATCCATTCTATCTGTGTCCTCTGGTCCTAGACTCCCCTACTATAGGAAACATCCTCTCCACATCCATTCTACCTGGTTAGTTCATTATGTGTCATGTCGATTGATGTGGATGATCATGGTCTTTCCATGACAATGATTGCTCTTGACAAATATTTCTGTAGGAGTGGTTTGCCATTGCCTTCTTCTGGGCAGTGTCTTTACAAGACAGGTGACGCCAGCCATTATCAAAACTCTACAGATATTGTCAGCATGGTGTCAGTGGTCGCGTAACCAGGACTTGTGAGATGCACCAGCTTCACATGATCCGAATCGGGGAGGCTGAGCAGGTGCTACACCTTGCCCAAAGGTGACCTGAAGGCTAGTGGAGGGAAGGTGCAGCTTGCATCTCTTTTCATAAAGACGAATCTCCACCCTGCCACTCAATACTCTGTCTAGACCTTTGAACATTCAATTGGCTTCATTCTTATAAACTCCAGTGAGTACTGATCCAGACCCATCAAATACTTGTCAGTTACCCCAGGGCAGGGACAGCGTGATTTAGATTTAGACTAAAACTCCCACTGTCCTATCAACGCCTCCTATAGCATGGGTCAGACAGAGAGCAAATCTCCAGCAGGTTGTGTGTGTTACAGCTGGGGGTCCATTTCTCCGTGGCGTTGAGGCCCAGATAGATGTGATTCAGAATCGATAAACCCGATATCTTTTGTGAGTACTCACCAAGGCAAAATGGCTTCCTCACTCTTGTATTAAATTCCCTCATAGCAACAGATAAAGTATGCAATAGATGGACGCTGGAGACTAGTTGCATCATGACCTGGTATAGAAACACCAATGACCAAGAATGGAAAATCCTTAAAAAGGTAACGGACACAGCCCAGGTCTCTTCTTGCTGCTGCCATCCGGAAGGAGGGAGAGGAGCCTAGGGTCAGGAACAGTTATCACCCCTCAACCATCACGCTCCTGAACCAGCGTGCATAACTTCACTCTGGATTGATTCCACAACCTGCAGGCTCACTTTCAAGGACTCTGCAACTCATGTGTATTTATTATTATCATTTCATTGTACTTCCGCGGTTTTGCACAGTGATTGTTTGTCCGTCTTTGGGAGTAGTTTTTCATTGATTCTATTTTGCTTCTCTCTTCTGTGAATGCCTGCAAGAAAATGGTGACATGTACAGACTTGGAAAATAAATTTACTTTGAACTTTGAAAATACCAATTGGCCTTTTAACCACTAGGTGCAGCTGCACTTTGGCATAAACACACATACATCCTCTCGAATGCCAGCAGGGTACAATCTCTCCACTTTTCTGTTGTGTACACCAAAGTGGATAACTAAACACTTTTCCATATTTGATTCCATCTGCCATGTTCTCATCATCCATTCAGCCTGTTCACATCTCACTGCAGGCTCTCTGTACCTCCTTCATGTTCAGCAACCCCTCCCCCCACCCGCTGAACGCTAACGGCAGACCACTGGTGTTCTCAGCCAGGTCATTGATGTGCACTACGAAAAGCTGGAGCCCAAGCACTGATCTCTGTGGTATCCCCCTCATCACAGCCCTACAATCTGAGAACAATACATTTATTCCCACAAATGTTGCCTGGATTGGAGAGCATGACTTATGAGAATAGGATGAGTGAACTCGGCCTTTTCTCCTTGTAGTAACAGAGTTTGAGAGGTGACCTGATAAAAGTTTATAAGACGATGAGAGGCATTGATCGTGTGAATAGTCAGAGACTTTTTCCCAGGGCTGAAATGGCTAACACAAGAGGGCATAGTTTTAAGGTGCTTGGAAGTAGGTACAGAGGAGATGTCAGAGATAAGTTTTTAACGCAGAGAGTGGTGAGTGAGTGGAATGGGCTGTCGGTGACGGTGGTGGAGGTGGATACGATAGGGTCTTTTATGAGACTCCTGCATGAATACATGGAGCTTAGAAAAATAGAGGGCTATGGGTAAGCCTAGGTAGTTCTAAGGTAAGGATATGTTCGGCACAGCTTTGTGGCCAAAGAGCCTGTATTGTGCTGTAGGTTTCTATGTTTCTAATCAGTTCCTCTGCTGGCTGAAAAAAGTACAATTTTAAGGAAATTATTAACAGTGCAAGGAACCAGGAAAGAGGTACTTTTATTAGCTCTGAGGCAAGTGAAGTCAGTTCCGAAGCCAATAACTGCAGGCTGCAACCACGAAGCCAGTTCTCCACCTGTTCCACAGGTACACGTTCTGCTGAACACCCTTCATTTTCCACTATTATTCTCCTTGACTTTAATCTTGTTCGACGCCTTAATCAGTGCAGAGTAATGGAGGTGATCGCGGGTTTGTGTTCTGCCATGAGGGCTCGATGCTTCCCTTCTTGTCCCCGCCAAATGCCCCAGGAGAATGCCCCGAATGCTAACGTAACCATTTACGTTAACGATTTGGATGAAGGCATAGAAAATAACATCAGCAAATTTGCTGATGATACTAAGCTGGGTGGCAGTGTGACATGTGATGAGGATGTTAGGAGAATTCAGGGTGACTTGGATAGGCTGGGTGAGTGGGCAGATACTTGGCAGATGGCGTTTAATGTGAATAAGTGTGAGGTTATCCACTTTGGGAGTAAGAACAGGAAGGCAGATTATTATCTGAACGGTATAGAGTTGGGTAAGGGAGAAATACAAAGAGATCTAGGAGTCCTTGTTCATCAGTCACTGAAGGTGAATGAGCAAGTGCAGCAGGCAGTGAAGAAGGCTAATAGAATGTTGGCCTTTATTACAAAGGGAATTGAGTACAAGAGCAAGGAAATCCTCTTGCATTTGTACAGAGCCCTGGTGAGACCACACCTGGAGTATTGTGTACAGTTTTGGTCTCCAGGGTTAAGGAAGGACATCCTGGCTGTAGAGGAAGTGCAGCGTAGATTCACGAGGTTAATTCCTGGGATGTCTGGACTGTCTTACGCAGAGAGGTTAGAGAGACTGGGCTTGTACACGCTGGAATTAAGGAGATTGAGAGGGGATCTGATTGAAACATATAAGATTATTAAGGGATTGGACAAGATAGAGGCAGGAAATATGTTCCAGATGCTGGGAGAGTCCGGTACCAGAGGGCATGGTTTGAGAATAAGGGGTAGGTCATTTAGGACAGAGTTAAGGAAAAACTTCTTCTTCCAGAGAGTTGTGGGGGTCTGGGATGCACTGCCTTGGAAGGTAGTGGAGGCCAATTCTCTGGATGCTTTCAAGAAGGAGCTAGATAGGTATCTTATGGATAGGGGAATCAAGGGATATGGGGACAAGGCAGGAACCGGGTATTGATAGTAATTGATCAGCCATGATCTCAAAATGGCGGTGCAGGCTCGAAGGGCCGAATGGTCTACTTCTGCGCCTATTGTCTATTGTCTATTGAGAAAGAAAAAGCACCAGGTTGTTTATTGGCTCAGAAAAACATCCTTAAAATGGAAATTACAGACTGCAATCGACCACGGCTCAAGGAAAGAAGTATGTCCCTTCCTTTGGCAGAGATTTTATTATTCTGTCACCACTGCAAGTTAATTGATCTATAATTCCTTGTACGCGTTCTATTTCACCTTCTTAAGTACAGGTATTACACTGGCTATCTTCCAGTCCACAGACACCCCACACATTGTTCTAATGAATTATGTAATATGTAACACGACCGTGCTATCTCTTTGAGATCCTTTTAAAATGTGTTGTTGCAATCCATCCAGGCATGCATGGCCTTTCATCCATTGTAGGTTTAATTTAATATATCCTTGATATCTCTTTAAACACTCTTATTTCTGTACTCGTTACAGAATGTCTCCCTGATAAACACTGGAACAAAGTAATAACTAAATACTTTTGCCGTTTCTCTGTCGCTATCTTCCCATTCCTTAATGGCCTTATTCCCCTTTCAAACTTCCCATCCTTGATGCGTAAAATAGCTCACTGCTTTGTTTTATGGTCCTTGTTAATTTAATGTCAGTTCTTACGTTTGCAACCTCTAATATCATGCACTCACCTGCCATATTTCCTAACCCTAAATTGATTTTTGAGTCTTCATGCAGCCATGATACCTCAGGGTCGTAAAAAGCTGCAGAAAGTTGTAAACTCAGCCGGCTCCATCATGGGCCTAGCCTCTACAGCATCGAGGACATCTTCAAAAGGCGGCGTCCATCACTCAGGACATGGCCTCTTCTCATTACTACCATCCAGGAGGAGGTACAGGAGCCTGAACACACATATTCAGCATTTCAGGAACAGCTCTTCCCCTCCACCATCAGATTTCTGAATGGACAACGAACCCATGAACACTACCTCACTGTCTTTTTGCACTAGTTATTTAATTTAATATATACTATACACGTACCGTATTTTATAGTTTTTTATTATTAGTAGTACTATATATTGAAAAGTACTACTTCACAAAACAACAAATATCACATATGCCAGTGATATTAATCCTGATATTGATCATGAGCCGTTTAAATGGGATATATTTCTATTGCGCTCTGAAGTTGCATAGCATAGAAACCCGTCTTTCACCCCACCACGTCTGTTGCCCCCATCGTGCCCCTTTGAAATAATCCCACTGACCTGCAATAATTGAATAAGCTGCACCACAATAACTTGCATTCAAATGTTTTCAAATTAAGTCATTTATAATCATTTCCCTTCAGTCAAATCATTAAATCATTTCCCTTCGGTCAATATTATTATCCATTTCATCTTCCCAAGTTTGATCCTCAGACAACCAAATTCATCTGTTCTCTAATCTATTAATAATGGACTTTGCTTCAATTGTGTGCATCAAGATTCATCTTAAAATATTTTATATATGATAATAAATGGCTAGATGTTCCCTTAGCTGTTTGATCCATTCCCTGTAGTGAGAAAATCCTGCCTTGTCAGTCTATTAACATGTTAGTCTGGAGAAGAGGCCAATACACAATGTAGGATCTCTGCTCCTCTCTCATATCTACCGCTCCAGTCCAACTTATAGCAGGCTGTTCAAATCCGATATGATTATTCTGACAGGATTTTACTTCCTTCCTTGATTTGCCTCCCCCAGCTGCAGAGTTGGGTCATTTCATACCTTGGATTCCTTCACTATTTTTATTCTAACTGGTCTTTACGGACTGAACTTGTTTTCCTTAACTGAACTGATTCTACCACCCGTGGACCCACTTTCAAGGCTTCTACAGCTCGTTCTCAATCCTCGATATCTTCTTTTTAATTGTTCATTTTGTGTTCTTTTGCACATTGGTTGTTTGTCCGTCTTTGTATACAGTTTTTCTCTGATTCCATTGTGTTTCTTTGCATCTAATGTGATTGTCCATAAGACAAAGAATCTCAGGGTAGTATATGCTGACATATACGTACTTTGATAATAAATTTATTTTGTTACCTCTCAGTGCTGATATTTCATCTCCTTCTCTTCACACTATCATTTACAGAGAGGGAACCCTGCATTGCTTAAGTCCCAGTACTGTTTTTTCTGTAGCCAGTATTCTCTTTCCTACATTTGGCTTCTCTTCATATACAGTACTACATGATCTGGGATGTATAGTGTGTCCAGGGAGGGGCAGCACTGGTGAAGGGGCTTGTCATGTCCATTCTGGGGCAGCTCACTCACCTTTGGTCCCCCACCGGACACTCAGCTCTCACCTGTGGCTCCAGGTGGCTGTTTGCACGGGACAGCGGCCACGCCCCGGTACACCGCTTCGACGGGCAGGCTGAGCAGATGAGACCTACAGTGAGATCCAACGGCCGGGAAGACGGTTCTGCAACGCTCTGTGGGGAGTGAAGGCAGGACCAGGCACAGAAGAAGTCCACCACGACCAAGGGAGACCCCAATTGTGACGACTACGGACACCTGGAGCTGGACTTGTGAGGCTGAGAGTGTGGAACAGCTTTTCCATCTCCCTGCACGGGTTTCGACTGTCATTGTCGGATACAACAGACACCAGCTGTCTTGTTTTATTGCAGGAGATGAATGTATTACTGCACAGACAGGTTAAGAGGATTCTCTGGCTACATATCTTTCATCTAGAATCCTGCTCTATAATTCTATTTTTTTCCTTTGCCCATGACGTCCCTTACACCTAAAATGCTGGTATTTCCTGCAGATCTCCTCTCACCCTTTTCCGCCAAGTTCTCAGTAATTTAAACCCTTTCCCATTTCTTCCCAAAAGAGTGCAGCCTATCAAATCACCAGAGAACTGGTACAACTTCCTCTGCTCCTTTCACCACATGTTAATTGTTCTAATCTCTCTCTGTTTCTGTGACAATTTGCAACAACCTAGGGATTATTTTCCTCAAAATCCAGCATTTTAGTTTACATTTTAATTCCCTCGGGAGGACATTGTGCCTGTTCAAACCCACAGTAACACACACAAAATACTGGGGACTCCGAATACCTGATGTCACTCAGGGACTTGGGCTATATACTGTATACTGTGGCAAATATCTGGTTCATAATGACAGACAAGGAAGCTCATTTAATTCAACAACCATTTTTATTTTTTTATTAAACAAAATATACTTTATTCAAAATAAAATTATATACAATGACCATTCAATGCCTTTCAATTCTTTACAGTTGTTTCCATTACTGTCTTTACATTTTCAAAATTCAAAATTTTTGCCACCCACGTGGCACTCTGTTCTTTCAATATTTACATTCAGGGGGTATACCCCCAACCCCCCTCCCCCTCAACTCCCGCGGGAGAAGAACCCTAGACTGTGGTCCTTCCCCAACACAAAAACAGACTGGGCACTATGACCCAGGGAGAGAACAGCTCAGCCTCATACAAATGGGGGACGTGATTATCACACACCCCGGTTACACTCAGGGCGACCCACAAACACACAAGCAAATAACTTTATAACCAAGCTGAAATGTGACCATAAATGAACTTGAACATCCACAAAAGCGTTTTAACACAAGAACAATAAATAGCGCTGATCGTTAGGAATGCCACACCACCCTCCCTGTCACAGAAGAGTTTTTTTGCATGACTGTATGGGTGCTCACTGTTTTGAAAGCGCTGTGTACGTTTTACACCTCGGCCCAGAGGAATGCTGCTTCATTCAGCTGTGTTCATGTATGGTTAAATGATAATTAAAGTTGAATTTGATTGGAATACTCAGTCAGGAAGAGATTGTGCCTGTTTATTCCCCGAGTAGCAAACACAAAATGCTGGGGGGATCTCAGAAACAGGTTTAATATCACCGACAAATGTTGTGACGTTTGTTGTTTTGCAGCGGCAGTACAGTGCAATACATAAAGACTAATAAACTAATATACATATACATGGTATATATTAGACATATTGAATAAGTAGTGCCAAAAGAACAGTGAGGTAGTGTTCATGGAATCTGAGGGCAGGGGGAAGAAGCTGTTCCTAAAACCTTGAGCGTGTGAAAACGGCCGGCAAGCCTAAAGGACAACTGAGCCTGGAGAGCAGCTCCTGACAGATGGAAAGGAACTGGGATTAAGAGTCAATGGCAAAGGTCCATGTTGGAACAAGCAGTATAGGTAGGAGGACAAACACTAAAGATTCAGCAGGTCAGGCAGCATCTGTGAACAGGAATAAACAGTAGACGTTTCAGTCCGAGACCCCTCATCGGTCTGACCTGCTGAGTTCCTCCAGCGTCCGGTTAATCTCTTGTGTTTGCGGTTTTCTGTTCCTACCCATACAGCTAGTGCAGCACGGGCCTTGACAACTGAATCTACAGACACTTCTTCCAAGCTCCTTCCTAACCGTCAGGGACTGCTCTCTGAACATAGTGGTTCTCAAGGCTTGCTGGGTTATTTCTGTGAATAATTGGATTTCAAAGTCAATAAGAACATCATGAATCTCTTAAAATCACAAGTGAACTACAAGCGCATAAACTGGACCAATAAACCAATGTTCCCAGTGGTGTACTGCTTTCATGGCTAATTGCTCTTTCTTGTTTGAAGAGGTTTCTTGTTAGCTCCTGCAGTAATAATTACCACTGGAAATCATTTGAATACAAGCAACATCTGATTTGCTTAAGTTTATCAAACCAACAGATGCTTAAAAGGCTTCTAGCAATTAACGCTGTTTGGGAATGAATTGCTGATAATGTACCAATGCAGCTGTGTGTTCCGCGGATTTGTTTCTCAGTGTGACGCCTCTTGTTGCCCTTTCGCTTTGTTCTGATCTTACACACTCGTGACCCATTCGAACTCAGAGAGCAGCCTCCACAAAGCATGGCCACAGTTACAGCTAACCTTCAGCAAAAACAAGCAGCCACTGCAATATGTCTGAATCCCGTGAAGTCTTCTCTTTCTGATTAATGAGGTCCATCTTCCCGCGCTTTCACAGGATCAGAATCACGTTTATTAACACTGACATATGTCATGAAGGCAGTAGCACCATGCTCTATATAAAAATACTATAAATTACAATTCAGGTTCAGATTATTTTTTTAAAGTAAATTAAGTAACTAGTGCAAAAAGAGAGCAACAATAGTGAGGGAGTGTTCATGGGTTTATTGTCCATTCAGAAATCTGATGGTGGTGGGGAAGAAGATGTTCCTGTAACGCTGAGTGTGTGTCTCCTCTTTGATAGTAGCAATGAGAAGAGGGCATGTCCTGGATGATGAGGGTCCTCAATGATGGATGCTGCCTTTTTGAGGCATGGTCTTTTGAAGGTGTCCTCGATGCTGGAGAGACTAGTGCCCACGATGGAGCCGGCCGAGTTTACAACTTACTGCAGCTTTTTCCGATCCTGTGCAGTGGCCCCTCCGTGCCCGACGGTGATGCTCTCCACGGTAGAACCTCCATGTGTAGAACCTTCTCTCCAGATCGACTGGAATACATTAAATTTGCAACACAGAATCAAACCGCTTGGCCCAACCTTTCTGCCAACTCAAGCCTCTTCTTTCTCTATCAGCTAAACTCAACCCTTCTCCCTCATGTGCATGTCTACCATCTGCTTAAATGCAGCAGTGCTATCTGTTTCAACGATCTCATTCTGTGAGCTACACACTCTCACTTCTCTGGATAAAGAAATTCCTTTTGAACTCCCTATCAGAGTTTAGTTGCGACAATCTTATTTTGAATGCCTCTGGCTATGCTCTTCTTCACATTTTTCTATCAACACCCAACACTGAATTGATCCCACAACACAACTCTACAGCTCGTGTTCTCAATATTATTTATTACTTATGGGTTATGTACTGTGGTTAACAATCGCACCTTTTTCAATTCTTCCAGTTGGGTTTCATCATCCCATTTCCATTTCCCTTTGTCTTGACCCACCACCCCTTTACCAGCCTAAAACCTCTTACATTCATAAAGTTAACCTAATCTAGGATCTACACTCTACCCAAAATTGAACAATTTGCCTGATTTAATATTTTCCAGATCATGAACAGGCAAACCTGAAGTCATTCCTCACACATCATAAACAGGCCCAACCTTCCAAACATTTTCCTGGTCAGGGAACTTCTGAATGCTGAAATGACCTTTCTTGCCACTACCAGGTGGTCTCCATGACCAGGGGGAGGGGATCTCATTAAAATCTATTAAATAGTGAAAGGCCTAGATAGAGAGAATTTGGAGAGAATGTTTCCTGTAGTGGGGAAGTCTAGGACCAGAGGGCACAGACTCAGAATAAGGGGACATCCCTTTAAAGTAGGGATGAGGCTTAACCAGAGGGTAGTGAATCTGTGGAATTCGTTACCACAGGCAGCAGGGGAGGCCAAGACATTGCATATATTTAAAGTGGAGATTGATGGGTTTTTGATTTGTCAGCACATCAAAGGTTACGGGTAGAAGGCAGGAGAGTGGGGTTAAGAGGGGTGATGGATCAGCCATGATGGAATAGTGGAGCAGACACAATGGGCCAAATGGCCTAATTCTGCTCCTATGTCCTGTGGTCTTAACTTTCAGGATAGCTATAGATACAAATATGGTCATTGTGGGAGAGTTTCTTTTGGAGAAGGACAAATTACCAGGGTATTAGGCAGGAACTAAGTAGCATTAATTGGGAACACTTTCTTCTAGCAAGCCCACATCAGACATGTGGAGGGTGTTTAAAGATAAATTGCAGGAAAGGTATCTTCTTGTTTGAGGGAAGGAGAGGGATAAGACAGCCTTGGATGTCCAGAGAGATGATGCCTTTAGTCGAGAAGGAAAAGTGTGTAAAGCTTCAGAAGTTGGGATCAAATGAAACACGTCATGAATAAAAAGAACTAAAGAAGGGAATTAGGAAAGCCAGGTGGGGCCATGAAAAGTCACTGGCAAGTAGATTAATATGAAACCCGATGTATTCTATACATACATCGAGAGCTAGAGGACAGCTAGAGAGAGGGTGGGACCACTCAAGGATAAAGTGGCGGGGGTGGGGGGGGGGGACATTTCCTTGGATGCGGAGAATGTGAGTGAAGTACTAAATAAGTATTTTGCTTCAGTATTTATGAAGGATTTGGAGGAGCAAGAGATCAGTGCTGGGTGTATAAATATGTTAGGGCATTTAGAGGTCAAAGAGGAGGAGGCGTTGGGCCTCCTAAGAAGTATTAAGGTGGATAAGTGCCCAGGGCCCCAGGCTATTGAAGGAGGCAAGAGACAAGATTGTTAGGCCCTTGACCAGTATCTGTGTGTCCTCTTTAGCCACAGGTGAAGTCCTGGAGGACTGGTGAGTGGCTAATGTTGTACCTCTATTTAAGAAGAGAACAAGGGAAAGTCCTGGAAACTATAGACCAGGGAGTCTCTGGTCAGTTGTTGGGAAATTGCTGGAGAAAAGTCTTGAGGATAGGATATATGAGCATTTGAAAACCCATGGCCTAATTAGGGAGAGCCAACATGGCTTTGTGCGTGGCAGGTCATGCCTTACGAACTTGGTTGAGTATTTTGACAAGGTGACAAGAGAGATTGATGAGAGTAGGGCAGTGGCTGTTGACTGTGTTTAACAATAGTCCCTCATGATACTAATCCAGAAGACTAGCATGCACGGGGTCCACGGCGAATTGGCCGTTTGGATTCAGAACAGGCTTGCGCTCAGAAGACAGAGGGTAATGGTTGAAGGAGCTTATTTAAGCAGAAGGTCTGTAACCAGTGGAGTTCCACTGGCATCTGTGCTGGAACCTCTCTGCTGTTTCTGATGTTTATAAGTGAGCTGGATGAAAATGTAGATGGATGGGTTAGTAAGTTTGTGGATGATGGAGTTGTGGATAGTGTAGAAGACTGGCAAAGAATACAGCATGATACAAATCAGTTGCAGATATGGGCAGAAGAATGGCAGGTGGAGATAAACCCAAATAAATGTGAAGTGTTGGGCAAATGCACGGAGACAGTACACTGTTAAGGGCAAGACAGTGTTGCTGAGCAGAGACATCTTGAGATCCAAGTTCATAGCCCCTTGAAGGTGGCTACACAGGTCGATCAGGTGGCTAAGAAGGCTCAGGAATGCTTGCTTTAATTAGTCAAGGCACTAAGTCCAAAAGTCAGGAGGTTATGTAGCAACTTTATAAAACTCTGGTTAGGCCACATCTGGGTATTACATACAATTCTGGTCGCCCCACTGTAGGAAGGATGTTGAGGCTTTGGAGAGGGAGCAGAAGAGATTTACCAGGATGCTGCCTGGTTGAGAGGGCATGGGCTATCAGGAGAAGCTGGAAATACTTGGGCTGTTTCCTGTGGAGCGTCGGAAGCTGAGGGAGATCTGATAGAGATTATGAGAGGCACAGGTAGAGTGGACAGAGAGTCTAATATCAGAGGGCACACATTGTAGGTGAGAGGGGTTAGGTCAAGGGGTATGTGAGGGTTAGGTTTTTCACCCAGAGAGCCATGGATGCCTGGAATCGACTGCCTGATATGGTGGTGAGGCAAATACATTAGAGGCTTTTAAGAGACATTTAGATAGGCAATTGGATGTAAGGAAGATTGAAGGTAGGGACCTGGTGTAGGTAGAGGGGATTAGCGTTTGGGTGTTTTTGATTTGCCCTTTAGCTAGTTTGCCACATCAATGGCCTGTTCCTATACTGTACTCTTCTATGTTCTAGTTCTTTGTCTTATGGTCTAATTTGCCTGATTTAATATTTTCCAGCTCATGATCAGGCAACCCCACAGTCATCTCTCACCCAACATAAACAGGCCCAACCTCCAAACATTTTGCTGTTGGGAAATTTTGAAAGCTGAAATCACCTTTCTCGCCACATCCTGTGGCCGTGGAGGAATTACTTACAAGTGGAATGTAAAGGAATGGCAAGTACAGGCCAGGCACAGCAGCAATAAAAGTCTTTTGGTCCAAGAGAAGATTGCATGTCAATGCCATATCTACCTTTCTCTAAGACAGTTTACTTGTTACTTGTATTTGGTTACCTGGGATTACAGTTACCTGTAGATTAGATCACTTCACAAACCATCAAGGAAACAATCTGATGCTGCTTGGAAGACAGACAGATGTTTAGGTCCTGGAGGGTATTACAGATTCAATAATTATCATGGCACAGAACAACTCCAGCCTCCCAGTCAACCGCCTGCCACTGCAGTTCACCTGCCATTGAAACAGGTCTACAGTGGATGCCATTTACCCTCACCTCTGGGGCATCTGGACAGTAAAGGCACTGAAGTTAGCTATTAACAGCTCCACCTTCAATATTACTGTATACTTCCAAGTGAACTCATCATCAAACACCTAGACCAGGCACCTCCTTTCACAAATGGATCCTTAACTTTCCTAAGCAGCAGACCATAGTCAGTGAGACCAGGCAGTAACACATCTGCTATGATTACATCAATACTGGTGACCTATCAGGCTGTGTCCTCAGTCCCTACTCTACTCCCAGTTCACTCACGACTGTGTGGCTACGTTCAGCTCTAACTCAGCCTATGAGTTTGCAGGTGACATAGAAAGGGCCAGCCAAAAGGGCAATGTTATGATAGTCATGAGAGATTTTAACATGCAGGTCGGTTGGGAGAATCAGATTGATAATGGATCTCGAGAGTGAGTGTGTTGAATGCCTACGAGATGGCTTTTTAGAGCAGTTTGTTGTTGAGCCTGCGAGAGGATCAGCTGTACTGGATTGGGCGTTATGTAATGAACCGGAGGTACAAGAACACTTAGGAGGCAGTGATCACAATATGATTGAGTTCAACTTGAAGCTTGACAGGGAGAAAGTAAAGTCTGACATAGCAGTATTTCAGTGGAGTAAGGGAAATTACGGTGGTACGAGAGAGGAGTTGGCCAAAGTAAATTGGAAGGAGATGCTGGCAGGGATGACAGCAGAGCAGCGATGGTGTGAGTTTGTGGGGAAACTGAGGAAGGTGCAGGATAGATGTACGTATTCCAAAAATAAAGAAATACTCTAATGGTAAAATAGTACAACCGTGGCTGACAGGGGAAGTCAAAGCTAATGTGAAAAGCAAAAGAAAGGCCATCCAACAAAGCAAAAATTAGTGGGGAAATAGAGGATCGGGAAATTTTTTTAATCCTACAGACAGCAACTAAAAGAATCACTAGAAGGGAAAAGATGAAATATGAAAGCAAGCTAGCAAATAACATCAAAGTGGATAGTAAAAGCTTTTTCAAGTATGTAAAAATAAAAGAGAAATGAGAGTGGATATAGGACCACTGGAAAATTAAGCAGGAGAAATAATAATAGGGGACAAGGAGATGGCAGATGAACTAAATGAGTGTTTTTTATTACTCTTCACTGTGGAAGACGCCAGCATTGTGCGGGTGTTGTAGTGTGTGAAGGAAGGGAAGTGGGTGCAGTTACTATTACAAGGGAGAAGGTGCTCATAAAGCTGAAAGACCTAAAGGTACATAAATCACCCAGACTAGAGGAACTGCACCCTGGGTTCTGACAGAGGTAGCATTAGAGATTGTGGTGGCATTAGAAATTATCTTTCAAAAAATCATTGGACTCTGGCATGGTGCCAGAGGACTGGAAAATTGCAAAAGTTACTCCACTCTTTAAGAAAGGAGGAAGGCAGCAGAAAGGAAATTATAGATCAGTTAGCCTGACCTCAGTGGTTGGGAAGATGTTGGAGTCAATTGTTAAGGATGAGGTGATGGAGTACTTAGTGACACAGGACAAGATAGTACAAAGTCAGCATGGTTTCCTTCAGGGAAAATCCTGCCTAATGAACCTGTTGGAATTCTTTGAGGAGATTGCAAGTAGGATAGATAAAGGGGATGCAGTGAATGTTGTATATTTGCACTTTCAGAAGACCTGTGACAAGGTGCCACACATGAGGCTGGTTACCAAGTTAAGAGCCTGTGGTATTACAAGAAAGTTACTAAGATAGTTAGAGCATTGGCTGATTGGAAGAAGGCAGTGAGTGGAAAGAAAAGGATCCTTGTCTGGTTGACTGCCAGTGACTAGTGGTGTTCCGCAGGGGTCGGTGTTGGGACCACTTCTTTTTATGCTGTATATCAATTATTTAGATGGTGAAATGGATGGCTTTGTTGCCAAGTTTGCAGATGATATGAAGATTGGTGAAGGGGCTGGTAGTGTTGAGGAAACAGGTAAGGATGCCGAAGGATTTAGACAGAATAGAAGAATGGGCAAGAAAATGGCAAATGAAATATAATGTTGGAAAATGCATGGTCATGCACTTGGTAGTAGAAATAAATGTGCGGACTATTTTCTAAATGGGAAGAAAATCCAAAAATCTGAGATGCAAAGGGACTTGGAAGTCCTTGTGCATAACAACTAAAGGTTAACTTGCAGGTTGAGTCGATGGTGAGGAAGGCAAATGCAATGTTAGCATTCATTTCAAGAGGTCTAGAATACAAGAGCAAGGATGTGATGCTGAGGCTTTATAAGACACTGGTGAGGCCTCACCTTGAGTATTGTGAACAGTTTTGGGCCTCTCATCTTAGAAAAGATGTGCTGGCATTGGAGAGGGTCCAGAGGAGGTTCACAAGGATGATTCCAGGAATGGAAGGGTTATCAAACAGGGAACATTTGATGGCTCTGGGTCTGTACTCGCTGGAATTCAGAAGGACGAGGAGGGATCTCATTGAAACCTTCTGAATGCCTAGACAGAGTAGATGTGGAAAGGATGTTTCCCATGGTGGGGGAGTCTAGGACAAGAGGGCACAGCCTCAGGATAGAGGGGTGTCCTTTAAAACAGAGATGCAGAGAAATTTCTTTAGCCAAAGGGTGGTGAATTTGTGGAATTGGTTGCCACGTACAACAGTGGAGGCCAGGTCGTTGAGTGTATTTAAGGCAGAGATTGATAGGTTCTTGATTGGACACGGCATCAAAGGTTACTGGGAGAAGGCTGTAAAATGGAGGGAAAAAAAAGGATCAGCCATGATTAAATGGTGGAGCAGACTTGATGGGCAAAATGACCTAATTCTTATGGTCTTATGGACATCATAGCAGTGGGCCAAATCTCAACAATCAGTTGGAGTACAGGAAGGGGATAAAGAAGTTAGTGACATGGTGTCAAAACAGAACCTCTCCCTCAGTGTCAGCAGATCGGAAGAGCTGCTCGTTGGCTTCGGGGGTGGGGGGGGGTAGTGCACGTGCTCCTGTTTCCATCAACATTGTCGAGTTGAGATCTTCATTGTCCTAGGAGTGAATATCACCAATAATCTGTCCCAGTCCAACCATGTAAATATCACTAACACCTCTTATCCCTCAGGAGGCTAAAGAAGTTTGCCATGTCCTCTCTGACCAATTCATACAGCTGAATCATAGAGCCTATCACATCAGGATGCCTCTCAACTTGGTAAGACAATTGCTCTCCATGTGACTGGAGAGTGGACACAGCTCAACACATCACAGTATCCTTCCTCCTTTCCATGGTCTCTGCCTACACCTCTTGCTGCATTGGTAAAGCCCACCATCCTGAAACATTCTCTTCTCCCCCCTCAGGCAACAGATACAAAATCCTGAAAGCTGGTACCACCAGGCTCAAGGACAGCTTCTCTCCTGCTGTTCTGAGACTACTGACTGGTTCCCTACTACGATAAGATGGTGTCTGGACTTCACAGTCTGCCTCACTGTAACCTAGCATTTCTCTGTAACTGTAACGCTGTCTTCTGCATTTGGTTATTGTTTTCCCTTGCACCGTGTCAGTGCAATGATTCTTATGGACAGTATGCAGAACAGTTTCTCATTGTACACTTGGCGATACTAAATCAACAAACACATGGAGCGGTGGGCTTCTAAGCCGAGTGTGCTGTTCAGAGGAGCCATCAACCTAAGGTGCAAGACATTTCCATTGTTAATTATACCTTAGCTCATGACTAACCTCAGAATTCAGCTCTTGCATCTGACGAGCAAAGCTGTTAATGTTTCAGTAATACTGCTGTCCTCTGTACTTCCTACACTAATGGTCACAATCAGATCACATGGATTCTCTTTGCCCCGTGTCACTTCATTACTATTCTACTTGTTTTATTTATTTATGTATGTTTGGAGATACAACAGAAGCAGGCCCTTCTGTCCCATTGAGCCGTGTTGCCTAGCAACCCGCCTAATCACGGGAGGAATTACAATGACCAATTGACCTACCAACTCGTACGTCTTTGGACTGTGAGGGAAACCAGAGCACCAGGAGGAAACCCACATGGTCACGGGGAGGACGCCAGGATTGAACTCTGAACTTCGATGCCTTGAGCTGTGATCGTGTTACGCTAACCGCTATGCTGGCATCCCACCCTCTTTAAAATAGTGTTTTTTACTTTCTGAACTTCCAAACGATAGTATGCTTACAAGAAAAGAGATCTTTCATAAATTAGTCAGCATGTGGAAAGCATAAACGAGGAAATCTGCAGATGCTGGAAATTCAAACAACACACACAAAATGCTGGTGGAACACAGCAGGCCAGGCAGCATCTACCGGGAGAAGCGCTGTCAGGACGAAGGGTCTCGGCCCGAAACGTTGACAGTGCTTCTCCCTATAGATGCTGCCTGGCCTGCTGTGTTCCACCAGCATTTTGTGTGTGTTGTTATGTGGAAAGCATGCTGTATTGCCTACATGGCATCAGTACAAGGGAGTCTACGTTTCACCCTGAGCGTTGTGGATATGCTGAGCTGTGACAACATTTGCAGGCTGCCCCCAGGCATGTCTGATGTTGACACAGCAACACATTTCTCTGTAAAGTTCGATGTACGTGTGGTGGCTAGGCCAGGGTTAAATCGGTGGGTGCTGGGTGGCTTGGCTCGATGGGCTGGGAGGGCCTGTTCAGCATGGTATTTCTAAATAAATAAATAGATCGGACTCTGAATTGTTTCCTTGATCTATTTTTTGTAACTATGTTTTTCTGCTATCGGAACTATCCGTACTGTGCGTGACTGTTGATTCTGGGTTTTGTGTTTTGCCCCCAGAGTTGCTGCTTCATTCGTCTGTGCTCCTGTGTGGCTGGAGTTAAACTTGATGAGCCATTGATACCGAACCCTGTGCTGCAATTTCATACAGTTCCAAAACTGGCCTCCTGTTGAACAGGTGACCAATAATCTCTACCATATCAGTGAAGCTGATGTGACATAGATTAACGGAGGCACACAGGAAATTCCTGCAAGAAGCACTGGGGCGACACAAACTGATACGAGTCAGCAGTAATACAGCCCCCCCCAAACCATCCAGAGTGTCCTGATCAGCTGTATCACTCTCAGTGGCTCTCCACGCGGCCTTGGATCACCTGGACAATACAAACACCTACGTCAGGATGCTGTTCATCATCCCCACAGTCCTGATTGAAAAGCCACAGAACCTGGGCCTCTGGATCCTCAACTTCCTAACTGGAAGATCACAATCTGAGCAGATTGGTAATAACATCTCCTCCTCATTGCTGACAATAAATAGTGGCACACCACAGAGATGTGTGCTTAGCCCACTGCTCTACTCTCTCTATTCATGGCACAGATCAAATTGAAAAATCTGTGAATTTGCTGTTGCTACAACCATTGTTGGCAGAATTTCAGATGGAGATGAGAGGGTGTACAGGAGTGAGACATACCAGCTAGTTAAGTGGTGTCACAGCAACAACCTGGCACTCAATGTCAGTAAGACGAAAGAGCTGATGGTGGACTTCAGGAAGGGTAAGACGAAGGAACACACACCAATCCTCATAGAGGGATCAGAAGTGGAGAGAGCAAGCAGTTTCAAGTTCCTGGGTGTCAAGATCTCTGAGGATCTAACCTGGTCCTAAACATATTTTTTGCAGCTGTAAAAAAGGCAAGACAGCTGCTATACTTCACCAGGAATTTGAGGAGCTTTGGTGCATCATCTAAAACACTTGAAATTTCTACAGATGCACCGTGGAGAGCATTCTGACTGGCTGCATCACTGTCTGGTATGGGGGAGGGGGGCTACTGCACAGACTGGAAAGCAGCTACAGAAAGTTGTAAAGTTAGTCAGCTACTAGCCCCTGTAGTATCCAGGACATCTTCAAGGAGCAGTGCCTCAGAAAGGTGTCATCCATCATCCAGGACATGCCCTCTTCTCACTGTTACCCTCAGAAAGGTGGTACTGAAGCCTGAAGGCACACACTCAGTGATTCAGGAACAGCTTCTTCCCCTCCACCATCCGATTCCTAAATGGACATTGAACCCATGAACATCACCACACTACTTTTGTTATTTCTGTTTTTGCATTACTGTTTTTAATTAACTGTTTAATAGGCATATATATACTCAATTTTTCCCTAATTTATCATGTATTGCAATGTAATACTGCTGCAAAGTTAACAAAATTTCATGATATATGCCAGTGATATTAAACCAGATTCTGATCACCGTCTGGTACGGGAATTGCAAGGCATCAGACCGCAAGTCCCTACCAAGGACTGCTGAGGGGATCACTGGGGTCTCTCTTCCACCAGTTAGAGGAGCACTGCAAACACAGGGCATTTGGCATTGTCAGTAGTTCCTCCCGTCCATCCCTTTGACCCCTACCATCAGGCACGAGGTACCGTAACACTAGGACAAGATCTGTTAGGATGGGAAATAGCTTCTTCCCCCAGACTGTGAGGCTACTAAACTCCCTGCCACTACACAGGCTTCAACACCATAAAACATGGGAGCAGGATTAGGCCATTCAGTCTGCCATTTCATCACAGCTGATCCATTTCCCCCTCAATCCCAACCTCCTGCCTTCTCGCCATAACCTTTAATGCCGTGACTAATGAAGAACCTCCACCTTAAATATGCCCAACGACTTGGCCTCCACAACCACGTGTGGCAACAAATTCCACAGACCCACCACCACCTGGCCAAAGAAATTCCTCTTCCTCTCTGTTCCAATGACTCCCATATCCCTTTGCACCTCAGGTTTTTGAATTTTCTCCCCAATTAGAAAATAGTCCACATTTTCATTCCTTCCACCGGAGTGGTAATATCACTTTATGTGTTGTATTTGTGAGAATCAGTGTATGTACTGTGTGGTGTACCTTGGTCCAGGGAAATGTTGTTTCATTGTTAGTGTACAGATGTACAAAGAAAAGGCCCAAGTTCACTGTCAGTCAACTATATGCATGTATGTCCCTAAACAAAACAACGTTCTTCAGGGACATACATCAATCACATAAAATAATATTAACAGATAAATAAATTCTACAGATGTACAGGTTGACATAAAGTGCATATACAATAAATAGTTCAATCAACTGGCACTGTCATAACTGAAGTGTACAGGGTGGTAGTGGGGTGTTTAGAAGCCTCACAGCCTGGGGGAAGAAGCTGTTACCCAGCCCGACAGTCCTTGTTCTTACACTGCGGTACCTTCTGCCTGACGGTAGTGGGTCAGAGAGATTGTGGGACGGACGGGAGGGGTCTTTGACAATGCAGAGGGCTCTGTGAATGTACCACCTCTGGTATATGTCCTGCATGTGGGGGAGAAATTCCCCAGTGATTCTCTCAGCAGTCCTCACAACCCCTCGATTGTGACAGATGATAACTATCAGAAGTTAGCTAGTAAGAGTGCATGAATAAACTCTTGTCGGGATTCGAGCACGGTACAGGTATCGATTATAACTCACGTTTCGATGACAAACTTCACCAGGGACGATACCTGGGCATGTCTGGTCTGGCAACATCTCCCGGAGAAATCGGCAGTAGCAGAACACCACAATCGCAATGACTTCGAAGGCACAAAATTACTGTACCACGCCTCTGACTAGTAAAGGAAGCCATTGAACTAAAACTAGGGGAAAAGAATCGTAACAAAGACAAAGGTCTCACTCTAAGTAAGAACTGGAATTCTGTTGTAAACAAGGTGGGAGTGCAGAAACCCGATTGGATGAGGACTAACCAATCAGGAGGAGTATAAATGCCACCAGTCTAGACATACCCAGGCACCATCCCTGATGAAGATGGCATAATAACATTAGTTATAATCAATACCTATACCCAGCTGGAAATCCAAGGGTTTATTCATCCGATAAGCCAGGAAAGCGCGAGACCCTAAGAGTGAATGGTGTGAAGGAAGTGAACATTGCAATGTACAGGAGTGTGGGTAGGTACATGAATGGGAGGGATATGGAGGTCTACGGTCTGTGTGCAAGGGAACTAGGCTGTTTAAATTGTCAGCAGGGTCTAGATGGGCCAAAGGGCCTGTTTCTGAGCTGTAATCTCTTTGACTGTAATTGGAGGCTATGGTACTAGCCCCCCCCCATGACAATATTGGAATGATCTCTGGCTCCCCAAAGCCCTTCGACCAGCTTAAGGCTCAAGTAAAGTGTGCAATAGATGCTCTCCATTCGGATGAGTGCAATTCAGGAACTTGATCTGCTATAAAACAGCTGGTCAACATCACTCCTCCACACCAGTCTCACTACCTCCTCCACACATCACTCCTCACTCACCAGCCTCACTACCTCCTCCACACATCACTCCTCACTCACCAGCCTCACTATCTCCTCCACACATCACTCCTCACTCACCAGTCTCACTACCCCCTCCACACATCACTCCTCCACACATCACTCCTCCACACATCACTCCTCCACACCAGTCTCACTACCTCCTCCACACATCACTCCTCACTCACCAGTCTCACTACCTCCTCCACACATCACTCCTCACTCACCAGCCTCACTACCTCCTCCACACATCACTCCTCCACACCAGCCTCACTACCTCCTCCACACATCACTCCTCACTCACCAGCCTCACTACCCCCTCCACACATCACTCCTCACTCACCAGCCTCACTACCTCCTCCACACATCACTCCTCACTCACCAGCCTCACTACCTCCTCCACACATCACTCCTCACTCACCAGCCTCACTACCTCCTCCACACATCACTCCTCACTCACCAGCCTCACTACCTCCTCCACACGTCACTCCTCCACACCAGCCTGACTACCTCCTCCACACATCACTCCTCACTCACCAGCCTCACTACCTCCTCCACACATCACTCCTCACTCACCAGCCTCACTACCTCCTCCACACATCACTCCTCACTCACCAGCCTCACTACCCCCCCACACATCACTCCTCACTCACCAGCCTCACTACCTCCTCCACACATCACTCCTCACTCACCAGCCTCACTACCCCCTCCACACATCACTCCTCACTCACCAGCCTCACTACCTCCTCCACACCACTCCTCATTCACCAGCCTCACTACCCCCTCCACACATCACTCCTCACTCACCAGCCTCACTACCTCCTCCACACCACTCCTCACTCACCAGCCTCACTAACCCTCCATACATCACTCCTCACTCACCAGCCTCACTACCTCCTCCACACATCACTCCTCCACACCAGCCTGACTACCTCCTCCACACATCACTCCTCACTCACCAGCCTCACTACCTCCTCCACACATCACTCCTCACTCACCAGCCTCACTACCTCCTCCACACATCACTCCTCCACACCAGCTTCACTACGTCCTCCATACATTACTCCTCACTCACCAGCCTCACTACCTCCTCCACACATCACTCCTCACTCACCAGCTTCACTACCTCCTCCATACATCACTACTCACTCACCAGCCTC
Source organism: Hemitrygon akajei (assembly GCF_048418815.1). Lineage (NCBI taxonomy): Eukaryota > Metazoa > Chordata > Chondrichthyes > Myliobatiformes > Dasyatidae > Hemitrygon > Hemitrygon akajei. The sequence goes on from NC_133144.1 coordinate 9,127,340, forward strand.
ACTACCTCCTCCACACATCACTCCTCAATCAACAGCCTCACTACCTCCTCCACACATCACTCCTCACTCACCAGCCTCACTACCCCCTCCACACATCACTCCTCACTCACCAGCTTCACTACGTCCTCCATACATTACTCCTCACTCACCAGCCTCACTACCTCCTCCACACATCACTCCTCACTCACCAGCCTCACTACCTCCTCCACACATCACTCCTCACTCACCAGCTTCACTACCTCCTCCATACATCACTCCTCACTCACCAGCCTCACTACCTCCTCCACACCACTCCTCATTCACCAGCCTCACTACCTCCTCCACACATCACTCCTCCACACCAGCTTCACTACGTCCTCCATACATCACTCCTCACTCACCAGCCTCACTACCTCCTCCACACATCACTCCTCACTCACCAGCTTCACTACCTCCTCCATACATCACTCCTCACTCACCAGCCTCACTACCTCCTCCACACATCACTCCTCACTCACCAGCCTCACTACCTCCTCCACACATCACTCCTCACTCACCAGCTTCACTACCTCCTCCACACATCAGTCCTCACTCACCAGCCTCACTACCTCCTCCATACATCACTCCTCACTCACCAGCCTCACTAACTCCTCCACACATCACTCCTCACTCACCAGCTTCACTACCTCCTCCATACATCACTCCTCACTCACCAGCCTCACTACCTCCTCCACACATCACTCCTCACTCAACAGCCTCACTACCTCCTCCACACATCACTCCTCACTCACCAGCCTCACTACCCCCTCCACACATCACTCCTCACTCACCAGCTTCACTACGTCCTCCATACATTACTCCTCACTCACCAGCCTCACTACCTCCTCCACACATCACTCCTCACTCACCAGCCTCACTACCTCCTCCACACATCACTCCTCACTCACCAGCTTCACTACCTCCTCCATACATCACTCCTCACTCACCAGCCTCACTACCTCCTCCACACTACTCCTCATTCACCAGCCTCACTACCTCCTCCACACATCACTCCTCCACACCAGCTTCACTACGTCCTCCATACATCACTCCTCACTCACCAGCCTCACTACCTCCTCCACACATCACTCCTCACTCACCAGCTTCACTACCTCCTCCATACATCACTCCTCACTCACCAGCCTCACTACCTCCTCCACACATCACTCCTCACTCACCAGCCTCACTACCTCCTCCACACATCACTCCTCACTCACCAGCTTCACTACCTCCTCCACACATCAGTCCTCACTCACCAGCCTCACTACCTCCTCCACATATCACTCCTCACTCACCAGCCTCACTACCTCCTCCACACATCACTCCTCACTCACCAGCCTCACTACCTCCTCCACACATCACTCCTCACTCACCAGCCTCACTAACCCTCCATACATCACTCCTCACTCACCAGCCTCACTACCTCCTCCACACATCACTCCTCACTCACCAGCCTCACTACCTCCTCCACACATCACTCCTCACTCACCAGCCTCACTACCTCCTCCACACATCACTCCTCACTTGCCAGCCTCACTACCTCCTCCACACATCACTCCTCACTCACCAGACTCACTACCTCCTCCACACATCACTCCTCACTCACCAGCCTCACTACCTCCTCCACACATCACTCCTCACTCACCAGCCTCACTAACTCCTCCACACATCACTCCTCACTCACCAGCCTCACTAACTCCTCCACACATCACTCCTCACTCACCAGCCTCACTACCCCCTCCACACATCACTCCTCACTCACCAGCCTCACTAACCCTCCATACATCACTCCTCACTCACCAGCCTCACTACCCCCTCCACACATCACTCCTCACTCACCAGCCTCACTACCCCCTCCACACATCACTCCTCCACACCAGCCTCACTACCTCCTCCACACGTCACTCCTCACTCACCAGCCTCACTACCCCCTCCACACATCACTCCTCACTCACCAGCCTCACTAACCCTCCATACATCACTCCTCACTCACCAGCCTCACTACCCCCTCCACACATCACTCCTCACTCACCAGCCTCACTACCTCCTCCACACATCACTCCTCACTCACCAGCCTCACTACCTCCTCCACACATCACTCCTCACTCACCAGCCTCACTAACTCCTCCACACATCACTCCTCACTCACCAGCCTCACTAACTCCTCCACACATCACTCCTCACTCACCAGCCTCACTACCCCCTCCACACATCACTCCTCACTCACCAGCCTCACTAACCCTCCATACATCACTCCTCACTCACCAGCCTCACTACCCCCCTCCACATATCACTCCTCACTCACCAGCCTCACTACCCCCTCCACACATCACTCCTCCACACCAGCCTCACTACCTCCTCCATACGTCACTCCTCACTCACCAGCCTCACTACCCCCTCCACACATCACTCCTCACTCACCAGCCTCACTAACCCTCCATACATCACTCCTCACTCACCAGCCTCACTACCCCCTCCACACATCACTCCTCACTCACCAGACTCACTACCCCCTCCATACGTCACTCCTCACTCACCAGCCTCACTACCTCCTCCATACGTCACTCCTCACTCACCAGCCTCACTACCCCCTCCACACATCACTCCTCACTCACCAGCCTCACTAACCCTCCATACATCACTCCTCACTCACCAGCCTCACTACCCCCTCCACACATCACTCCTCACTCACCAGCCTCACTACCCCCTCCACACATCACTCCTCACTCACCAGACTCACTGCCTCCTCCACGGACACATTTACGAATGGCAGTGCCGTAACTCACTCCGGCATCTGCTGACTCAGTAGCTACTGAGGGATTGCCAATCCGCTGCCCCGTGTGGAAAAAAATAATCACAGCACAAGTGCTTCAAACCACTTTCTATAACGTTGTTGATAAATGATGGTGTTTATAATGTAAACAACATGATCAAAGAGGTTCAAGTGTTACAGCATATACAAAGGTTTCACATTTATTCTATACAGTACCACCTTCATTTCATACAGAATGTTTTTATAATTATTGAATGCCCTTTGTGTCGCTTTTCATGCCAGCACACCACAGCAAATACCCAATATGTGGGCACTGAGGAACAGTACCCTGTCTCCCAGTAGCAGAGTGTCATGAGTATAAAGAGATAGAGTCATGTTCGACGGTGGATTCAACCACGTCAGACCATCAGCCATTTCAGTTCTGTACCACAGAAGCATCACTATCAATTTCAGCTTTACTTGTCATTCCAGCATACCTGAACACCCATGAACGCAGCCAGATGAAACAGCGTTCCTCTGGGGCCAAGGTGCGAAACGTACAGCACAAGCCACACCTAGCCCATGTTAGAGATAGCAGTAAACATACAGTCACACAAACAGTAGTAACAACCCTGAGTGTCATGTCCTGGCGTCTGATGGTGTGTGCGATGTTGTCAGCAGGAGCAAGCCCACAGCAGTCCGATCTTCACACACTCGTGCAGCCGTAGACAAATGCAATCCAGCTTGTCTTTCGCCAAGCTAATTCTGGAGGGCAGCTCCAACGGGAGGGGCCTCCCTCCAATCCACGTCGACTCCTGCATCTCCTCCCAGCCGGCTGCAACAGGTAACCCCACCCTGAGGCCCTGGTCGGCCCTACGACCGAGGCCATGCAGCTGCCAACAGCCTCACCAGTAAACCAGGGGGCTGGACTTGCACAGTTTTCCACATTACCAAGGTGCAACAGGCTCTTGTGATGAACACCAAGAAAAATGTTCAAGACCATCCCTCACAACATTTGCTGGACTGCACCCCACCTCTAATGTCTTCTTCCCTGGGTTTAGTCTCTCCTGATTGTTACTCTATGGCACTCCTCCCCTTTTATTCTCTCTTCAACCCTCCCTCCCCCCAATTTCTGATGAAAACTGTTAAAAAAATCAACTCTCTTTTTCTCTTCACATACGTTGACTGACCTGCTGAATATTTGCCAGCACGCTTCAGAGTTGTTTCAGGTTTCCAGCACTTCGCTTCGGGATGACTATAACAGTGGGTTTCAGTTGCGTTTCTCACTGTAGAAGACGGCGTTAGGCATGTGTCTCCTGGGCTGAATGAACTGATGTGCAGGAGAACTCAACGCATCACAGCCGCTCCCTCTAAACCTGGTGACGGAATAGATACTGAAAGCAATGAAAGGCGACAAGCGTGTGGAGACATTTGAGATGGGAAGAGCAAAGGGAGCATTAACCCGGTGAATGCTGTAACAGAATGACTTGGCTCCACATTCCCGGAGGATCAACAAGTCGGGTTGAAGTTCTACACCCTGCTCCAGATTTTAGGTCATGGTGGATCAAGCCTGCCATCTAGTGGAACAGAGGTGAAACTGCGCCTTTTGCGTGCCGGTAATAATTTGGTCAAAGTCGTTCAAGATAATCCAGAGTAACGCACACAAACTACTGGAGGATCTCAGCAGGTCAGGCAAAACATCGACTCTTTATTCCTTTCCAAGATTTAAGATAGTTTATTGTCATTTCTACAGTTCATGAATGTAACGGAGAACAAAATTAATTTTGCTTTGGCTCCAATAAAAAGCACAATGAGTATGAAGAACACAATTAAAAAGAACAAAAAAAGATGAGTAATATGATTGAAGTGTCCTGTAAGTGTGAAGGGACCATCAGATGCTTGTTTTGTAGATAGCTAGTGAAATGTCGCTTTGCTGCGAGCGCTCAGGGAGTTGATGTAGACAACAGTGATGAACACAGCAGTAAATTCCTGAGCAGACTATGTAGCCAGAGTTCCACAACATGATGTTCAATTGCCACAAAACAGCGATTGCCCACCACATGGAGCCCACCTCCCCCTGGGTTTTCCCAGCAGGGAACTCCCGTCCTCATGGAAGAGGGTCATCCCGCTGAGCCAGGCTTGTGGCCAGGATATTGTCAGGCGTGTGGCTAGGAACACTGTGGTGCAAGTGGATGCTGCCTTAATGTGGCACTAAGCATCTCTCCCAGAACTAATACCAATTATTTACACTGTACGATATTTTTGACACGAGATTTTCTTGCACTTTTGTCTGTTCTCCTTGTGGTCGGTTCTCTGACATCAATGTCGACGTTAGTACAGATACCAACTGAAGAACCACCATTCACAACGGACATTTCAAAGCCATATTACTTCATGGGCCAATCATGTTCACCTATAGTCATAGACTACAATTCTTTGCAACAGAAACCTCAAGTAACAGACCAAAGTTAGGAAGACGATCACCACACTGCATCTACTGCATCTACCACACTGCATCTACTGCATCTACCACACTGCATCTACTGCATCTACCACACTGCATCTACTGCATCTACCACACTGCATCTACTGCATCTACTGCATCTACCACACTGCATCTACTGCATCTACTGCATCTACCACACTGCGTCTACTGCATCTACTGCATCTACCACATTGCATCTACTGCATCTACCACACTGCATCTACTGCATCTACTGCATCTACCACACTGCATCTACCACACTGCATCTACTGCATCTACCACACTGCATCTACTGCATCTACTGCATCTACCACACTGCATCTACTGCATCTACTGCATCTACCACACTGCATCTACTGCATCTACCACACTGCATCTACTGCATCTACCACACTGCATCTACTGCATCTACCACACTGCATCTACTGCATCTACTGCATCTACTGCATCTACCACACTGCATCTACTGCATCTACTGCATCTACCACACTGTATCTACCACACTGCATCTACTGCATCTACCACACTGCATCTACTGCATCTACTGCATCTACTGCATCTACCACACTGCATCTACTGCATCTACTGCATCTACCACACTGCATCTACTGCATCTACCACACTGCATCTACTGCATCTACCACACTGCATCTACTGCATCTACCACACTGCATCTACTGCATCTACTGCATCTACTGCATCTACCACACTGCATCTACTGCATCTACTGCATCTACCACACTGCATCTACTGCATCTACCACATTGCATCTACTGCATCTACCACACTGCATCTACCACACTGCATCTACTGCATCTACCACACTGCATCTACTGCATCTACCACACTGCATCTACTGCATCTACTGCATCTACTGCATCTACCACATTGCATCTACTGCATCTACCACACTGCATCTACTGCATCTACCACACTGCATCTACTGCATCTACCACACTGCATCTACTGCATCTACCACACTGCATCTACTGCATCTACTGCATCTACCACACTGCATCTACTGCATCTACTGCATCTACCACACTGCATCTACTGCATCTACCACACTGCATCTACTGCATCTACTGCATCTACCACACTGCATCTACTGCATCTACCACACTGCATCTACTGCATCTACTGTATCTACCACACTGCATCTACTGTATCTACTGCCAGGATGAGGCCAAATCAGGCTTGACGAGCAACACCTCATATTCCATCTGGGTAGCCTCCAACTTGACAACATGACTATCAGTTTCTTTAATCTCTGGTCATGTTTCCCTCCCCCCCCCCCCCTTCTCTCTTTTTCCATGTCTCATTCTGGTTCCCCTCTCACCCCTTCTCACCTGCCCATCACCCCCCCCCCTCTGGTTCCCTTCTCCTTCCCTTTCTTCCACGTCCGCTGCCTTCTATCAGATTCCTTCTTCTCCAGCCCTTTATGTCTTCCACCCATCACCTCCTGGCTTTTCACTTCATTCCCGCTCCCCCACCTTGCCCCTCACCTGGTCTCACCTGTCACCTGCCAGCTCGCACTCGTCCCCTCCCCATTATTATTATTCCGGCTTTTTTCCAGTCCTGATGAAGGGTATTGACCCAAAACATCAATTGTTCATTTCCCTTCCTGACTTGCTGAGTTCCTCCTGCATTTTGTTTGTGTTATATAGACATAGCGTAGTACAGGCCCTTCAGCCCACAATGTTGTGGTGACCCTTTAACCTACTCCACAATCAATCTAACCCTTCCCTTCGACATTTTCCTATCACCTATGTGCCAGTCTAAGAGTTTCTTAAATGCCTCTATTGTGTCTGCCTCTACCACCTCTCGTGGCAGTGTGTGCCACGCAACCACCACTCTCTGTAAAGAATTTACCCCCCTATACTCTCTTTACAAATCCAATATGATCTCTCCTCCTGTCAGTCTGGTTAAATATTAAGTCAGGAATCCTTCCTGTTCACACCTTACAAACTGCACCCCATCCATTAAAGACGTGCCAATCAGTATCAGGGAAATATTGCTGAAGATTTCCAGCATCTGCCGAATCTCTTGTGTTTACCATTTAATTACCTTCCTCCTCTTGAAATTCTCCAGGAGTCGAAACATTCAATATCACCTTGTTCTCCTAAACTCCAATGAACATAGATAAAGAACAGCCCGGTTTCCTCAGCTGCATAAGTCTAGGGAAGACAACCTCCGGCCCCAACAAACACGTGAGATTGATCCCACCCCAAACCCCGTTTGTGTTACATACTGTGTCTGTGTTACAAACTAATGCCATGAAATAATAGACAGTACACTGCATATGATTAAAGGAATTTCTCTGCCGCTCACGCACTGGGCCCTCGGTCAATGTTAAAGCCCACATCATCTTCCGAACATCACTCGCAATCCATCTCGAACAAACGGGTCTCCCACCGGATCGTACGCTACGACCGGTTCTCCCCAGTGTCTTCTCTCTTCATCTCCTCTCGAACTAAAGCCCCAAGCCCAACCTTAGTGTCCCTCACCAGAGAAACCTCCCCTTAATCCGACCATCCTAATGGGATGGTGCACACATTTCTCCTCATCTCTCACCTTCAACAGTAACCCAAACAAGCTGAAAACAGAACGGAGTGCTCTTACAGAACTGCCAAAGTGAAATACGTACAGCAAAACAGTAAAAATATGAACCAGGGCATTACATATACAACCCTTTTTCACCCAGGAATTAAGCTGGAGAATTTATTCTTGTTCCCCCCCCCCCCCCATTATATTCTACCTCTAATGAGCAGTATGTAGCAAAACCCACCTATTGTCTGGACAATTGTAACAACTTTTCTCTGTTTTAATCCCCAACCCAGTCCAAGTAAATGCCAATATTTCATTTGCCGGTGCTGGAATTTTAAGTAAGACAAGGATGAGGGAATATATCATTCCCATCCTAGCACCTAGCAACCCTGCAATGGCTTCCTGGATCTTTTAGAATTGATCTTAAAGTGATCTTACTTGGTGATAAAGCTCTTAATGGTTTAGGGCCGGAGTACATCGCAGAATAGTTTTCATTTTATAATCCTGCTCGAGTTCTCAGGTTTTCTTCCGCTGGTTTCTTAAATTTAAACGAAAGATAATTGGCAGGTTGGCTTTTTTGAACTATGATCCTAAACTGTGGAACTCAGTACCTAAAATTATAAGGGAAACGGACTCAGCTGATAGTTTTAATCACCAGCTCAAAGCCTATTTATAAACTTACATCTATTCTCATTTATAACTTACATATATTCTCATTTACATCTATTTATAAACTTACATCAAAGCCTATTTATAAACTTTTAACTAACATCTTTTACTCTTTTAGTTTCATGCTTATTTTTAATTTTTATTTTAGTGTTTTATTTCATGTTGTACTTTTATCCCATTGCAAAAAACTTTGAACTATATTGTCTGTATGAAAGGTGTTCTATAAAATTATTATTATTAACTATTCGCTGCACCTGCTGACTAACTTCCTGTGTTTCATGCACAAGAATTAGTCCCTCTTCGACACTGCTCATTTGCAAACTGTCACTTTCTTTGCTCTTACTGAAGGGCACAACCTCACACTTCTCCTTCATCAAGTTTTCACCCATTCACTCAACATGCAGAGTTCAGATTTCTCATTGAGCTACAACCACCTATTTTCACATCATCAGCAAACTTAGATCCCCTTACACCCAGGCACCGCCCCTAAAGGAGAGTGATCAATGAAGATTGAGAATTGATCCGAGGGGTACAAACATTCGTTACGTGATTTCATCCTGGAAAAGACCAAATTATTCAGGCTCTTTGTGACAATCAGATCTCATTCCACAGGCACACAAATCCTCAGTACTATAACTTCTCGTCTTCTTCAGGCATCTTATGTGGCATCTGACCAAAAGCCTCCTGGAAATCCAAATTCAAGATTGAAGATCGAAAATTGTTTAATGCCGATTCCAGTACACAAGTATAAAGAACAAAATAATTGTTACTCGGGTCCGATGCAGCACAAAAAAAACAGGCATGAATGTTACGTAGCCTCCTGCTGGACGGGAGTGGGACAAGTAGCCCATGAGCAGAGTCTTGGTGTTCCTGCCCCTTCTCCCGCAGCTTTCTCTACGATGGCAGGTAGGCTCGAGCTGGTGATGAATTGAGCACTTTTGACTACCTATCTGCAACAGTGCAGCTTGTTAGGATGCTCCCTGCTGTAGGACGTGGGAAAGGGTTCTCTTCTACACCCATGGAGAACTGCCGCACGTTTATTGAACAGAAGTTATCAAACCTTTTATAAAACCATCTGGATTTGTCCACTTGATAAACACCAGATTTATTTGTCACATGTACGTTGAAACTACAGAGAAATGTGTCGCTTGCACCAAATCAGATCAGCGGGGATCGTGTCACCGGGCTTCCAGTGACATGCCCACAAATCACTAAACCTAACCGTACGTGTTTGGAGCATGAGAGGAAACTGGAGCACCCAGATGAATCCCATGGGGAGAACGTAGAACGCAGCTCTCATCAAAGAGAATAGTGGGAGGACGTGCAAACTCCATACAGACAGCAACGAGAATCGATTTTGTAGCTGGCATTGCAGGGTGGGCACTAACCGCTATACTGCCATGCTGTACCATCTGTAAGTCTGATTACATTAGGCTTCCCAAGTGACTAGTTATTCCTTCTTTGACTTGTGGAATCCAACATCTTCCCAGCAACAGATTTTATCCCCCCTCACATTAAATGCATGGCGTCTAATGCCAGAGGGATGCATTTAAGGTGAAAGAGGATGGTTTCAAAGGCGATGTGAGGGGTAAGTTTTTTTTTACACAGAGACTTGTGGGGGCCTGGGGTGCTGGAAGAGGCACCCTCCATGAGGGACTTTAAGAGACGATTGGATAGGAACATGAATGTGAGGAAAATGGAAGGAAATGGACGTTGTGTAGGCAGAGGGGATTAGTTAGGTTGCCCATTTGATGACAAATTTAATAGGATTAGCACAACATTGTGGGCTGAAGCTCCTGTTCCTGTGCTGTTCAAAGCCAAATGACCTGTAGTTCCTCGATTTGTGTCCTTCACACTTCTTACTCACAGCCGTAGTTTCCGGATCTTCTGATTCCTTCCTGAAACTCAGAGATGGTTAGAAAACCAAAGTCGCTGTTTTCTCTGCAGATGCTTTCTTTACAAGTGTTACGTACCCCGTAACTGGGTCACTTACCAGCAAAGATAGAGAGGTCCACTGAAGTCTGATGGTACTATTTTTAAAAGTCTTTATTTATAAAGGGGCACAAAAATAAGATTAATACAAACATTCAGATAATATATGTCATCAATACTCAATCTAAAAGCTGCAGGCATAACACAACCTACTGGATACAGACGTCAGGTCCTGGCAACTTCTCTGCTTTAGGCCCATTATATTGACTAATCCTTTGTCTCTCACAATAGGAATTGTTACAGGCTCCTCCCTACTATTTGAAATTAGTCTTGGGTTACCTGCAGTGTGCCCCTTGAAAACTGATGCCAAGTGTTGATTTAACTTATCCGCTTCTTCCTTGTTTCTCATGACTAAGTCCACAGTCTCACTTTCCAGGGGTTCGATGCCTACCTTAGTTGCCCTCTTCCCTTTTCCTATAGAAGCTCTTTCTGATTGTTACACTATAGCTTGCCAATTTACTTACTTTGTTAAGTTTGTTTTTGCTGGTGACTCCAGAAAACTCCTGCCCGCAGGTAACTTTAGTCATTGTGTATGGTCTAGTTTTTAAAAACAGAACACAGAACATTCGGGCCATGATCTATACTAAAAATCCTGCTCTCTATCTTCCTTATCTCTCCATTGCCTTCATCACCATGTCTGTCTAAAATCTCTTAAATTCCACCAAACTACCTGCTTCCAGTACTAATCCATTCCAGGCACCATCCCTCTCTGTACAAAACTTGCTCCTCACATCACCTCTAAATTTCTCCTCTCTAACCTTCAAAGCATGTCCTCTGCTGTTTGACATCTCTACCATGGGGATCAGACTCTGACCGCCTACTCTACCCATGTCTCTCATAATTTTAAAATCCTCTATCAGGTCACCCCCTGGACTCCAGCACTCTGGAAAAAACAATCCAAGTTTGTCTGCCCTCTCTCTGTAGTGCAAATCCAGGTGAACCTCTTTTGCACCCACTCCCCAACCTCCACATCCTTCACCTGATGGGGCGACCTGTTTGACAAAAGGTTAATTCAGACACAGCATGACTTCCTTACTGTTAAGCTCAACACCACTACCAATGACAGCCAGCAAGCTGTACACCTTCTTTGCCAACTTATTCACTTGCAGAGCCTCTTTCAGTAAACTATCGAAGATCCCTCTGCACCTCAATCTGTGGTTAACTGGATACTTCGTCCTTTCGTTTGACCTCCCAAAGTGCAACAGCTCACGCTTGATTTAGTATTTTCTCATCTTCCTTTGTTAACTGCAGACAGTTAATCTTTTTCACTGGATAACTCAAGGTAATTGGGGTAAATTTGTATGGAGAGTTATGAGATAGCAGCTTAAAGGGTCTCCTCCGCTTGTCTGTCGACCTCCTTCGGCCTTCTCCCCTTTTCACTCTAAACAACTCTTCAATAAGACAATAGGCCATTCGGCCCATTGAGTCTGCTCCACCATTCCATCAGGGCTGACCAAACCCATTCTCCTGCCTTCTCCCCATAACCTTTGATCAGCAACCTATCAATCTCTTCTCTAAATATTCCCAATGACTTACCCTCCACACCGTCTGAGGCAATGGATTCCACAGCTTCACCCCCCTCTGGCTAAAGAAATTCCTCCTCATCTCTGTTCTAAAGGGATGTCCTTCTATTCTGAGGCTGTGTCCTCTGGTCCTAGACTCTCCCACTACAGGAAATATCCTCTCCACGTTCACTCTGTCTGTGCCCTCTGGTCCTAGACTCCCCCACTACAGGAAATATCCTCTCCACGTTCACTCTGTCTGTGCCCTCTAGTCCTAGACTCTCCCACTACAGGAAATATCCTCTCCACGTTCACTCTGTCTGTGCCCTCTGGTCCTAGACTCTCCCACTACAGGAAATATCCTCTCCACGTTCACTCTGTCTGTGTCCTCTGGTCCTAGACTCTCCCACTACAGGAAATATCCTCTCCACGTTCACTCTGTCTGTGCCCTCTAGTCCTAGACTCTCCCACTACAGGAAATATCCTCTCCACGTTCACTCTGTCTGTGCCCTCTGGTCCTAGACTCTCCCACTACAGGAAATATCCTCTCCACGTTCACTCTGTCTGTGTCCTCTGGTCCTAGACTCTCCCACTACAGGAAATATCCTCTCCACGTTCACTCTGTCTGTGCCCTCTGGTCCTAGACTCTCCCACTACAGGAAATATCCTCTCCACGTTCACTCTGTCTGTGCCCACTGGTCCTAGACTCTCCCACTACAGGAAACACCCTCTCCACGTTCACTCTGACTGTGTCCTCTGGTCCTAGACTCCCCCACTATAGGAAACATCCTCTCCACATCCACTCTATCTGTGTCCTCTGGTCCTAGACTCCCCACTACAGGAAACATCCTCCCCACATCCACTCTATCTGTGTCCTCTGGTCCTAGACTCACCCACTATAGGAAATATCCTCTCCACGTTCACTCTGTCTAGGCTTTTCATTTATAAATTTGTCCTTAAAGTCAAGGGCACTGGTTTTGAACCCAAGGTATTTGCCCTCAAGTTGTCACAAGTTTCAAGATATTAAGGGGAATAGAAAGGGCAGATGGAGAAAAACTACTTCTGCCGGTCGGGGGATGAGGAGCAAGGGGCATGATCCAAAACTGGGACCTTTCAGATTGTGAAGTTCATAAGCACTGTTCCAGTCATATGGTGCAAAAATTTGAAATTCTCTTCTGCAGATGCCAAATAATGCCATCCAAACACTTATTTTAATGTGAAATTGCTTTATCTTTGTTCGCTAGAAGATATGAGGAAAGATGCGGCAAAGATGTTGTCATGTTGAAGGTTGGCCATGATCTCACTGAAAGCTGGGACAGGTTTGAAGGACCAAAGGGTCGACCCGCGTCCCACATTCAGCCAGACCATCACGGAAAAGACACTCCCCACCAATGAGCACATCTACAAGGGCGCTGCCACAGGAAAGTAGCATCCACCATCCAGGTCATGCTCTCTTCTCTCTGCTGCCATCAGGAGGGAGGTACAGGAGCCTCAGGTCCCACATCACCAAGTTCAGAAACAGTTATTACCTCTCAACCATCAGGTTTCTGAACCAGAGTGAATAACTTCACTCACCCCAACTCTGAACTGATTCCATAACCTATGGACTCATTTTCAAAGACTTTACAACTCATGTTCTCAATATTATATATTTACTTATTTATTATTATTTCTTTCTTTGTATTTGCAGTTTGTCTTCTTCTGCACATCAGTTGTTTGTGTGCAGTTTCTCATTGATTCTGTTGTGTTTCTTTGTCCGACTGTGAGTGCCTGCAAGAAAATCAATCTGAAGTAGAATTTGGTGACAAACGTGCAGCTTGATAATAAATTTACTTTGAATGTTCCTCTGCCAATTAAACAGATAATGGGCGGGGAGGTTACAGCAATAGGGAATGCAGGTACCTGTGATCTGAAGGCTGAGGAGGGTTCTCAAGAAGTGAGCAGGAAGCCAGCGCTGGGAATCGGATTGCAACTCTTAAAGGATAATGTCTTTAGTTCAGTTCTTTGCTATGAATTGTAATTTGGCTGAGCTGATTTCAGATGAATGCTGGTTATGTAAACACAACTCAAGCTCAGTTGTTGATGGCAGAGGAAAACTTCAGCAGATTATCTTCCAGTCACAGAAATACCCTAAACCGCTCCCAGGGAGGATCTAATCTTCGGTCAAATTAGGAGGAATTGGCTGACCTCATTTTGGTTGCTGGTTGCGATTGGCTATATTGATGCTCGCGGGTAAGCTTTCTCGCTTTAACTTCAATGACTGTCCTTAATTACGGAATTATTAAATGCAGAGTAAACAAGCGCAGATGTCGTGCACAATGATTAGAGGAGAGCAGTAAGACAAATACTTCTGTTATCCAAGGCACAAATTCCTTTCATCAGACAAACTTCAAAATGGCAATCTGTGGTAAACAAGACAGTTTAACTCTTTGGATAGGTGACAATCCATCGAACAATGGCAGACTCGCTTATTGCACTACGTTTCTTTTCCTGAAGTGAGGGATACGACGACTCTATTCGATATTTGCACCTGCACACAGAACCGTGAAGACTGGTGTGGTAGCTGGCCCTCGGAGAACTGAAACACAAACTCCGCCTTGCATTCAAGTGTAGACCATTCACATATAGCGGTCACTTGCCCTCTCTTCAGTCCAGGGGTGGAGCATCACCAACATTCATAGCTCCAGCCTGCTACCTTGGTTGACATCTACAACATGCTGGATTAAACTGTATAATTATTATTTTCTGTGCAGTTTAACAATTTATGCCTGCTTGTATTTTATATAACTACCTATTTACATGCAACAGTTTAGCATGTTCCCCAGTGGTCACAGTATGTGTATGCATTTCCTCCTCTTTCTGGAAGCTTCTTGGTATCACATCATTTGAATAGGGGCTGTCTGAATGATTAACTCTTATCTACAAATTTGAATGGAATGTCCCTTATCTATGGTATAAGAAGGGTTGAACACATTAGTCTGCCATCTTTAGCCTTCATTTTCTGTCCTTTCCTTCCCCTACTGGACCTTTGCTTCTCCCTGTTGCCAATTATCTTTGGTCTACTAACACTTAATAAAACAATCATGAAGCAACAAGTTTTGTGCTTCCTTCCTGACTTCTGAAAGAACCTTGGATTAAAATCATCAGAATCCAACAAGCACAAATGAGATGTCCATCAATATCACAAAAATCCTCTAAGGTTGAGGTTTCGGGGTACTTGGAGGCACATGATAAAATAGGCCAAAGTCAGCATGGTTTCCTCAAGGGAAAACCTTACCTGACAAATCTATTGGATTTCTTTAAAGAAATAACAAGCAGGATTGACAAAGGAGATTCAGTGTATGTTGTGTATTTGGATTTTCAGAAGGTCTTTGACAAGGTGCCACACAAGAGGCTGCTTAACAAGTTAAGAACCTGTGGTATTACAGGAAATCTACTAGCATTGATACAGCATTGGCTGATCGGCAGGAAGAAAAGAGTGGGAATAAAGGGAGCCCTTTCTGATTGGCTGCTGGTGTTCCACAGGGCTCTATGCTGAGACTGTTTATTTTTAAGTTATATGTCAATGATTTGGATATCAGAATTGATGGCTTTGTGGCCAAGTTTGTGGACAATACAAAGAGCTGCCTGAAAGACTATTGTCCGGTAGCACTCGCTTTGAGAGGTTGGTCATGACTAGAATGAACTCCTGCCTCAGCAAGGACTTGGACCCACTGCAATTTGCCTTTCGCCACAATAGGTCTATAGCAGACACAAGCCCAATGATTCTTCAAATAGCCTGAGATCAGCTGGACAATAGAAACATCCATGTCAGGATGCTGTTCATTCACTATAGCTCAGTGTTTAACACCATCATTCCCACAGTCCTGATAAGCTACAGAACCTGGGCCTCTGTACCTCCATCTGCAATTGGATTCTAACCAGAAGACCACAATCTGTCCGATTGGTGATAACATCTCCTCCTCTCTGACAATCAATAGTGACACACCTCAAGGGTGTGTGCTTAGCCCACTGCTCCACTCTCTCTATAGCCATAACAAGGCATAGCTCAAGTGCCATCTATAAACTTGTTGATGACACAAGCATTCTCAGATGGTGACGAGAGGGTGTACAGGAGCGAGATATACCAGCTAGTTGAGTGGTGCCGCAGCACAACCTGGCACTCAACATCAGTAAGTCCAAAGAGCTGATTGTGGACTTCAGGAAGGGTAAAATGAAGGAACACATACCAATCCTCATAGAGGGATCAGAAGTGGAGTGAGTGAGCAATTTCAAGTTCCTGGGCGTCAAGATTTCTGATGATCTAACCTGGTCCCAACATATTGACACAGCTATAAAGAGAGCAAGACAGGGGCTATGTTTCATTAGGAGTTAAAGGAGATTTAGTTTGCCACCTAAAACACTCAAAAGCATCTATAGATGTACCATGGAGAGCATTCTGACAGGCTGTATTACTGTCTGGTATGGAGGGGATACTGCACAGGACCGAAAGAAGCTACAGAAAGTTGTAAAATTAGTCAGCTCCAGCTTCATCTTGGGTACTAACCTCCATAGTATTGAAGACATCCTCAAGGAACAGTACCTTCGAAAGGCAGCATCCATTACTAAGGACCCCCATTACCCAGGACATGCCCTCTTCTCATTGCAACTGTCAGGAAGGAGATACAGAAGCCTGAAGACACACACTCAGCGATTCAGGAACAGCTTCTTCCCCTCTGCCATCCGATTCCTAAACGGACATTGAACCCATGAACACTACCTCACTTTTTTATATATTTTCTGATTTGCACTATTTTTAATTTAGCTATTTTTTAAAAATGTATAAATATACACTTACTGTAATTGATATAGTTTGTTTCTTCCATATTATCATGTATTGCATTGAACTGCTGCTGCTAAGTTAACAAATTTCACATCACATGCCAGTGATAATAAACCTGATTCTGATTCTGATAGGTGGAGGGGCAGGTTGTTTAGAGAAAGCAGAGAGGCTACAGAAAGACTTAGATTAGGAGAATGGGCAATGAAGTGTACGGTAATGCACTCTGGTAGAAGAAATAAAAGCACAGACTATTTCCTAAATGGAAGGAAAGTTTTAAAACTCTGAGATGCAAAGAGACTTGGGAGTCTCGTCCAGGATTCCCTGAAGGTTAACTCGCAGGTCGAGTCAGTGGCAAGGAAGGCAAATGAGATGTTTGAGGACAAGAATATAAAAGCAAGGACCAGCTCTTTACGTCATCCCTCCCACTCCCAGTTTCACCAATCACCTTGTGTTTTTCCCTCCTCTCTCCCCACCTTTTAAATCGACTCCTCATCTTTCAGCCTGAAACGTTGACTGTACTCTTTTCCATAGATGCTGTCTGGACTGCTGTGTGTTGCTTGGACCTCCAGCATCTGCAGATTCTCTCTTGTTTGTGAAACTATAAAGCAAATTGTTTCCTTTTGTGCCGTTTATTTCAGTAAAGCTATGACTGTGTGATTGGCATGACTGTAACTGGGTTCGTTGACCACACCAATTCCAGGCTCAATACTCAATCAAGTTTTGCCTCAAACACTTTCCAATATTCAGCCCATCCCTCCGATTTACAGAGAACCTCCATCCAAAGTTCCAGAGTTCAAATTACACTTATTATCAAAGTGTGCATAATGTGTACAACCTTGAGGTTAGACTCCTTGCCAGCAGCCACAGAACAGAAAAACACAATAGAACCCATTAAAAACCCACCCAACAAAGACGGTCAAACACCCCATGTGCAAAAAAAAGAACAAATTGGGAAAACAATTAAAAAAGTAAACAAACAACACACAGACCATGATCCTAGAGTCCCTGAGAGTAAGTCAGTCTTACTCTTGGACCCAATGAAGGATCTGGCACTTCGCCGCCTCCAAGGGATTCCAGTGAGGTTTGGTGCAGAGCTGGGAGACGGGCCCAGGGTCGACTCCATTGCTTCTCCCCGATTGAGGTGGGGACGTAAGATCATGATTGACTCCATTGATTCTCTCCAACTGAGGTGTCGAGAAAGGCTGAATTCGATGAAGAGAAGAGAAGAGGACAGCCATGAGCCTGTGTTTGACCGGACTTCCTCTTCCTCTCCCTCTCGCTAGCTGCTGTTGGGGGAAAGTGCAGGAGTCTTGGGATCCATGTTGATCAGCGAGGCTGGGGTCCTGTTTTGGGAGACTCTGGGGGTCATGTTGCAAGTATTGATCAGCGAGACTGGGGACCTGTTTTGGGAGACTCCGGGGGTCATGTTGCAAGGATTGATCAGCGAGGCTGGGGTTCATGTTGCAAGTATTGATCAGCGAGGCTGGGGTCCTGTTTTGGGAGACTCTGGGGGTCATGTTGCAAGGATTGATCAGCGACTCTGGGGTTCATGTTGCAAGGATTGATCAGCGAGGCTGGGGACCTGTTTTGGGAGACTCTGGGGTTCATGTTGCAAGGATTGATCAGCGACTCTGGGGTTCATGTTGCAAGTATTGATCAGCGAGGCTGGGGACCTGTTTTGGGAGACTCTGGGGTTCATGTTGCAAGGATTGATCAGCGAGGATGGGGACCTGTTTTGGGAGACTTTGGGGTTCATGTTGCAAGGATTGATCAGCGACTCTGGGGTTCATGTTGCAAGGATTGATCAGCGAGGCTGGGGACCTGTTTTGGGGGACTCTGGGGGTCATGTTGCATGTGTTCCTGGATTCTGGTTACTCTTTATTGTCTGTTATTGAGCAGTTTGATTGGGGTGATCGGTGTGGTCTGAGGTGCCTGAGCGAAGAAGGCTTTGTTGTGGCCTGCAATGGGCTAGCGGTGTGACTGTGAACTGAACTAAACGAGTACTCCTGGACTCTGGGCTGGATGTCGATATTCTATGTGTTGTTCACTCAAATTTTGCCATTAGTACAATTTGTTCTTCTATCGTGCGTTGGGTGTTTGAGCGGGTTCCATGGTGTTTCGTGTTTTGTGGCTGCCAGAGGATAAATCTCACAGTTGTATTCTGTATAGTGTTACTTACCCAGTAACCGGGTGACTTACCAGCAAAGATAGAGAGGTCCGCTGAAGTCTGATGATACTATTTTCAAACGTTTTTTATTTATAAAGGGGCACAAACGTATGGTTAATACAAAACATTCAGATCATATACGTCGTCACAACTCAATCTAAAGCACAGGTATAGTAATAATCAATCAGAAATAAGCTCTATCGTTGTCTAGGGGATAATACTGAGTCCAATTGGGTATAAGAGTCACTCAAAGTCTGCAGGCTTCCCCGTTTCAGGAACCGCTAGCATTTCACGTGTTGGAGAGAGAGAGAGAAGGAACACTTGCCCGTCGTCTTTGCGAATCAAGTCCCTGTTGTTAGTTAAAACGGTTTTCCTTTGGTTTCAGCCACAGACTCCCGATCCGGAATCTAACGCACGTGGCTTCCTTCAAAATGGCTTCCCGCTCCGACGGGAAGCGCTATCGTGTCTTCTTCGTGTGTCTCCTTGGTGCGTCTGAGGCCCCGCCTCGGCAGCCCACCTTTTTATCTGGACTGGCAGGGTTGTAGATGTCAATCAGGGTGGGGGTGAGGCAATCTTTCCCCATCACCCAGCCCACGTTGCCCTGAGGGTTTGCACGTAGTCCAGTCCCTTATTCCACAAAGGTGTCTCCCAAGACAATGGCCAGGTCCGTGGCTTTTGTCTGGCTGAGAGGCCAGACCACATTCCAAACCGTAAGGCTGCTCTCTCTCTTGCGATTCTCCCAAAGGAGGCGGCTGGGGTCACAACAATAGATACTTTGAAAATAAGCGTTCAGTACTTTGAATCACTGAAGAATCAGAGTCAGTAGTACATAATAATAAAAACTATAAATGACAATAAGAAGTGTTATTGTAGTAAATTTAATGAAGTAAGTAGTGCGAAACGAGAGGGAGGTAGATTTCATGGGTTTAGAGACCTGCTGGTGGAGGGGAAGAAGCTGTTCCTGAAACACTGAGGAGGCTGATGTACCTCCTTCCTGATGGTAGCAATGAGAAGAGGGCATGTCCTGGGTGATGGGGGTGATGAGACAGCGCCTTGTGAAGATGCTCTCAGTGCTGAGGAGTCCAGTGCCCACGACGGAGCTGACGAGTTTACAACTCTCCGCAGCTTTTTCCGATCCTGTGCAGTGGCCCATCTGTACCTGACGGTGATGCAGCCAATTAGAATGCTCTCCACAGTACAACTGTAGAAATTTGTGAGTGTATTCGGTGACGTGACAAATCTCCTCGCAGTCCTAATGATATATAGCCACTGTCATTCATTCTTTGTAATTGCATCAATATGTTGGACCCAGGATAGGTCCTCAGAGATGTGGACATCAAATGGGAAGATTAGGGGACGTCACGTGATGACGTAGGATCGAGACGCTGGAACCCAGCTCTCCCGTAAAAAGTTAAATGGGAAGATTAAACCGAGTTCTGCTCCACCAGTGCTGAAGTAGCTGTGCCTGAATGGGTGGAGTGAGGGGAGAGGAGCTGGGCTCCAGATATCCTTCTCTTAATCTGGGTAATTAAAACAATTAAAGTGCCCAGGAAAGGGAAAGCTTTCCTCGATAGGTGGTGTGAGGGGAGAGGAGGTACGCAGATTAACTGTCTGAGTGCTGAGCTGACTCCACAGCGTATAGACTCACTTTCAGGGACTCTACCTTCGTTTTCATGGATTCTATTGTATTTCTCCAGGCAAATGGGGCTCATCAGCCATGGTCAGCAGCTCATCTAGGCGAAGGAAAACGGTAATCTCAGACCTCTGCTGCCTTGCAGAGTACCCACGAGTAAACCTCAAGGAAAAGTCCTGAGGTGGAACTACATCGAGTTCAGCGCTGACTGGCAACTCCTGCAATGCCACTGGTGCCAAACTGTATCGGTCTCTGCCATTCCTTTGGATTCACTCGCTGCATGGGGCAGGGGGTGCCTGCTGCATGGGCAACAGCTTGCCCTCTCTATTGTTCTGCCCTGGTTTGTGCATTGACTTCACCCTGCAGTATCAAGCCACAGATAGACTGCACCAGCAGCATAGACAGCTGGCCACAATACCTGTGGTTGACCCCAACCAACTCTTCATTTTCCTGTTGGTGCCTGAAAGAAAGTGAATCTCAGAGTTGTGTGTGATATACAGATTTCAACAGTAAATTTACTTTGAATGTTTGAACTTTGAACTCTGAAAGTCTATACGAACAAGTGGTCAACTAGGTGAAAAGTGAACACCTCACTTTGGCATGGTGGCCAATCTATAGATTGTTAATAAAAATGGCATTCAGTAAACATCTTTAAAAACACTTACGAGATGGTTTCTAGTGTATTAATCTCCATCAATCTGATTTAACTCTCGTGCTAGGTACAACTGGAGATAATGTATAGTATCTCCTGATCTCCCAAGTACATTAACTTGATCAACCATGAAACATATTCTCTTGCCAAGTGTCAGGCTAGATGGTGACGATTTGACTGACAGTGTTAATTTCCTCCGCAGACAGGGACCGGTATTCATCGATCTGTTATTTCTGACACCAGCTGACATCACCAAATAGATTTTACATGTATTGGCTCCGCTAAAAACCCTGTTTCTCTAAATGGTCACAAGTAGCTCTTATATTTGTTTAAATCAATTTTAATTAATTGATTTTCACATTTTTATAATTATTGGTGCTGGTGACAGATGGCGGCCGCAGCTAATCTTCCACAATCCAAACGTGGTTGTGTTTTGCTGATTGAAGGACTTTATGAGAGATCAACGTTTAGCCTTCTGTTTAGACAGACTCAGACTGTGCTCCCACAGCATCATGCACCCCCCCACCCCCCACCACTCCCACCACCTTGGATGTACAGGCTTGCAAGCTTTAATCCTTAAACAACAGTCTGATCACAACCAAGCTCACTAAACATTAATCTCCAACGTTAGCACTATTCTCGATTTGATACAGAAAGCTCTGTCAGTTTTATTGTCTCTACATGTAACAGATGATAATTTACTCTAACAACACATACAAAATGCCGGTGGAACGCAGCAGGCCAGGCAGTATCTATAGGAAGAGGTACTGTCGACGTTTCGGGCCGAGACCCTTCGTCAGGACTAACTGAAAGAAGAGATAGTAAGAGATATGAAAGTGGGAGGGGGAGGAGAAATGCGAAATGATAGGAGAAGACCGGAGGGGGAGGGTGTGGTGAACTACATTTACCTGTCTGGACATGCCCCCCCCACCCCCCGGCTGACTGCTCCTGTGGCTCCTCCCACAGACCCCGGTATAAAGGCGGTTGGAGGCACTGCTCCTCCCTCAGTCTCCAGGATGCTGTGTGGTGGTCGCTTGCTGCTGACGGTGCTCTCTTCCAGCTAATAAAAGCCTACCTTAACTCACGTCTCCGAGAGTTATTGATGGTGAATCAGAGGGGTGAAGCTAAGAGCTGGAAAGTTGACCGGCAAAAGGGACACAGAGCTGGAGAAGGGGGAGGATCATGGGACGGGAGGCCTCGGGAGAAAGAAAGGGGGAGGGGAGCACCAGAGGGAGATGGAGAGCAGGCAAGGAGTGATTGTGAGAGGGGCAGAGAGAGAAAAGAGGGGGGGAAATTAGATAAACAAATAAGGGGAGGAGGGGCATTAATGGAAATTAGAGAAATCAATGTTCATGCCATCAGTTTGGAGGCTATCCAGACGGAATATAAGGTGTTGTTCTTCCAATCTGAGTGTGGATTCATCTTGACAGTAGAGGAGGCCATGGATAGACATATCAGAATGGGAATGGGACGTGGAATTAAAATGTGTGGCCACTAGGAGATCCTGCTTTCTCTGGTAGACAGAGCATAGGTATTCAGTGAAATGGTCTCCCAGTCTGTGTCGGGTCTCACCAATATATATGAGGCAACACCGGGAGCACCGGATGCAGTATACCACACCAGCCGACTCACAGGTGAAGTGTCGCCTCACCTGGAAGGACTGTCTGGGGCCCTGAATGGTGGTGAGGGAGGAAGTGTAAGGGCAGGTGTAGCACTTGTTCCGTTTACAAGGATAAGTGCCAGGAGGGAGATCGGTGGGAAGGGATGGGGGGGGGGGGGGGGGATGAATGGACAATGGAGTCGCGTAGGGAGCGATCCCTGTGGAAAGCAGGAAGTGGGGGAGGGAAAGATGTGCTTGGTAGTGAGATCCCGTTGGAGGTGGTGGAAGTTACGGAGAATTATACGTTGAACCTGGAGGCTGGTGGGGTGGTAGATGAGGACAAGGGGAACCCTATCCCGAGTGGAGTGGTGGGCGGATGGGGTGAGGGCAGATGTGCGGGAAATGGGAGAGATGTGTTTGAGAGCAGAGTTGATGGTGGAAGAAGGGAAGTCCCTTTGTTTAAAAAAGGAAAACATCTCCTTTGCCCTGGAATGAAAAGCTTCATCCTGAGAGCAGATGCAGCGGAGACGGAGGAATTGCGAGAAAGGGATGGCATTTTTGCAAGAGACAGGGGGGAAGAGGAATAGTCCAGGTAGCTGTGAGAGTCTTTAGGGTTATAGTAGACATCAGCAGATAAGCTGTCTCCAGAGATAGATACAGAAAGACCAAGAAAGGGGAGGGAGGTGTCAGAAATGGACCAGGTCTAACTTCTCTAACTTCCGTTAATGCCCCTCCTCCCCTTATTTATTTATCTAATTTCCCTCCCCTTTTTTTTCTCTCTCTGCCCCTCTCACAATCACTCCTTGCCTGCTCTCCATCTCCCTCTGGCGCTCCCCTCCCCCTTTCTTTCTCCCTAGGCCTCCCATCCCATGATCCTCTCTCTTCTCCAGCTCTGTATCCCTTTTGCCAATCACTTTTCCAGCTCTTAGCTTCACCCCACCCCCTCCAGTCTTCTCCTATCATTTCGGATTTCCCCTCCCCCTCCCACTTTCAAATCGCTTACTATCTTTCCTTTCAGTAATTCTTGATGAAGGGTCTCAGCCCAAAACCTAGACCGTACTTCTCCCTGTAGATGCTGCCTGGCCTGCTGCATTCCACCAGCATTTTGTGTGTGTTGCTTGAATTTCCAGCATCTGCAGATTCCCTCGTGTTTGCGTTGATAATTTACACAATGTGCTGTTGCTCTCCCTGTTAATGTAATTCAAAGAGTTAGGAACATCATTCAGTGCAGTGGTCCAACATGTCAAGAAAGGGCATAGCATTCAGGAACACAGATTACTACCTTAGATAAGGCCATAAGACACAGGAGCAGAATGAAGCCATTCTATGCATCGAGTCTCCTCCGCCATTCCATCATGGCTGATTTATTTTCCCTCTCAACCCCATGCTCTTGGCTTCTTCCCTGTAACCTCTGACACCCTGACTAATCAAGAACCTATCAAACTCCACTTTAAATGTACCCAGTGACTTGGCCTCCACAACCATTGGTGGCAATGAATTCTGCAGATTCACCATCCTCTGACAAAATAAATTGCCCCTCATCTCTGTTTTAAATACACGTCCCTCTGTGCTGAGGCTGTGCCCTCTGGTCCTGAACTCTCTGTGAACAATCTATAAGTAAGGAAACTAATTGTCCTTGGCCTCTTGTGTCGACCATTTTGCCATTTTGTACGACCATGCAAACAAGAGATTCTGTAGGTGCTGGAAATCCACACTTAAAGGCCAGTGATATGGACGGGTGACGAAGGTCATTGTGGATGTCGGACTACCCCAGAAAGGGAGGTCCCTGAATCAGATGTCCATACGAACAGGAGGCATGAGGGTCGGAGAATCAGTATGCCTGGAGTTTGGAGCCCCGTCACTGGCCAGTTCAGCATTGACGCTGAAGACTGAAGCCAGAAGGTTAATCAGAAGCCAGATGGAGATGGAGATGGAGATGGAGATGGAGGTGGTGGTGGAGATGGAGATGGAGATGGAGATGGAGGTGGAGGTGGAGATGGAGGTGGAGGTGGAGGTGGAGGTGGAGATGGAGGTGGTGGTGGAGGTGGTGGTGGAGGAGGAGGAGGAGGTGGAGATGGAGATGGAGATGGAGATGGAGGTGGAGGTGGAGGTGGAGGTGGAGGTGGAGGTGGAGGTGGAGGTGGAGGTGGAGGTGGAGGAGGAGGTGGAGGTGGAGGTGGAGGTGGTGGTGGAGGTGGAGGTGGAGATGGAGATGGAGATGGAGGTGGAGATAGAGGTGGAGGTGGAGGTGGAGATGGAGGTGGAGGTGGAGGTGGAGGACTGTCTGTGTGTGGACGTGAGAGGGAAGAATGGGGCTCATTTCGTTGTTGTTTTGTTGCTTGTTGTGGTTCTGTGTTGTCTGCAGAGAATTGCTGGCACGCTGTGTTGGCTTTAGAATGTGTGGTGACACTTGCAGGCTGCCCTCAGCACACCCTTAGGTGCGTTGGTTGTTATAGCAAACAACACATTTCGCTGTATGTTCCTATGTACACATGATTATTAAATGTATCTGAACCATTAAAAATAAATTGTCTGCTTCTACTTTCCTTCTCAGGTTTCTTCAAATGATATTCCTGGAGCATTTCCTAGTAGTAGGCAGCCATCGATCCCAGGGGATCATGGGTTTGCGCCTCTTGGCGGACTGTGTCCTCTTCAGGGCATTGTCCACTTAGCGGCTTCCCCCTCTCCGCATCACTGATGTAGTCCAAGAGAAGGACAGGTGCCGATACAGCTTGGCACCAGTGTCGTGGCAGGGGTTGTCAGAGTAAAGTTGTAACCAACATCAGACTGCCTCAGGGACCCCTGCTCCGGATTTCTTCCTCGGGGTTCACTCCCGAAGCCTTTCCCATGGGTGGGTATGGCCACAAAGCAGCGGAGTTTAAAATCAGAGTTGTCTTTCTAGGCGGGCTGCCCGAAGTGGAGCACGTTATTACCACTGTGAGAAGCAAAAAGTAAAGATTTGGATCTCTGTACCTAATGTCTCAAACCACAGGTTACCAACTCCGTCAGAGATTTGTTGGCTTCTCTGTATTTATTTAGAGATAAGCGTGGAACAGGCCCCAACGAGCTGCTCAACAAGGAAGCTGACTGTAACTGAAATACAACACGTCAGACATTAGAGTGGACCGGCCACAGCACCGCGTTCCATTCCTGTCCCGAATAACATGGCTACTGAGTGGAATGGCAAAGCAGTACTGTATACAATAGGCAAGATAGAAGGACTTTTAGTTTAAAAGGAGCTGATTTTTTATGACCCTGTAGACTATTCACAGTCTCATCTCTGATGGGTGCTTCTGCTGATCACAAAGCACTCTCAGCTGCACTCTGGTGTGATCAGAGTTTTGGCTGTGTCATCTGGAGCAGCCTGAAAGACTGCAGTGTTACCCAGTGAGCTGGTGCAGGGAGGGAGAAATGGGACAAGATTGTATTTAGTTAGTTTGTATTTAGAAATAGAGCACAGAACAGGCCCTTCCAACCCATCAAGTCACACTGCCCCTCCTATTTAACCCTAGCCTAATCACAGGGCAATTTATAACCAACTAACCAGCATGTCTTTGGACTGTGGCAGGGATCTGGAGCACCCGGGGGAGACCCACGCAGTTCACCGGAAACCTCTTGCCAGGAATGCCAGAACGGATCTCTGAACGATGGAACGTCGGGAGTCGTATTAGCATCACGCTAAACCCCACACCACCGTCTATGTGGCAAAGTTGAGAGTGTTGGGCTTAGTTGTTAGTTATTGATCCTCAGCACAGCAGTGTCCCAGTCCTTTGTGAAAGTGCACTCGGTGACTGACTGAAAATGAGAAGTGGTGAGCGGTGTAAAGTATCAGATGCCCATGAGGTCATGGGGAGAACGTACAGACGACGCCAGAACCAAATTCCGAACTCTGATGCTTTGAGCTGTGCTACCACGGTGTTAAATGGCATATCAGGCTTTTAGATAACATTAACCTGAAGTGAGGAAATTATAGCTGTTCAAATCTCATCTCAAAAATATGAAAGGGCTGTGTTTAACCCAAGCTGCACATTCACCAGTCAAGTTAAATTGGTCCTATACTTGGATGCTATCTATAATCTCTGTGGCTTTATCCCT
This sequence comes from Hemitrygon akajei, assembly GCF_048418815.1. Lineage (NCBI taxonomy): Eukaryota > Metazoa > Chordata > Chondrichthyes > Myliobatiformes > Dasyatidae > Hemitrygon > Hemitrygon akajei. The sequence goes on from NC_133144.1 coordinate 9,154,274, forward strand.
GTACTCTTATTAGCAATAGTTAACATTAGACAAATCCACCTTGGAGTCGGCAGGTGCCACGCCCTTGACACTTAGCTGAAACACATCATCAGAAACAGCCTTATGATTATCTGAATTACTATATCTAGTTGTTACAAAGACCCTGTAGAAAATGTCAGTGATTTCAGTCCTTCCTTCAACTGAACTGCTGTTAAATTTATCAGAATCAGGTTTAATATCACTGGTACATGTCATGAAATGTGTTGTTTTGTGGCAGCAAGAGATATTAAGAAACGATAATTTTCAATAAGAGGTATATATACAACATCGGCAGACAGAGATAGATAGGCAGACAGAGATAGATAGGTAGAGATAGATAGGCAGACAGAGATAGATAGGCAGACAGAGATAGATAGGTAGAGATAGATAAGCAGATAGGTAGATACAGAGATAAATAGATAGGTGGACATGGGTAGATAGATAGGTAGACAGAGAAATGGATGGATATATGTAGATAGATAGACAGCTAGATAGATAAGTAGGTACACAGATATAGATGATAGATATAAAAACTTAAATACGTACTACAAAAAAAAAACCAAAATATATTGAATTAGTGTTCATAGGTTTGTTCATTGTCTGCTCTGCTATGTGATGCAGGAGGAGAAGAAGCTATTCCAAAAATGTTCAGGCTCCTCTACCTCCTCCATGATGGTAACAATGAGAAGAGAGCACGTCCTCAGAGACAGGGGTCCTTAATGATGGATGCTGCTTTTCAAGAACTGATTCTGTTTTAGAAACTGAACATACACCAGAACAATTCTTTGTTCACTTAATACCAAAGCGTAGTGTGTTCATCCATTTACTCCAGCCCTCCAAAATCTCAGCAATTTGCAACCCTCTATGATTTATACTGATGGAGTGCTTTTTGCCAGAACACATGGCAGCGATGGATATTCAAACCACTGCTCATTTTCATTCTGCTTTTCTTCGGCAGGGTACAAAAGAAAAGACCTCAGCTAAGATTCCTTTTCAAGGTATCTAAGCGGACAGCTGAGATGGGTTTTTATGGTGTGGTCCCTGTGGTAACAGTGGGGAACAAACCAGCCAACAGTCCATTGTAAGCTCGCACAGCTGCAATGGTCAGCAGATATTACTTAGTGATTGTATTTGATGGATCATAACTAAGGGTGCTGCATGGGACCATGCAGAATGCGCTGTCTTTCACACCTTGTCCCCAGAGGAACGGTGCTTCATTTAACTGTATTCAACTGTATGGTTGAATGAGAATAATCACCAGATAGTTGAAGATAATCACTGTTGGCCTATTACAACTCAGGGCTTTCCATAGCTTAGACTTCTATTCCAGCAATGAGTTTGTGTCTTCTCCACATGAACTATGTGTGTTTCCTCCGGGTGCTCCAGTTCCCCCCCCCCCCCCTCCACAGCCCAAAGACAAACTGATTAGTAGGTTAATTGGTCTTTGTAAATTGTCCTCTGATTAGGCTAGGATTACATGATTCAAACACCATTCAGTCTAACCAGTCCATATTGGTGATGGCATTCCATGAAAACTCCACATCCCATTCCATCAGCACACGCTTAATATTTCAGAAACAGGTTTAATATCACTGGCACATGTTGTCAAATTTGTTGTTTTGTGGCAGGAGTACAGTGCAAGATATAATAAGAAATATATCTATATCTATAAACAGTTATCTATCCATCTATAACATATAATTAAATTGAATAAGTAGTGCAAAAATAGTGAGTTTCTTTCTTTATCCAGAACAGGGGTTGCAATCTTTTTAATGCCATAGACACCTACTATTAACCGAGGGGTCCATGGCCCCAGATTGGGAGCCCCGAATCTAGAATCACTTTAACTGCTTCATTACGTTTGCCTCAAAAACTTCTCACATTGTCATTCCTCCCCCCGCCCCCAGGAGAGAAGGCAAAGTGATGTATCGGCTCAGATATTTTTCCCATTCACTGCATTTGTCACTTCCTTTTCACTTTGATCGTGATGAAATGCTTGAGAGGTTGGTCATGACTAGACTGACCCGTTGCAATCTGCCTATCGCCCCTATAGGTCAACAGCAGATGAAATCTCAATGGCTCTCCACACGGCTTTAGACCACCTGGACAACACAAACACCTGCGTCAGGATGCTGTTCATTGACCATAGCTCAGCATTTAATACCATCATTCCCACAATCCTGATTGAGAAATTGCAGAACCTGGGCCTCTGTACCTCTCTCTGCAAATGGATCCTTGACTTCCTAACCAGAAGACCACAATCTGTGCGGATTGGTGATAACATCTCCTCCTCGCTGACGATCAATACTGGTGCGCCACAGGGGTGTGTGCTTTGCCCACTGCTCTAGTCTCTCTATACCCATGACTGTGTGGCTAGGCATAGCTCAAATACCATCTATAAATTTGCTGACGATACAACCATTGTTGGTAGAATCTCAGATGGTGACAAGAGGGTGTACAGGAGTGAGATTTGTGAACTAGTTGAGTGGTGTCACAGCAACAACCTGGCACTCAACGTCAGTAAGGTGAAAGAGCTGATTGTGGACTTCAGGAAGGGTAAGACAAAGGAACACATACCAATCCTCATAGAGGGATCAGAAGTGGAGAGAGTGAGCAGCTTCAAGTCCCTGGGTGTCAGGATCTCTGAGGATCTAACCTGGTTCCAACATATTGATCATAACATAAAGAAGGCAAGACAGCAGCTATACTTCATTAGGAGTTTGAAGAGATTTGGCATGTCAACAAGTACACTCAAAAACTTCTATAGTTGTACCATGGAGAGCATTCTGACAGGCTGCATCACTGTCTGGTATGGAGGGGCTACTGCACAGGACCGAAAGAAGCTGCAGAAGGTTGTGAATCTGGTCAGCTCCATCTTGAGTACTAGCTTACAAAGTACCCAGGACAGCTTTAGGGAGCAGTGCCTCAGAAAGGCAGCGTCCATTATGAAGGACCTCCAGCACCCAGGTCATGCCCTTTTCTCACTGTTACCATCAGGTAGGAGGTACAGAAGCCTGAAGACACACACTCAGCGATTCAGGAACAGCTTCTTCCCCTCTGCCATCCAATTCCTAAACAGACATTGAAGCTTTGGACACTATCTCACTTTTTAAAAAATATACAGTATTTCCATTTTTTACACGTTTTTAATCTATTCAATATGTGTTTGTTGTAATTGATGTACTTATTTTTTTTTTTCTTTATTTTATATATTGCATTGAACTGCTGCAGATTTCACGTCACATGCCAGCGATAATAAACCTGATTCTGATTCGTGGGCTGCAGATTGATTCAGCCTGTCTGGACCCGGTGGAAACCTGAGCCACAAGGACAGTTGGTGTTTTCAGCCGGGGGGACTTCTAAATGATATCAAAGCAGATGAGTCCTGTCAAAGGGATCGAGAGAAGAGCAATCTGACAGTAATCTCCTCTCATCACGTCACCATTCTGCTGAGGACAGACGAAATGCTTCTGTCAGAGTCTCACCAGAGGCCAGTGATCCGCGCTAATATCCGGTTATTGATACCGTGCTGGAAAAGTCGGAGTACAAAGCTGTCCTTGACCTCTGACCTTCCAAATTTCAGAAACTCAGACTCAGGTTCACATTGTACATTAAAATATCCAGTGAAATGTGTCATTTGTGTGAGCAGCAATTGGTCATTGTAAATTGTCCTGTGATTAGGCTAGGGTCAAACCAGTGGGTAGCTGGGCAGAGTGGTTCGAAGGGCCGAGAGGGCCTTGCTGTGTCTCTCAATAAACGCCCTGAGGATGTGCTGGGGGCCAACGCAACATCCAGAATGCCTGGCAGAACAACACAGACCCTTCCCTCCCTCCCACACCCACAGACAATCCGACAACTCCAGGACAGGCCTCCAGTCTCCGGGATTCAGCCACTGACCCAGAAAAAGCTTCAGAGGGTTGTAAACTCAGCCATTGGCCTTCCCAGGATCGAGGTCACCTTCAAAAGGCGATGAAAGCAGCATCCGTCGTGAAGGACCCTCACTGCTCAGTTCATGCCCTCTTCTCACTGCTACCATCAGGGAGAAGGTACCTTCTGTGTGCCTGAAGACACACACTCAACAATTAAGAACAGTTTCTACCCCTGCCCATGATCCATGAACACTTCCTATTTTGCTCTCTCTTTACACTGCTTATTTTTTAATATATTTCTTATTGTAATTCTTTGATGTATCTCACTGTGTTACTGCACAGAGGTAAAAATATTTACAGTGTATATCAGTGATTTTAACCCAATTTTCATTCTAATTCTTACTAAGTTGTTTAAAATACCTTTGCCTGGGCTCAAGGACAAGACGGCCTTTATCCGTTAAGAATATTTTACGTCTCCTCTAAAAGTGAAGATTTGATGGGTTTTTAATACCTGGACCTGAATTTTCCTGCATTCATTAGGGTTTGCAGTAGGGTATGCATCAGACTGGAGGGCAGACCAGCGTAGGAGCACGCAGCATGAGATTTAAGATAAAGTGATAAGCTGACATATTAAATCCAAAATAGTATGAAGGTGTCACTGTGTAGGCATAAGAGGCTGTTATATGACAAGCCTCACCTACATAAGCAGCTGCCGGATCATTAATACTGTCAGCAATTCACAAAATCAGCAGGCAGATTTAGACCGAGTTGCAAATTGGCCTTCTTCTCTAGAGCAACACACGCAGAGACCTCCAATCTACACAGTATAACCAAGTCAAAGGGTATGGTCCACATTGAATGGGTCATAGTGGGTGTCCTGACAATGAAATGAAAAACGTCTCAAAGCTCCACTCAGGCCTGAGTGACTTTGCAGCCCTCAAGGTGAGCATCCTCACTTGGCTGTGGAGGCCAAGCCATTGGGTATATTTAAAAAAGGAAGTTCTTGATTAGTCAGGGCATCAAAGGTAATGGGGCAGGAGAATGGCGTCAAGAGCGAAAATAAATCAGCCAATACCAGAACAGACTCAATGGGCTGAATGGCCTAATTCTGCTCCTATATCTTATATTCTAAAGCTCTGGAGGACTCTTTTCCATACTCCTGTCATAATGATCAGAACTCCGGCATCTCACTAAATAGGCCAAGGCAGGATAGTGGCATTGCAACACAACACGTTTCCAAAACCAGCCGCAGTACCCTGCCTCAATCAGCAAACAGGGATGATGAGCGTATTCAGGGGAGCGTGGTGAGAAAGAATGAAGGTCCATTTGGAATATCATTCAAATCAGAATTAGGTTTAATATCACTGGAATATGTTGTGAAATTTGGCCCTTTGCAGCCGCAGTACATGATAATAGAGAGATAAAGAGAACTGTGAATTACAGGAAGTATATGTATATTAAATAGTTAAAGAAGGAAAGCCAAAAAGTAGGAAATAAAAGTAGTGAGGTGGTGTTCACGGGTTCAATGTCCATTCAGGAATCGGACGGCAGAGGGGAAGAAGCTGTTCCTGAATCGCTGAGTGTGTGTCTTCTGGTTTCTGTATCTCCTTTCTGAGGGTAACAGTGAGAAGAGGGCATGGCCTGGGTGCTGGAGGTCCTAAATAATGGATGCTGCCTTTCTGAGGCACTGCTCTTTGTAGATGTCCTAGACAAACTCCAAGGCAGAGTACAAAGTGAATGGCAGGATGCTTGGTAGCATGGAAGAGAAGAGGCATCTGGGGATACATGTCCACAGATCCCTGAAAGTTGCCTCACAGGTAGATAGGGTAGTTAAGAAAGCTTATGGGGTGTTAGCTTTCATAAGTCGAGGGATAGAGTTTAAGAGATGCAATGTAATGATGCAGCTCTATAAAACTCTAGTTAGGCCACACTTGGAGTACTGTGTCCAGTTCTGGTTGCCTCACTATAGGAAGGATGTGGAAGCATTGGAAAGGGTACAGAGGAGATTTACCAGGATGCTGCCTGGTTTAGAGAGTATGGATTATGATCAGAGATTAAGGGAGCTTGGGCTTTACTCTTTGGAGAGAAGGAGGATGAGAGGAGACATGATAGAGGTGTACAAGATATTAAGAGGAATGGACAGAGTGGACAGCCAATGCCTCTTCCCCAGGGCACAACTGCTCAGTACAAGAGGACATGGCTTTAAATTAAGGGGAGGGAAGTTCAAGGGGGATATTAGAGGAAGGTTTTTCACTCAAGAGAGTGGTTGGTGCACGGAATGCACTGCCTGAGTCAGTGGTGGAGGCAGATACACTAGTGAAGTTTAAGAGACTACTAGACAGGTATATGGAGGAATTTAAGGTGGGGGGGGGGTTATACGGGAGGCAGGGTTTGAGGGTCGGCACAACATTGTGGGCCGAAGGGCCTGTAATGTGCTGTACTATTCTATGTTCTATGTTCAATATTACAGTGGTCACTGGCCTTGAAGGAGCTGACTAAATTTATAACTCTCTGCAGCTCACGTAGATCCTGTGCAGTAGCCTCGCCACCACACCCTCTACTGAGAAAATAGACATTGCGGTCGGTGGAGGGAAGGGGGCCCTTAAAGTCAACACTCAGTCGCTCAAAAGGGCGGGTGGCCTTGACAAGCTGCGCAGTGTCAGGACGGTAGAAGTGCGGTTTGCACTCAGCGCAGATCTGGCAGTCCCTGGTCATCGTCCTGATGTCCTCCAGGGAGTACGGCAGGTTCCGGGCTTTAATGAAATGGTAAAATCGGGTGACCCCCGGGTGGCAAAGTTGGGCATGAAGGGCATACAGCCGGTCGAGCTGGGCACTAGCACACGTTCCCCGGGATAGGGCATCAGGGGGCTCATTGAGCCTTCCAGGCTGGTACAGGATGTCATAGTTGTAGGTGGAGAGTTCTATTCTCCACCGCAAAATTTTATCATTTTTTGATTTTGCCCCGCTGTTGGTTGCTGAACAGGAATGCAACCGAGCGCTGGTCGGTCAGCAAGGTGAACCTGTTGCCGGCGAGATAGTGCCTCCAGTGCCTAATAGCTTCCACTATGGCCTGGGCTTCTTTCTCCACCGCGGAGTGCCGAATTTCAGAGCCTTGAAGGGTAGGAGAAAAAAACGCCACTGGTCTGCCTTCCTGATTGAGGGTAGCAGCCAGCGCGACGTCAGAGGCGTCACTCTCTACTTGGAAGGGAATGGTCTCGTCTACCGCATGCATCGTTGCTTTGGCAATGTCCCCTTTAATGCAGCTGAAGGCCGCGTGGGCCTCGGCAGAGAGGGGAAAAGTGGTAGACCGGACCAGGGGGCGGGCCTTGTCTGCGTAATGGGGAACCCATTGGGCGTAATAGGAAAAAAAACCCAGGCACCGCCGGAGGGCCTTGAGAGTGGTGGGAAGAGGGAGTTCTAACAGGGGGCGCATACGGTCGGGGTCAGGGCCAATGATCCCGTTCTCCACGACATACCCAAGGATAGCGAGTCGTGTGGTTCTGAACACACACTTGTCCTTGTTATAAGTGAGGTTCAAAGCATCGGCCACTTGGAAAAATCGTTGGAGGTTGGCGTCATGATTCGACCAGTCGCGACCACAGATGGTGATGTTATCTAGATAGGGAAATGTGGCCTTCAGTTTGTACTGGTCCACCATCCGGTCCATCTCCCTCTGGAAGACTGAGACCCCATTTGTGACACCAAATGGGACGCGCAGGAAGTGATAGAGCCTGCCACCCGCCTCGAAGGCAGTATATCCTCTGGGCGGATGGGGAGCTGGTGATAAGCGGATTTCAGATCAATTGTCGAGTACACCTTGTACTGAGCTATCTGGTTGACCATATCCGCGATGCGGGGTAGGGGGTACGCGTCAAGCTGCGTGAATCTATTGATGGTCTGGCTGTAGTCCACAACCATCCTATTTTTCTGCCCAGTCCGAACAACGACCACCTGGGCAGAAAAGCCATGGGCTTGTGCTTGGCTCAATGATCCCCTCCCCGAGCAGCCGCTGCACCTCTGAATGAATAAAGGCCCTGTCCCCCGCACTGTACCTCCTACTTTTAGTTGCCACCGGTTTACAGTCGGGGGTCAGGTTGGTGAACAGCGATGGGGGAGGGATCTTGAGGGTGGAGAGGCTGCAAATAGTGTCAGCAGCACAAGGTGTGGGTCGGTGTGTATGTGCGTGTGGTAACGGAGTATATGGCGAAGTCCCACCAAACTGAGGATTCCTGACAGTGAGTGGTGGGAGGGGCCCGTCATATGCCATAGTCACACTTTTGAGATGGCTCTGGAAGTCCAGCCCCAATAGCACAGGCACGCACAGTCGAGGCATGACCAGTAGCGCAAAGTCCCGATATTCTGTGCCCTGCACCACCAATGTCGCTACACAACCCACCCGGATGTCTGTGGAATGCGACCCAGAAGCCAAGGTGATCCTGTGACGTACCGGCCGTGTCACGAGTCCACAGCGTTTCACTGTGGCCGGGTCAATAAAACTCTCAGTGCTGCCCGTGTCAAACAGGCAGCTAGTCCTGTGCCCCTCCACCAGGATGTCCATCATCGACCTTGCGAGCTGGTGCGGAGCGCTTTGGTCGAGGGTTACGGAAGCCAGCGTTGAACGGGGCGAGTCGGTGGCGTGGCCTGGTGACGCCGGCAAAGATGGCCGCTCACATCCGGGCATGCAAGATGGCGAGTCAGGGGCGGGGCCTGGTGACGCCAGCAAAGATGGCCGCTCACATCCGGGCATGCAAGATGGCGGCTCCCAGGTCGCACACGGGTAGGTAGGGGCGGGGCCTGGTGACGCCGGCAAAGATGGTTGTCCTCATCCGGTCATGCAAAATGGCGGCCCCCAGGTCTCAGACGCAGCGCTGCTCGACCCCGGGCGCGGTTTAGATTTACAGACCTTGGCGAAATGGCCCTTCTTCCCGCAGCTGGAACAAGTTGCTTCGCGAGCCGGACAGCTGTTTCTGGAATGTTTCTGAAGCCCACAAAAGTAACAGTGTTTTATACTCGGCGAATTCGAGGAGTTCGTGATACCGCGACTGGCAGCGGCGTTGGCGAATTCGCTCGGAACCGGGGAATCGCGCGGCTGGACCGCTTCGGCCTACAGCTGCGCAGCCTCTAACGTATCGGCCGTCTCTATCGCGGAGCGTAAGGTAAGATCAGCTTTTTCCAGCAGCCGCTGGCGTAAATATACTGACCTGACTCCAGTCACAAAAGCGTCTCGGACCAAGAGTTCCATATGCTGTTCCGCTGTGAGCGCTTGGCAGTCACAAGTCCGCACGAGTGCCTGTAGAGCTCGGAGAAATTCAGCAGTCGACTCCGTAGGCCGCTGTTTTCGTGTTGCCAAGCGGTGCCGGGCATAAACAGCGTTTACTGGCCGCAGGTACTGTCTTTTGAGGGCTGCAAGCGCCCCCAATTGATGCACCATCAATAACTCACGCTGAGACTTAGGAAGTAAGATATCGGCTTTTATTGACTGAAGAACAACACTACATCCTGGGAAAATGAGGGAGAGCAGCAGACCACAGTCGCCTTTATACAGGGGTCTGTGGGAGGAGCCACAGGAGCAGTCAGACAGGTATATCTAGTTCACCACACCCCCATGTACCAGACAGTGATGCAGTCACTTTGAATGCTCTCCACAGTGCATCAGTAAAAACTTGCAAGTGTATTCAGTGAAAAAATATATCTCAACAAGCTGCTAATGAAACACAGCCACCAACTTGCCTTCTTCAGAGCTGCATCAATCTGTTGCTTCCAGATCAGCTCACAGAGATCTTGACACCAAGGAGATCACTCTCTCCACTTCAGGTCCCTCTATGAGGAGCAGTGTGTGTTCCCTCGTCTTATCCTTTCAGAGATCCACAATCAGCTCTCTGACATTGATTGCAAGTCAGTAGCTGCGTCACCACCTGACTAGCTGGTGTATCTCGGAACTGAACCGTACCAATCCACACAGTCATAGATGAGGAGAGAGTAGAGCAGTGGGTTAAGTACACATTCCCTGAGGTAGGGAGAGTAGAGCACTGGGTTAAGTACACATCCCTGAGGTAGGGAGAGTAGAGCAGTGAGTTAAGTACACATTCCCTGAGGTAGGGAGAGTAGAGCAGTGGGTTAAGTACACATCCCTGAGGTAGGGAGAGTAGAGCAGTGGGTTATCCACACATCCCTGAGGTAGGGAGAGTAGAGCAGTGGGTTATCCACACATCCATGAGGTAGGGAGAGTAGAGCAGTGGATTATCCACACATCCCTGAGGTAGGGAGAGTAGAGCAGTCAGTTATCCACACATCCCTGAGGTAGGGAGAGTAGAGCAGTCAGTTATCCACACATCCATGAGGTAGGGAGAGTAGAGCAGTGGGTTATCCACACATCCCTGAGGTAGGGAGAGTAGAGCAGTGGGTTATCCACACATCCCTGAGGTAGGGAGAGTAGAGCAGTCAGTTATCCACACATCCCTGAGGTAGGGAGAGTAGAGCAGTGGATTATCCACACAGCCCTGAGGTAGGGAGAGTAGAGCAGTAGGATATCCGCACATCCCTGAGGTACGGAGAGTAGAGCAGTGGGTTAAGTACACATCCGTGAGGTAGGGAGAGTAGAGCAGTGGATTATCCACACATCCCTGAGGTAGGGAGAGTAGAGCAGTCAGTTATCCACACATCCCTGAGGTAGGGAGAGTAGAGCAGTGGGTTAAGTACACATCCCTGAGGTAGGGAGAGTAGAGCAGTGGGTTAAGTACACATCCCTGAGGTAGGGAGAGTAGAGCAGTGGGTTATCCACACATCCCTGAGGTAGGGAGAGTAGAGTAGTGGGTTATCCACACATCCCTGAGGTAGGGAGAGTAGAGCAGTGGGTTATCCACACATCCCTGAGGTAGGGAGAGTAGAGCAGTGGGTTATCCACACATCGCTGAGGTTGGGAGAGTAGAGCAGTGGGTTATCCACACATCCCTGAGGTTGGGAGAATAGAGCAGTGGGTTATCCACACATCGCTGAGGTTGGGAGAATAGAGCAGTGGGTTATCCACACATCGCTGAGGTTGGGAGAGTAGAGCAGTGGGTTATCCACACATCGCTGAGGTTGGGAGAATAGAGCATTGGGTTATCTACACATCGCTGAGGTTGGGAGAGTAGAGCAGTGGGTTATCCACACATCCCTGAGGTAGGGAGAGTAGAGCAGTGGGTTAAGTACACATCGCTGAGGTAGGGAGAGTAGAGTAGTGGGTTATCCACACATCCCTGAGATAGGGAGAGTAGAGCAGTGGGTTACCACACATCCCTGAGGTAGGGAGAGTAGAGCAATGGGTTTTCCACACATCTCTGAGATAGGGAGAGTAGAGCAATGGGTTTTCCACACATCCCTGAGGTAGGGAGAGTAGAGCAGTGGGTTAAGTACACATCCCTGAGATAGGGAGAGTAGAGCTGTGGGTTTTCCACACATCCCTGAGGTAGGGAGAGTAGAGCAGTGGGTTTTCCACACATCCCTGAGGTAGGGAGAGTAGAGCAGTGGGTTACCACACATCCCTGAGGTAGGGAGAGTAGAGCAGTGGGTTAAGTACACATCCCTGAGGTAGAGAGAGTAGAGTAGTGGGTTATCCACACATCCCTGAGGTAGGGAGAGTAGAGCAGTGGGTTATCCACACATCCCTGAGGTAGGGAGAGTAGAGCAATGGGTTATCCACACATCCCTGAGGTAGGGAGAGTAGAGCAGTGGGTTAAGTACACATCCCTGAGGTAGGGAGAGTAGAGCAGTGGGTTATGCACACATCCCTGAGGTAGGGAGAGTAGAGCAGTGGGTTATCCACACATCCCTGAGGTAGGGAGAGTAGAGCAGTGGGTTATCCACACATCCCTGAGGTAGGGAGAGTAGAGCAGTGGGTTATCCACACATCGCTGAGGTAGGGAGAGTAGAGCAGTGGGTTAAGTACACATCCCTGAGGTAGGGAGAGTAGAGCAGTGGGTTATCCACACATCCCTGAGGTAGGGAGAGTAGAGTAGTGGGTTATCCACACATCCCTGAGGTAGGGAGAGTAGAGTAGTGGGTTATCCACACATCCCTGAGGTAGGGAGAGTAGAGCAGTGGGTTACCACACATCCCTGAGGTAGGGAGAGTAGAGCAGTGGGTTATCCACACATCCCTGAGGTAGGGAGAGTAGAGTAGTGGGTTATCCACACATCCCTGAGGTAGGGAGAGTAGAGTAGTGGGTTATCCACACATCCCTGAGGTAGGGAGAGTAGAGCAGTGGGTTACCACACATCCCTGAGGTAGGGAGAGTAGAGCAGTGGGTTAAGTACACATCCCTGAGGTAGGGAGAGTAGAGCAGTGGGTTATCCACACATCCCTGAGGTAGGGAGAGTAGAACAGTGGGTTATCCACACATCGCTGAGGTAGGGAGAGTAGAGCAGTGGGTTACCACACATCCCTGAGGTAGGGAGAGTAGAGCAGTCAGTTATCCACACATCCCTGAGGTAGGGAGAGTAGAGTAGTGGGTTATCCACACATCCCTGAGGTAGGGAGAGTAGAGCAGTGGGTTAAGTACACATCCCTGAGGTAGGGAGAGTAGAGCAGTGGGTTATCCACACATCCCTGAGGTAGGGAGAGTAGAGCAGTGGGTTATCCACACATCGCTGAGGTAGGGAGAGTAGAGCAGTGGGTTAAGTACACATCCCTGAGGTAGGGAGAGTAGAGCAGTGGGTTACCACACATCCCTGAGGTAGGGAGAGTAGAGTAGTGGGTTATCCACACATCCCTGAGGTAGGGAGAGTAGAGCAGTGGGTTATCCACACATCCCTGAGGTAGGGAGAGTAGAGCAGTGGGTTTTCCACACATCCCTGAGGTAGGGAGAGTAGAGCAGTGGGTTTTCCACACATCCCTGAGGTAGGGAGAGTAGAGCAGTGGGTTTTCCACACATCCGTGAGGTCGGGAGAGTAGAGCAGTGGGTTAAGTACACATCGCTGAGGTAGGGAGAGTAGAGCAGTGGGTTAAGTACACATCCCTGAGGTAGGGAGAGTAGAGCAGTGGGTTTTCCACACATCCCTGAGGTAGGGAGAGTAGAGCAGTGGGTTTTCCACACATCCCTGAGGTAGGGAGAGTAGAGCAGTGGGTTTTCCACACATCCGTGAGGTCGGGAGAGTAGAGCAGTGGGTTAAGTACACATCGCTGAGGTAGGGAGAGTAGAGCAGTGGGTTAAGTACACATCCCTGAGGTAGGGAGAGTAGAGCAGTGGGTTATCCACACATCCCTGAGGTAGGGAGAGTAGAGCTGTGGGTTATGCACACTTCCGTGAGGTAGGGAGAGTAGAGCAGTGGGTTTTCCACACATCGCTGAGGTAGGGAGAGTAGAGCAGTGGGTTAAGTACACATCCCTGAGGTAGGGAGAGTAGAGCAGTGGGTTATCCACACATCCCTGAGGTAGGGAGAGTAGAGCAGTGGGTTACCACACATCCCTGAGGTAGGGAGAGTAGAGCAGTGGGTTATCCACACATCCCTGAGGTAGGGAGAGTAGAGTAGTGGGTTATCCACACATCCCTGAGGTAGGGAGAGTAGAGCAGTGGGTTACCACACATCCCTGAGGTAGGGAGAGTAGAGCAGTGGGTTATCCACACATCCCTGAGGTAGGGAGAGTAGAGTAGTGGGTTATCCACACATCCCTGAGGTAGGGAGAGTAGAGTAGTGGGTTATCCACACATCCCTGAGGTAGGGAGAGTAGAGCAGTGGGTTACCACACATCCCTGAGGTAGGGAGAGTAGAGCAGTGGGTTAAGTACACATCCCTGAGGTAGGGAGAGTAGAGCAGTGGGTTATCCACACATCCCTGAGGTAGGGAGAGTAGAACAGTGGGTTATCCACACATCGCTGAGGTAGGGAGAGTAGAGCAGTGGGTTACCACACATCCCTGAGGTAGGGAGAGTAGAGCAGTCAGTTATCCACACATCCCTGAGGTAGGGAGAGTAGAGTAGTGGGTTATCCACACATCCCTGAGGTAGGGAGAGTAGAGCAGTGGGTTAAGTACACATCCCTGAGGTAGGGAGAGTAGAGCAGTGGGTTATCCACACATCCCTGAGGTAGGGAGAGTAGAGCAGTGGGTTATCCACACATCGCTGAGGTAGGGAGAGTAGAGCAGTGGGTTAAGTACACATCCCTGAGGTAGGGAGAGTAGAGCAGTGGGTTACCACACATCCCTGAGGTAGGGAGAGTAGAGTAGTGGGTTATCCACACATCCCTGAGGTAGGGAGAGTAGAGCAGTGGGTTATCCACACATCCCTGAGGTAGGGAGAGTAGAGCAGTGGGTTTTCCACACATCCCTGAGGTAGGGAGAGTAGAGCAGTGGGTTTTCCACACATCCCTGAGGTAGGGAGAGTAGAGCAGTGGGTTTTCCACACATCCGTGAGGTCGGGAGAGTAGAGCAGTGGGTTAAGTACACATCGCTGAGGTAGGGAGAGTAGAGCAGTGGGTTAAGTACACATCCCTGAGGTAGGGAGAGTAGAGCAGTGGGTTTTCCACACATCCCTGAGGTAGGGAGAGTAGAGCAGTGGGTTTTCCACACATCCCTGAGGTAGGGAGAGTAGAGCAGTGGGTTTTCCACACATCCGTGAGGTCGGGAGAGTAGAGCAGTGGGTTAAGTACACATCGCTGAGGTAGGGAGAGTAGAGCAGTGGGTTAAGTACACATCCCTGAGGTAGGGAGAGTAGAGCAGTGGGTTATCCACACATCCCTGAGGTAGGGAGAGTAGAGCTGTGGGTTATGCACACTTCCGTGAGGTAGGGAGAGTAGAGCAGTGGGTTTTCCACACATCGCTGAGGTAGGGAGAGTAGAGCAGTGGGTTAAGTACACATCCCTGAGGTAGGGAGAGTAGAGCAGTGGGTTATCCACACATCCCTGAGGTAGGGAGAGTAGAGCAGTGGGTTAAGTACACATCCCTGAGGTAGGGAGAGTAGAGCAGTGGGTTTTCCACACATCCCTGAGGTAGGGAGAGTAGAGCTGTGGGTTATCCACACATCCCTGAGGTAGGGAGAGTAGAGCTGTGGGTTATCCACACATCCCTGAGGTAGGGAGAGTAGAGCTGTGGGTTATGCACACATCCCTGAGGTAGGGAGAGTAGAGCAGTGGGTTAAGTACACATCCCTGAGGTAGGGAGAGTAGAGCAGTGGGTTATCCACACATCCCTGAGGTAGGGAGAGTAGAGCTGTGGGTTATGCACACTTCCGTGAGGTAGGGAGAGTAGAGCAGTGGGTTTTCCACACATCCCTGAGGTAGGGAGAGTAGAGCTGTGGGTTATCCACACATCCCTGAGGTAGGGAGAGTAGAGCTGTGGGTTATGCACACATCCCTGAGGTAGGGAGAGTAGAGCAGTGGGTTAAGTACACATCGCTGAGGTAGGGAGAGTAGAGCAGTGGGTTTTCCACACATCCCTGAGGTAGGGAGAGTAGAGCTGTGGGTTATCCACACATCCCTGAGGTAGGGAGAGGAGAGCAGTGGGTTTTCCACACATCCCTGAGGTAGGGAGAGTAGAGCAGTGGGTTAGGTACAGATCCGAGGTGCAATGATGTTGGTTGTCAACGAGGTGGAGATGTTATTTAGAACCCACACAGATTGTGGCCTTCAGGTTAGGGAGTGAAGCATGCAATGGTAGAGAGAGGTACATAGGCCCATTTTCTTTAACTTATCAATCAGAACTGTAGAAAAGTTTGTGTTAAATGCTGAACTGTCGTCAATAAACAGCATGCTGACGTAGGTATTTGTATCGTCCAAGTGATGCAATGCCACATGGAGAATTACTGGGATTGCATCCACCATCGATCTATTGTGGTGACAGGCAAATTGCAGTGTGTTAAGACCCTTGTTGTGGCAGGAGTTGATGCTCTCCGGAACCATACCTACAGACATGCCTTTCCCTTCCACAGATGCTGCCTTACCTGCTGATATCCTCCAGATTTTGTGTGTGACCACCGATGTTTATCTCTGTTTCACATTGGTCTCTATTTAATTCTCTATTCAAAAGGGTTACGTGGTGTGAAGGGGAGCAGACTTCACACTTGGAACTTGTTGACTGTGGGATTGAGGAGGTCGGCAGGTTAGATACCGACACAAGTGTGGAGAACATGACGTCTGGGGAGCCGTGTTGTTGAACCAGCAGGAAGAACGCTGCAGCTAGAGTCACAACAAATGAGCAAGTTTAGTCTCGGTGAAGAATCTCATCGACTGTCCATTTCCCTCCAAAGGTGTTGTCTGTCTTGTTGACTTCCTCCAGACTGCTGCGTCTGCAGTTTTGTGTCTCCCGTTCAGTCCAACCTTGGCTACTCAGTTTTGGACAAGGTCTAAAGTCCATGTCCAACAGGGAGATGGAAAACTTCAGATTCTGTTGCATGAAGCTTACTTAAAGATCTTAATAATCAGTACTGTGTATCAATGAAGAATTACAAGAGTGAAAATGAAAATCAAGGCTTCTATTTGATAATAAAGACAAGAGACTCTTCAGCTACTGGAAATCCAGTGCAACACACAGCAGGTCAGACAGTATCCATGTTAATTGCTTAACATTCTGAAGAAGGGTCTTAACCCAAAACATCGACTGTTTATTCCTTCCATAGATGCTGCCTGACCTGCTGAGTTCCACCAGCATTTTGAGTGTGTTACTTTTATTTAATAACCCAGGCAGGAGGCAAATCAAGTCTGGTCTGAAATTGTCACTGTAGAATTTGTAAATATTGCGTATGTTAGTGGCAGCTTTAGATGGTTAGAGACTCTATCAGACACATCAATCTTACTCTTGATGTTCCAAGTCTAATTTTCAGAGTGGTGTCTGTGTCCTGTGGAAGATTTCAAATGTGATTTTGGATACCAATCAAAAAACGTTTCTCTGAAGATCTAATATAAATTGGGATTTGGAGTCAATAGATTACATATTTAAAACTGAATCAGGGAAGTACTAGTGAGAATCCCTTTACAGCGGATACTTTCTGATGAACCCCCAAGGGTCTCTTTGTTGCATGTAATGCTTACCATTTGCTAAGTAGGTACTCACAGTCGTCTGGTCTCGATTTAACTCTGTAATAAGCCAAATCCAGAAAAATAACAAAATAAAGTCAATGACTTCAACCATCTAATTACTCTGTCAGGGAACAGTGTGTGTTGTTAACATATGGTGTGAATCTGGGTCTTTGGAGAGCCTCACTTAATCCATGCGCTAATCATAAACACATGAGATGCTGCAAATCCAGAGCCACGCCATCAAAACGCTGGAGGAACTGAGCAGGTCTGGCAGTGTCAATGGGGAGGAATAAACAGTCAACGTTTCAGGCTGAGACCCTTCATCAGTCCTGATGACAGTTTATTCCCCTCCGTAGATGCTGCCTGACCTGCTGAGGTTCTGTGTGGGTCACTCTAGGAGGCATTTCTCCTTGTTCTTTCCTCTTTCGTGGATTCTAAGGCTACGTCCACACTAGACCGGATAAATCCATAACCGAAGCTTCTTCTCTTCGTTTTGACCCTCCATCCACACTGAAACGGCGTTTTCCTCCCCTGAAAACGGAGCTATTCTAAAACACCCTCCAGAGTGTGTACATTTTTTAACACCGATTGGCTGGAGCAGTGTGGACTGGGTAACAGGAGATTTCTAGAAATGCTGTAATGACATGCCAGAACAACCTAACAATTTCAGAACAGACAGCAACAAGACTGAAGCCAGAAGAGTTAGAAATGTACTCACCAAATACTTAGACCCATAACTTACTGAATAAATAAGTATACTCACTTTGCCTTGTTTTCTGTCCTTGCTCATATGAAGGTGGTTTAATTATTTATGCAAGTACTTCTCTGACAATAGATGTGTAACAGCCTAATGTAACATTGTATGGAAATACAAGATAATACTGATGCAGACAGGTTTTATACATTTAACAAGATGCTTTATTAATGCAACAAATTTAGTCAGTTTTTCAATGTAGATGTGTCCTGTGCATGCCCAGTAGGAGGAGATACACCCAAATACCTGTTTTAATGTGGACGGAGGTATTTTCAAAACCGCTTGGTGTGGACGCCAATCGTTTTTACACGAAACCGGCGTTTTCAGAATGATCCGGTCTGGTGTGGATGTAGCCTCTATTGTGACAGGACTGTGTGATTCCTGTGCCTCGTTGAAGTTCCTTGATGGAAAGTTGGGCTGTGTGATTGCTGTGTCTCGTTGAAGTTCCTTGATGGAAAGTTGGACTGTGTGATTCCTGTGCCTCGTTGAAGTTCCTTGATGGAAAGTTGGACTGTGTGATTGCTGTGCCTTGTTGAAGTTCCTTGATGGAAAGTTGGACTGGGTGATTGCTGTGCCTTGTTGAAGTTCCTTGATGGAAAGTTGGACTGTGTGATTGCTGTGCCTTGTTGAAGTTCCTTGATGGAAAGTTGGACTGTGTGATTGCTGTGCCTCGTTGAAGTTCCTTGATGGAAAGTTGGACTGTGTGATTCCTGTGCCTCGTTGAAGTTCCTTGATGGAAAGTTGGACTGTGTGATTGCTGTGCCTTGTTGAAGTTCCTTGATGGAAAGTTGGACTGTGTGATTGCTGTGCCTCGTTGAAGTTCCTTGATGGAAAGTTGGGCTGTGTGATTCCTGTGCCTCGTTGAAGTTCCTTGATGGAAAGTTGGGCTGTGTGATTGCTGTGTCTCGTTGAAGTTCCTTGATGGAAAGTTGGACTGTGTGATTCCTGTGCCTCGTTGAAGTTCCTTGATGGAAAGTTGGACTGTGTGATTGCTGTGCCTTGTTGAAGTTCCTTGATGGAAAGTTGGACTGGGTGATTGCTGTGCCTTGTTGAAGTTCCTTGATGGAAAGTTGGACTGTGTGATTGCTGTGCCTTGTTGAAGTTCCTTGATGGAAAGTTGGACTGTGTGATTGCTGTGCCTCGTTGAAGTTCCTTGATGGAAAGTTGGACTGTGTGATTCCTGTGCCTCGTTGAAGTTCCTTGATGGAAAGTTGGACTGTGTGATTGCTGTGCCTTGTTGAAGTTCCTTGATGGAAAGTTGGACTGTGTGATTGCTGTGCCTTGTTGAAGTTCCTTGATGGAAAGTTGGACTGTGTGATTGCTGTGCCTTGTTGAAGTTCCTCGATGGAAAGTTGGACTGTGTGATTGCTGTGCCTTGTTGAAGTTCTTTGATGGAAAGTTGGACTGTGTGATTGCTGTGCCTCGTCGAAAGTTCCTTGATGGAAAGTTGGACTGTGTGATTGCTGTGCCTTGTTGAAGTTCCTTGATGGAAAGTTGGGCTCTGTGATTCCTGTGCCTTGTTGAAGTTCCTTGATGGAAAGTTGGACTATGTGATTGCTGTGCCTCGTTGAAGTTCCTTGATGGAAAGTTGGACTGTGTGATTGCTGTGCCCTGTTGAAGTTCCTTGATGGAAAGTTGGGCTGTATGATTGTTGTGCCTCGTTGAAGTTCCTTGATGGAAAGTTGGACTGTGTGATTGCTGTGCCTCGTTGAAGTTCCTTGATGGAAAGTTGGGCTGTGTGATTCCTGTGCCTCGTTGAAGTTCCTTGATGGAAAGTTGGACTGTGTGATTGCTGTGCCCTGTTGAAGTTCCTTGATGGAAAGTTGGCCTGTTTGATTCCTGTGCCTCGTTGAAGTTCCTTGATGGAAAGTTGGACTGTGTGATTGCTGTGCCTCGTTGAAGTTCCTTGATGGAAAGTTGGACTGTGTGATTGCTGTGCCTCGTTGAAATTCCTTGATGGAAAGTTGGGCTGTGTGATTCCTGTGCCTCGTTGAAGTTCCTTGATGGAAAGTTGGACTGTGTGATTGCTGTGCCTTGTTGATATTCCTTGATGGAAAGTTGGACTGTGTGAGTGCTGTGCCTCGTTGAAGTTGCTTGATGGAAAGTTGGACTGTGTGAGTGCTGTGCCTCGTTGAAGTTCCTTGATGGAAAGTTGGACTGTGTGATTCCTGTGCCTCGTTGAAGTTCCTTGATGGAAAGTTGGGCTGTGTGATTCCTGTGCCTCGTTGAAGTTCCTTGATGGAAAGTTGGACTGTGTGATTGCTGTGCCTCGTTGAAGTTCCTTGATGGAAAGTTGGACTGTGTGATTCCTGTGCCTGTTCGATGTTCCTTGATGGAAAGTTGGACTGTGTGATTGCTGTGCCTCGTTGAGGTTCCTTGATGGAAAGTTGGACTGTGTGATTCCTGTGCCTTGTTGAAGTTCCTTGATGGAAAGTTGGACTGTGTGATTGCTGTGTCTCGTTGAAGTTCCTTGATGGAAAGTTGGGGTGTGTGATTGCTGTGTCTCGTTGAAGTTCCTTGATGGAAAGCTGGACTGTGTGATTGTTGTACCTTGTTGAAGTTCCTTGATGGAAAGTTGGGCTGTGTGATTCCTGTGCCTCGCTGAAGTTCCTTGATGGAAAGTTGGACTGTGTGATTGCTGTGCCTCGTTGATGTTCCTTGATGGAAAGTTGGACTGTGTGATTGCTGTACCTTGTTGAAGTTCCTTGATGGAAAGTTGGGCTGTGTGATTCCTGTGCCTCGTTGAAGTTCCATGATGGAAGGTTGGACTGTGTGATTGTTGTGCCTTGTTGAAGTTCCTTGTTGGAAAGTTGGACTGTGTGATTGCTGTGCCTCATTGATGTTCCTTGATGGAAAGTTGGACTGTGTGATTGCTGTGCCTCGTTGAAGTTCCTTGATGGAAAGTTGGACTGTGTGATTGCTGTGCCTCGTTGAAGTTCCTTGATGGAAAGTTGGGCTGTGTGATTGCTGTGTCTCGTTGAAGTTCCTTGATGGAAAGTTGGGCTGTGTGATTGCTGTGTCTCGTTGAAGTTCCTTGATGGAAAGTTGGACTGTGTGATTGCTGTGCCTCATTGAAGTTCCTTGATGGAAAGTTGTGCTGTGTGAGTGCTGTGCCTCGTTGAAGTTCCTTGATGGAAAGTTGGACTGTGTGATTGCTGTGCCTCGTTGAAGTTCCTTGATGGAAAGTTGGACTGTGTGATTGCTGTGCCTCATTGAAGTTCCTTGATGGAAAGGTGGACTGTGTGATTGCTGTGCCTCATTGAAGTTCCTTGATGGAAAGTTGGACTGTGTGATTCCTGTGCCTCGTTGAAGTTCCTTGATGGAAAGTTGGGCTGTGTGATTGCTGTGTCTCGTTGAAGTTCCTTGATGGAAAGTTGGGCTGTGTGATTCCTGTGCCTTGTTGAAGTTCCTTGATGGAAAGTTGGGCTGTATGATTGCTATGCCTCGTTGAAGTTCCTTGATGGAAAGTTGGGCTGTATGATTGCTGTGCCTTGTTGAAGTTCCTTGATGGAAAGTTGGGCTGTGTGATTCCTGTGCCTCGTTGAAGTTCCTTGATGGAAAGTTGGGCTGTATGATTGCTGTGCCTTGTTGAAGTTCCTTGATGGAAAGTTGGACTGTGTGATTCCTGTGCCTCGTTGAATTTCCTTGATGGAAAGTTGTGCTGTATGATTGCTGTGCCTTGTTGAAGTTCCTTGATGGAAAGTTGGACTGTGTGATTCCTGTGCCTCGTTGAAGTTCCTTGATGGAAAGTTGTGCTGTGTGAGTGCTGTGCCTTGTTGAAGTTCCTTGATGGAAAGTTGGACTGTGTGACTGCTGTGCCTGTTCGATGTTCCTTGATGGAAAGTTGGACTGTGTTATTGCTGTGCCTGATTGAAGTTCCTTGATGGAAAGGTGGACTGTGTGATTGCTGTGCCTCGTTGAAGTTCCTTGATGGAAAGTTGGACTGTGTGATTGCTGTGCCTCGTTGAAGTTCCTTGATGGAAAGTTGGGCTGTGTGATTCCTGTGCCTCGTTGAAGTTCCTTGATGGAAAGTTGGACTGTGTGATTGCTGTGCCTTGTTGAAGTTCCTTGATGGAAAGTTTGACTGTGTGATTGCTGTGCCTCGTTGAAGTTCCTTGATGGAAAGTTGGACTGTGTGATTCCTGTGCCTCGTTGAAGTTCCTTGATGGAAAGTTGGACTGTGTGATTGCTGTGCCTTGTTGAAGTTCCTTGATGGAAAGTTGGACTGTGTGATTGCTGTGCCTTGTTGAAGTTCCTTGATGGAAAGTTGGACTGTGTGATTGCTGTGCCTTGTTGAAGTTCCTTGATGGAAAGTTGGACTGTGTGATTGCTGTGCCTTGTTGAAGTTCCTTGATGGAAAGTTGGACTGTGTGATTGCTGTGCCTCGTTGAAGTTCCTTGATGGAAAGTTGGACTATGTGATTGCTGTGCCTCGTTGAAGTTCCTTGATGGAAAGTTGGGCTGTATGATTGTTGTGCCTCGTTGAAGTTCCTTGATGGAAAGTTGGACTGTGTGATTGCTGTGCCTCGTTGAAGTTCCTTGATGGAAAGTTGGGCTGTGTGATTCCTGTGCCTCGTTGAAGTTCCTTGATGGAAAGTTGGACTGTGTGATTGCTGTGCCCTGTTGAAGTTCCTTGATGGAAAGTTGGGCTGTATGATTGTTGTGCCTCGTTGAAGTTCCTTGATGGAAAGTTGGACTGCGTGATTGCTGTGCCTCGTTGAAGTTCCTTGATGGAAAGTTGGACTGTGTGATTGCTGTGCCTCGTTGAAATTCCTTGATGGAAAGTTGGGCTGTGTGATTCCTGTGCCTCGTTGAAGTTCCTTGATGGAAAGTTGGACTGTGTGATTGCTGTGCCTTGTTGATATTCCTTGATGGAAAGTTGGACTGTGTGAGTGCTGTGCCTCGTTGAAGTTGCTTGATGGAAAGTTGGACTGTGTGAGTGCTGTGCCTCGTTGAAGTTCCTTGATGGAAAGTTGGACTGTGTGATTCCTGTGCCTCGTTGAAGTTCCTTGATGGAAAGTTGGGCTGTGTGATTCCTGTGGCTCGTTGAAGTTCCTTGATGGAAAGTTGGGCTGTGTGATTGCTGTGCCTCGTTGAAGTTCCTTGATGGAAAGTTAGACTGTGTGATTCCTGTGCCTGTTCGATGTTCCTTGATGGAAAGTTGGACTGTGTGATTGCTGTGCCTCGTTGAGGTTCCTTGATGGAAAGTTGGACTGTGTGATTCCTGTGCCTCGTTGAAGTTCCTTGATGGAAAGTTGGACTGTGTGATTGCTGTGTCTCGTTGAAGTTCCTTGATGGAAAGTTGGGGTGTGTGATTGCTGTGTCTCGTTGAAGTTCCTTGATGGAAAGTTGGACTGTGTGATTGTTGTACCTTGTTGAAGTTCCTTGATGGAAAGTTGGGCTGTGTGATTCCTGTGCCTCGTTGAAGTTCCTTGATGGAAGGTTGGACTGTGTGATTGCTGTACCTTGTTGAAGTTCCTTGATGGAAAGTTGGGCTGTATGATTGCTGTGCCTTGTTGAAGTTCCTTGATGGAAAGTTGGGCTGTGTGATTCCTGTGCCTCGTTGAAGTTCCTTGATGGAAAGTTGGGCTGTATGATTGCTGTGCCTTGTTGAAGTTCCTTGATGGAAAGTTGGACTGTGTGATTCCTGTGCCTCGTTGAATTTCCTTGATGGAAAGTTGTGCTGTATGATTGCTGTGCCTTGTTGAAGTTCCTTGATGGAAAGTTGGACTGTGTGATTCCTGTGCCTCGTTGAAGTTCCTTGATGGAAAGTTGTGCTGTGTGAGTGCTGTGCCTTGTTGAAGTTCCTTGATGGAAAGTTGGACTGTGTGATTGCTGTGCCTGTTCGATGTTCCTTGATGGAAAGTTGGACTGTGTGATTGCTGTGCCTGATTGAAGTTCCTTGATGGAAAGGTGGACTGTGTGATTGCTGTGCCTCGTTGAAGTTCCTTGATGGAAAGTTGGACTGTGTGATTGCTGTGCCTCGTTGAAGTTCCTTGATGGAAAGTTGGGCTGTGTGATTCCTGTGCCTCGTTGAAGTTCCTTGATGGAAAGTTGGACTGTGTGATTGCTGTGCCTCGTTGAAGTTCCTTGATGGAAAGTTGGACTGTGTGATTGCTGTGCCTCGTTGAAGTTCCTTGATGGAAAGTTGGGCTGTGTGATTCCTGTGCCTTGTTGAAGTTCCTTGATGGAAAGTTTGACTGTGTGATTGCTGTGCCTCGTTGAAGTTCCTTGATGGAAAGTTGGACTGTGTGATTGCTGTGCCTCGTTGAAGTTCCTTGATGGAAAGTTGGGCTGTGTGATTCCTGTGCCTTGTTGAAGTTCCTTGATGGAAAGTTTGACTGTGTGATTGCTGTGCCTCGTTGAAGTTCCTTGATGGAAAGTTGGACTGTGTGATTCCTGTGCCTCGTTGAAGTTCCTTGATGGAAAGTTGGACTGTGTGATTGCTGTGCCTCGTTGAAGTTCCTTGATGGAAAGTTGGACTGTGTGATTGCTGTGCCTCGTTGAAGTTCCTTGATGGAAAGTTGGACTGTGTGATTGCTGTGCCTCGTTGAAGTTCCTTGATGGAAAGTTGGACTGTGTGATTGCTGTGCCTCGTTGAAGTTCCTTGATGGAAAGTTGGGCTGTATGATTGTTGTGCCTCGTTGAAGTTCCTTGATGGAAAGTTGGACTGTGTGATTGCTGTGCCTCGTTGAAGTTCCTTGATGGAAAGTTGGGCTGTGTGATTCCTGTGCCTCGTTGAAGTTCCTTGATGGAAAGTTGGACTGTGTGATTGCTGTGCCCTGTTGAAGTTCCTTGATGGAAAGTTGGGCTGTATGATTGTTGTGCCTCGTTGAAGTTCCTTGATGGAAAGTTGGACTGCGTGATTGCTGTGCCTCGTTGAAGTTCCTTGATGGAAAGTTGGACTGTGTGATTGCTGTGCCTCGTTGAAATTCCTTGATGGAAAGTTGGGCTGTGTGATTCCTGTGCCTCGTTGAAGTACCTTGATGGAAAGTTGGACTGTGTGATTGCTGTGCCTTGTTGATATTCCTTGATGGAAAGTTGGACTGTGTGAGTGCTGTGCCTCGTTGAAGTTGCTTGATGGAAAGTTGGACTGTGTGAGTGCTGTGCCTCGTTGAAGTTCCTTGATGGAAAGTTGGACTGTGTGATTCCTGTGCCTCGTTGAAGTTCCTTGATGGAAAGTTGGGCTGTGTGATTCCTGTGCCTCGTTGAAGTTCCTTGATGGAAAGTTGGACTGTGTGATTGCTGTGCCTCGTTGAAGTTCCTTGATGGAAAGTTGGACTGTGTGATTCCTGTGCCTCGTTGAAGTTCCTTGATGGAAAGTTGGACTGTGTGATTGCTGTGTCTCGTTGAAGTTCCTTGATGGAAAGTTGGGGTGTGTGATTGCTGTGTCTCGTTGAAGTTCCTTGATGGAAAGTTGGACTGTGTGATTGTTGTACCTTGTTGAAGTTCCTTGATGGAAAGTTGGGCTGTGTGATTCCTGTGCCTCGTTGAAGTTCCTTGATGGAAAGTTGGACTGTGTGATTGCTGTGCCTCGTTGATGTTCCTTGATGGAAAGTTGGACTGTGTGATTGCTGTACCTTGTTGAAGTTCCTTGATGGAAAGTTGGGCTGTGTGATTCCTGTGCCTCGTTGAAGTTCCATGATGGAAGGTTGGACTGTGTGATTGTTGTGCCTTGTTGAAGTTCCTTGTTGGAAAGTTGGACTGTGTGATTGTTGTGCCTTGTTGAAGTTCCTTGTTGGAAAGTTGGACTGTGTGATTGCTGTGCCTCATTGATGTTCCTTGATGGAAAGTTGGACTGTGTGATTGCTGTGCCTCGTTGAAGTTCCTTGATGGAAAGTTGGACTGTGTGATTGCTGTGCCTCGTTGAAGTTCCTTGATGGAAAGTTGGACTGTGTGATTGCTGTGCCTCATTGAAGTTCCTTGATGGAAAGTTGTGCTGTGTGAGTGCTGTGCCTCGTTGAAGTTCCTTGATGGAAAGTTGGACTGTGTGATTGCTGTGCCTCGTTGAAGTTCCTTGATGGAAAGTTGGACTGTGTGATTGCTGTGCCTCATTGAAGTTCCTTGATGGAAAGGAGGACTGTGTGATTGCTGTGCCTCGTTGAAGTTCCTTGATGGAAAGTTGGACTGTGTGATTCCTGTGCCTCGTTGAAGTTCCTTGATGGAAAGTTGGGCTGTGTGATTGCTGTGTCTCGTTGAAGTTCCTTGATGGAAAGTTGGGCTGTGTGATTCCTGTGCCTTGTTGAAGTTCCTTGATGGAAAGTTGGGCTGTATGATTGCTGTGCCTCATTGAAGTTCCTTGATGGAAAGTTGGGCTGTATGATTGCTGTGCCTTGTTGAAGTTCCTTGATGGAAAGTTGGGCTGTGTGATTCCTGTGCCTCGTTGAAGTTCCTTGATGGAAAGTTGGGCTGTATGATTGCTGTGCCTTGTTGAAGTTCCTTGATGGAAAGTTGGACTGTGTGATTCCTGTGCCTCGTTGAATTTCCTTGATGGAAAGTTGTGCTGTATGATTGCTG
The DNA here is from genome assembly GCF_048418815.1 of Hemitrygon akajei. NCBI lineage: Eukaryota > Metazoa > Chordata > Chondrichthyes > Myliobatiformes > Dasyatidae > Hemitrygon > Hemitrygon akajei. Next base: position 9,180,419 of record NC_133144.1, read on the forward strand.
TGCCTTGTTGAAGTTCCTTGATGGAAAGTTGGTCTGTGTGGTTCCTGTGCCTCGTTGAAGTTCCTTGATGGAAAGTTGTGCTGTGTGAGTGCTGTGCCTTGTTGAAGTTCCTTGATGGAAAGTTGGACTGTGTGACTGCTGTGCCTGTTTGATGTTCCTTGATGGAAAGTTGGACTGTGTGATTGCTGTGTCTCGTTGAAGTTCCTTGATGGAAAGTTGGGGTGTGTGATTGCTGTGCCTCGTTGATGTTCCTTGATGGAAAGTTGGACTGTGTGATTGCTGTACCTTGTTGAAGTTCCTTGATGGAAAGTTGGGCTGTGTGATTCCTGTGCCTCGTTGAAGTTCCATGATGGAAGGTTGGACTGTGTGATTGTTGTGCCTTGTTGAAGTTCCTTGTTGGAAAGTTGGACTGTGTGATTGCTGTGCCTCATTGATGTTCCTTGATGGAAAGTTGGACTGTGTGATTGCTGTGCCTCGTTGAAGTTCCTTGATGGAAAGTTGGACTGTGTGATTGCTGTGCCTCGTTGAAGTTCCTTGATGGAAAGTTGGACTGTGTGATTGCTGTGCCTCATTGAAGTTCCTTGATGGAAAGTTGTGCTGTGTGAGTGCTGTGTCTCGTTGAAGTTCCTTGATGGAAAGTTGGACTGTGTGATTGCTGTGCCTCGTTGAAGTTCCTTGATGGAAAGCTGGACTGTGTGATTGCTGTGCCTCATTGAAGTTCCTTGATGGAAATTTGGGCTGTATGATTGCGGTGCCTCGTTGAAGTTCCTTGATGGGAAGTTGGGCTGTATGATTGCTGTGCCTTGTTGAAGTTCCTTGATGGAAAGTTGGGCTGTGTGATTCCTGTGCCTCGTTGAAGTTCCTTGATGGAAAGTTGGGCTGTATGATTGCTGTGCCTTGTTCAAGTTCCTTGATGGAAAGTTGGACTGTGTGATTCCTGTGCCTCGTTGAATTTCCTTGATGGAAAGTTGTGCTGTATGATTGCTGTGCCTTGTTGAAGTTCCTTGATGGAAAGTTGGACTGTGTGATTCCTGTGCCTCGTTGAAGTTCCTTGATGGAAAGTTGTGCTGTGTGAGTGCTGTGCCTTGTTGAAGTTCCTTGATGGAAAGTTGGACTGTGTGACTGCTGTGCCTGTTCGATGTTCCTTGATGGAAAGTTGGACTGTGTGATTGCTGTGCCTGATTGAAGTTCCTTGATGGAAAGGTGGACTGTGTGATTGCTGTGCCTCGTTGAAGTTCCTTGATGGAAAGTTGGACTGTGTGATTGCTGTGCCTCGTTGAAGTTCCTTGATGGAAAGTTGGGCTGTGTGATTGCTGTGTCTCGTTGAAGTTCCTTGATGGAAAGTTGGGCTGTGTGATTGCTGTGTCTCGTTGAAGTTCCTTGATGGAAAGTTGGACTGTGTGATTGCTGTGCCTCATTGAAGTTCCTTGATGGAAAGTTGTGCTGTGTGAGTGCTGTGCCTCGTTGAAGTTCCTTGATGGAAAGTTGGACTGTGTGATTGCTGTGCCTCGTTGAAGTTCCTTGATGGAAAGTTGGACTGTGTGATTGCTGTGCCTCATTGAAGTTCCTTGATGGAAAGGTGGACTGTGTGATTGCTGTGCCTCATTGAAGTTCCTTGATGGAAAGTTGGACTGTGTGATTCCTGTGCCTCGTTGAAGTTCCTTGATGGAAAGTTGGGCTGTGTGATTGCTGTGTCTCGTTGAAGTTCCTTGATGGAAAGTTGGGCTGTGTGATTCCTGTGCCTTGTTGAAGTTCCTTGATGGAAATTTGGGCTGTATGATTGCTGTGCCTCGTTGAAGTTCCTTGATGGAAAGTTGGGCTGTATTATTGCTGTGCCTTGTTGAAGTTCCTTGATGGAAAGTTGGGCTGTGTGATTCCTGTGCCTAGTTGAAGTTCCTTGATGGAAAGTTGGGCTGTATGATTGCTGTGCCTTGTTGAAGTTCCTTGATGGAAAGTTGGACTGTGTGATTCCTGTGCCTCGTTGAATTTCCTTGATGGAAAGTTGTGCTGTATGATTGCTGTGCCTTGTTGAAGTTCCTTGATGGAAAGTTGGACTGTGTGATTCCTGTGCCTCGTTGAAGTTCCTTGATGGAAAGTTGTGCTGTGTGAGTGCTGTGCCTCGTTGAAGTTCCTTGATGGAAAGTTGGACTGTGTGATTCCTGTGCCTCGTTGAAGTTCCTTGATGGAAAGTTGGGCTGTTTGATTCCTGTGCCTCGTTGAAGTTCCTTGATGGAAAGTTGGACTGTGTGATTCCTGTGCCTCGTTGAAGTTCCTTGATGGAAAGTTGAGCTGTGTGAGCGCTGTGCCTTGTTGAAGTTCCTTGATGGAAAGTTGGGCTGTGTGATTGCTGTGCCTCGTTGAAGTTCCTTGATGGAAAGTTGGACTGTGTGATTGCTGTGCCTCGTTGAAGTTCCTTGATGGAAAGTTGGACTGTGTGATTGCTGTGCCTCATTGAAGTTCCTTGATGGAAAGTTGGACTGTGTGATTGCTGTGCCTCGTTGAAGTTCCTTGATGGAAAGTTGGGCTGTGTGATTCCTGTGCCTGTTCGATGTTCCTTGATGGAAAGTTGGGCTGTGTGATTGCTGTGCCTCGTTGAAGTTCCTTGATGGAAAGTTGGACTTTGTGATTCCTGTGCCTGGTTGAAATTCCTTGATGGAAAGTTGGACTGTGTGATTGCTGTGCCTCGTTGAAGTTCCTTGATGGAAAGTTGGACTGTGTGATTGCTGTGCCTTGTTGAAGTTCCTTGTTGGAAAGTTGGACTGTGTGATTGCTGTGCCTCATTGATGTTCCTTGATGGAAAGTTGGACTGTGTGATTGCTGTGCCTCATTGAAGTTCCTTGATGGAAAGGTGGACTGTGTGATTGCTGTGCCTCGTTGAAGTTCCTTGATGGAAAGTTGGACTGTGTGATTCCTGTGCCTCGTTGAAGTTCCTTGATGGAAAGTTGGACTGTGTGATTGCTGTGCCTCGTTGAAGTTCCTTGATGGAAAGGTGGACTGTGTGATTGCTGTGCCTCGTTGAAGTTCCTTGATGGAAAGTTGGACTTTGTGATTCCTGTGCCTGGTTGAAATTCCTTGATGGAAAGTTGGACTGTGTGATTGCTGTGCCTCGTTGAAGTTCCTTGATGGAAAGTTGGACTGTGTGATTGCTGTGCCTTGTTGAAGTTCCTTGATGGAAAGTTGGACTGTGTGATTGCTGTGCCTGTTCGATGTTCCTTGATGGAAATTTGGACAGTGTGATTGCTGTGCCTCTTTGAAGTTCCTTGATGGAAAGTTGGGCTGTGTGATTCCTGTGCCTCGTTGAAGTTCCTTGATGGAAAGTTGGGCTGTGTGAGTGCTGTGCCTCGTTGAAGTTCCTTGATGGAAAGTTGTGCTGTGTGACTGCTGTGCCTCGTTGAAGTTCCTTGATGGAAAGTTGGACTGTGTGATTGCTGTGCCTCGTTGAAGTTCCTTGATGGAAAGTTGGACTGTGTGATTGCTGTGCCTCGTTGAAGTTCCTTGATGGAAAGGTGGACTGTGTGATTGCTGTGCCTCATTGAAGTTCCTTGATGGAAAGTTGGACTGTGTGATTGCTCTGCCTCGTTGAAGTTCCTTGATGGAAAGTTGGACTGTGTGATTGCTGTGTCTCGTTGAAGTTCCTTGATGGAAAGTTGTGCTGTGTGAGTGCTGTGCCTCGTTGAAGTTCCTTGATGGAAAGTTGGACTGTGTGATTCCTGTGCCTCGTTGAAGTTCCTTGATGGAAAGTTGGACTGTGTGATTGCTGTGCCTCGTTGAAGTTCCTTGATGGAAAGGTGGACTGTGTGATTGCTGTGCCTCGTTGAAGTTCCTTGATGGAAAGTTGGACTGTGTGATTCCTGTGCCTCGTTGAAGTTCCTTGATGGAAAGTTGGACTGTGTGATTGCTGTGCCTCGTTGAAGTTCCTTGATGGAAAGTTGGGCTGTATGATTGCTGTGCCTTGTTGAAGTTCCTTGATGGAAAGTTGGACTGTGTGATTCCTGTGCCTCGTTGAAGTTCCTTGATGGAAAGTTGTGCTGTATGATTGCTGTGCCTTGTTGAAGTTCCTTGATGGAAAGTTGGACTATGTGATTGCTGTGCCTGTTCGATGTTCCTTGATGGAAAGTTGGACAGTGTGATTGCTGTGCCTCTTTGAAGTTCCTTGATGGAAAGTTGGGCTGTGTGATTCCTGTGCCTCGTTGAAGTTCCTTGATGGAAAGTTGGGCTGTGTGATTCCTGTGCCTCGTTGAAGTTCCTTGATGGAAAGTTGGGCTGTGTGATTCCTGTGCCTCGTTGAAGTTCCTTGATGGAAAGTTGGGCTGTGTGATTCCTGTGCCTCGTTGAAGTTCCTTGATGGAAAGTTGGGCTGTGTGATTGCTGTGCCTCGTTGAAGTTCCTTGATGGAAAGTTGGACTGTGTGATTCCTGTGCCTCGTTGAAGTTCCTTGATGGAAAGTTGGGCTGTTTGATTCCTGTGCCTCGTTGAAGTTCCTTGATGGAAAGTTGGACTGTGTGATTCCTGTGCCTCGTTGAAGTTCCTTGATGGAAAGTTGAGCTGTGTGAGCACTGTGCCTTGTTGAAGTTCCTTGATGGAAAGTTGGGCTGTGTGATTGCTGTGCCTCGTTGAAGTTCCTTGATGGAAAGTTGGACTGTGTGATTGCTGTGCCTCGTTGAAGTTCCTTGATGGAAAGTTGGACTGTGTGATTGCTGTGCCTCATTGAAGTTCCTTGATGGAAAGTTGGACTGTGTGATTGCTGTGCCTCGTTGAAGTTCCTTGATGGAAAGTTGGACTGTGTGATTGCTGTGCCTCGTTGAAGTTCCTTGATGGAAAGTTGGACTGTGTGATTCCTGTGCCTCATTGAAGTTCCTTGTTGGAAAGTTGGACTGTGTGATTGCTGTGCCTCATTGATGTTCCTTGATGGAAAGTTGGACTGTGTGATTGCTGTGTCTCGTTGAAGTTCCTTGATGGAAAGTTGGACTGTGTGATTGCTCTGCCTCGTTGAAGTTCCTTGATGGAAAGTTGGACTGTGTGATTGCTGTGTCTCGTTGAAGTTCCTTGATGGAAAGTTGTGCTGTGTGAGTGCTGTGCCTCGTTGAAGTTCCTTGATGGAAAGTTGGGCTGTGTGATTGCTGTGTCTCGTTGAAGTTCCTTGATGGAAAGTTGGGCTGTGTGATTGCTGTGTCTCGTTGAAGTTCCTTGATGGAAAGTTGGACTGTGTGATTGCTGTGCCTCATTGAAGTTCCTTGATGGAAAGTTGTGCTGTGTGATTGCTGTGTCTCGTTGAAGTTCCTTGATGGAAAGTTGGGCTGTGTGATTGCTGTGTCTCGTTGAAGTTCCTTGATGGAAAGTTGGGCTGTGTGATTGCTGTGTCTCGTTGAAGTTCCTTGATGGAAAGTTGGACTGTGTGATTGCTCTGCCTCGTTGAAGTTCCTTGATGGAAAGTTGGACTGTGTGATTGCTGTGTCTCGTTGAAGTTCCTTGATGGAAAGTTGTGCTGTGTGAGTGCTGTGCCTCGTTGAAGTTCCTTGATGGAAAGTTGGACTGTGTGATTCCTGTGCCTCGTTGAAGTTCCTTGATGGAAAGTTGGACTGTGTGATTGCTGTGCCTCGTTGAAGTTCCTTGATGGAAAGGTGGACTGTGTGATTGCTGTGCCTCGTTGAAGTTCCTTGATGGAAAGTTGGACTTTGTGATTCCTGTGCCTGGTTGAAATTCCTTGATGGAAAGTTGGACTGTGTGATTGCTGTGCCTCGTTGAAGTTCCTTGATGGAAAGTTGGACTGTGTGATTGCTGTGCCTTGTTGAAGTTCCTTGATGGAAAGTTGGACTGTGTGATTGCTGTGCCTGTTCGATGTTCCTTGATGGAAATTTGGACAGTGTGATTGCTGTGCCTCTTTGAAGTTCCTTGATGGAAAGTTGGGCTGTGTGATTCCTGTGCCTCGTTGAAGTTCCTTGATGGAAAGTTGGGCTGTGTGATTCCTGTGCCTCGTTGAAGTTCCTTGATGGAAAGTTGGGCTGTGTGATTCCTGTGCCTCGTTGAAGTTCCTTGATGGAAAGTTGGGCTGTGTGATTCCTGTGCCTCGTTGAAGTTCCATGATGGAAGGTTGGACTGTGTGATTGTTGTGCCTTGTTGAAGTTCCTTGTTGGAAAGTTGGACTGTGTGATTGCTGTGCCTCATTGATGTTCCTTGATGGAAAGTTGGACTGTGTGATTGCTGTGCCTCGTTGAAGTTCCTTGATGGAAAGTTGGACTGTGTGATTGCTGTGCCTCGTTGAAGTTCCTTGATGGAAAGTTGGACTGTGTGATTGCTGTGCCTCATTGAAGTTCCTTGATGGAAAGTTGTGCTGTGTGAGTGCTGTGCCTCGTTGAAGTTCCTTGATGGAAAGTTGGACTGTGTGATTGCTGTGCCTCATTGATGTTCCTTGATGGAAAGTTGGACTGTGTGATTGCTGTGCCTCGTTGAAGTTCCTTGATGGAAAGTTGGACTGTGTGATTGCTGTGCCTCGTTGAAGTTCCTTGATGGAAAGTTGGACTGTGTGATTGCTGTGCCTCATTGAAGTTCCTTGATGGAAAGTTGTGCTGTGTGAGTGCTGTGCCTCGTTGAAGTTCCTTGATGGAAAGTTGTGCTGTGTGACTGCTGTGCCTCGTTGAAGTTCCTTGATGGAAAGTTGGACTGTGTGATTGCTGTGCCTCGTTGAAGTTCCTTGATGGAAAGTTGGACTGTGTGATTGCTGTGCCTCATTGAAGTTCCTTGATGGAAAGGTGGACTGTGTGATTGCTGTGCCTCATTGAAGTTCCTTGATGGAAAGTTGGACTGTGTGATTGCTCTGCCTCGTTGAAGTTCCTTGATGGAAAGTTGGACTGTGTGATTGCTGTGTCTCGTTGAAGTTCCTTGATGGAAAGTTGTGCTGTGTGAGTGCTGTGCCTCGTTGAAGTTCCTTGATGGAAAGTTGGACTGTGTGATTCCTGTGCCTCGTTGAAGTTCCTTGATGGAAAGTTGGACTGTGTGATTGCTGTGCCTCGTTGAAGTTCCTTGATGGAAAGGTGGACTGTGTGATTGCTGTGCCTCGTTGAAGTTCCTTGATGGAAAGTTGGACTGTGTGATTCCTGTGCCTCGTTGAAGTTCCTTGATGGAAAGTTGGACTGTGTGATTGCTGTGCCTCGTTGAAGTTCCTTGATGGAAAGTTGGACTGTGTGATTGCTGTGCCTGTTCGATGTTCCTTGATGGAAAGTTGGACAGTGTGATTGCTGTGCCTCTTTGAAGTTCCTTGATGGAAAGTTGGGCTGTGTGATTCCTGTGCCTCGTTGAAGTTCCTTGATGGAAAGTTGGGCTGTGTGATTCCTGTGCCTCGTTGAAGTTCCTTGATGGAAAGTTGGGCTGTGTGATTCCTGTGCCTCGTTGAAGTTCCTTGATGGAAAGTTGGGCTGTGTGATTGCTGTGCCTCGTTGAAGTTCCTTGATGGAAAGTTGGACTGTGTGATTCCTGTGCCTCGTTGAAGTTCCTTGATGGAAAGTTGGGCTGTTTGATTCCTGTGCCTCGTTGAAGTTCCTTGATGGAAAGTTGGACTGTGTGATTCCTGTGCCTCGTTGAAGTTCCTTGATGGAAAGTTGAGCTGTGTGAGCACTGTGCCTTGTTGAAGTTCCTTGATGGAAAGTTGGGCTGTGTGATTGCTGTGCCTCGTTGAAGTTCCTTGATGGAAAGTTGGACTGTGTGATTGCTGTGCCTCGTTGAAGTTCCTTGATGGAAAGTTGGACTGTGTGATTGCTGTGCCTCATTGAAGTTCCTTGATGGAAAGTTGGACTGTGTGATTGCTGTGCCTCGTTGAAGTTCCTTGATGGAAAGTTGGACTGTGTGATTGCTGTGCCTCGTTGAAGTTCCTTGATGGAAAGTTGGACTGTGTGATTCCTGTGCCTCATTGAAGTTCCTTGTTGGAAAGTTGGACTGTGTGATTGCTGTGCCTCATTGATGTTCCTTGATGGAAAGTTGGACTGTGTGATTGCTGTGCCTCGTTGAAGTTCCTTGATGGAAAGTTGGACTGTGTGATTGCTGTGTCTCGTTGAAGTTCCTTGATGGAAAGTTGGACGATGTGAGTGCGGTGCCTGTTCGATGTTCCTTGATGGAAAGTTGGACTGTTTGAGTGCTCTGCCTCGTTGAAGTTCCTTGATGGAAAGTTGGACTGTGTGATTGCTCTGCCTCGTTGAAGTTCCTTGATGGAAAGTTGGACTGTGTGATTCCTGTGCCTCGTTGAAGTTCCTTGATGGAAAGTTGAGCTGTGTGAGCACTGTGCCTTGTTGAAGTTCCTTGATGGAAAGTTGGGCTGTGTGATTGCTGTGCCTCGTTGAAGTTCCTTGATGGAAAGTTGGACTGTGTGATTGCTGTGCCTCGTTGAAGTTCCTTGATGGAAAGTTGGACTGTGTGATTGCTGTGCCTCATTGAAGTTCCTTGATGGAAAGTTGGACTGTGTGATTGCTGTGCCTCGTTGAAGTTCCTTGATGGAAAGTTGGACTGTGTGATTGCTGTGCCTCGTTGAAGTTCCTTGATGGAAAGTTGGACTGTGTGATTCCTGTGCCTCATTGAAGTTCCTTGTTGGAAAGTTGGACTGTGTGATTGCTGTGCCTCATTGATGTTCCTTGATGGAAAGTTGGACTGTGTGATTGCTGTGCCTCGTTGAAGTTCCTTGATGGAAAGTTGGACTGTGTGATTGCTGTGTCTCGTTGAAGTTCCTTGATGGAAAGTTGGACGATGTGAGTGCGGTGCCTGTTCGATGTTCCTTGATGGAAAGTTGGACTGTTTGAGTGCTCTGCCTCGTTGAAGTTCCTTGATGGAAAGTTGGACTGTGTGATTGCTCTGCCTCGTTGAAGTTCCTTGATGGAAAGTTGGACTGTGTGATTGCTCTGCCTCGTTGAAGTTCCTTGATGGAAAGTTGGACTGTGTGATTGCTGTGCCTTGTTGAAGTTCCTTGTTGGAAAGTTGGACTGTGTGATTGCTGTGCCTCATTGATGTTCCTTGATGGAAAGTTGGACTGTGTGATTGCTGTGTCTCGTTGAAGTTCCTTGATGGAAAGTTGGACGATGTGAGTGCGGTGCCTGTTCGATGTTCCTTGATGGAAAGTTGGACTGTGTGAGTGCTCTGCCTATGTGGCTAACCTTGACGGAAATCCTGACTATTGCCTTTCAGCAGAATATTCAACTACAGAATCCTCCACTCTAATCTGTTCTCAGTCAATACCTACAGTAGAGGTCACCAAGGCTCTGGCCAGTTGCTGCCTCCTCTGACCATTCAGGCAACGAGGTCCTCTTTCAAAAAAACTGTGGGCTGATTCATTGCTTTTCAATTCACCTAAGAATACCATTTAGTGTGGAATAAGATACTGCCTGACTTGCTGAATTCTTCCAGCATTTTACATCATAAGGCAGTGGAGCAGAATTCGGCCATTTGGCCCATGAATCTGCTCTGCCATTTCATCATGGCTGACTTTTTATCCCCCCAACCCCATTCCCTGTCTTCTCCCTTAACTTTTGATTCCCAGACTAACCAAGAACCTATCAACCTCTGCTTTAAATATACCCGATGACTTAGTCTCCACAACCATCAGTGGCAATGAACTCTGCAGCTTCACTGCCCTCTGGCTAAGGAAACCCCTCTTCCTAAAAGGGAGTACTTGTAGTCTGAGACTGTGCCCTCTGGTCCTAGAAACTCTCGTTATTGGAAACATACTCTCCACCCCCATTCTATCAATTCTGCGCGTGTTGCTCAAGATTTCCAGCATCTGCAGAGTCTTGTGTGTTTCTGACCTGTGATGTTACTGAGGAGCATTCCAGATGAGTTAATTCCATAACTAACTACTGATCAGAGGCTGAGCCCTGCGGATCAATTGGAATGGATCGATGTTAGGAAAAAATGCAGTCAGATAATCAGAGACAAATTCAGAGGAGAAGAAAGCCATTTGATGCATCATGGTTGTGACATCTCTATCATGATGTTGCCTAGCTAGGCTCTTTCCTCGGTTCACAGCACTTAAGTCATCAAATTCAAAATTTGCAACTAAAATTCTAGTCCCACAATCCATATTCAAGGTAGAGTTCCCTTAGGAAATGGAATGAAGTCATTTTGACCCATCAAATCGACGCTGGCTCACACTGCATTTCTATCCCCCACTAATTTTCCCTACAACTTCATCTTCCCCCAGACTCTAGCAGTCATGAACAGTTAACCTGCCGACCCACATGTCCTAGGAATGTGGGAGATGAGATTGAAGTGGAGGTGGAGGCTGATAATAAATACGGAGTTGTGGAATCCTTGAAAGTCCGTCCACAGATTGTGGTGGGTGAAGTTATCCACTAGCCGCACCATTGCATCACCTTTTATTTATTATGTCTGATCCTAAACTCCACAATCAAATCACTAATTTTTCTCGCAGAGAGAAAATAACTCCCAGTGTCTCCCTTAACATTACTCAGATCCACTATTGCTGAAAACCCTATTAAGTTGCTGTACTCAGACCAACAAATTCGTATCCTTCTTGAGCCCTAATCAAGTTCTAGTTTATTCTCATCTGACAGTATAATGATGTGTGTGTGAGTGTGAGTGTGAGTGTGAGTGTGAGTGTGAGTGTGAGTGTGTGTGTGTGTGTGTCTGTGCGTGTGTGTGTCTGTGTGTGTGTGTGTGTGTGTGTGTGTGTCTGTGCGTGTGTGTGTCTGTGTGTGTGTGTGTCTGTGCATGTGTGTGTGTGTGTGTGTGTGTGTGTGTGTGTGTGTGTGTGTGTGTGTATATATATACACACACAACTAGGTGAAACTTCCGGACAACGAAACATATATCACACTTGGCACATAAAACAAAATATTACACTAAATAAGTGATAAAACATCATTCAAACTGCACGAAATGTACAGCGCAGGTAAAGAGTAAATAGTCGTCATCGTTATGTGCTGTGTAGTATGACCTGGGCGATCATGGTCTTTGACTGTAAATGTTCTTGGCAAATGTTTCTCCAGAAGTGCTTTGCCATTGCCTTCTTCTGGGCAGAGTCTTTACAAGACGGGTGACCCCCGTCATTCTCAATACTCTTCAGAGATTGTCTGCCTGGTGTCAGTGTCACATAGCCAGGACCTGTGATATGCGGCAGCTGTTCGTATGACCATCCACCACCTGCTCCCACGGCTTGACATGATCCTAATCGGGAGGTGCTACACCTTGCACAAAGGTGACCTGCAGGCTAGTGGAGGGAAGGAGCGCCTTACACCTCTTTACATTAAACAATAAATGTATTATCAAAGACCAGGCAAATCTACCATTACTAATAAAAACAAGGTCCCCTAAACCTTTAGCCTTGCTAACTTCATTAACTGTTGGACTCTCTGGTACTGCACCCATTTAAGATTGTAAACTTCAATTCATTGAGTAGTTTGTTTATCACGATGAGAGCAAAGGTACTCTGGAAAGGCAGAGAGGAAAAGGAAATCGAGGAGTGAAAGAGATGAAAATTGTAGAAGGGAAATACCACTGGGAGAAAATGGAAACTGAGGGATTGAAATCTGGGAAATGTTACAAGGAAACTGGGATGGAAGCAGATTGTCCAGGTCCTTAAGGGCTGCCGAACAAAAGCTCACTGTTACAAATACAGAACATGCATATTGCCAAGGTGACTAGTGAATTGTTGCTCATTAAATATTCACTATAACCACAAGAGATTCTGCAGATGCTGGAGATCAAGGGCAACACACAAAATGCTGGAGGAACTCAGCAAGTCAGGCAGCATCTATGGAGGGGAATAAACAGTAAACAAATATCTACCATCTGTACATACTCCCATTTGCAGATCGAGCAGTAATTTTCAAGCTCAATTTTGTTGTCCTGGACATCAATAAACAGTATTAGTGCCATGAAACAAATGTCAGTAAGACCAAGGAATTGAATGTGGACGTCAAGGAGTGGAATTCAAGAAAGCGCACTCCAGTCTTCATCGAGGGATCAGCAGTGGACAGGGTGAGCAGTTTCAAGTTCCCAGGTGTCAACATCTCTGAAGATCTATCCTGGGCCCAACATGTTGATCCAATTACAAACAGCAGCTGTATTTCATCAGGAGTGCTGTGCCGAACATGTACTTACTTTAGAAATTACCCAGGGTTACCCATAGCCCTCTATCTTTCTAAGCTCCATGTCTCTTAAAAAAAACCCTGTCATATCCGCCTCCACCACTGTTGCCAGCAGCCCATTCCACGCACTCACCACTCTCTATGTAATAAACTTACCCCTGACATCTCCTCTGTACCTACAGTACTTCCAAACAACTTAAAACTGTGCCCTCTCGTGCTAGCCATTTCAGCCCTGGGAAAAAGCCTCTGACTATCCACACGATCAATGCCTCTCATCATCTTATACACCTCTATCAGGTCAGGTCATCTCTTATCGTCCTTCACTCCAAGGAGAAAAGGCCAAGTACACTCAACCTATTCTCATAAGGCATGCTCCCCAATCCATGCAAAATCCTCTTAAGTCTCCTTTGTACCCTTTCTATGGTTTCCACATCCTTCCTGTAGTGAGGGGACCAGAAATGAGCACAATACTCCAAGTGGGATCTGACCAGGGTCCAATGAGGAGAAATAAGGTGGAGGAGAGAGAAGGGAGAGAGACAGACTGGGGAGGAGAGAGAGAGAGAGAGATGGAGGAGAAAAGAGATTGAGGAAGAAGAGAGAGGGGGGAGAGGAGAAAGAAAGGGGGAGAGGAGAAAGAAAGGGGTAGAGGGAGAGGGGAGAAAGTGAGTGAGAGTAGAGAGATGGGGAGAAGAGAGAAGGGGAGAGAGAGAGGAGGAAAGAGGGAAGAGGAGGATGGAGAGAGAGGGGTGAGAGGAGGATGGAGAGGGAGAGTGGGGGAGCAGAGATAAAAGGGAGGAGAGAGGGGAGAATAGAAGGGGAGAAGCAAGAGAGGGGGGAGAGGAAGAGGGGAGAGAGAGATAGAGAGAGAGAATGAGAGGTGGTGGAGAGAGCGAGAAGGGAGAGGCAGAGAGACAAAGAGGGAGATGTGGGAGATGGAGAGAGACAGCAAGGTAAGATATACGAGGGGTGATTGATAAGTTCATGGCCTAAGGTAGAAGGCGATGAGTTATTAACTTCAAACTTTCTGCATAATCACTCAGAGTTGAACTGCACGTGCATGTAACGAGAGCTGTATAACTCATCTCCTTCTACCGTAGACCACAAACTTATCAATCACCCATCTGTGGACACTTTCTGGAGGTCCAAGATCCGTATGCTCCACGACCGCTGGACTAAGTGTGTAACTGTCAGAGGGGACTACGTTGAAAAATAAATGTGCTAGGTTTTCTAAAATTGACTCCTTCTACCTTAGGCCATGAACTTATCAATCACCTCTCGTGTATATATAGAGAGGGAGGGAGAAAGAGAGGAAAGGATGGAGAAGGGGAGAAGAGAGAAGGAGAGAAAAAGGGAGAGTTAAGGGATAGACCAGGGAGGAGGAGAAAGAGGGCAGAGGAGAGAGAGGGGAGGAGAGAGGGGAGAGGGAGGGGACGGTGGGGAGGAGAAAGAGGTGGGAGGAAGAAAGAGAGTGGGGAGAATGAGAGATGGGTGGAGAGAGGGAGAGGGGAGAGAGAGAAAGAGAGGGGAGGAAAGAGAACAGGGGAGAAAAAGTGGGAAGGGGAGATTGGGGAGGAGAGAGAAAGATGGAGGAGAGAGAGGGGAGATGAGAGGAGGGAAAAAGAGATTGAGGAAGCAGAGAGAGGAGAGAGGGCATCAGAGACAAAGAGAGAATGAATGAGGGCAGAGAGGGGGGAGATGGGGAGAGAGGGAGAGGTGGAAAGAGGGAAGAGAGAGAAGAGATAGTAAGAAGGAGAGAGAGGTAGGAGGAGAGAGAGGGGGAAGGAGAGAGAGGGGAAAGGAGAGAGAGGGGAAAGGAGAGAGAGGGGAAAGGAGAGAGAGGGGAATGAGAGAGGGGGGAAGGAGAGAGGGGGAGGAGAGAGGGGGAGGAGAGAGGGGGAAGGAGAGAGAGGGGGAGGGGAGAGGGGGAAGGAGAGAGATCGGGTTGGACATGGGAGAAGGGGAGAGAGGGAGAGAGGAAGAGACCAAATGGTTAAAGATGCATTGAAAGGAAGAAGATAAAGACCAGAAGAAATAGAGTAGCGAATTGGACAGCGTAATGAAAACTCCCCCAGTTGTTCGAAGTTGGGGAATATGGATTACAAGAGATTAAATAGATGAAGGATGGGGACAAGAATAAGTCAAAGCCAGTTGGGAACAGATATTGAAAGATAAAAACAAGAAAGCAAGTTAGGGAAGAGGTAAAAAAACAAAAGTCCAGGGGTAGCTAAGGAAACGGTGTTCCCCTCAGTGCTATACTTATAAATTCTGGTGACTGTAAGCCAATCTGTCCTCATCAAACAACTCTATCATTTCGGGAATCAAAAGAACACAAGAGAAAAGGAGTGGGGGGTTCCACTCTCCCTCTCCAGTGAAGTCACTTTGCTTTGGGGGTCCCTCCTCAAAACCCCAACACTGAAGGCAAACAAATTGAAGCGCATATAATCTTAGCAAGACCTCACATTTGTATTCCTGTCCCTTTGACTAATGGGACAGTGAACTGTTTACCTTCTTGATGGTTTGATCTACCTTCCTGAGAGCTGTACACTCAAAGGAAGAGGAGGTGACCAAGTCCCTGAGAGGGACAGAAATGGGGGGGGCCATCAGAACGTCAGAGTTCAGAGTTCAATTCTGTCACTGTCTGTAAGGAGTTTGTACATTTCACCCCGTGACCGCGTGGGATTCCAACAAGCGTTGCGGTTTCCTCCCACAGTCCAAAGACGCACCTGTTGGTAGGCTAGTTGGTCATTGTAAATTGTCCTGTGATTAGGCTAGGGTTAAATCGGTGGGTTGCTGGGCAGTTCGGCTCAGTGCACTGAAAGGGCCTGTTCCGCGGTGGAGCGCTAACTAGATAAATAAATAAATGTCCAGAGAGCGGACATAGAGAAGAGCAGAACCATTGAGGCAGAGACACAAAGCAAGTATTCTCATTAAACCTTCTGAAAATGTATTAAACTTTAATGTACAATTCAGTAACGTTAAGATCTGGTGCGAAAGCCCGTTGGCTCCTATTGTCCGGAGGCTCACAATCCGGATGACCCTCGGGTGGACAAGTGAGATCACAATCAGCAGAGAATGATGCCATTTCTTCATAATTCATGGTGAGAATGAAATGGATTTCGAGTGAGGGAAACATAGTAATTAAAAATTCAATGATTTGTTTAATTGAAATATCTGTCCGTCCTCCAAAGGAAAGACATAGCTAATAGGCACTTGGGCATCCAAGCTCATAGTGGCCCATTATACCCATGGGCAATCAATCAAATAAATCAAATTTATATTGGGAAATTGAGCATAAACTCACAGGGAAATACTCCGCTAATGCTGACAAGCAGTGTAATTCACATCTTTAGACATGACCCATATGAACTCACACCACTCTATAGGAACGGGTGGAAGTTTTTGTACAGTGTTTAAAGGAAAGGCAGGCAGTACAGCAGCTGAGTTTAAAGTTATTGTTCCAAGGGAGAGGAGGTTTAGTATGTAGTAACTGATTGATCAACCTTTGCGTGGACAGTAAAGATTAAGAGGCTGACAAGTAGGCATCTACTTAGTGTTGCAGGCTAATCTGCTCTGCAGCTTTGAGGAGCTGAGGGAAACCAGTCAGGCTCATTCACACACCGACTCCTCAGCCACACGGCAACAGTTTGAGGCCTGCAGTGATAAATCAGAGGAGAGAAGTGGAGACAGACATACGGCAATATCCCCGTGTTAAGTTTTGGATTCTGTCTTCTTCCAAAGAGTTGGATTTACCCTTTATTTCAAAGGTCAGATACGGATAAACCCTCCAGTCGGGAATTTTTGCTTCAACTGATTGGTTGCCCCCTTCCCAAGCTGAAGGTACCTTTGTACTCGGGGGCCAGATCTTCCTCTGAGTAGAATGAACATCGCCCCAACAGAATTATCAGTCAGCCCAGAGTCGGAGGCCAACCAGGCAGGTACGTAACGTATCGGATCTGTACATGGCGGAGTGGGAGTCTGAAGCAGAGAGCGCAGAGTAGAGGATAATAGAGATGAGTACGAGAGGATCGGACATGCTAGTTGTAGGTGTGAGAGTTGGACAACAAGGGTAACCGTGGAAATGAGAGAAGTCCAGTCAGCCATAGGGATGTAAAGGGCAGCCAGACAGTAACGAGGAAACAGGTTAAAAGAAAGTTAAAAAATCAATGCGTAAAAGACCGAGGGAAAAAAAACACACACACACACTTTGGTTAAGGTGGGCCAGTATTCAAAATGCAATTACATAATGTCCAGGAGCAGAACAGGGCAAGGGCACGTTGTAAAACTAATCAGCATGACTGTTTCAGCACATTCCTGAAGTAAGCATGCATCTAAATGTTAATAAGATGGAAATGACTTGTATACTGCCAATCTAAAAACTTTATGAAATACACTGACACCCCTTTCAATAAGTTGCAACCTAATTAACTGCTTCCAGTCAGTACTGAGAAGCAATTTTAATTATTTACAGAGATTATTGAAACTTCAGATGTAAGAATAACATGATGCATTTAATTATATTAATTTCTGGTATGAATATAGAATTATAACATTCATTGATTAGCTGCCATGGCTCTTATTACCTGTGTCCGAGGGTGTAAACGTGAATGTTGACTACAGCAACGTGCTGTGTGCTTTGAGGTGGCTCTGGGGTAAAATTCTTGGTGTTACAGCAAGTTTCTTCTTTAGTGTAACTGAAAAGGATTCTCCTAAAAGCCCTTCAGCTATGATCAAGTTAAAGTTCATTGTCATTCAATCATATACATGTATACTGCCAAAAAAAATCAACGTTCCTTTAAAGCAGGGTTTCCCAACCTTTGTTATGCCATGGACCAATGCCAAACACCAGGGATCCAAGGACCCCAGTTCGGGAGCCCCTGCTCTAGACCAAGGTGCACAACACAGTATGCAGAATTCACACACATAACGCATGGTAACATTTCCACAAATAAATTAACAAATAATAAAATATATTCCAGAAGATCTCAAAGTTCAAGCTACGTTGTGGATCACGGCAACGATCACCTCTGAGACGCGAAGAGAAACATACCTTAATCAATGTTGCCTAGAATTGAAGCCAACCTGGCTACTTCCCCTTCCCTTCCAGTCCTGAAACAACAGCTCTCTACTCCTCACCTGTTGAGCCCCTCCTGCATTTCGTGTGTGTTAACCTATGTTTTACTGTTCTTGGAGGCATGGCGTTAACTCTTCCGTGTTACTTCCATGAAATTATATTAACGTTTTTAATAGAGTCTATTTAATTATCTTCAGTCAAGATAAATCCAAACTTCTGCCATGAAGAAAGGTAACCTTTAAAGAGGAGTGAAACCTACTCTTGGTATGGATGAGTCAAGGCAAAAGTTGATTCGTCACGGTCAGTGCCAAATTAACTTCTGTTTTCCTTGTGTCTTTGCTGTAGTAAAGAGTCCAAGTCCAGGGAAGTCTCTCAGTCCCGCGCTCATGTGTAAGGTGTGTGGGGACACCAGCAGCGGTAAGCACTACGGCATCTACGCTTGCAACGGCTGTAGTGGCTTCTTCAAGAGGAGTGTCAGGAGAAAGCTCATCTACAGGTGAAATGTTACACTCACCAGCGTTGCAGAAACTCCATCAGGTGCTAATCCTCCAAGCTCTCTGCATAACTTGCCAGGAAAGAATACATTGTAATTTTGGAATTGATAATCAAAGCAACAGATACAGAGTCTGCGTCAATCATCTGTTAACCAATGTTTCACTATAAATACAAATAAAACAGATGCCAGTGGGTGCTCCCAGCAACTGAGTATTTGAAGCTAAACAACATTCAGTTGTCTAGAACTGAAATTATAACAAACTGATTTCATAGAGATACAGTTCTTTGAGCAACCCGCTGATTTAACCCCAGCCTAATCAAGTGACAATTTACAATCACCAGTTAACCTACTAACTAGTATGGCTTTAGACTGTGGGAGGAAACCAGATTACCCGGAGGAAACCCGCACACACATTCAGAAAGGAACGTACAAACTTGCTTAAAGAGGACACAGGAACTGAACTCCCATCTCCGATGGCCCGAGCTGTAATGTTGAGGAACGGGATTCAGATTTATTTACCGTGTGTGCATTGAATCACACAGTAAAATGCATCACCTGTGTTAACAGTGAACACAACATAAGGATGTACTGTAAGTGTTTCCACAAATTCCAGCACCTACATAGCATGCCTGCCGTTGTACTGTGTAAGAGGCTGTACCTGCATCTGGGGGAGGGAATGGACATTCCAGACAACAATCATCATTTCCCTCCACAGACGTGTGCCCCTCCGGCTGTCCTTTTTGTGTGAAACGAAAGAGAGGTAGCTCGGGTGGCTGTTTATTTGTAAGGGTGTTCGCCGAGCCTGGAGGATTGGTCGCAAGTGTTTTGTCACCGTTAAGCTGACATCATCAGAACCTATACATCTGTGGGATCGGGGCCAAGGGTTGAGGAAGCAATACTCACAACGACCGATAGCCAGGGAGGTGACCCAGCAACCTGGTGGTTTTTGTGTCAAGGGGTGTAACAGCTGGAACAGAAATTCTATATTCTGGAAGGGAATGGTATTGTGAATTGGAATGGTTTAGAGATCTTCCTCGTAATGATCAGGACCCTGAATTACGTTGTTACCTTCACCAGCCCTCTCCCAGCTACTCTTCCTCGTAGGTCACGGTTCGTTGCTGCTGGTGGGAGGTGGAAGCCCCCGGTGATGTGAAAGAATGTAATGAAAAGTAAGGAAGGGTTAGGGGTTGGTTGTGGGCTCCTCTCTGGCCTGTGAAAACAACAGGTAAATACTGCTTGCTTGGACATCAGAGACTGATGGTATTCACAACGGTTTATTGACTTTGCACGGTTTTATTTCTTGTGACTTCAGAGCGAGAGAAGTTGTGAGTTGGGGAAGGGTGGAGAAGTGGGCAGAGGAAGTCAGATTCACATGATTATAGTGTTGTATTATTAGGCTCAGATTCACATGATTATAGTATTGTATTATTAGGCTCAGATTCACATGATTATTTAATAACACCACAGGAGAAATGAATACCAGCAGTTCAGAGATGTTAGCAATTCTGAAATCATTATTCAAGTCATTTCAGAAAATTAGAGGGTGGGTAAACAGACGATATAAAAATACTCTGCAATAAAACAAATGTGTGTTTTTATAGACTATAGCTCATTCTTCAAGACTGATTTTGAAGATGTGGTGCTATTGCTTTATCAAAAGGTAGCAACTAATTTAAACCGATGACAAAATAAATTCTCAGTGAGCGGGATGAGAGATAACCATCAATCAGGAGTTTAGTAAACATTCCCGTTCTTCAAAATGACACCTTAAGACCTTTACAGACATTTACCAAGACTGAGTTTAACAATTCATTATGCGATAGTACTTTTGACACTCTGTTTTGAAGTGACAGTCAAAATTAATCATTTAAATTCTACTGCCAGATTGAACTTTCAAACTCAGAGACAGGAACACTTCAGTTAAACTAATATTAATGGAAAGATCATAAGCCCATAAGACATAGGAGCCAAATTAGGCTATTTGGCCTATCGAATATGTCCACCATTTCATCATGGCTGATTTATTATCCCTCTCAAACCAATTCTCCTTCCTTCTCCCTGTAATTTTTGACACCTTGACTAATCAAGAACCTATCAACTTCTGGTTGAAATATACCAATGATTTGGCCTCCACAGCCGCCCGTGGTAATGAATTCACCACCCTCTGGCCAAAGAAATCCCTCCTCATCTCTGTTCTAAATGGACATCTCGCTATTCTGAGGCGTTTCTATTCTCTGGTCCCAGACTCACCTACTATAAGAAACATCTTCTCCACACCCACTCTATCTAGGCCTTTCAATTTTCAATAGGTTTCAATGAGAGCCAGCAAAAACTACTCATATGTTAACCCTTTCATCCCAGGAATCGTTCTCGTGAACCTCCTCTGGACCCTCTCCAATGCCAGCACATCCTTAGTTAGATAGGGGGCCCAAAACTGCCCTCAATACTCCGTGCGGTCAGATCAATGCCTTAGAAAGCCTCAGAAAGAAATATTTGAGGTGGAACCTGGTGTCATTATTTCACCTAGTATTATACAATCATGTATGATAAATAGAAGTAAATTATGAAAATTAATTCAATCCAAACAACTATCCTGTACATTTTCATTTTCACACTTTTTGCACCAGGAGACATTAGAGTAAATGCAGACCCTTCTAATCTAATACCCCTGCAAATGTCTACCTAATACCCCTGCAAATGTCTACCTAATACCCCTGCAAATGTCTACCTAATACCCCTGCAAATGCCTACCTAATACCCCTGCAAATGTCTACCTAATACCCCTGCAAATGCCTACCTAATACCCCTGCAAATGCCTACCTAATACCCCTGCAAATGTCTACCTAATACCCCTGCAAATGCCTACCTAATACCCCTGCAAATGCCTACCTAATACCCCTGCAAATGTCTACCTAATACCCCTGCAAATGCCTAGTACCTCAGAGTACTCTCGTTTTCTGTTCAGTGTCCACAGCCTGCATTGGACCCATCATTCTCTTCACGCTACCAGCATTGGGTGGGAGATACACGAGTCGCGGGTCCCATGCGAGCAGTTGTTCCTCTGCGCCCATCAGACCAGCTTCACTCACCTCAACGCTGAACTGGCTCGGTGGCCTGTGGACTCTGTACTGTGCACAGATCTGTCCTCTTTTGCATCTTAGGGGTTTGCCAGTCTTTGTAGTATGTTTTTTTAATGGATTCTATTGTTTTTATTTTGCTTTGTGGGTGCCAGCAAGAATATCATGGTTGTATATGGCATTAATAAATTTGAACTTTGATTGCAGATGCCAGGCCGGGACAGGGATGTGTCCTGTGGATAAAGCCCATCGGAATCAGTGCCAGGCCTGCAGGCTGAAGAAGTGTTTACAGGCTGGAATGAATAAAGATGGTGAGTGATTGTGAATGTCTTTGGAAAAGTGTACAAGAGCAGGTATGAAATTATGGTTTAAATTTCTGACTTAGAACTGTAGTTGTGCAAACTCCATGTTTTTGTATTTGTGTTTCATTCTCTCTTATCGAGCTGATTTCCCCACTTTCCATCTTCACTCCCGCTCCACTGACTCTGTTAATTCTTTCCCCAGCTGTACAGAACGAACGGCAGCCCCGAAGCTCTGCTCAAGTGCGGGTGGACACAGCCGAACTGGACCCCGACAAGGAGCACATCGCCACAACCAGAGAGAATACTTCCTCATCTGTTAGCACACAGAGACCCATCTCCTCCAATACCAACTCCAACCAGAGGACCAGCAGCCCACAGAACAACCACAGGTTCATGGCTAGCCTGATGACAGCGGAGACCTGCGCCAAGCTGGAACCCGAGGACGGTCAGTTGCTCGGTCTTAATCAGTACAGAATTTGCTGATCTGCCCTACCACCAGCAGAATCAGAATCAGGTTTAATATCACTGACGTATGTCATGAAATTAGTGTTTTGCAGCAACAGTACAATGCAACACATTTTAAAAAGTATAAGTTACAGTAAGAAGTATATTTTAAAAATTAAATTAAGTGAGTAGCGCAAAAAAGGGAGCAAATTAGTGAGGTAGTGTTCACGGGCTGGTTCACTGTCTATTCGGAAATACGACGGCAGAGAGAATGAAGCTGTTCCTAAAACACTGAGTGTGGGTCTTCAGGCTCCTGTACCTCCTCCCTGATAGTAGCAATGAGAAGAGGGCAGGTCCTGGGTGACGGAGGTCCTGAATGATGGATGCTGCCTTTTTGAGGCATCACACTTTGAAGGTGTCCTCGATGCTGGGGAGGCTGTTCCCATGACGGAGCTGGCTGAGTTTACATCTTTCTGCAGCTTTTTCTGACCCCGTGCAGTTGCCTCTCCGGACCAGACTGTGATGCAACCAGCTAGAGGAGGGGTTCCCAACCTTTCTGATGTCCCCGGACTCCTACCGTTAACTGAAGGGTCAGTGGGCCCCAGGTTATGAATCCCCGAGCTTGACGCTTTCCACAGTAAATCCCAGGAGTGGAAACCACTCCTGTGATTAACACGTTAATCCAGTTCTGATGAAAGTGTCATCGATCTGATGGTGCCGGCTCTGCTGAGCATCTAAACCATTTGCTTTTCATTTCCAGTAAAAGTTAAGACCGCTGATTTATACACGCATTCCCTTCCACTCCACTCCTGCTCTTGGCCTTCAGATGAACCAGAATCAGCATTCTCAGGTGTCAGCCTAAAGAGAGCGTGGCAGAAGCTGCTCACGATCAAAAGTGAGCCACACACACGCAGTTTATGGACAGGACCAGCCAGAGGGTGGTGCGGCTGTGGAGTTCATTGCCACAGACGGCTGTGGAGATCAAGTCACTGGGTACATTTAAAGTGGAGGTCGATTAGTAAGTGGTTACAGTGAGAAGGCAGGAGAATGGGGTTGAGAGGGATAATACATCAGCCATGATGGAATGGTGGAACAGGCACGGTGTGCCCAATTATCTAATTCTGCTCCAATGTCTTATGGTCTTATAGGAGCAAGAACCTTTAAACCATGGGCCAATGCATCTTGCAAGGACGAGATTACTGAATTGATAGGAAATCAAATAGAGACATTGGGCACTATGGCACAGAAGCTGGCCCCTAACTCCATTTAGTCTGTCCCATTGAACCCACAGCTGGACCATAGACCTCCATTCATGTACCTATCTAAACTTATTTTACATGTTGAAATCAAACCCACATCCACCTGTTCTGCTGGAAGCTTGCTCAACACTTGCTTCACCCTCTGAGTGAAGGTGTTCCCCCTCAGGTTTCCTTTAAATTTTTCACCCTTCACCCTTAATCTAGTTCTAGTTGCACCCAGCCTCAGTGGAAAAAAGCCTGCTTACTTTTACCCTCATAATTTGGTTTCAAATCTTCCTCATTCTCCAGGAAACAATACCCTAACCTATTCAACCTTTCCCTGTAACTCGGGTCCTCAAGACCCTTGTAAATCTTCGCTGCACTCTTTCAATCTTATTTACATCTTTCCTGTAGGTAGTGGCCAAAACTGCACACGATACTCCGCATTAGGCTTCCAAAACATGCAAGGATATTGGAGTAGATGTCCCATGACATGACTGATTTCACTGAATAGGGTTGGCAAGCAAAATGCCACTGAGGTGCCATGGAAATTATTTTGCTGGTTCTTATGGGCAATATGAAATGCACAGACGCCAGTGGGAGAGGTGGACTGGGTAATATTTCACTGTTGTATGATGGACTTGCAGTGGACGAGAACGTTGACGTGATGAGTAATGAGCCCGAGAGGACAGCCACTGAATACCAGATGTCCACCTACCCGCCGCCCAGCAGCCCTGAGAGTGTTTACGAAGTTTCAGCCAGGCTGCTCTTCATGGCAGTGAAATGGGCCAAGAACCTAGCAGTGTTTTCCAACCTGCCCTTCAGAGACCAGGTACGGTGCTGGTGGTTTGGAAAATAACATCAAACGAGGCCACTTTAATAATATAAAACATTGCATTTGCAGATCATTCAAAGTTCAAAGGAAATTTATTAACAAAGTACATATTTGTCACCATATACTACCCTGAGATTCATTGTCTTGCAGGCATTTACAGTAGAAATACTCAATAGTGAAAAAATACAAAATACATAAATAAATAAATTCTGAAGCCACAAAATACTTGAAGGTGAGTCTGTAAGTTGTGGAATCAGCTCAGTGTTGAGGTGAGTAAAGTTATTCACAGTGGCTCAGGAGCCTGATGGTTGAGGGGCAATAATTGCTCTAGAGGTGTGCTTCCTCAGGCTCCTGTACCCCCTTGCCGAGGGAAGCAGTGAGAAGAAAGCATGGCCCGGATGGCGGGGGTCCTTGATATCGGATGTTGGATTGGTGACTTCTTTTTGTTTATTTTTTTCAGGATCAAGGCCAACAGCATTAATTGCCCATCATCCCCTAACTGCCCATGAGAAGGTGGTGGCAAATCACCTTGGAGTGGGGCAGCCCATCGCAGTGCTATTGGCTAGTGAGTTGGCCCACAAAACATTTCCAACTCAGGATGGTGTGAGGATTGATCAGAGAACAGACTGCAGGAGCTGGTGCTTGATGGTGTGAGGATCAGAGAACAGACTGCAGGAGCTGGTGCTTGATGGTGTGAGGATCAGAGAACAGACTGCAGGAGCTGGTGCTTTGATGCAACTGCCACCATTGTTTCTGTCTGTAGTAAAGGCCAGCGGTTTGGGACAATCAGTCAGAATGGCTTGGGTGATGGTAAATGGTACGGCCTGCAGCCTCTATAAACCAGCAGCAAGGAGAATAGGGTGGTTGTGGAGGGCCAATCAAGAGGGCTGATTAGCCTCAGAGTTGTTGACGTTATACGCAACCAGATGGTGGAAAGGCTTCGGGTTAACAGGAGACGAATCCGGTTTAACAGTAGTGATTGGAGATTCCATTGCTAGAGATTCAGTGGACGTGGTAGAGACACCAGAAAGGTACGTTGCCTGCCAGGAGCCAGGGTCAGGGATATCTCAGATCAGGTCCCCACTTTCTAAATGGGGAGGGTGAGCAGCCATAAGTCTTGGTACATATCGGCATCAATGACGTAAGTCAGGGGTGGCCAACCTCTTACATTCCATGTGTCAATTGTTTCACGCACGAGTTCAGATGCGCCATACCCCCATTCAATTCTTGTAAAAATGTTAATATAGACATATTTAGCATTTTGCATGATATATTGATTTAATATAAAAACAAGATAAACATTACTTACCTTAATGAGACTTTTAACAAATATATTTTGTCTTCTTTTGATTTCTTCCTTTTTCTTAATCACATATTCTTTCTGTAACTCAGACCCAAGCACTAGCTTCAGTTTTCCTTCTATTTCAGTCTGATGTTGTGTTTTATAGTGTCTATTAGATCATGTCTTCTATTATGTGAGAAAGTGTTTTCACAAACAATGCACAATGGTTTTCCTGACAGACCCGCTATAAATAAGAACTCATTTTCCCTCTGTTCATTGAATTCACGCTTACTATCACTTTCTGCTTTTCTTTTGCTCATTTTCTTTTGCACTGTGATGGGTAACTGAATGTAAAAACAAGGCTTAATTTTCAAAGAAGTACAAAACTGTAATTGTTCACAAAGGACGAACAAAGCACAACTCCATAGCGCACGAGTGTCAATTGTAAACTGACTGGCAAAAACCTGCGACGCACCGCTGGTGCAGACGCCTGGCGCCTCGGGATCAAACAAGTATCAAACGTGTATTGAACGGTTACTGAATGACTGCAGAACAAAAGTCCCTCTTTCCCAGTTTGACTCATTGAACATTTTTTTAAAAATTGAAAACAGAGTAATGTGGAAGAAAATAACATTCACCAAAAGATGTGCACAAAATAATAAAATCGCTAAAATTAATTGCTAAGTTTTAGATTTATTCTCAGTAAAACCCATTTCTAGCTCTAAGCTACTTGAATTCCTGTTTCTTTTCTACAAATCGGTTTTTGGTCAATACTTTTTGCACTTACTGTTTTTTTATCATCACTGGGGTGCAATGCGCCACTTTTGGCACAAGCGCCATAGGTTGGCCATCCCTGGCATAGGTCGCTAAAGGGAGGAGGTCCTGAAGAGAGAATATAAGGAGTTAAGTAGAAAGCTGTGAAGCAGCACCTCCAGGGTAGTCACCTCTGGATTGCTGCCTGTGCCACATGCCAGTGAGGATACAAAGAGAATGATTTGGAAGATGAATGCATGTCTGAAGAACTAGTGCGGGGTAGGGGCTCAGATTTCTAGATCATGGGGTTCTTTTCAGGGGAAGAGATGACGTGTAAAAAGAGGATAGGTTACACCTGAACCTGAGGGGGACCAGCAATCTTGCGGACAGGTCTGCTGGAGCTGTTGGGGAGGGTTTAAACTAATTTGGCAGGGGATGGGAACCAGAGCGATAGGGGCAATTGGGAAAGGACAGGCAGAGACAGTGTGTAGTGAGACTGTGAGGAAGGACAGGCAGATAGGGTAAAATTGCAGCCAGTGAGATGAGTTGCAGTGTAACAGGGGGTCAGAATTGAAAAGGGTGATGAATACAAGACTGAAAGTGCTATATTTGAATTTACGCTGTATATGAAAGGCAGATGATCTTGTAGAACAGTTAGAGATTGGCAGACGTTGTTGTGGGTGTCTGAGTCGTGGCTGAAAGAAGATTACAGTTGGGAGCTTAACATCCAAGGATACACATCGTCTCAAAAGGACAGGCAAGTAGGCAGAGGGGGTGGCGTGGCCCTGTTGGTAAAAATAAATGAATTCAAACCTCTTAGAAAGAGGTGACATTGGATCAGAAGGTGTAGAATCCTTGTACAGAGAGTTAAGAAACTGAAAGGATAAGAACATGCTGAAGGCGTTACATTTGTTGTTGTGCAGTCGTTGAGTTGAGTCCGACTCTTTGTGAGACTCATGGACCACAGAGTCCACAGGCTTTTCATGGCAAGATCCGGAAGTAGATTTCCAGGCCTTTCCTCCGCGCAACCTGCTGCCCAGGTTGGGACCCGGCTGGATTTGAACTCAGGACCACCTGCCTTAAAGTCCAATGCTGATGCCACTACACCGCCAGCATGTAGTGTTGATAGGAGTTAGATACAAGCCTCCAAATAGTAGCCAGGATGTGGGCTACAAATTACAACAGGAGATAGAAAAGAAATGTCGAAAAGGCAATGTTATAATAGTCATGGGGGAAGTCAATATGCAGGTAGATTGGGAAAATCAGGTCGGTGCTGGATTGACAGAATGTCAATGAGATGGCTTTTCAGAACAGCTCGTGGTTCAGCCCACTAGGGGATCAGATAGTCTGGACTGGATGTTGTGCATCAAATCTGATTTGATTAAGGTTAAAAAAAAGAGCTGTTAGGAGACAGAGACAGTAATATGATAGAATTCAGCCTACAATTTGAGAGGGCGAAGCTAAAGTCAGATGTATCAGTATTACAGTGGAGTAAAGGGAATTACAGAATCATCAGAGTGGAACTGGCCAAAGTTGATTGCAAGGGGATACTAGCAGGGTTGGCTGTACAGCAGCAGTGGCTGGAGTTTCTGGGAGCAATTCGGAACGTGCAGGATAGAAAAATCCCAAAACATAACATAGAACAGTATAGCACAGTAACAGGCCATTCGGCCCACAGCACTGTGCTAAGCCAGCTAAAAAGCAAGTCAAAGCACCCAAACACTAATTCCCCTACCTACACCATGTTCATATCCCTCCATCCTCCTTATATCCACGTGCCTATCTTAAAAGCCTCTAATGTATCTGCCTCTATCACCGTACCAGGCAGCGCAGTCCAGGCACCCACCACTGTGTAAAAAAAACCTACTCCTCACATCCCCTTTGAAATTACCCCCTCCCACCTGGTATCAGACACTTAAACCCTGGGTGAAAGCTACTGTCTGTCCACTCTATCTCTGCCTCTCATAATCTGATAAACCTCTATCAGATCTCCCTCAGTCTCCACCGCTCCCGAGAAAACAGCCCGAGTTTGTCCAGCCTCTCGTGACAGCACAGGCTGAACTCTTCTGCACCCCGTCCAGAGCCTCCACATCCTTCCAATAGCATTCTAAAGGCAGGATGACACAACTGTGGCTGACAAGGGCAGTCAAAGGCAAAAGAGAGGGCATGTAATAAAGCAAAAATTAGTGGGAAATTAGTGGATTCAGAACCTTTTAAAAACCAACTGAAAAAGCCGTAAGGAGGGAAAAGATGAAATATGAAGGTAAGCTAGCCAATAATATCAAAGAGGCTACCAGAAGTTTTTCATCAGATATATAAAGTGTGAAAGTAGTAATGGAGACAGGAAATGGCAGACGAACTGAACGGGTACTTTGCATCATTCTTCACTGTGGAAGACACGAACAGTATGCCAGAGGTTTGAGAACGTCAGGGGGCAGAAGTGAGTACAGTTGCTATTACTAGGGAGAAGGTCCTTGGGGAAATGAACGTTCTGAAGGCAGATAAGTCACTTGGACCAGATGGACGACACCCCAGGTTTCTGAAGGAGGTGGCTAAAGAGATTATGGGGGTATTAGTAACGTTCTTTCAAGAATCACTGGATTCTGGCCTAATTCTGGAGTACTGATAATTGCAAACGTCACCTCACTCTTCAAGGGGAGGCAGAAGAAAGGAAATTATGGGCCAGTTAGCCTGACCTCAATGGTGGGGAAGATGTTGCAGTTGATTGATAAAGATGAGGTCTCAGGGTACTTGGAGGCACATGATAAAATGGGTCAAAGTCAGCATGGTTTCCTCAAGGGAAAATCTTGCCTGACAATATGCTGGAATTCTTTAAGGAAGTAACAAGTAGGATAGACAAAAGAGAATCAGTGGATGTTGTGTACTTGGGTTTTCAGAAGGCCTTTGACGTGAGACTACTTAGCAAGAACCCATGGTATTACAGAAAAGATACTGGCATTGGCTGATTGGCAGGAGCCTTTTCTGTGTTGGGACTGCTTCTTTTAATGTTGTATGTCTATTTCTAAATGGGGAGAAAATTCAATAATCCAAGGTATAAAGGAACTTGGGAGTCCTCTTACAGGATTCCCTAAAGGTTAACTTGAGCCTGTGGTGAGAATGCGATGTTAGCATTTATTTCAAGAGGACTAAAATATAAAAGCAAGGATGTAATGCTGACATTTTATAAGGCACGGGTGAGGTCTCACTTGGAGTATTGTGAGCAGTTTTGGGCCCCTTATCTAAGAAAGGATGTGCTGGCATTGGAGAGGGTTGAAAGGCAGTTCTTGAGAAGGGTTCCAGGAATGAAAGGGTTATCATATTAGGAGTTTTTGATGGCTCTGGGCCCGTGCTCACTGGAATATAGAAGAATAAAGGGGATCTCATCAAATGTTGAAAGGTCTAGATAGAGTAGATGTGGAGAGGATTTTTCCTACAGCAGGGGAGTCTAAGACCAGAGATAGAGGGACATCCATTTAGAACAGAGCTGAGGAGGAATTTCTTAAGTTAGAGAGTTGTGAGTTTGTGGCATTTGTTGCTGGAGACAGCTGTTGAGGGCAGGTCATTGGGTGTATTTAAGGCAGTGTTGGTAGGCCCTTGATTAATCAGGGAGTGTACAGTTACAGGAAAAAAACAAAGCAGGAGAATGGGATTGAGAGGGAAATAGATCAGCCATGGTGAAATGGCAGAGCAGAATCGATGGGCCAAAAGGCCTAATTCTGCTCCTCTGTCATGGAATCATCTCCCAGCATACCAAACTCAGTCTTCACTTGTATCTAATTATTTATCTAGCTGGGCCATCTAAGCTTCTGGTCCATTGTGAGCTCCAGAATCCTCAAGTGATTTAGCAATGGTAATGCCATTGAATATCAAGAGTAGGTGGTTAGAATCTCTGACTGCAGATAGCCAATTCTTGTCATTTTTGTGGCAAGAACATTGCTTGTTTCTCATCAGTCTTTGCCTGAAAGTTGGCATGGTCTGCTTTGTTGCTGTAGAGATGTGAATGGGTTGAACCATGTAAACATTGTGGGTGCCACAGAATATAGCTCAGGGCATTGGAGTTCAATTCGGCATCGTCTGTAAAGAGTCTCTGTACCTCCTCCCTTTGGAATCCAGGGGCTCTGCTTTCCTCCCATGGTCCAGGTAGATTAACTGGTCACTGTAAACTGTCCTGTGATTGGGTTAGAGTAACCAAGGTTGTTAGGGGTTGCTGGGGGAGCGGGGCTGGGCGGGCCTACTCCACGATGTATTGCTAAAGAGAGCCATAGAAAAGTACAGCACAGAAACAGGCCTGTCGGTCCATCTAGTCAGTGGCAAAACTATTTAAGCTGCCTACTCACATCAGCCTGTACCAGGACCACAGCCCTCCCTACTTCTACCATCCATGTACATACCCAAACTTCTCAAACTTTGAAATCAATCTCACTACACCATTTGCACAGGTAGCTTGCTCTGCACTCTCACCACCTTCTGAGTGAAGATGTTTCCCATAAACTTTTCACCCCTAACCTATGACCTCTAGTTGTAGTCCCACCCAACCTTAGTGTAAAAAGCCTTTTTGCATTTACATTATCTACAGCCCTCATAATTTTGTATATTTCTATCAAATCTCCTCTCAATCTTCTACTTTCCATGGAATAAAGTCCTAACCTATTCAACCTTTCCCTACAACTCAGCTCCTCCAGTCCAGGCAACATCCTTGTAAATTTTCTCTGCACCCTTTCAATCTTATTTACACCTTTCCTGTAGGTAGGTGACCAGACTGCACACAATACTCCAAATTAGGCCTCACCAATGTCTTATACAACTTCAATCTAACATCCCATCTCCTGTACTCAATGTATCCCCAGATCCCGTTGTTCTACCACACTCCTCAGTGCCCTACCACTCATTGTACAAGACCATTGTGTTGGTCCTCCCAAAGTGCAACACCTTGCATTAAACTCCATCTGCCATTTTTCAGCCCGTTTTTCCAGCTGGTCCAGATCCCCCTGCAAGCCACGGTAGGCTTCCTCACTGCCTACTATGCACCCAATCTTGGTGTCATCCACAAATTTGCCAATCCAGTTAACCACATTATCATCCAGATCATTGATATAGATGACAAACAACAACAGACCCAGTACCGATCCCTGCAGCGCTCCTCTAGCCACAGGCCTCCAGTCAGAGGGGTAACCATCTACTACCACAAAACCAATGTCTAATCCAATTTACTACCTCATCTTGAATGCTGAGTGACTGAATCTTCTTGACAAACCTCTCATGCGGGACATAGACAAACGTCTTGCTAAAGTCCGTGTAGATAACATCTACTACCATGCTTTCATCAACCTTCATGGTAACTTCCTCAAAAAACTCTAAGATTGGTTGGACACGACCTACACCACATGAAGCCATGCTGATTATCCCTAATCAATCATGTCTAACCAAATACTTATATCTGCTCTCTTAGAATACCTTACAATAATTTTCCCCACTGCTGATGCCAGGCTCAGCAGCCTATAATTCCCTGGTTTATTTTTAGAGCCTTTCTTAAACAGCAGAACAACACTGGCTGCCCACCAGTCGCCTGTTAACTGACCTGTCACTAAGGATGATATAAATACAGTATCTCTGCTAAGGCCCCGGCAATTTCTGCACTTGCCTCACCGCAGAGTCCGAGGAAACACCTTGTCAGGCCTGGGGATTTATCCACCTTAATTTGCCTCAAGGTAGGAACCAGCTCCTCCCCTGTAATCTGAATAGGCTCTATGAAGTTGATGCAGTTTTGCCTTAATTCTATAGACTCCGTGTCCATCTTCTGAGTAAGTAAGATGAAAACAGATCTCCCCCATCTCTTCTAGCTCCACGCAGGAATTACCATTCTCCCAGAGGACCAATTTTGTCCCTTGCAATCCTTTTCCTCTTAGCGCATCTGTACAATCCCTTTGGATTTTCCTTCACTTTCTCTGCTAAGGCAACCTCAACCCTTCTTTTTAGCCCTCCTTATCTCTTTCTCTTGCATTTCTTATACTCCATAAGCACCTCATTTGTTCCTACACACCCATACCTGCTATGCACCTCTTTTTTTAAACCAGGGCCTCAAAATTTCTTGTAAACCAAAGACCCCTACACCTGGTACCTTTACCTTTTATTCTGACAGGAACATACAAGCTTCGTGCTCTCAAAGTTTCCCTTTTGAAGGCCTCCCACTTATCAAGTACATCTTTGCCAGAAAACAGCCTGTCCCAATCCACACTTGCCAGATCCTTTCTCCAAAATTGGCCTTTCTCCAATTTAGAATCTCAATTTAGAACCTATTTGCTTTAGATAACTACTTCGAAACTAACGCCACTGTGGTCACAAGATGCAAAGTGTTCCCCTGTCACCTGCCCTGTCTCTTTCCCTAATCGCAGATCAATATTTCACAATCTCTCATTGAGATTTCCACAATTAATTAATAAAATAAATAGATTTTAAAAACCCCAAAGTCTGATTTGATGATGGAGGAACTGAACACTACACAGTAGTCCTGCAGTGCCACCCTGGGGCGGAGGTGATTGACTGCAAACGATCAGGTTCTTCCTTTGTGCAAGATATGAGTGCAATTGTCTTCCCACTGATGTCCACTGCCAGAGCTTAGTGGAACAGTTTATTTCAGTGGACAGTGTAGTCTTCAGATGGTGCAATGCCTGGATTACTAGAGTCCTTTGAGACCAAAGAAGTTCATATCTCTGTAACTAAAGTACTGTACTGGAAGAGTGAACTAAGTGGGGAATTGTGCCATGAGTCTTGGGTGAAGTACAGGTGAGCTATCAGAAGGAGTGTGAGTGTGGAGATGGAGATGGAGAACCCCATGCAATGAATAAATAGTTAATAAGCCATTTCAGGTCACATTAATTACTTACATTCAACAAGCGTGAGATCAGTAGTGACAGGATAAGAAGTATCATTTTGCTGATCCCAGAACTATTGTCCACTGATTAACCACTGATTTATCTAAAGCCATTTTATTTTGCAGGTAATTTTGCTGGAGGAAGCCTGGAATGAACTGTTCCTGCTCTGCGCTATCCAGTGGTCCATGCCCCTGGAGGGCTGCCCTTTGTTATCATCACCTGAACTCTCTCTCAGCCCTCAGGGAAAGAACAGCTCCACCATGGCAGACGTTCGCATTCTGCAGGAGACCATCGGCCGCTTCAAGGCCCTCGTTGTGGATCCCACAGAGTTTGCCTGTCTGAAAGCAGTGGTGCTGTTTAAACCAGGTGAGTTGCATTTCCCCTTTGTTCATCTACCCTCATTCAGCACTAATGCAAAGTGCTGTTCCCAGAGGACAAAGCGCACAGAGCTTTTTATCTGAGTAGATCACAGGAGAAAACTGACCCTGGAAGACATGTTGCTGCCAAACCAAACTGACTGGGGTCTGTGAGGAAATAGAGGATCCAGTTGCACAGGGAGGAATTGAGGCCGAGGTCTTGCTACTTATTGATCAGCTTTAAGGGGACGATAGTATCGAATGGTGAACTGTAATCAATAAAGAGCATCCTGATGTATGCACCTTTGCTATCCAGCTGCTCCAGAGTTGAGTGAAGAGCCAATAAGATAGCATCTGCTGTGGACCTGCTCCTCCAGTAGGCAAATTGGAGCAGATCCAAGTCCCTTCTCGAGCAGGAGTTCATATGTTTCATCACCAACCTCTCAAAACACTTCATCATTGTGGACGTAAGTGCTACTGGACAACAGGCATCGATGCAAATAATCACTCTTTTCTTGGGCACCTATATAATTGAAGCCTGCTTGAAGCAGGTGGGTACCTCTGAGTGGCAAAGCAAAAGGTTAAAGATCTCTGTGAACAGTCCAGCCAGTTGATCAGCACAGGTCAATGTGCAGATCATTCCAAATTTTATTCAAAATGTCACCCACTCCTCTCCTGATGGTACTGAATCACTCACGTATCTAGTTCTATAGCTACTGGCAGTGAGCAGGTCCCAAACCAGGTTCTCACAAAGCTGGTCCAGGAGAGGCCCATCTTGGCATTTCCCCACTCTCTCTGCCAAATGAAACACATCACCCACTTCATATAGGAGGCTGACATTGGGAAATTCAACAAGAAAAGGGGATGAGAGATCTTCCCAACATGTGTTTTTCACCTTTGCCAACCCTGTCATAGTGAGATACAGATGTAAATGTACTTTAGTGGAATCTTTAGCATTGGCTGCAGCAGTTACTAAATCTGAGCTCTCCTTCAGAAACACGAGGCTTGAAGGACCCTGAGCAGGTTGAGAATCTGCAAGATCAGTCACAGGTGATGTTGGGTCAGCACAGTCGGACACACTACCCCATCCAACCAGTCAGGTAAGGAGGTGGGTCTTAATGTCGGACTGCTACCAATTAACAAAAACTTCTTTCAGATCACATTCTCATACCAAACTAAACTGTTCATGTCAGGCCGCTACTAATGAACAAAATCTTCTTCCAGATCACGTTGTCATATCAAGCTATACTGTCACTTCAGGTAGAAATACGGAATGGCTTACTACATTTCATGCCCTTACAAGATGTCAGAACAGTACAAAAGCAGAGGAGAGATTGACCAGAATTATGCCAGGGATGAGAAGCTTCAGTTATATAAGAAGATTAGAAAGATAGGATTGTTCACCTTGACTTGGGGTTAAGAGGAAAGGGGCTTGTTTTGCTGTTGTTGTTTTGTCACTTGTTGTGTTGTGTTGTGTTGTTCTGCCAAGCATAGCGATCATGCTATGTTGGTGCCGGAATATGTGGCAACACTGTGGGCTGCACCCAGCTCACCCGCAGGTGTGTTGGTTGTTAACACATTTCATTGCATATGATAAATAATCCTGAATCTTAGAGTAGTGAAAGCCAAGGTCCAATTAAAGGCAATGTTGAAATATTTTGGAGATTGAATGCAACAAATTATTTCACTGATTGAAGGGTTGGTTTTGGAGCAATCAGTAATTACAGAGTTGAGATTTTTTAAAAAAGCAAGATACAAGAAAACTTATTTTCTTTTTAAAATACACATCAGGGGTTTCTGGAAATCCAAACCTGAAAGGAAGATAAAATTTGTATCAATTGTCAGAAGGTAATGCAAATAGATACTCTTGGGAAGGAAAATCAGTGCAAGGCAGTCTGGGAAGAACAATGAAGAGGGACCAAGTGGGGAGATATTTCAAATAAACAATAGTCTTGTGGGCAGAATCGGCATTTTTTGTGCTACAAGGTTTTATGGTTCTAATATCAATGCAGATGGAGAAGAACACAGCACTAATCAATTTTCATACACAGTATATATACACACATTACAAAAAACACTAAAGCTTTCAAAATGTCAGGTAGCATCTGTGGAGAGAAAACAAGTTAATATTTCATGAAAATTATGTATCTTTTTTTTTAATTTCAGATTTCCAACAAGAAATCACACACTTGATAACTTGAACCTGTTTATTTCCCATTATCTGGCTCGAAGTAATGTTCTCCCTCTGCTTCTCAATATTGATAGCTACTCTAGTAACTTTATGAAGCTCCCCCTCAACATCTCCTGATATTGAATAATTCAGGTGTTCCTCGCTTCTACACAGCACTAAGCTAAATGGCTTTCAAAGCATAAATGAATACTTCAACAGACTTCAATGGTATCCAGTACTCATGATGTAGCTTGACTGACACATTGTACAGTTTGACCTGATAGGCACTGTAATTATGCAGTCCTATGGATGAAATATTAAACTCTAACAGCATTCTGAAGTAAACCATTAAGATATAGTGGCTTTACGATAAAGTCAATGAGATCCTGACTCAACACCGTAATGTTCCTGCTGCTAAAATGACTACCAAAGTTGGCCAACATTCTTCACTAAATGGAAAGTGTTCTAAGACACTATTTAAATGCAGGTTTTCTCTGTTCACTTCATTGACTGACAAGTCTGTTGATTTATATTTACAGGAAATGTTGCCTCACGTTAGCTGGGGGAAGCAAGGAGGATGGCATTCAGATTTATTATTGTCATCTTTCTCCTCAGGTTTGGGAAGTTGCTTCTGCTCCTGCCTTCACTCCGCTTTGTCTCGGCAGAACGAATTGAACTGCTGTTCTTTCACAGGACCATTGGCAACACTCCCATGGAGAAACTTCTTTGTGACATGTTTAAGAGCTGAACTTCCTAAATGGTCACTTTAGATTGTCCCATTATTTCATCTTCTCTAGAGGGCCCACAATAAAATTATTTCCCCTGCTTTCCCTATAATCTCCATCCGATGAGTCTCTTCTGATCTTCCTAACATGTTACTTTAATCACTTATCACCTCCATCTACGCACTGCTAGATCACCCCCAACCTTTTACATGCACACATCTTGATGATATTTAAACCTATGAATATATTTCTTTAGTAGAATAAAGCTGAATTCTGGTTACCAAAGTTGCCTGCTGTTAATTTTTCCCCCAAAAATGAATATTGAAAAACAAAGACATAACTAATTAAAGTTTCATTTAAAGATAAAGATACATTTTAAAGATTTGCTTTCTTTGTCAGATGTATATTGAAACAGACAGTGAAACGTGTCACTCACGTCAGAGACGCGCTGTCATGCTTCCAGTGACAACACAGCATGGCCACAACTTACTAACCCTAACTCATACAACTTCGGATTGAGGGAAGAAACAGGAGCAAGTTTCATTTAAAGATAAAGATCTTTAGGAAAGATTAGCTTTATTTGTTACATGTACATCAAAACTGCAGTAAAATGCATCAGAGATGTGTGGCTATGCTTCTGGGAGCAACATAGCATGCCCACAACTTACTAACCCTGACCCATACAGAATGGAACGTGGGAGGTACACACAGCATCCAGAGGAATCCCACATAATCACGGGCAGAATGTACAAACTCCATACAGACAATGGCAGGGATCGATCCCTCATCTTATAGTTGATACACTGTAAAGCGATATGCTCACTGCTGTGTTACCATCCTGCCCTAGGAATATAACAAGAAAATGTCAGTACACAGAAGAGCAGCAAACAAATTGATTATGAATAGGGCTCCAGGAAGCTGGTTTGGAACCAGAGAAAAAAACAGTGCTAAAGATTTAAGGATGTGAATCCAGGCACAGAACTGCAAAACTATCACATTCAGTGAAAGAGTAGATAAAACAGCAGCTGCTGGACATTTAAAATAATACCTGTGAATCTCTCAAATCCTCCACAAGTTAGGCAGCATCTGTATGAGTCGGTGTTTCACCTGGTTAACTCTATGAAAATGTCAGCTGTTTCTCTCTCTAGTAATGCTATCCAAGCTGCCACTGCATTTGTTCCACATTTAACAGCAAGTCAGTAAGAATAGTTATAAGAACTGGAAATCCCAGAATATAGACAACAACTAACATGACTATTGAAATGTCAGAGACATACAGCTTGGAACAACAGGCCCTTCAGCCCAAGTCATCTGTGCTAGTCAAGTTGTCTACCTGAGCTAGACCCATTTCCCCTCATGAGATGAATTACAAAAAAATAACAAAATTACATCCACTCACTGTGCATCAAATCCTTAGGAATTATTCCAAAAAGTTGAGAAAAATTGGAAGAGATTACTTTTCAATTGAAAGCTC
Source organism: Hemitrygon akajei (assembly GCF_048418815.1). Classification (NCBI taxonomy): domain Eukaryota; kingdom Metazoa; phylum Chordata; class Chondrichthyes; order Myliobatiformes; family Dasyatidae; genus Hemitrygon; species Hemitrygon akajei. The sequence goes on from NC_133144.1 coordinate 9,217,600, forward strand.
CATGAAAGGCTAAAAAGTGTGAATTCTAGAGGACTGCCAAAATTGTAAAAATAATAGATGAAGTTGTGTTATCCAGCATCAAACTTGAAGCACATCCAACATTCAACAAACAGAAGGTGAGGAGTTCTATGTTTGAGAGAGGGCAATTAGATCACTTCTCCACAGAAAAAAACTTGTGGTCTGATCGCAAGTCCAGTGAATGCAGTTTTATGGAAGTCAGTCAAGGGAATAAATATTTGCCAATTTCTTGAACTATCTGAACGAGCCCTAGAATTACTGCCAAAAGACTACATCTAATAAACTAGTTAAAAATAAATCTTGCAGACTGCTTGGAAGATGCAAGAAGCATTCCTTGATTCCTATTTTTTCATGCCAATCCAAATCAATGCCAGCTAAATCTGGAAGCAGTTGCCGTAGGGAAAGAGATGAAAAGGAAAATCTGGCCTTTCTTTGATGGCAGCAAAAGACCAATATAAATTTGTGTCATTTATCCAAAAACTTTATTTTATAACACATCGGTGTTTAACCAAAACTCTTCCTTTAGCCATGTATAAAATCCATGACAACGATTTTAAGTTGATTTTTGAAGGGAAAAAAGTGAAATTACAGAGGTTTTGGACATGTCAATCTGTCAGTTTGTTCCTCTCCATAGATATTGCCAGACCCGCTGGGTTCCTCGAGAATTCTGTGTGTGTTGCTGAATGTCTAGCATCTGCAGAATCTGTGTTCATCACACAGATGACCTGGCTAAACATTAGGCATAATTGAGTCTCACTACTCCTCTCGAGAGTACCAGAACTGAGTTACTGTGGAGTCCTGGAACAGATGCTCAAACTCTGATATTTATTAGTTATATACTTTGTAGCACCTTTCCTTCCATGTAGAAAATAATTCCTTTAAATACAGCTTTAACTGCAGCTGCAATTATCTCTCTTACAGGGAATTCTGCATGATTGTTTCTATTTTGCTAATAAAGAGACAATAAATGCAATTTTTACTTTTTTGAGTTACCTACCACGAGCTCCTCAACAGCACATGAAGTGGGGTCATCTTAAAGACGCTGCTCCTTTAATGAATAAAAGCCAAGTACAAAGGGGTGGAGATGATGTAGAATAGGTAGTAGAGATTACAAATTTCAATTAAGTAATCAGGAGATGTATGACTAAGGAGCAGGTGTGAAGGTCAGTAGAGCTTAAGGTGAAATCACTTCACAGCAGAACAATTTAAGTGCAAACATGACCTTAATTGCCAGGAATTATAATTAAATTTATTTTAAAGTCTTATTGCTATAGCTCAAGATCTACAGTGCTTTCCAGGTTATAAATTACTTGCAGCGCAGTAACTGCTGTAATGTAGGAAACTAAAGGAAACTTTATTTGTCTGAATCAGGAATCAGAATCAGGTTTAATATCACCAACATATGTCGTGAAATTTGTTAACTTTATGGCAGCAGTATAATGCATAACATGATAAATATGGGGAAAAACTGAATTAGTCAATCTATATGTATACTAAATAGTTACATTAAAATAAGTAGTGCAAAAACAAATTTAAAAAGTAGTGAGGTAGTGTTCATGGGTTCAATGTCCGTTTAGGTGTCGGATGGCGGGGGGGGGGGAAGAAGCTGTTCCTGAATCGCTGAGTGCGTGCCTTCAGGCTTCTGTACCTCCTACCTGTTGGCAACAGTGAGAAAAGGGTGGTGGAAGTACTTTCTGAGGCTTCCCTCCTTAAAGATGTTTTGGATACTACAGAAGCTAGTACCTCTGTTGGAGCTGACTAACTTTACAACTTTCCTGTGCAGTCACCCTCCTTCCCCCCACCCCGACCCCCATACCAGACAGTGATGCAGCCAGTCAGAATGCTCTCCACGGTGCATCTGTAGAAGTTTTCAAGTGTTTTCAGTGATAAACCAAATCTCCTCAAACTCCGGATGAAATATAGCCGCTGTCTTGTCTTCTTTATTGCTGCATCAATATGTTGGGACCAGGTTAGATCTTGACACCCAGGAAGTTGCTCACTCTCTCCCTTTCTGATTCCTCTATGAGGACTGGTGCATGTTCCCTTGTCTTAGCCTTCCTGAAGTCCACAAACAGCTCTTTGGTCTTACTGACATTGAATGCAAGGTTGTTGCTGTGACGCCGCTCAACGAGCTGATGTATCTCATTCCTGTTCGCCCTCTCATCTCCATCTGAGGTTCTGCCAAAAATGGTTGTATCATCAGCAAATTTATAGATGGCACTTGAGTTATACCTAGCCACACAGTCATGGGTATAGAGAGAGTAGAGCACACGTCCCTGAGGTGCGCCAGTGTTGTCAGCAAGGTGGAGATGTTATTACCAATCCAAAGAGATTGTGGTCTTCCAGTTAGAAAGACGAGGAAGGTACATTGGAGAGGGAGGTACAGAGGCCTAGGTTCTGTAGCTTTTCGATCAGGACTGTGGGAATGATGGTGTTAAACACGGAGCTATGGTCAATGAACAGCATGCTGACATAGGTGTTTGTATCACGTGTATCGAAACATAAAGGGAAGTGTCATTTGCGTCAACAGTCAACATAATAGAAGGATGTGCCAACATAGCATGCCGCGATTTAATGACCCTGACCCATACACTTTAGAATGTGAGAGGAAATCCACGTTGTCACTGGGAGAACGTACAAACTCCTTACAGATGGAGGTGGAATTGAACTATAAAGAGTGATTACTGCTGCTGTAAAGCATGATGCTAACCACCGCACTATTGTGCCACTCCAAATGAGTTCAGATATGCCATCTTGCGCCATCTGCAAACTAGCCAATTCGCACACAGGAAACTCAAGAAAGATGATGACCAGTCTGACTATGTATAGGTATTAGTTACAGAATAAATACTGTATTATCTCGAACACTATTTAGAATCTGCTGTTTTCTTTTACAATGTTGTTAAAATCCACTAAAACATACGAACAACAGAATGACATACCATCTGCTAAATAAGCGCTCAGTGCTTCAGTGCCCCTATCAGCTCAGTGAAGTGTTGTTTGCTCTGCAAACACTTGAAACTTATTTTCCACTGTATAAACAAGGTATTAAACTAAGACCATATGATTGTTCAGGCTTTGGCAGTTAGCCAAGGTCATCAGACACATTGCAAGTTTAACTAGGTAATCTATTTGAACTGGACTGGATCGGGAAATGAGGTCAAGTGGTTGCACTCAGCCTTGTTATCTCCAATGAGAGGAATGTAAGCAAATGCTGTGTGACTGATATTTTGCCGATGAGTGAGAATAAATGCAATTTTAACTTTAAAAAAATCTACATACCAGGTGATACGTCACAGGGCTGCATCGTAGCGTAACAGTTGGCATAGCACTATTACAGTGCCAGCAATCACAGACTGCAGTTCAATTCCTGCAGCTGCCTGCAAGGCTTTTCTACATTCTCCCCGTGATCGAGTGGGTTTCCTCTGAATTCTCCAGCTTCCTCCCACACTTCAAAGATGGGTACAGGTAACGGCTAGTAACTTGTGGGCATGCAATTGTTACGAATGTGCCACAACTCTGAGGGGCCGAAGGGTACAAAGTAGCCCCTTCCTTTTTGAGAATCGCAAGATTGCTATTAATTCAGGTCTGGGACCCAGGAAATGAGAGAGAATCCTCAAGGGTTTGGAATGTGTGTCCTGGCCTCAGCGATACAAAGACACTGATAACGGCCATTGTCTCTTGGAGACGGAATTGTGTATTGAGTACTGTACTATTTGTTGAAGCCCTCAGGGGGTGACCTGAGTGGGCTGGTTGAGGGATTGCATCATCCCAACATGATTGACATGAGTGAGGATAAAAGGGATCTGGGGAACAACCCCTTTATACGCACCAGGAGAAACGCTAGAAATGCCGTGACAGCGTTTAATAGCGACAGCCGGTGGGGGCCCGCGTGCATCCTTTTCCATTTGCCTAGGAATTGGCGGGCTTACCATGGAAGAACGGCTTAGCTAAAGAAGAGGCCACCACCAACAAAATTTCGAAGGATCGACATCATAAAAAGGAAAAGCTGGCAAGTTTCTAAAATCTGTCTCTCTCCAACCAAAAAGCTGCAGCCTGAATGAACTGAGTGACTTTTATATTTCCATCGGACAATACATTATCCCCTAGACAACGATAGCTTATTTCTTATTGATTATTATTATACCCGCACTTTTAGATTTAGTATTGACGATGTATATTATCTGTATGTTTGCATTGATATTATTTTTGTGTATTTTTACTAATAAATACTGTTAAAAATAGTACCATCAGACTTCCAACGGACCTCTCTATCTTTGCTGGTAAGTGACCCAGTTACGGGGTTCGTAACACAATGTTAATGCAGGAAGTGCAGGAAGCCAGGCACAACCCGCAATTCGACAATAATGGCACGTTTTACTGTGTGTTTTGATGTACACGTGGCAAATAAAGCTAATCTAATCTTTTTAATAGTACATGGAGTGTGTCAATTTAAAGTTGCTGCTCCTGTAATGGATTCTGCAGGCAACTCCTTCGGGACTGGAACGGAAGGTAGAGGAAGCAAAAATTTGAAAAAAAAAGTCAGCAAAAGTTGAGACTCTCTAGTGTGACATTGTGGTCTGTAATACTAAGTAACTCCGGTCTAAAAATACCATTTTAGTAATTTGCGGCTAATTAACCTACGCATGCAACTTTATGATCTTAGTCAATAGCATTTTCAACTTACAGAAACATCAGGGTACAGACTGTTCTGCGAACCTGAACATTTCTCAGGTACAGTCTATACTCACTTTTCCGGCTTGGAGAAAGATGATCAGACCAATTCTGTGGTTTGTCTTTTCTGTAGTCCAGCACGGGCAGGTCCCATTGTGCCTGCCTCATGTGTATCAGCCTGTGGTGGGTGGTTATGAGAATGAAGATTCTTAAAGTAGCTTAATAAACTAAAAAGGAGCCTTCCACTGTGTGTTAGTAGAATGCAGGGACAATAAGGTCTGGAGGCCTGTGACTAGTGGTGTGCCACAGGAGGGTGACCTTATTGAGGGGAATGGATAAGATGTTTGAGCAGTCTTTTCCCCAAGGTAGGGGTGTCTAAAGTTAAGGTAAGTGGAAACGTTTAAAAGGCACCCAAGCATCAATTTTTTCCAGAAGGTGGTGAGTATATAGAACAGGATAGAGAGTGGTCGAGACAGATACAATAACGACTTCCAGACTTTGGCTACATCCACACTAGACCGGATAATTTTGAAAACGCCAGTTTCGCGTAGGAACGATAGGCGTCCACACTATGCGTTTTTGAAAATATCTCTAACCACGCAAACGGAGATTTCGGCGCATCTCCTCCTGCGCAGGACACATCTACCGAAAACAAGCGACATGTTTGGTGTTGAATCTCACCGTAAAATTGCGCATTTGTGTAGTTTCAGACTAGAAAAACTTAAAGCGACGGACAGCTGTTGGCTGTCGCGCAGGAGAACTTAAAACTAAAAACAAATACTGGAGCGTACGGCGGCAACCGACAGGGAGTTCACGGACAGATTGGCCCGGCTGACGACAAACATTGAAAAACTGCATTAATAAAGAACCTTGTTAAATGTATAAAACATGCCTGCATCAGTGTTATCTTGTATTTCCATACAATGTTACATTAGGCTGCTACACATCTATTGTCAGAGAAGTACTTGCATAAACAGTTAAACCACCTTCATACGAGCAAGGACAGAAAACAAGGCAAAGTGAGTATACTTATTTATTCAGTAAATTATGGGTCAAAGTATTTGGTGAGTACATTTCTAACTCTTCTGGCTTCAGTCTCATTGCCGTCTGTTCTGAAATTGTTAGGTTGAGTTCAGGAAAACAATGAAATGGCGTGCTGCCGTCTGACAGCGTTCTCAAAAGTCTCCGGTTACCCCGTCCACACTGATCTGCCTGAACAGCGTTTTCAAAAATAACCCACCCCGGAAAGCGTTTCTGAAAAGCTCCGGTTTCAGGAGACGAAAACGCCGTTTTAGTGTGGATGGAGGGTAAAAACGAAGAGAAAAAACTTCGGTTACGGATTTATCCGGCATAGTGTGGATGTAGCCTTTGATAGGAAAGGTTGAGAGGGATGTGGACCAAATGAAACTGGTTCAATTAGGCATCTTGGTTGGCTCAGATAAGTCAGACCAATGGGAATCTTTCCATACTGTATGATTCTAAATGCCTTGATGTCAAAAGGAGTTACTCTCAAGTTACCTCTGGAATTCAGCTGTTGGACTGAAAGCTGTCATTGGGCCCAAAGCGAAGCGGTGCTGTGGAAACCCAAGCTCAGCATCAGGGAGCCTTTTACAGCTGCGCGGGATACCTTCCATCAGCTTGCCGATGACTGAGATTTAGACTAATTGGGTAATTAGCTTGATTGGATTTGCTGTGTTTGCGAACATGACTCACCTGAGCAATTTTCCTCTTGTTAAGTAGATGCCAGTATAGTAACTACACTAAACAGCTTGATTAGTGCACAGTTAATTCTAGAGCTCAACTCTTTGACACTAAAAAACACGTGTGGGCCATCCTCAGTGTATCCTTGGGTATGTTCGTTGTTAACATCAATGGCACATTTCACAGTATGCTTTCATGTACATGTTAAAGATAGATCTGAATCCATTTTGCTGGAAAACACCACCAGGTTCAGGGACAGGTACTACCCCTTGACCATCAGGCTGTTGAACCAGAGGAGATAATTTCACTCATCTTCATTCACCCCATTTTGAACTGTTCCTATTACTTATCGACTCATTTTCAAGGATGTTTCATCTCATGTTCTCAATATTTATTGCTTATTTATTTATTGTTAGTTAATTTTTCTCTTTTTGCATTTGCACAGTCTGTTGTATATAGGATGTTGTCTGCCCTATTGGGTGAAGTCTTTCATTAATTCTATTGTGTTCCTTTATATTTACGGTGAATAGCCTGCAAGCAATTCTAATAATCTAATATGCTAAGTCATCATATAGAATCATGGTTCAATTTCAACAGCAGCAAATGTCTTCCAAGCTTGCAACTTCAATGTGCAGGTTCAAACACTGAAGAATATCTCTTAGCCAGTATTAATGAAGCTATATACAGTCAATACCTTCAGGAGGAAAGATGAAGAGATAATTCAAAATTAATGAACCACTGAACATGAATATTAAACTGTAAATTGCCATAATCTTTCTCTCAGTAAGTATATAAAGAAAAATACTGGCTACAACTCCATAAAAAGACAAGAACGAACTTTATTAGATCATGGCAAATTATTAAATTAGCATACAAATAAAACAGTAACCCAGAAATGTATTCCAAACACCAATCCTGTAATACCAATTAGTCATATTTCACTGATGTATCTGATTTTGTTATAAACTCCGTATGACACTTGCTGAAATTATTTGACAGAAAGGGAATGGTTGTGGACATAGCTGTGTCCTTGTACACCACAGATTCTGCAGATTTTGGAAATCCTAAGTAATACACACAAAACACTGGAGGAACACAGCAAATCAGGCAGTATCCATGGAGAGGAATAAATACTCAACATTTCAGGCTAAGACCCTTCGTTGTCAACTGTTTATTTCTCCCCACAGATGCTGCCTGACATGCTGAGTTCTTCATGTTTCCTGAAACATCAGATACGAGAAACAGTTCAATAATCTTCTGTGATTTTAAATGCCATCACCACTGGACTCGGAGTGTTGCAACCACTCCCGTTTCTTCAGTTACACAACCCTGCGTAACCCCACTTCTTCTCCAATACGTTAAACTGGTCTTGGTTTCCAACTGAACATTAAGCCATAAACCAATTTTGCACTTCACACCTGTTAGTTGATCCACCAAAGACTGAGGTTAGATTCTCAGGTCACAGAATGGAAAAAAAAAATCTGCAAGGGTTTTGTGTTCATCAGCAGTCAACATATTTCAATTTATTGGGTAAAGGCATTAATAGTTTGGAATTCAATTTTTGGAGGTGGGGGAGGGGAGATGCAGGGAATTAACAAAATAACTGATAAACCATGCAGAATACAACAAGCAAAATTATTGTAATTGAGCCAGGCAAGGGTAATATACTGTATATTGCTCATTCAAACAGGGATGTCTTCAACTCCAACCTTTGATCAGCTCTTCTCCCACACCTTGTCCTGCATGAGATCTAGTTCCATTCTGTATCCCTGTTCATGTGCAAAATTGTCAATTTCATAAATACTGTTTTCTGCTGTCAGAGAGAAAAATTAACTTCAGTAAGTTAAACCATTCCCATTCCACAAAGCTAGCTAGACTGGCAAAGGTAAACTTTCTCACTGCAATGGATCACTGAGGAGTTTCAAACCATGCAAACTCAAGAATGTAACCAAGGACTGTTTCTGACTCAGAAAGATTCATGTTGGGAGTGTTTTAACCTAGCTGGGATCAGGAAAAAGTAGCACAAACACACATAAAAACACACACACACACACACACACAGAAAGAGCAAAATGCCATTCATTATCTACCTGTCCCCATAAAGGGGAATAAAGGTTTCGTTTTTTTTAATGCTATGATGCATTCTATCATTCTGGCGTCGCAGATTTGACTGTAGTATCTTTTAGATTCCTCTTCTATGCACAAGAAGAAAGTCAGGATGTAATTTATACAGCTTTCTCTTTAATAAGCCGTGGGAAATTTGTTCATGAACTTGTTTGTACACCGTACACAGATATATTTAAGAAATATTAGATAAATTGCACTTTATACACAAGATGCCATCCCAGTTGCTAATGTCAAAAATACAGAGTTGAAACTGTCCAGACACCTCTCTGTTGGGTTGAAGGTGACCAAACAGTTTACATGACTACTTATTATAGAATATGACACAGGATAATATATCCTTTACAAAGAGATTTCTTGAAATATACAGTCATGAGCATACTATAAATTAGAAGAAGCCCAGCATGCCCATTCCAGTGATTGTTACATTCAGTTTTGTTCCTAATCTACTCCATAGATACTGCCTTTGGACAAGAAGCTACAATCTTATATCACAGAATCAAAATTTTTCAATGACAAATTTCAATTAAAATGGAAGGTTAAAAACAAAAACATTTTGAGTTAATAGTAAGCTTTAGAAATCAGACTAAAAATTCTTCAAGTCCTCTTTGTTTTTAATACTGACGATTCAATAGAAGATTTTCTTCTGGGCTAAGTTTCAAGGACCATGTATGATAATGGCTTACCTACACTTTTATCATGCATTGCAGTCAATGAGCTGCTGACTTGGGTATGCATCTGCTGTTATTGGGACAGCTGTTGGATTGGCAAGCTCAGTGACTAGTCAGATTGGTCCCTTTAACTCCATGTTTTGTAAATTCTATACACCCAGGAAGGAGCAGCATTACTAGACACGCAAAGTGGTTCCTGAAACCCTGAAAAAATGGCACATATAGGATGTATGGTTAATGCATTTTTTTTTTCTACACAGACATTTTGGCTTATATTTCCCAGTGGCTACTGGATGTTTCTGAATCACATAAAAATATTTATCTAACAGCAGTGCCTCAAGTTAGTCAGAAGTGTTATTGAGTCTGATTGTAATCATCATTTGCGATTTCTTAAATAAGGTCCCTCAATAATCTTTGACCATAAGCATTAATGGAGTGTAACTATGGGATGACAGTTCAAATCCACTTTCTTCCTTCAGTCTTCTGAAAAGTCCCCTCTTATGGATGGCAAACACTGTTTAAGCAAGTGCTCCTTCAAGTATGGCCTTCCTACCACAATGCTCTGAACTGCTGATAGCCTCGTTGTCCCTCAAGAACAGCTTGTTTGTGAATGCATCTGCAGCCTACATCCTTCTCAACACACTGACAGGTGCAGCCGTTCTGTCTTCTCAGTGTCTGAATGGTTAAGGCCACAGCACAAATCTTCTGGCAGGTTTTGTTTCCCCAAATAGAGAGAAATTGCTTCCCTTTGTCATTCCTTGAGGCAGTAATGCCATCTATGAGGATTAGAAGTATTGCATGTGATGCATTGAGATAGCAGCTACCCAAGAAAGATGCACTGGGATGGATTAAGGACCTCCACTCAATTAGGACAGAAACCTTCCAAGTTCTTGGTCTCACACCATGAACTCATTGTTCCCAAATACCACCAGCTGCTGGGGAGCACCAAAATCAGGGTCTGCATTACACTTTTCGTCTGTGCCCAAGACTCCGTCAGTTGAATCTTTGGACTTCTGTGCTGAACGCTTAATCATCTTTAATTTTTGTTTGCCCTTTTCTGGGTTGAAGGTCCCTCTGCTTGTAAACTGTGGCCTCTCTTCCTGACTTTTAGCTCCATCCATTTCGGCCCGTTGTTCTGCAATGTTGGTGACATTGTGGGAGCGGTAAAGTGCCGGCGATGGTGATTTTGAACGGAAACGAAATCGTTTTCCTCCTTGAGGTAAACAAGATAATGATTGTGACACTGCGGGTGAAGAGTGAACAGCCGATTCAACTGACACAATGGAATCAGTTTTCTTCCTCTGTGGCCTCCTCAACCTTCTCCCTGCTTCAGATCGGGCCTGACCAATAGAACTTGTAACTAGGCTTCTTTCTGTCCATGAATTATAAAAACAAAACGTTAGTATCGGCAAGTTCTCTACAGATTGATTCTATTCTAATGTTGCTGCTGACAAAAGCTGTCCAATTTAATTTAATAACAACTTGCTCCCCAAATATTTTTTTGAGTTAAATCAAACTTCAGCTGCACCTCAAACTTAACATCCACAAGCCAGATTTCCGAGGACTTGGGATAGTTAGCTGCTTAAGAAAATGCTGATTAAGCAAACAGAACAAAAACCACAAAATGCTGGAGGAACTCAGCAGATCAGGCAGCATCTATTGATAAGAATAAACAGTTGATGCTTTGGGCCAAGACCCTTCATCAGGACACTGTCAGACGAAGGGTTTCCAACATGAAATTCTCCCTTTCTATAGATGCTGCTTGGCCTGCTGAATCTAGGCCTCTGCATCTGACAATCACCCACCTTTTCCACCCTGACCACTGCATCCATGGGACTGCTGCATGCATTCCTTCCCCAAACTGAATCTGCATCATCGTCTTTCCATGGCAACCATAACACAGTTCCCGACTCTGGCTCACCCACACCAACCCCAGCTCCCGCCATCATAATCTTTCTGACCCAAGACGCAATGCTTCATCTTGCCCCCTTCAAACCACGTTATTCTTCATGACAGCAACACGACCTGCAGCTTTTACTCCTGTCCCTCTCAACCGGCCGTGTCCCACCAGGGAACAAACTGCGGATTTAAATCTGGCAATACTGGAATTATCTGAGCTGCTAACAGGCTGCATTGAGACCAAATGTTCTTGGATCGGTTACCAGAACGTTCTGATAATGCTCCCTCGGAGTCCATATTTAAGTTTTCAAAGCTGTCAGCAGTTCCGATGGATGCTTCTGACTCCAGGGTTTCGTCATCCGAGGCTCGTGGCTCCAGAGCAAGCATTTCAAATGTCAGCTCATCCCTAAAGCAAAGCATAATCTGTAAGATCTTGGACAATATACACAGAAAATGAGATGTCTACAGAAATAAAATGTTCTTCCTAGCCTTAAGTCTGATTGCTTTATTTCACTTGCCTTCTCAACTGCTGGAATAATAATGAAGGAGCTGCACAGCAGCCAGATTTACAATGGTTGGCTGCCTGCTACTGAGGAATAATGCCTTGATAACAAGTAACAGTGCTGAAGTCATAATCAATTACAAATATTCCCTTCAGAATTGAAAGAATCGTGGCTTGCAGCCCAACTATATCATTCTGCTGTGTCCACGGTTACTTTTGTAGCCAGTCTCAATGCACAACAGCTAATCAGTGCTCATCACAATAGAATACTCATTGCATAAGAAAACTTGCTAGCATTATGACACATGCCAAATAAAAACCTGTTAACATGTTAACTACTAACCTCCGAGGGCATTGAGCAAAATTGCTATAACAAAGGATTCACCAATTCGGAGAAGAGCTTATTTACCAAGAACAAAGAGAGAGGTGACACAGAATATTCCTTTGGGGCTCTAAGTATAATTGCTTCATTACATACAACTTCTCCACTGACAGATTGAGTAGCACAAACCCAAGGTCAGATAACTGTCTGCCTGACACTGAGAATTCTTGTCTTTATTCAAAAATGAGGCCTCTCTTACGTAAACTGCAGAAAGGATTTAACTGGAAGAAATGGAAATGAGGGAAAAGGGAACTTTTCCATAATTTCCTTATGGCACAGGAGTCATTTGGTCATTGAGTCTCTGCTGCCTCACAGAGCAAAATCTCTGCAGGCAAAATCCCTGGAGATTAAATAACTAACTCTGACCTATTTGCTAATATAAATGCAAGGACACAAAGCACCCTAGAATTGTCACAATTAGTAAGTAGTTCTTCGGACGATGGGACCACCGGGCTTGGGAGTTCCAGGATTTAGACCAGCAGAAAATGTCAATTTATATCCAAGTTGGACGCTTGAGAGAATCCCAGAAGTGGTAGTGCTTTCATCGCCTACTAACCATGTCCTTCTCAGTGGGAGAAGTCAGAGGTGTGGGAGGTGCATTCAGAACAGCTGCAAATATTTTGTAGACAAATTGGCGCTTTGAGCATTGGATGGATGACCATCCTGAAAGGATGTAATTTTAAGGTGATTGGTGGGAAGTACAGGGGAGATGTCAGAGGTATATTTTTTTTTAAAAAGGAGTGTTTGATGTGTGGAGCACATGGCCAAGGGTAATGGTACATTAGGGACATTTAAGAGACTCGTGGATGAAAGAAAAATGGAGGGTGATGTGCAAGGAAAGGATGAGATTGATTTTGGAGCAGGTTAAAGGGTTGGCACAACACTGTGGGCAGTATATTCTTTGTTCTATGATGGGCTGAGCTTCCTTACTGTAGCTGGAGCTGCACTCATCCGACTGAGGAATATTTCATAACACTAACCCATTCGTTTGTGGTGGGTAAAGTTTCAGTATTCGGAGGTAAGTACAGGCTATCCAACCTCTGATTTTCTCTTTGTTTAGGATTGGTTAATCCCTGATGCTAATGCCTCTGAATGTGGAGGGTAGGTAGCTGTAAGTTCTCTCTTGTTGAGGACAATTACTGTTTGGTAAATGTTACCCGCTGCTTGTCAGCTCATGTCCTAATGCCCTGCAAGCAGCTGTACGCAAGCAGGAATTATTTCCCTCACTGAGTTGTAAATGGAAGTGAGCATTGTACAATGATCTGCAAACGTTTTTTATAATGGGACATCACTGATAGTTAGACTCAGAAAGGCAGCTTCTCAGCAGTGAACTTTGAGAAGCATTGCTCATCAGTCGGTTGTCAAAAAAAACAACCAATTAACTCGAATTACTACTTTAAATCTTGAGATTGCACAGATTTCTTTATTCAATGGGCCTCAATTTAGCTAACTACTTTTCTGTCGAACTTTGGCTTATACCTTCTAAAAATCAATGTAGTCAACATTTATTGTATTCGCTTTCTTCATCAACATTGTCATTTAATCAAAATTTTGTACCAGCTGGCTACTTGAACTCTGTCCATAGCTCAAAAGCGTCCTGGCACTAGTCAGATACTCTTAATACTCTGTGACTCTTACTTTTCTTTTTGTAGAGTCTCTATTTGTTCGGTTAATACTCTCTCCTCTTGCTGCATGGCTACCTTCTGTTGCTCTGTCAGTTCCACATCAATGGACTCATCGGCACTGACTATTTCTTCAGGAACGTCTGTGACTGACAACAATCGCATTGCCACTGGAGAAGTGGGACTGTTGTGATTGGAGCGGCGAAGACGGCCTTTCCCCTATAAAAGTTAAGCAAAATATCAGTCAGGCAAAATATGAGAGGAGTTAAAACAAAGTGCATTCAACTGGACATTAATTGTCAAAGTCACAAAATTCACCTTCTTTGGCTCATTGTGGTGCCATTTTAATACTGAACAAAGGGTCAAGGTCATAACACAGGTGTCATCAAGGTAATACCAGGAAAATCTCAGTGTCTCTCTATGAATATTTGAACTGCATAATTCAATCCTTGGTCTGTATTGATTGAGCTGAACAGGGTAACTGTTCCAGCTCCTGGCTTCATTCCACTGGTCATGGCCTGAAGCATACGTGATCATTGAGTGATGTTTGAAGTGCTTTATTCACTCCTAAATAGCGAAACAGTTTGCTGATAAAACTCAAAGGATGTACCAGAGAGTGAGTACCTGCTATGAAGACTACACCACATTGAAAAATCGAACCTCATACATGAACGATAATAAACCACAAAGGTGTCAACAAGCTCATTTTAAAAGTCTGCAGTCTGTACATGATAAAGCAAATCAAATATTCCTCCTTTCATAATCTCCCACCATTTTTGCAAAGCAGGTACTGATTGGCTGTGCAACAACTCTGGCTGTCTGACATTCCGGATAACTAAAACAATTAATAACTTGTAGATTTGGCTAAGGACACGAAACACTCATTTCAAAATGGTAGTTTATAGGAGACAAATACACAAGTTTTCTTTCAACTCTTAAACTTCTTGGCAAGTGACTCCTTAATCTGTGATGTATTTTAACTCCTTCTTTGGTTAGTCTGAAAGCTACACTCTAACTGTAGTAGAGTACAATTGTCAAAGTCCATAATTACTGAACTGGCGTGAAACACTTAAACCCTCTTTCTCTTTGACACCAGATACGTTATTGTTCTACAATGCAACAAAACACAAAGAGCACCTCAGTTCGGGCTACGTCCACACTAAACCAGATAAATCCTTAACCAAAGCCTTTTCTCTTTGAACCTCCGTCCACACTGAAACGGCGTTTTCCTCCCCCGAAAACAGAGATTTTCAGAAATGCTCTCCAGAGTGAATAAATCTGAAAATGTCTAATATCCGGCATAGTGTGTACGGGGTAACCGACTATTTTTAAAACCGCTGTCATAACGGAACAAATGTAGGTGGCAGCACAGCATTTCATTGTTTTCTCGAATGCAACCTCCAACACCACAATATCTGACAATAGATGTGTAACAGCCTAATATAACATTGTATGGAAATACAAGACAACACTGATGAAGACGTGTTTTATACATTTAACAAGGTGCTTTATTAATGTATTACTTGTGCAAACATTCAATAGATGCAACTGTCACTTTTGCCCAGTAACTCGTTTCATTGCACATGTTAAATACAGCAAAGTAATACACAAAGACATGGCAGAAGTAATGGCAAACAAATGATGTAACAGTAAATTTCACTTTTGCCCAGTAACAAGCCTTATTGCATTTAGTTGTAGCTGTCATCCCTTTCATCGGTGAAGAGACTATGGCTGTAGGAAATGTTTCTGGACAAACGTGCACCAAGTCTTTTATTTGGCAATTTCCTTTCAAGTTTTTCTAGTCTGTAACTGGAGAAATGTACACCAAGTATACCGTTTCCTCTTCGCTTGTTTTGTGTGTGTCCTGCGCATGTCCAGTAGGAGGAGATTCACCGAAATATCCGTTTTAATGTGGACAAAGGTATTTTTAAAAACACCTAGTGTGGACGTCTGTCATTTTTACGCAAAACCGGCATTTTCAAAATTATACGGTCTAGTGTGGACATAGCCTCAGGGACTCTGTGGTTCATGCACTACATATTATTTGTTTACTTTTTATTGTTTGCACAAATTGTTATTTTTTTTGTAATTGGAGGTTTGTCTTTTTTTGTGTTTTTTCATAGATTCTATTGTTTTCTGGCCGCCTATAAGATGAAACTCAAGGTTGCATATAGTTTACTTAACATACCTTGATAATAAACTTACTTTGAACTCACTGACAGCTTAGTACCAGCCACAGATACATAAAGGAAAACACCAGCATGACACAGATATACAAATGACAACAAAATGTGGATAAGAACCAAACCCAGCCTGCGCCCACTCCAGCAAATGGCCTTTTCTTATCAGTTCCTTTTTCTGAGGAAATAGGAATGAATGAATAAATTAATATTGACTGATATGTAACAAATTATTTTAGCACAGGAAACCAGTCACCCCCACAGGTCCTGGAATGTTGTGAATTGCAGATAATTGCCATCAGCTCTCATAGCCATTTAATAACTGACTTTCTATTTAATTGTGGAGTTCATCAGCTTGTTAGGCTCTAGACAATGCATTCAAATCCAGATCCACTGGAATGAAATCCTCCAGTGATTTGAGGGTCTCAATCTCACTCTGTTTTCAGTGCATGTTGGAAAAATTAAAGGATATACCTGACTTGATCATTAACTGGAAGACTACAGACAGTAGCCAACATCACTGTTGCTGACATAACCTGCACCATGAAGTACAATGGGCCAAACCATATCAAAACAAGACAGGGTATTGATGTAAAGTTGTTGTGATCGAATGAAGGTTAAAACCATAAAATAAAAAATGCAACTAAAGCATAAAGAAAGAGAATGGTTTCAGAACTGTTCTGTTCAATATTCTGCATCTGGATTTTGTTGCATTTTAGAATATGTGGTGGTGCACCCCCCCATCCCCCACGTGCGCTGGAGTAGTCACAGTGCTGGTGTAACAGTCTGAAGAATATCATTGCAAGCACACAAAACACACTAACCAAATTACCTTTTTACCACCATTTGGCTGCATGAGCAACAAAGAGAAAACATGAAAAGTTTCAGCAACACATAACAAACTTATTTGCAGAAAGATAAAGCAATTGGTAAAATGGCATCGATATGGTGCAGGTCACAATGGTTTTGTGTTTTAAACAATTTAATTGCACAAATCTGAATGCTGTTGTAATATAGTCACTTACACTGTGATTACTGAATTACAAACCTGCACCAGGCTGGGTGAACGAATCCTGAAGACGGCTACAGAAACAATACTTCAACACCATGCAGTTTGTAGGAGCATACAAGTCTGGCTGTGATACAAGGTAGCCAGACATATAAAGAACTATACAAATACTACTCTTGCTATATAACAAAAAAAAGTTCCTAGGTGTATATATTTAAAAGAAAAGCATACAGTCACCTGAGCTTTACACTATCAATTTAAAGAATTAAGTTCAGGAGCAAAAGGCAGTGTTACAACTTGATGTACATTTCTGAAATGCATATACAAGGTTGCTTTTATTCCTGTATGAAACATCCTGGAGTCGAATCTTAATGCATTAATAAATAAAATCATACCACAGAATCCAATTGCCTAGTTGAATGGTGAGTATGGCTTCACCTTCCAGCAAAATCAATAATAACCGATCTTTTCCTTGGAAAGAGTCAATGATTGTGAATCCATAATCCTGAGGTCAAGAATTCCAAATAGACAAATAGATTTCTCATCTTGGTCCCAAAAGAGAAACCCCTTTCTTGAGGAAATGACTAATAGAATACTTGCTGCTGTAAATGAGAAAATGAACCAGAAAAAATGCTGGAGGAACTCAACAGATCAAGCAACATCTGTGGAGAGGAATAAACAGTAAATGTTTGGCACCGAGACCCTTCACTAGGTCAGGAAAGGAAGGAGGAGGGAGGGGAATGAGGACAATCTAGAAAGTGATAGGTGAAGCCAGGTGGGTTTGGGGGTGGTGTATGGAGAAAGAAGCTGGGAGGTAAAGGTAGGAGGGTGAACCATGGAAGAAAGGTGAGGAGGGGCATCATTGGGAGGTGATAAGAGGTCAGAGTGGGGAACAGAAGAGGATGAGGGGAAATTAAAGTTCATGCCATCAGGTTGGAAGTACCTAGTCCGAATATGAGGTGTTGTTCCTCCACCCTGAGAGTGGCCTCTTCGTGGGAGAAGAAGCGGCCATGGACCAACATGTCAAAACGGGAATGGGGATATGAATTAAAATGGTTGATCACTGGGAAATACAGTAGTCATTTATGGATGGAAACTAGAAACATATTATTCACATTCTCAACAATGCTACTGTATCTTTTGACCCTCCATTTAAAGGAATTTGCCAAGAAAACAAACCATTCAGCTGACAATCAATGCATTATCAATGATAAAACCAAACTGCAATATACTAACAGTCCATGGATCCTAAGTAAACTACACAACTCTTCCTTCATTGATTTCCTTCCAATATTTCATCTCAAATCTTTGTGCAACTCAAGTAATTTTTATTGGTTTATAATACTGGTGGTAGCACTTTTCTGCTGTAATGTATAGAATCCATAGATGTTGACCTCATAATTGTTCAAACAGATATCACAGAGCACAAACAGAATGTAGGTTGGGCTAAGTCTTCATCCTGATATCCCACAGGGAATTCAACACCTTCCACCCCAATCTGCTTCCCAAGCGAACAGCTAAAACAAGAACAAATAATGAAACCAAAAGGCTTGGGGCAGAACTAGACCATCTGGCCTATCAAGTCTGCTCCATTAGTCCATCAAGGTTGATTTATTGTCCATCTCAAATCTATTCTCCTGCCTTCTCCCCATAACCTTTAACACCCTGACTAACCAAGAAACCATCAACCTCCACTTTAAGTATACTCAGTGACTTGGCCTTCACAGCTGCCTATGGCAATGAATTCCACATATTCACCACCCTCTGGCTAAATAAATTCCTTCTCATCTCTGTTCTAAATGGATGTCCCTCTATTCTGAGGCTGTGCCCTCTGGTCCTAGACTCACACACTATAGGAAACAACCTCTCCACATCCATTCTGTCTAAGACTTTCAAAATCTGATAGGTTTCAATTAGATTCTCACCTCCATTCTTCTAAACTTCAGCAAGTACAGTCCAGAGCCAAATGCTCCTCATATATTAACCTTTTCAATATCGGAATCATTCTCATAAACCTCCTCTGGACCCTCTCCAATACCATCACATTTTTTCTTAGAAAAGGGGCCCAAAACTGCTCACAATACTCCAAGTGTGATCTGGCCAAGGCCTTATAAAGCCTCTGCATTACATCCGTGCTTTTCTATTCTAGCCCTCTCGAAATGAATGCTAACATTGCATTTGTCTTCCTCACCACCAACTCAACTTGCAAGTTAACCTTCAGAGATCCTGTACAAGGACTTCCAAGTCCCTTTGCGCCTCTGATTTTTAAATTTCCCCCCATTTAGAATAAAAATCTATGCCTTTAGTCAAAGTGCATGACTATACACATCCCACTTCCCATTCTCTGTCCAAGTTGTTCCGTCCCTTCATCCTGTTGTTACACTAATGTATCGTCTGCAAACTTTGCTACAAAACTATCAATTCCGAAATTGAATGTCTTACTGGTTCACATGATACAGATTCCTAAACTCTTGGTAAATAACTCAAAGAGGGTATTGTAGAACTTGATTACTTTTTACCAAAGTTTTAGATCTGTAGAACATTTCATTTTTACCAAGCCATTAACTGGAAATATATTTCAATATTATAAACCCAATTTATGATTGAATTATTCTGCAAACAAAATTGCACATTTATTCCATTGTAAGCATTTCCATGGCAATGCCCTAATACCTTCACTTTGGACTGATGCAGTCCTTCAGCTGAATTACTTAATTTGTATCCCCAAGTGTCGGGCAGACAGTTCAAGGAATTAAACACAATGATGAAGACACAACAAAATATTTCCCAGTCAGCATGGCGTGTGACTTGGAGAACCACAGGTGATCGCGCCTCCTGACCCTGAAGTCCTTCACATCTGCTGCACAAGCAGGTTTGAAAGGTGCTGCAAAAGTACTTTAGTACTTTGCATGCTGCATATTATTGAGAGGTTAGCTTAAAGTTGTGATGTGTTTTTGGCAGTGGGAGTGAGTGATGGAGGGAACCAGCAAGTGTTTGAAGACAGGAGTGAGCAAGCATTTAAAGTAGGGGAAAGCAGCATGCTAGCATTTGGAGTGGTGGAGAAAACATGCTGTTAGAAAGATGACTGGGATGCTGATCAATGGGTTTCTTTATCTTGGTTGTACGCAGCTTGACTACTGTTGGAGCGATAATGATCCAACTATTCTATCGTAATTTGAACTTGTGTCCTATTGGTAAATAGGCATAATAGAGTCTAATCTCGCTTTCAGTCAGTACTGATCATTCCCAGATGCTGATCTGGAATAACTTGATGAAGGCCCAAGAGAATTGTAGCCACATATCACTTGTACTTGCAACTTTTTAACAGGAGTATGAATGTTGCCTTGGTCTAGCAGCTTAGAATGCTTCATTGCTTAGTACGAATCATGTATGGAACAAACAAATGCTCTCACATCTCATTTCTCACCACATTGTAGAGGGAAGGTGATGGATGATAATCAAACACTGCCTTGAAGCAAGAGAGGGCAGTTACTATCTCCTCTTCAATTCTTCTATTCACATTTGGTACACGTGTGTAATGATGTTTGGGGCTAAGTAGTCTAATGAAAATGAAACTAAGCATCATTGAGTAGATATCACTATAAATCTCTGTTAACAACACCCTCCATACCTTTGCTGATGTCAATTGTAGACCAATAGGCAGTAATTAGCTGGAGTGGATATATTTTACTTTTTGTGGACATGCCATAACTAAGCATTTACTGAGCAGTGTTGCAAATGCATTGGAACAGCAGGGCTAGTCTGGTAAATAAATCTTCAGCACCAAAGCCAGATGTTGAATGGTTAGACAGCCATAGTGCTCCAGCTGTTTCTTGAAAACATATAGAGGCATGCAAAAGTTTGGGCGCATCGCTCAAAATTTCTGTTACTGCGAATAGTTAAGTGAGTAGAAGATGAACCGATCTCCAAAAGTCATCAAGTTAAAGATGAAGCATTCTTTTCAACATTTTAAGCAAGATTAATGTATTATTTTTGTTTTGTACAATTTTAGAGTCAAAAAAAGAAAGGAGCACCATGCAAAAGTTTGGGCACCCCAAGAAATTTGAGCTCTCAGATAATTTTTACCAAGGTCTTAGAACTTAATTAGCTTGTTAGGACTATGGCTTGTTCACAGTCATCATTAGGAAAGACCAAGTGATGCAAATTTCAAAGCTTTATAAATATCCAGACCCCTCAAACCTTGTCCCAACAATCAGCAGCCATGGGCTCCTCTAAGCCGCTGCCTAGCACTCTGAAAATTAAAATAGTTGATGCCCACAAAGCAGGAGAAGGCTATAAAAAGATAGCAACATGTTTTCAGGTAGCCATTTCCTCAGTTCGTAATGTAATTAAGAAATGGCAGTTAACAGGAACGGTGGAGGTCAAGTTGAGGTCTGGAAGACCAAGAAAACTTTCTGAGAGAAAGTAGGATTGCTAGAAAGGCAAATCAAAACCCCCGTTTGACTGCAAAAGACCTTCAGGAAGATTTAGCAAACTCTGGAGTGGTGGTGCACTGTTCTACTGTGCAGCGACACCTGCACAAATATGACCTTCATGGAAGAGTCATCAGAAGAAAACCTTTCCTGCGTCCTCACCACAAATTCAGTGTCAGAAGTTTGCAAAGGAACATCTAAACAAGCCTGATGCATTTTGGAAACGACTTCTGTGGACCGATGAAGTTAAAATAGAACTTTTTGGCCGCAATGAGCAAAGGTATGTTTGGAGAAAAAAAGGTGCAGAATTTCATGAAAAGAACACCTCTCCAACTGTTAAGCACGGGGGTGGATCGATCATGCTTTGGGCTTGTGTTGCAGCCAGTGGCTCGGAGAACATTTCACTGGTAGAGGGAAGAATGAATTCACTTAAATACCAGCAAATTCTGGAAGCAAACATCACACCATCTGTAAAAAAGCTGAAGATGAAAAGAGGATGGCTTCTACAACAGGATAATGATCCTAAACACACCTCAAAATCCACAATGGACTACCTCAAGAGGCGCAAGCTGAAGGTTTTGCCATGGCCCTCACTGTCCCCTGACCCAAACATCATCGAAAATCTGTGGATAGACCTCAAAAGAGCAGTGCATGCAAGACGGCCCAAGAATCTCACTGAACTAGAAGCCTTTTGCAAGGAAGAATGGGTGAAAATCACCCAAACAAAAATTGAGAGACTCTTAGCTGGCTACAGAAAGCAGTTAAAAGCTGTGATTCTTGCCAAAGGAGGTGTTACTAAGCACTGCAGGGTGCCCAAACTTTTGCTTTGGGCCCTTTCCCTTTTTTGTTATTTTGAAACTGTAAAAGATGGAAATAAAAAGGTAATCTTGCTTAAAATATTAATGTGTCATCTTTAACTTCATGCCTTTTGGAAATCAGGTCATCTTTTACTCCCTTAGCTGTTCACAGTAACAGAAATTTTGACCGGGGTGCCCAAACTTCTGCATGCCACTGTATATAGGTTACAGTAGGGAGTACTTGAGGAGGGAAAGATGGATTATCTAACTCAGTTGTTTGTAAATTCTTCAGCTTTGCCTTTGGCTTATCATTTAAGAAAGGCAATATAGAGACGAAGTGCATTTGAAAGCCGCTCTGATTCTTGTTGAATTGTACTAACTACACTTAAGATTCTTAATACAGTACACAGGAAAATAGTTAACATTATCTGGTATATAAACAAGGCCATTTAAAGAGTGGCCTTGTAAAATGCCAGCCTACAAAAATGAGGGCAGAAATCTGGAAGATGTTAATCGAAGGCAAGAAGGGCTGTATACTGGATGCCAAATAAATCTCTTAAAATTTCTTCAAAAAGTCTAATTTAAAGGGTACAATATATCTATATATACACATCCATACACAAATATACATATTACTATATAAATAAGTAGTATACAAGAGGGAGCACAAAAAATACTGAGGTAGTGTGCATGGGTTCATTGTCCATTCAGGAAATTGATGGGTGAGGGGGAAGCAGCTTCTGAAATGTTGAGTGTGTATCTTCATCCTCCTACACTTTTTAAAAAAGTAATCTAGTTGAATGAAACTTTTTTTATTTAGACTCAATTCTTTTGGTGGCTTTTCACTAGCAATTCAACTCTATTAACCCTTCACATAATGTAACCTTCATATTAGAAACAAAATCCAACGGTCAAATACAACAGCCAACAGATACAAATAATGTAGACAGCTCCAAGTCAAGAACAAAACTCCAGTGAACATAACTTAATTCTGTTTCAAGACAACACACACATTCAGATCATTTCCAAGGCTTGGGACAGGCGACCAAGTGATGAATGGGATCATGGAAATGAACTGGTGACATGTAGGGAGGATTACCTACCGGAATCGAACTGCGATTCATGCTCATGAATCTAACCGCTATTATAACTGGTTTCTATAGTAGAAAGAACATGAAAAAGTAGAGGATCAGGTTAGTTAGACCATGCAATCAGTAGGAACATACAGATTAAAGGAAAGAAAGTGTTTTTTTGTTATGGGTTAGTAAAAAGTTTTCCCTCTTCTTTGGACTTCTTCCCTTCTCTACTATTTAAAACTCACTTAATTTCTTACTTTTCAAATTCTGAGAAAAGGTCTTTAACCTGGAGTGTCAGCTCTGTTTCACTCTGTTAATGTAGACTGGCATATTAACTGCTTCCAGCATTTTCTGTTGTTTAATGTTCAAATTAGTCCATAAGACAAAGAGTGGAATTAAGCCATTTGGCCCACTGAATCTGCTTCGCCATTCCATTATGGCCGATTTATTAACCCTCTCAATCCCATTCTCCTGCTTTCTCCCCATAATATTTGACACCCTGACTAATCAAGAACCTATTAACCTCCACTTTAAATATACCCAATGACTTGGCTTCCTCAGCTGGCTGTGGCAATGAATTCCACAGATTCACCACCCAATATTCTGCTTTTCCGTAAAAACTGCCTGCAACTTCCAGTTTATATCCTTCCCATCCCTACCTATTTTCCTCTTCCATTATATAAACACCAGTTGGATTGAAAGTCTAAGCTGCCAATAGCTCAACCACATATAAATATCTATTTATTGAAATAGCACAAGTTTTAATAGGCAACTGCACTGCTCCAAAGAGCACTATATGAGGTTATTCTTACCCTTGGCCATTAGGCTCTATAATGAGTCAACCTAGAGCTGGAGAAGTAATGACCCCCCCCCCCCCCTCCTGTTAGACTTTTTGTGGTAACTTATTTGTTTATTCTTTCTACTTCTAGTATTTATATCCATGCACTTGTAATGCTAGTGTGACACTGTAATTTCCTTTGGGATCAATAAAGTATCTATCTTAACTCCTCTTTATCAATGCTCACCTGCACAATCAAGTCACTGGGCAGCTCACACCGATTTGAAACATGCATTACTCAGAAACATTGAAAATAACTGGAGCTTCCCAAACTCCATTTCAGCTGAGATCAACTCATACACAGGAATGTTTGTCAGGAATCCCTTACCTGCTAACGTGCTGGAGACTTAAAATCTATTATTAAATTGAAACTTCTTTGATTTACTATTATACAGTCTTTTAAAAGAATTACCATGACCAGACATGGTATGTTTTATAAACAATCAACTCTCTCAAGATTAGGTGCACCTTACAACAGAAACGACTATAACAGAGACACACAGATTAACAAGTAATATGCAAAACAGGACTGTGATGTCATGGGTGATTTGACACGATTTAGGAGATTTGGTAGAAAAAAAGTACCACCATGAAGACAGATATTGTGATTTCCATCAGAACAAGACACTGATTATTACATAATACAGAACAAGAAAGAGATTGTATACATGGATCAGCAAACTCATGTTTACTTTTCTGCACTCATGCGCAAATGAACCTCACTCTGCCATCCCAATACCAGATAAAAAGGGATACTTAAATGTGAAATTACACATCAAATGTTACGATATTGCTTACGCTTGCAAAAGCTTCATACCTGAACTTTGCTCAGTCTCACACACAAGTGATCAAATTCTCAGCTTCAAACTACCTCAGCCAGTCAACATTGAACCTTCATTTCTCCAACAGCTTTGGACAAGTTTTAATCAAACCAAATGGAAACAAAGGTTGTACTAATAGACCCCAAAATAAGGTAAAACATGGAGAAGTCAAAATACCCAAAGAGAAATTGTTCCACAAATTTGCTTCTTTGAGGATGCGTTTTTGGATATTTTATGGATTGTTTCTGCATTTTGAGGGGACACTTTTAGAAAAGGCAGCATTAAAACTTAATTTGCTTTTCTGCGGAAGTATAATTTCTGCATTCTTGAGAACTTGCATCATCAAGAAAATACAAAGCAGTTGACAGGTGCCAAAAGTCCAAGATGACAGATACAACACAGAGGGGCCAAAGGTCCAGCTACAAAGTTCCTTGAAAGCGGCAACACAAGTAGAAAGGATGGTGAAGGCAGCCTTTGGCTTGCTTGTATTCAGGGCATTGAGTACTGGAGCTGGGATGCAATTCTGGTCACCTAACTAAACAAAGGATGTCACTACACTGAAAAGGATGCAGAAAATTCACAACGATGTTACCAGGACTGGAGGACTTGAGTTATTGAAGAGGGTTCAAAGGAAGTTCATGAAAATGATTCCCGGAATGATTCCAGCATATGAAGATCATTTGACGCCTCTGGGCCTGTACCCAATGGAATTCTGAAGATTGAGGGGTGACCTCATTACCTCATTGAAACTATTGAATGTTGAAAGGCCTCAATAGAGTGGATGTGGAGAGGATATTCCCTATGGTGGGAGAGTCGAAGACCAGAAGACACAGTCTTAGAACAGAGGGGTATCCTTTTAGAATGGAGATGAGGAGGAATTTCTTTAGCCAGAGAGTGGTGAATCTGTGGAATTCATTGCCACAGGTGGCTGTGGAGGCCATTATTATGTATATTTAAAGCAGTGGCTTATAGTTCTTAATTAGTCAGCACATGAAGGGACACGGGGAGAAGGCAAAAGATTGGGGCTGAGAGGGAAAATGGATCAGCCATGATGAAATGGTATAGTAGACTCGATGGGCCAAATGGTCTAATTTTGCTCCTACATCTTATGGTCTTATAGGAGATACTGGATTGTTGGGACATTTTTTTTTTGCCTGGAGCAGAAGAGGCTAAAAAGGAACCTAAAAGTGGTATATAAAATCATGAGGGACATGGTTAAAGTGGATGGTTACATTTTCCTCCAGTGGAGAAGAGGGCTTAAGTTGAAGGTAAAAGGGAAGATTTAAAGGGGAGAAACATTTTCACGCAGAAGGCAGAGTGTATATGCCCAGCTGCCAGAGGAAGGTGTAAAAGCAGGTATACTTACAATGTTTAAAAGAAAATTTGGACAGGTACATGGATAGGAAAGGTTTAGAGGGAGATGGGCCAAATGCAAGCAAATGGGATCAGCTCGTATGGGCATCTTGGTTGACATGGATGAGTTGGGCCAAAGAGATTGAGAAATTGAGAAGGCCCCTTAACTAAAATGTGATGGCATTGAAGAGAGTCCAGAGGAGGTTCATGAGAATGATTCCAGTTAACATATGAGGAGAGTTTGAATTCTCTAGGCCTGTACTCGGTGGAGTACAGAAGAATGGGGGGGGGGGGGGGTGGAATCTCATTGAATCCTATCGAATATTGAAAATTCCGGATAGAACGGATATGGGAAAAATGTTTTCCACAGTGGGTCTAGACAAGGACCATATGGAACAAGCTCAAAATTGAGGAATATCCATTTAGAACAGAGATGAGGAGGTATTTCTTTAGTCAAAAGGTAATGAATCCGTGGAATTCATCACCACAGAGACTTCTAGAGGCCAAGTCACTGAATATATTTAAAGCAGAGATTGACAGGTTGTTGTTTAGTCA
This sequence comes from Hemitrygon akajei, assembly GCF_048418815.1. NCBI lineage: Eukaryota > Metazoa > Chordata > Chondrichthyes > Myliobatiformes > Dasyatidae > Hemitrygon > Hemitrygon akajei. Next base: position 9,244,255 of record NC_133144.1, read on the forward strand.
AGGTGTCAAAGGTTACAGGAAGACGGTAAGAGAATGGGATTGCGAACTATAATAAATTATGGAATGCCGACAGACTCGATGGGCTGAATGGCCTAATTCCGCTTCTGTGTGTTATGGATAGCAAACACAAACGTTTATCCAAGCTAAGTTTATACTGCTCTGCAAATGAAGTGAAATTGAGACTTAATCCCACATTACAAACTATTATGAAGCAATAGGTACAAATAGAGCCTGAGAGGTAATTGATATCTGCTTCAGGATCACAAAGCAGCCATTATGCTCCACCAACACGCTCTTTCCTAAACTCATAATGAAAACTCAAAAACCACCAGATAACAAGAACTAACCCGGGAGATCAATCAATATCTGTTGATCCCAAAAATACTGAATAACTTGAATGAACTGTCAAAATTACACTAAACTTAGAACAGTGAGTACATATATGAATGCTGAAACAGCACAATGGTGGAAGGCAACAGAAGCTTACTACTCAGAATGCCAAAATGAAAACAAAGGGAATAACGGATGTTGTAGACATGGTGAGTCCATGAGATTTCTAAAAATATTGTAATTCTTAGCAAATGCAAGTTATTATTACATTTCTTTTCATGGAACACAAGTCTCCATTTAATTCAGTAAGAACAAGAAACAACATTGCAATATCACTGATCAGAATAAAATTCAAGTTAAAACATCTTACTATTGAGTGCCGGATGAGTGACAGCCTATTCTTGGCTTTGTTCTCTGCAAACTCCAGGCTGCTAATGTCCTTTAGACGCGCTCGGTACTTGTTCATTTGCTCCACAATTATCAGTTCCACGCACCTGTGGAGAAGATAAATGTGTGATTGAAGTGATCTATTTTTAAATCATTTCTCAGCAAGCAAGTGTGGAACATTTGGAAAATGGGAAAAAAAATCAATTCCATTCTACTAATCTTGTTTTGGTCACCTCTCCAAATTCTTTCTCATCCTCCAGAAACACACATTAAATGATTTAAGAAAGCAGTAGTCCAGCTTCAATCATTGCAAACCCACCTCCAATCTCACACCAACATCAGAATTCATAACTTAACTTTTGCATGCAAAAGCCCTGATTTTCATTTATTCTTAAATTACTTTTCAAACTTGTATCCTCAAAATTTGAGTATTTCATAATTGCAAATATTTGTGGATTAAATTCTATCAATCCACTTAGAATCTGCAAAAAATAAAAACCCCAAGAGTCTGATTTTAGACAAAAAGAACAAAGAATGAGAGTAAATTTGTAAAGAACATAAAAGAAGGCCATGAAATCTAGAAAAAAGTTAAAAGGAAAAGACTGGACAAAATGAGGTCCCATACATTCAGAAATAAATTGCATAGCAATTTAACAATTTTTTCGGGCTTAGCTTCACAAAGGAGGCTCAGATATCTCCCCAAAATCCTGGGGAACAAAGAGTCAAAATGAAAGAAGGAATTAAATGAACATTAGTATAAAGAGCAGCAATGGAAAAATAAATCGGAGTGAAAGTTGACAAATCCCCAGGGCTGATGGTCCGCAATCCACAGTACAACAATGATAGACTGCATGGTTGTCTTTCTGGAGATTGTGGAATGGTTCCGTCAGATTGGAAGGTGATAAATGTAATCCCATTATTTAAAAATATAGAAGAGAAAACCTGGAACAGCAGGCTGGATCATTACCAGTTTATGCACTGGTTATAAGATTTCTACTGCTACGCTGTGAGGTATTTCACTTTAGTAGTTTTCTGTAAAAGCAGTGTGTCCCATATTCACTTTAGTAGTTTTCTGTAAAAGCAGTGTGTCCCATATTTTGGTTTCGGCTAAAGATAAGGAGCCATGTTCTTCAGTTTAGGAATGTGGTGTTAGCTAATCAGGTTGGTGGGATCGGGAAAAGGTTCCAGAGAGAACTGTATAAAGAGAGATTTGTGACGGATAGGGGTGGGTTCCATGATCTTTTGCCGGGAGTTGTTGTAGAGAAGAGAAGATTGGCAAGATGCCCTTAAGAATTCGACCCGATGGGAAGACACTATAGCAAAGGAGTCCAAGATCAGAAGTTCTACCGGTGACTGGTGATCAGAATTAAGTACAGTGAGTAACGGTTATATCAAGTCAAGTCACTTTTTATTGTCATTTCGACCATAACTGCTGGTACAGTACACAGTGAAAACCAGACAATGTTTTTCAGGACCATGGTGCTACATGGAACAGTACAAAATCTACACTGAACTACGTAAAAACTACACTAGACTACAGACCTACCCAGGACTGCATAAAATGCACAAAACAGTGCAGGCATTACAATAAATAATAAACAAGACAATAGGCACAGTAGAGGGCAGTAAGTTGATGTCAGTCCAAGCTCTGGGTATTGAGGAGTCTGATGGCTTGGGGGAAGAAACTGTTACATAGTCTGATCGTGACAGCCCGAATGCTTCAGTGCCTTTTCCCACATGGCAGGAGGGAGAAGAGTTTGTATGAGGGATGTGTGGGGTCCTTCATGATGCTGTTTGCTTTGCAGATGCAGCATGTAAATGTCGGTAATGGCAAGAAGAGAGACCCCGATGATCTTCTCAGTTGACCCCACTATCCATTGCAGGGTCTTGCCATCCGAGATGGTGCAATTTCCGAACCAGGCAGTGATGCGGCTGCTCAGGATGCTCTCAATACAACCCCTGTAGAATATGATGAGGATGGGGGGGGGGGGGGGGGGGGTGGGAGATGGACTTTCCTCAGCCTTCGCAGAAAGTAGAGACACTATTGGGCTTCCTTTGCTATGGAGCTGGTGTTGAGGGACCAGTTGAGACTCTCCGCTAGGTGAACACTAAGAAATTTGGTGCTCTTTACGATCTCTACCGAGGAGCCATCGATGTTCAGTGGGGAGTAGTCGCTCAAAGCCTCCTGAAATCAACAACCATTTCTTTTGTTTTGTTCACATTCAGAGACAGGTTGTTGGCTCTGCACCAGTCCGTTAGCAGCTGCACCTCATCTCTGTAAGCTGACTCGTCGTTCTTGCTGATGAGACCCACCACGGTCGTGTCATCTGCGAACTTGATGATGTGGCTTGAGCTGTGTGTTGCAGCACAGTCATGAGTCAGCAGAGCGAACAGCAGTGGACTGAGCACACAGCCCTGGGGGGCCCCCGTGCTCAGTGTGATGGTGTTGGAGATGCTATCTCCGATCCAGACTGACTGAGGTCTCCCAGTCAGGAAGCCTAGTATCCAGTTGCAGGGGGAGGTGTTCAGGCCCAGTAGGCTCAGCTTTCCAGTCAGTTTCTGAGGAATGATTGTGTTGAATGCCGAACTGAATTCTATGAACAGCATTCGAACGTACGCGTCTTTTTTGTCCAGGAGGGTTAGGGCCAGGTGGAGGGTGATGGCAATGGCGTCCAGCTTTCAGAAGAGATGAGCTCTAACAGTCACGTACACATTTAGACTAGTCTAACTGTAATGGGCCCTTTTATTTTTTTTCTTCATTTTCTTTATCTTAATAACTATTTGATAAAGCTGAAATTGGTAAATATACTTTCTTTATAATTTTTATGCTAGTGTATGATTTGTCATTTCTTGGCGACCGGTAATTCTGTATGGACAGTACTTACACAGCATTTGCTCAAATCAAGGTTCCATTAATCAGAACTCCCCAACTTTCCTGTTTGGTTGAATCCCAAATCATACTGACCTAGACATATATTGTTACAAAGGTGGCCTTCTCACTGCTGAATCATATGGCTATTAGCAGAGTTAGCTATCGAGCCAAGTTTGTATACGACCCCGGTGAGAGGGTTACACCAGTATTAGGAACAATTCTATTATAAAGGGAATGATAATAGGGCACTTTCAGACCATCACAGAATTAGACATACTCAAACTTGGATCTGATAACAGAGCACTTACACAAAATATACAAAAGTACATTACAGGCTCTTCAACCCACAATGTTGTGCCAACCCTTTAAACTACTTCAAAATCGATCTAATCCCTTCCTCCTTTTTCTTTTCATTTATCTGCCCATTTAAGAATCTCTTAAATGTCCCTAACGTATCTGCCTCTACCATCACCCCTGGCATTGTGTTCCACAGACTTACCATTCTCTGTGTAAAAAATCTACCTCAGATATTTCTCCCCATACTTTTCTCCAATAACCTTAAAATTAGGATCCCTCACATTAGCCATTGCTGCTCTGGGAATAAGGTGCTGGCTGTCCACTCTGTCTATGCCTCTTACCTCTGATCATTGTGTACAAGATGTTACGAGACAAAATCAAAATGTTTTGAAAGGGAAATGATGTTTGACAAAACTATACTGAATGTTAAAGATTTAGCTGAAGTCTAATTAGTTTTCATCATAATGTGAAAACCCAAGAACAAGCAGACTAAACTTTTCTCCAATCACAAGCTTTCATGTCCTCAGTGCTGCATTATTATCATTCTTTATATATCAAACTTTAATGCTAAGAAATGGAAGTAATCTTACGCAGTTGTTTTTGAAATATCTTGAACGCTTTGTAATGGGTCTGTAGTATCTGGACATCGAATAATACATGGAGCAAAGACAATGGCCAATGCATTTGAGGACATCCGATTGGTATCTTCTTGCAAGGCAATTCTAGAAAGCAGCACAAAAACAGAGTGTGGAAAAGAAGTAAGAATTATGAAAATTATTCATTCCTTCAAGTTGTGCATTACCAGAACAAGTTTACTACAGATAGACTTGAGTAAATTTCTGTGCAAAATTTTCATGTCAATTGCCAACAGAAATATAGAATATATTTCACCATCTTCAGTTGGTCCCACAACTAAGTGGTATTCCAGAACACACTGCAGTTGCTAGACTAGAGCTGAGCAAAAAACAGCAGGGAATTAAAAAAAAGTCAGGTCTGAATAGCAACTAAGCGACCACACTTTCAAAACCCCAGATTCAGCAGCCCAATGAGAGATCTCACACATCAGTGTCTGAATAAACTGCAAATAGTTTGGCAAATAATTGCAAGGTATATTTGAAACAAACATACTTAATGTCAGCCACAACTATTGGACTGTCTATATCACAATAAATCAACTAAGTTATACAAAGCATTTTTACATGAAAAGGGATTTTCTGTCTGCCACCATTTATCTGGAAGACCTGGGATTTTTTACTCTCTGCACAATGACACCTCTTACTGCTACATTCAGGGGACGCTCACAAGGATCTAGGATCACTAACTGTGGCATCACTTCTCCTGATGTCAGCTGGTAATGTGGGTCATTTCCAGAGGACCCTTGGCTTTGACAGACAAAACCAATCCCCAGTTTTGTTGTCTATCCAAGGCGTTACATTTTTGGATGCTTCTCAAAGTCCCCAACAGAATGTTTTTCAAAGAAATTCATATAACATATCTTATAAATGAAATATTAAAACATTAAAAATTCAACATATACCTCATGTTTCTGTATTACTAATTGTTGGCTGTTCAGTCTCTTATGCTGTTCTGCGATTCAGTGCTGGACTCTTGCACTAAACCCCCATATCCTTTGTTACGTATCCCGTAACTGGATCACTTACCAGCAAAGATAGAGAGGTCCGCTGAAGTCTGATGGTACCATTTTCAAACGTTTTTATTTATAAAGGGGCACAAAAGTAAGGTTAATACAAACATTCAGATACCATAAGTCATCAATACTCAATCTAAAGCGCAGGTATAGTAATAACCAATAAGAAATAAACTCTATCGTTGTCTAGGGGTAATGTATATATTGTCCGCTGTATATCTGAAAGTCTCTTGTGGTCACTGCAGTTCCACCAGCTGCCGTCTGTTGTGGTGTCGCGTTGGTGCACTTTTGTTAGAAAGAGAGAGAGAGAGATAGAGATTGAATGAAAGTTACCCGACAGGGTTTCCAACCTTTAGGAGTTCGGTTCGTCGAAGTCTCGTTGGGAAATGGACGCTCATTTGTGGCCTCCCCTGTAGCTAAGCCGTTCTTCCGTGGTGAGGTCGCCAATCCCAGGCAAGGAAAAGACGCACACGAACCCCACCACCGGCTGTTGCTATCAAAACGCTGTCGCAGGATTTCTAGCGTGTCTTCTGGTGCGTCTGAAGGGGTCGTCCCCCCCCCAGACCCTCCTTTATACTTCCTCACGAGATCGCAGGTGTCAATCTCTCTCTCAACCAGCCCACTTTGCCCGAGGGCTTTACACGTGGTCTTCATGAGACAATAGCCAGGGTCGCTTTATTCTGCTTCCCGGTGGAACGTGGTCTTTAGCACGTCTCCCTCTCTCTCCCATTTCCTGTGGCTGTTCAGCACGTCTCTCTCCCTCTTGGGTCATTGACCCCCCCCCCCCTTCACTAGGGCTCTTGCGATTCTCGCAAAGGAGGGGGCTGGTATCATAACACCTTTAATATTTAATAATCTATGAACCTCTATTTCAATACTTGGAGAACAAAGTGCCAAAGATCTTCTGGTCAGAAAATTTCAAAGATTCATTAGGCTCATGGTGAAAAGAATTCTTTTCAGCCTCTTTTCAGTCTTTGGCCTCTGGTTCCAGATACACTTGCAAGGTAAAACATCTCCCTGCAACATTCCAGTGAAGTTCTACCAATATTTGGAATCTTTCAATGTGATCAACTTTCATCATTCTAAACCTTTAACTCAGGCTCAGTCTGTTAAATCTCTATACAGAGAGGAGTTACAGGCAGATGGTCACACCGGAGCCATGGGAGGCAGACAAATGGGTCATGGTTAGGAGGGGGAAGGGGAAGAGTCAGGTACTAGAGAGTACCCCAGTGGCTGTACCCCTTGACAATAAGTACTCTTGTCTGGGTACTGTTTGGATACAGCCTACCTGGGGCAAGCAACAGTGGCCGTGCCTCTGGCACAAAGTCCGGCCTTGTAGCCTTGTACCAAGGGTAAATCATGCTTGACCAATCTGTTGGAGTTTTTCGAGGATGTAACCAGGAAGTTAGACGGGGGAGATCCAGTGGATGTAGTGTACCTCGATTTTCAGAAGGCATTTGATAAGGTCCCACATAGGAGATTGGTGGGTAAAATCAAAGCTCAGGGCATCGGGGGGAAGACATTGACATGGATAGAAAACTGGTTGACAGATAGAAAGCAAAGGGTAGCGGTGAATGGGTGTTTCTCGGAATGGCAGGTGGTGACTAATGGGGTGCCACAGGGCTCGGTATTGGGACCACAGCTGTTTACAATTTACGTCAACGATTTGGATGAAGGCATTGAAAATAACATCAGCAAATTTGCTGATGATACTAAGCTGGGTGGCAGTGTGACATGTGATGAGGATGTTAGGAGAATTCAGGGTGACTTGGATAGGCTGGGTGAGTGGGCAGATACTTAGCAGATGACGTTTAATGTGAATAAGTGTGAGGTTATCCACTTTGGGAGTAAGAACAGGAAGGCAGATTATTATCTGAACGGTGTAGAGTTAGGTAAGGGAGAAATACAAAGAGATCTAGGAGTCCTTGTTCATCAGTCACTGAAGGTGAATCAGCAAGTGTAGCAGGCAGTGAAGAAGGCTAATGGAATGTTGGCCTTTATTACAAAGGGAATTGAGTACAAGAGCAAGGAAATCCTCTTGCATTTGTACAGAGCCCTGGTGAGACCACACCTGGAGTATTGTGTACAGTTTTGGTCTCCAGGGTTAAGGAAGGACATCCTGGCTGTAGAGGAAGTGCAGCGTAGATTCACGAGGTTAATTCCTGGGATGTCTGGACTGTCTTACGCAGAGAGGCTATAGAGACTGGGCTTGTATACACTGGAATTAAGGAGATTGAGAGGGGATCTGATTGAAACATATAAGATTATTAAGGGATTGGACAAGATAGAGGCAGGAAATATGTTCCAGATGCTGGGAGAGTCCAGTACCAGAGGGCATGGTTTGAGAATAAGGGGTAGGTCATTTAGGACAGAGTTAAGGAAAAACTTCTTCTCCCAGAGAGTTGTGGGGGTCTGGAATGCACTGCCTCGGAAGGTAGTGGAGGCCAATTCTCTGGATGCTTTCAAGAAGGAGCTAGATAGGTATCTTATGGATAGGGGAATCAAGGGATATGGGGACAAGGCAGGAACCGGGTATTGATAGTAGTTGATCAGCCATGATCTCAAAATGGCGGTGCAGGCTCGAAGGGCCGAAAGGTCTACTTCTGCACCTATTGTCTATTGTAGCATAGAAGGGTAGGGAAAGGAAGAGGAAGGCAGTAGTAATAGGGGACTCGATAGTTAGGGGATCAGATAGGCGATTCTGTGGAAGCAGTCGGGAGACCCGGATGGAGACCTGCCTCGTTCCTGTACCGAAGACGCCACGCCCCAGTGGCTCCAATGACTACAGACCGGTGGCATTGACCTCCCACATCATGAAGACCCTGGAGAGACTTGTTCTAGAGCAGCTCCAGCCTATGGTTAGGCCACACTTAGACCCCCTCCAGTTCGCCTATCAGCCCCGACTAGGAGTTGAGGATGCCATCATCTACCTGCTGAACCATGTCTACACCCACCTGGACAAGCCGGCGAGCACTGTGAGGGTCATGTTTTTTGACTTCTCCAGTGCGTTCAACACCATCCGCCCTGCTCTGCTGGGTGAGAAGCTGGCAGTGATGCAGGTGGATGTTTCCCTGGTGTCATAGATTATTGATTACCTGACTGGCAGACCACAGTACGTGCGCTTGCAACACTGTGTGTCAGACAGAGTGGTCAGCAGCACTGGGGCTCCACAGGGGACTGTCCTGTCCCCCTTTCTCTTCACCATCTACACCTCAAACTTCAACTACAACACAGAGTCTTGCCATCTTCAGAAGTTTTCTGATGATTCTGCCATAGTTGGATGCATCAGCAAGGGAGATGAGGCTGAGTACAGGGCTACGGTGGGAAACTTTGTCACATGGTGCGAGCAGAATCATCTGCAGCTTAATGTGAAAAAGACTAAGGAGCTGGTGGTGGAACTGAGGAGGGCTAAGGCACCGGTGACCCGTTTCCATCCAAGGGGTCAGTGTGGACATGGTGGAGGATTACAAATACCTGGGGATATGAATGGACAATAAACTGGACTGGTCAAAGAACACTGAGGCTGTCTACAAGAAGGGTCAGAGCCATCTCTATTTCCTGAGGAGACTGAGGTCCTTTAACATCTGCCAGACGATACTGAGGATGTTCTACAAGGTTGTGATGGCCAGTGCTATCATGTTTGCTGTTGTGTGCTGGGGCAGCAGGCTGAGGGTAGCAGACACCAACAGAATCAACAAACTCATTCGCAAGGCCAGTGATGTTGAGGGAGTGGAACTGGACTCTCTGACAGTGGTGTCTGAAGAGGATGCTGTCCAAGTTGCATGCCATCTTGGACAATGTCTCCCATCCACTCCATCATGTACTGGTTAGGCACAGGAGTACATTCAGCCAGAGACTCATTCCACCAAGATGCAACACTGAGTGTCATAGGAAGTCATTCCTACCTGTGGCCATCAAACTTTACAACTCCTCCCTCGGAGTGTCAGACACCCTGAGCCAATAGGCTGGTCCTGGACTTATTTCCACTTGGCATGATTAACTTATTATTATTTAATTATTTATGGTTTTATATTGCTATATTTCTTCGCTATTCTTGGTTGGTGCGGCAGTAATGTAACCCAATTTCCCTCGGGATCAATAAAGTATGTCCGTCTGTCTGTAGTTTGTCTCCTTGGTGCCAGGGTCCGGGATGTTTCTGATCGCGTCCAAGATACCCTGAAATGGGAGGGTCAGGAGCCAGAGATCGTGGTACATATAGGTACCAATGACATAAGTAGGAAAAGGGAAGAGGTCCTGAAAGGAGAATATAGGGAGTTAGGAAGGGAGTTTAGAAGAAGGACCACAAAGGTAGTAATCTCGGGATTACTGCCTGTGCCACGTGACAGTGAGAGTAGGAATGGAATGAGGTGGAGGATAAATGTGTGGCTGAGGGATTGGAGCAGGGGGCAGGGATTCAAGTTTCCGGATCATTGGGACCTCTTTTGGAGCAGGTGTGACCTGTACAAAAAGGACAGGTTGCACTTGAATCCTAGGGGGACCAATATCCTGGTGGGGAGATTTGCAAAGGCTACTGGGGAGATTTTAAACTAGAATGGTTGGGGGGTGGGAATCAAATTGAAGAGACTAGGAGAGATGAGGTTAGTTCACAAATAGAGAAAGCTAGTCGACAGTGTGTGAGGGAGGATAGGCAGGTGACAGAGCACTCAGACCAACGATGTAGGGGAGAAGGAAGAAGAAGATTATAAAGTTGTTTTCATCATTAGGGATAAACAGAGAGTAAGAGGTGGAGAGTTGCATCTATTTTAATGTTCGGAGCATTGTAAGAAAGGTGGATGAGCTTAGAGATACCTGGAAATATGATGTTGTAGCTATTAGTGAAACATGGTTGCAGGAGGGGTGTGATTGGCAACTAAATATTCCTGGATTTTGTTGCTTCAGCTGTGATAGAATCGGAGGGGCAAGAGGGGGAGGTGTTGCATTGCTTGCCAGAGAAAATATTACAGTGGTGCTTTGGCAGGATAGATTAGAGGGCTCGTCTAGGGAGACTATTTGGGTGGAATTGAGGAATGGGAAAGGTGTAGTAACACTTGTAGGGGTTTATTATAGACCACCTAATAGGGAGTGAGAATTGGAGGAGCAAATTTGTAGGGAGATAGCAGATATTTGTAGTAAGCACAAGGTTGTGATTGTGGGAGATTTTAATTTTCCACACAAAGACTGGGAAGCCCATTCTATAAAAGGGCTGGATGGTTTGGAGTTTGTAAAATGTGTGCAGGATAGTTTTTTGCAGCAATACATAGAGGTACCAACTAGAGAAGGGGCAGTGTTGGATCTCCTTTTAGGGAATGAGATAGGTCAGGTGATGCAGGTATGTGTTGGGGAGCACTTCGGGTCCAGTGATCACAACGCCATTAGTTTCAATATAATTATGGAGAAGGATAGGACTGGACCCAGGGTTGAGATTTTTGATTGGAGAAAGGTTAACTTTGAGGAGATGCAAAAGGATTTAGAAGGAGTGGATTGGGGCAATTTGCTTTATGGGAAGGATGTATTAGAGAAATGGAAGTCATTTATGAGGTGAAATTTTGAGGGTATAGAATCTTTATGTTCCTGTTAGGTTGAAAGGAAAGGTTAAAAGTTTGAGAGAGCCATGGTTTTCAAGGGATATTGGAAACTTGGTTCGGAAAAAGATGGAGATCTACAATAAATACAGGCAGCATGGAGTAAATGAGGTGCTCAAGGAATATAAAGAATGTAAAAAGAATCTTAAGAAAGAAATTAGAAAAGCTAAAAGATGATATGAGGTTGCTTTGGCAAGTAAGGTGAAAATAAATCCAAAGGGTTTCTACAGTTATATTAATAGCAAAAGGATAGTGAGGGATAAAATTGGTCCCTTAGAGAATCAGAGTGGACAGCTATGTGTGGAGCCAAAAGAGATGGGGGAGATTTTTGAACAATTTCTTTTCTTCGGTATTCACTGAGGAGAAGGATATTGAATTGTGTAAGGCAAGGGAAACAAGTAGGGTAGTTATGGAAACTATGATGATTCAAGAAAAGGAAATACTGTTGCTTTTAAAGAATATAAAGGTGGATAAATCTCCAGATCCTGACAGGATATTCCCTAGGACCTTGAGGGAAGTTAGTGTAGAAACAGCTGTGGCTCTGACAGAAATATTTCAAATGTCATTAGAGACGGGGATAGTGCCAGAGGATTGGCGTATTGCTCATGTGGTTCCATTGTTTAAAAAGGGTTCTAAGAGTAAACCTAGCAATTATTAAGTTTGATGTCAGTGGTGGGTAAATTAATGGAAAGTATTCTTGGAGATGGTATATATAATTATCTGGATAGACAGGGTCTGATTAGGAACAATCAACATGGATTTGTGCGTGGAAGGTCATGTCTGACAAATCTTGTTGAATTTTTTGAAGAGGTTACTAGGAAAGTTGACGAGGGTAAAGCAGTGGATGTTATCTATATGGACTTCATAAGGCCTTTGACAAGGTTCCACACAGAAGGTTAGTTAGGAAGGTTCAATCGTTAGGTATTAATATTGAAGTAGTAAAATGGATTCAACAGTGGCTGGATGGGAGATGCCAGAGAGTAGTGGTGGATAACTGTTTGTCACGTTGGAGGCCGGTGACTAGTGGTGTGCCTCAGGTTTCTGTACTGGGTCCAATGTTGTTTGTCATATACATTAATGATCTGGATGATGGGGTGGTAAATTTGATTAGTAAGCATGCAGATGATACTAAGATAGGTGGCGTTGTGGATAATGAAGTAGGTTTTCAAAGCTTGCAGAGAGATTTAGGCCAGTTAGAAGAGTGGGCTGAAAGATGGCAGATGGAGTTTAATGCTGATAAGTGTGAGGTGCTACATTTTGGTAGGAATAATCAAAATAGGACATACATGGTAAATGGTAGGGCATTGAGGAATGCAGTAGAACAGAGTGATCTAGGAATAATGGTGCATAGTTCCCTGAAGTGGAATCTCATGTGGATAGGGTGGTGAAGAAAGCTTTTGGTATGCTGGCCTTTATAAATCAGAGCATTGAGTATAGGAGTTGGGATGTAATGTTAAAATTGTACAAGGCATGGGTGAGGCCAAATTTGGAGTATAGTGTACAGTTCTGGTCACCGAATTATAGGAAAGATGTCAACCATATAGAGAGAGTACAGAGGAGATTTACTAGAATGTTACCTGTGTTTCAGCACCTAAGTTACAGAGAAAGGTTGAACAAGTTAGGTCTTTATCCTTCAGAGTGTAGAAGGTTGAGGGGGGACTTGATAGAAGTATTTAAAATTATGAGGGGGATAGATAAAGTTGACATGGATAGGCTTTTTCCATTGAGAGTAGGGGAAATTCAAACAAGAGGACATGTTGAGAGTTAAGGGGCAAAAGTTTAGGGGTAACAAGAGGAGGAACTTCTTTACTCAGAGAGTGATAGCTGTGTGGAACGAGCTTCTAGTAGAAGTGGTAGAGGCAGGTTCGATTTTGTCATTTAAAAAAAAAATTGGATAGGTATATGGACAGGAAAGGAATGGAGGGTTATGGGCTGAGTGCAGGTAGGTGGGACCAGGTGAGAGTAAGAATTCGGCACGGACTAGAAGGGCCGAGATGGCCTGTTTCTGTGCTGTGATTGTTATATGGTTATATGGTAATCTAGAGCATTCTGACAGAGAAAGGCAGGCAGGATGTGGGGGAGGATGTTTCCCTTGGCTGCATATCTAGACCAAGGGATCAGCGTTTCCTGTTATGGGCCACAGAATTTAGGACTGAAATGAGGAGTAATTTCTTTATTCAGAGACTCTGGAGGCTAAGTCACTGAATATATTAAAGTCAAAGACAATGTTCCTATCCTTCCCCAGCAATGCTCCCCAACTCTTTCTCTGCTATATTGACTGCATAGCTGTTTCATGCACCCATGGGAACTCAGTTTCTCCAACTTTCCCTCTTCCACCCTGCTCTTAATCACCGCCCATTTCTGACAACTCCCTATCCTTTCTTGATCTCTCTGTCTCCATCTCTGGAAACAAAATGTCAACTGACATCTTTTACAAACCTACCAATTCCCACAGTTATCCTGATTCTTCCACCCAGTCTCCCATAAAAACGCTATTCCCTTCTCGCACTTGCTCCACCCCATCTGTTACTTTCTAGGACATCAGATTGTCCTCCTTTCTTCAAAGAAAGGGGTTTTGCTTCCTCCACCAGAGATGCTGCCCTCATTCACATATCTTCCTTTTCCCAGATGTTTCTGCTCACCCTATCTTTCCATCGCCTTAACAGTAATAGAGTTCCTCTTGTCCTTAACTACCAACGCATTAGCCTTCACATCCAACGCATCATACTTCGCAGCTTCTACCATCTCTAAAGGGATCTTACCACCAAATATATCTTTACCTCCCCCCTCTCCACTTTCCACAGGGATTGCTCCCACCACGACTCCCTTGTCCACTCGCCCTCCCCACTAATCTCCGTCCTGGCACTTATCCCTGCAAACGGCCAATCAGGGCCCAAACACTCCTTCCAGGTGAGGCAACACTTCACCTGTGAATCTGCTGGGGGTTGTCTATTGTGTCTGGTGATCCTGATGTGACATCCTCTACATTGGTGAGACCTGTCACAAATCGGGGACTGCTTTGTGTGCACCTCTGCTATCAGCTGTTATGAGTGATGAACAGACCTGATGGAAATGGGGTGCAGAGTTAACCATTTCTGCCCCCCCCCCCGAGAACTATGAACTATTGCTGTGGCTATGCTGCTACTGAGAGAGAGAGAGATGACGCCCAGGCAAGAACATCTGCTGCAGATAAGACGGAGAGAGAGACTGTTGATTTATTGTATTTTGACTCTTCCTGGATTATTTACCTTTCACTACAAGGACTTTACTTTGCTTGTTAACATTCCTCAGGAGATAGCAGGAGTGGCCTGATTTGATGGACACAGTCATTCAGAGTTGATGGATAGCTGAGACCCCGTTAGTAGAGATAAAAGACAGGTCTGGGGAGACACCCTTCAGACATATCAGTGGACACTGACTGAGTGTTGTGAACCCACAGGAAGGTGGGGGCTTTGAGGACCAAATCAGGAGATCGGTCAATAAAGCTCTCAGTGTGACGGCAGGGCCGGTGGGGACTTGTGTGTGTGTCCACTCCTGCCAGAGTGACGAGTCCACCACAGAACGGTCTAGCTGAAGAACAGATGAGTCATAGCTGAATGACCACACGATACGACAGAGTAAGAAAGCCACAGAAGGTTTGCCTGCTGTAGCTGTTACATCTTGCTTGCTCGCTCTCTCTCTCCAACAATTACAACACATAACTACCTCAGCATGTATGAACTGAACTGAACTTTATACTTTTCTATGACAATTCATTTACCCCTAGACATCGATAGAGCTTGTTTATTATTGATTATTATTGTTCCTACACTTTTAGGTTTATTATTGCTAACTTGTTTTATATGTATATTTGCATTTTTGATACTGTATTGTGTAGTTTACTAATAAACACCTTTAGTTTTGGTACCACCAGACTCCAACGGATTCTTCTTTCTCTGCTGGTCTGACACCCAGTTATGGGGTACGTAACACAGCCAAAAGCAGAACTTCCTGATGGCCAAACACTTCCATTCTGATATGTTGACCCAAGGCCTCCTCTTGTGCCAAGATGAGGTCACCCTCAGGGTGGAGAAACAACACCTTATATTCCGTTCAGGTAGTCTCAAATCTGATGGCATGAATATTGATTTCTCCTTCT
Source organism: Hemitrygon akajei (assembly GCF_048418815.1). Lineage (NCBI taxonomy): Eukaryota > Metazoa > Chordata > Chondrichthyes > Myliobatiformes > Dasyatidae > Hemitrygon > Hemitrygon akajei. The sequence goes on from NC_133144.1 coordinate 9,259,509, forward strand.
GGTAAAAAAAAGTTCCTTCCCTTCTCCTTCTATTCCCCACTCTGGTCTTTTACTTTTTCTCAACTGCCAATTACTTCCTCTCAGATTCCCTCCTCCTATGGTCCACTCCCCTTTCCTATGAGATTCCTTCCCCTCCAGCCCTTTATCTTTCCTCCCAACCTGGCTTCACCTGTCACCTTCAAGCTATCCTCCTTCCCCTCCCCCCCTTTTCCTCTTCCTTTCCAGTCCTGAAGAAGGGGCTCAGCCCGAAATTTCGACTGTTTATTCATTTCCACAGATGCTGCTTGACCTGCTGAGCACCTACAGCATTTTGTGTGTTGCAAAGTCAAAGTAAATTTATTATCAAAGTATGTATACAATATGTCGACCTTGGGATTCATTTTCTTGCAGGCATTTACAGGAAAATAAAGAAATAAAACAGAATTTATGAGAAACCATAAGACATTGAAAAGAATTAGACCATTAAATCTGTTTCACCATTCCAGCTTGGCTGATTTATTATCCCTCTCAACACTATTCTTTTGCTTTCTCCCTGTAACCTTAAATGCCCTGATTAATCAAGAACCTATCCACCTCAGCTTCAAATATCCCCAATGACTTGGCCTCTACAGTCATCTGTGGCAATCAATTCTACTGATTCACTACCCTCTGGCTAAAGAAATTTCTCCACATCTCTGTTCTAAGTGGATGCCCCTACACTCTGAGGTTGTAAAAATAAACTGAGAACTATAAATAACAAAGACTGACAAACAACCAAAGTTCAAAAAAAGACATATTGTACAATTAAGAAAAAAACAAATAAATAATACTGAGAAAATGAGTTGTATAATCCTTGAAAATGAGTCGGTAGGTTGTTTTAAAGAGGAAGGTATATAAATTGCTAAATGAAACGAGCACCTTGGTGCATGACAGCAGACATAATTGTATTTAGATTGATGATTAATCGTGATTAAATTGAAATACAGAACAGGCCTGCATGGCTGAACGGACTTTCCTTGCTTTCCTTGCTTAGATATTATGCCTATTTCCATATAAAATTTCAAGCAAACAGGGTCAACAAACTGATTGCTTTCCTTTCTGCTTGATGTACTTGGTTATTAACCTTCAGCAATTTGCATCAAACACTTCAGGAGTCTATGGTTCCTACATCAGGTCAGAACTGGCATCAGTTCTACAGGCATGGGTCCCAACATCTGTGCTGGGAAATCCAGTAAATCATTCCCCGCTACTGGACTTCGAGAAGACCAGCCACAAAAGCAGCAGCAAAGCTTGGCCAGGATTTCTGCCCAAATCCTGAAACCTGCTGGCAATTAGTCTCAGAAGTTTGGCAAAGAGTGCCTGGAATTTCATGGCACACTACAGCCCATTTACCCAAAAAACTATAATGACAGACCATTAGAAACTCAGTTACATAAAATATAACATTTTGGTTAACTCTTAGCTGCCCTCAGTTCTAAGAAATTTATGAAAAAGCCACTAAGAATAAAACCATTCAGTATGGTGTTGACTAATCTGTCCTAGGCTTCATTCTTCTTCTGCACAACTTTCCCATAATCTTCAATCCCTGAATTTTCAAAACGTGATCTACTTCATATAATTCTTTCCTTAAGAATTAAAATACCCAAATCCTGATGAACAGTTAAATAGTTACCTCACAAGGTGAAAGATGAGTCGCTCCAGTGTGTTGATATGAGTTCGTGACAACTGATCAATTATTGAATAAACACCTTGAATCATTTCCTTTCGGTCCTGTAGACCTATGAACAAAGAAAACAACTTTCAGCTCTGCAAAAGCCACATTGTAAGGCCATAGGTTTAGGGTGAAAGGTGAAATATTTAAGGAGAACATGAGGGTGACCTTCACTCAGAGGGTGGTGAGAGTGTGAAACGAACTGCCAGCGAAAGGTGTGGATATGGGTTCAATTTCAACATTTCAGAGAAATTTGGATAGATACGTCGATAGGATTGGTATGGAGGTCTCTGGTTCAGATGTGGTTTATGGAACTAGGCAGAATAATAGTTTGGCATGGACTTGGACTGAAGAGCCTGTTTCTGCACTGTACCACCCTATGACTCTAGGTACTATTTGTGGTGTGTGATGAACTAGTTTATTAAAAGTAGCAGCACAATACCTTTACCCCAAGATAAGAACAGGAGAATTAACCATTTCCATTTTTATACTACTAACTTGCAAGTCCTGATTAAAGAAATGATCATTAATGAAATGATCTTTAAGAAATGGTCTTGAATGAGGAGAGGGTGGAAAGGCATTTTGCTGATTCTGTGAAAAGCAAAAGAGTTGGAACCATTTTGTACAAAATGACTCTATCCATTTCTGTAATCCATAGAGATCTGGGATTAAAAACTGTACTTACCCATTGCACGCAGAATCTCATCATAAAGTTCATAGGTCATTAGAGGATTAGGAAGATCTCGCAACCACTGCTTGAACACGCTGGCAATAACGTGAATGTTATACTCATCCAAATTCATGCTGTTAATATCTGCAGAGAAAAACTATAGTCAGTTCCAGAACAGCTGTTGTATAATTTCCTCTCAACTTTGTACTAATGGAAATATGAAGTTTGTAGACTTATAGTGCAGTATTTAGTACACATCTCTACTACCATTTTGAAGGGAGTGGTTAGCTTTCTTCCAGTCCACACAGTGAAAGTGCTCCCAAAATGTAATCACGTTTGTATAATTTTGAACTAGCAAGAGTGAAATACTGAAATGGACCCTGTCATTACTAATACGTGTTATAATGCTTGATAACAAACAAATCTCAGGTATAGGAATTTCCATTTAAGTTCACAGATACACAAGGAATCTGTCACTACATGCACTCCATTGGTCAGTATTCCTTACCTGTGTCCAGGCCTTGTTTCAACTCCTTAATTTTGTTGGTTGATCCTGACTTCCTATAAATTCCCTCAGTGTACAGGCCATGCATTTCAATGTAATTGATTAGCTTCTCCACCACAAGTGGTACTGTTCTCTCGTCGTTGGTTAGACGAGAGACTTCCACTCCAAACTGCCGAGATGATAGCTCAGGTTCATACTGCATTAATTTAAAAAAAAAAGGGTCAGGCCATATAGCAGCTGAACGTGATGTGTTCAAATACCCCAAATGAATCAAATATGCACCGTCCAGTATCAAACACATCATTGATTTATTCAGATACATCACGGTAACAGGCCCTTCCAGCCCAATGATCCCGTGACACTCAATTACACTATGTGACCAATTAATCTAATCGATACATCTTTGGAATGTGGGAAGAAACCCACGCAGGAATTGAACCAGGCTTGCTTGCGTTGTAATAGTGTTATACTAAACAATACACAACCTTGCTGCAATGAAGAGAAAACTCAAACTTACACCTGCAGTCTGTTAACTCAGCTACCAATGGAACTATAACAAGCCTCAGCAATCATGGATAGAAGTAAAATAATAAACCAGCCACAGACCTTCAGAATATTGTAGTGTACAAATCAGACAAAATACTGTACATACTTCAAAGTAGATTTATTATCAAAATATGTATATGTCATCATATACTACCCTGAGATTCATTTTCTTGTGGGTATTCAAAGTAGATACCAAGAAAGATCTTAGAATCAAAGAAAAACTACACACAAACCACCAACGTGCAAAAGACGACAAACTGGGCAAGTACACAATCAAATACATTCATGAAAGTTCCTTCGCCAGAATACATCAACCGGCACTGCTGATCAACAAAGGAAGCCTGGACCCAGAGTTCAGACGCCTGGGTTTAAATCTGACTATATCATCTGTAATTCTGTGGAGAGAAAGGGATTGGGGCAAACACTGGCCACACACATGCGCACATCTGAGATAAGTATGCCAAAGAAAAATCTTGCATTTAGTTGATCAGAACCGAATTCACTTCCCAAATTTCATCTACTCACCTACATTAATGGTAGCTTAATATCAGTTGATCTAACATGTATTTGAGGTGTAGGAAGGAACAAGAGTGCTCATGCAGTCAAAGGGAGAATACTCAAAACTCCACAGACTGCACCATGGTCAAAAATCGGACTGAATCACTGGGGATGTGTGGCAGTAAACACTGTTCATGAGCCAAGTGGCATCATCAATAGTGCCATTAAACAGCACTCACTCACAAGAACCTGCTCAAGATGCCCAGTGTGCATTTCACTTGTATTACTTGGATCCAATATCATCGCAGCATTGATCAAAAAAGCAAGCTATGTTGGTCCAGTCCTTGACAGTTCTGACACAGATTTTCTGGCTGCCTCCAGTGTTTTGGGGCTATGCTAATACAGAACGGAACAGGCACTCATCACAATTATTGTGCTGAAACCATAGTTTGGAGATAATTCCCTTTTTATTAACAGTGTAATTTATAGGAACTTTTAATTTTCAAATTAATTTCACTTACAATCAAGGCTTTTAATTCTTCTTCTAATAAAAAAAGACAAACTTTTGCAGATTTAAATTATTTTTCTCTTTTTGTAACATAAGGGAGTGTTGACTAAACCAGTACCATAGATCATGACAAATTCATGCCCTCTAGACTTACTAATTACAGGTTTTTACATACTTGAGAGTATCTGGGAGTATAGTTAGACGAGAAGCTAGACTGGACTGCCAACACAGATGCCTTGTGCAGGAAGGCACAGAGTCGACTGTACTTCCTTAGAAGGTTGGCGTCATTCAATGTCTGTAGTGAGATGCTGAAGATGTTCTATAAGTCAGTTGTGGAGTGCGCCCTCTTCTTTGTGGTGGCGTGTTGGGGAGGAAGCATTAAGAAGAGGGACGCCTCACGTCTTAATAAGCTGGTAAGGAAGGCGGGCTCTGTCATGGGCAAAGTACTGGAGAGTTTAACATCGGTAGCTGAGCGAAGGGCGCTGAGTAGGCTACGGTCAATTATGGAAAACTCTGAACATCCTCTACATAGCACCATCCAGAGACAGAGAAGCAGTTTCAGCGACAGGTTACTATTGATGCAATGCTCCTCAGACAGGATGAAGAGGTCAATACTCCCCAATGCCATTAGGCTTTACAATTCAACCGCCAGGACTTAAGAACTTTTTAAAAGCTATTATTAATGCTTTTTTGAGTTAGTGATTTAGTTGCATATCATATTTTTTACTGAGTTAAGTATTGTATGTAATTAGTTTTGCTACAACAAGTGTATGGGACATTGGAAAAAAGTTGAATTTCCCCATGGGGATGAATAAAGTATCTATCTATCTATCTATCTAAAGCAAACTGAGGAAATATTTTTTCCACCGGGGGGGGGGGGGGGTGGTAGAGTCAGGTACATTAGGGACACCGAAGAAACTCAGACAAACGGATGAAAGGAAAAATGATGGTGATGTGGGAGGGAAGGCTGAAATTGATTAAAATGTCAGCACAACATGATGGGCCAAAGGACCTGTATAGTGTTGTGATGTTCTATGATCTATATTCTAGTTGCAATCTACCTGAGGTGAAGGCAGGTATTCTCACAACATCTGAAATGTATCTAGACAAGCACTTGAATTGACAAGGTTTACAAGGCTACTGATAATGAACAAGTAAATGGCATGAGTATATTCAGGTATTTGATAGTCAGGCATGTGCATGATGGGCCAAAGAGCCTGCTTCTGTACTGTATGACTTTATGACTTTCCCTAAACAATGATTATGATTTAATAATGCAAACTTGACACTTACATAGCACACCATTAAAAAGATTCAAAATTATGCCAGTGCAAGGCGCCACAGTAGTGTTGCAGTTAAGCGACACTATTACAGCTCAGGGTGTTGGCATCATCTGTAAGTAATCTGCATGTCCTTCCTGTGGAATGTGTGGGTTTTCTCCAGGTGCTCCAGTTTCCTCCCACAGTCCAAAGAGGTACCTGCTTACTGATCATTGTAAACTGTCCCATGATTTGGTTAGGGTTAAACTGGGCTTGTCGGGGATGCCGGGGCAGCATGGTCCGAAGGTGCTGTTCCACGCAATATTGCTAAACAACCTAAAAATAAAACTTCATACCTTTTTGGAGCATTTGATGTTGGTTTTCAAGCAGCACTTTTTATGGCAAGCATATCTACACACTGGAAAACAAAAGCAGGCTAACTTACTCATATGATCCTACATACAGAATCATTAAATCGTTTAAACTGTAACTGTAAAACAGCAAAATGTGTTAAGAGGCTGCCAGACTTCCCGCGAGCATCAATACAGATAAATCAGGGACATCTAGTAATTAGAGTTACAATATGATGGGAGAAATAGCTGGAATATTTTCCCCTGAAATTAGTTACCAGGCAGGGTTAGTAAGCCACTTCAGTGAACACAGCAATTAGTTTTGTTGAAGCAGTTAAATGGATTGCAGACAACAGTTAAGTGGATATGGTAGAAGAGGAATCAATTAACAAAAATGCAATTTCTGTAACAAAAAGTCTCTTGGATGTCTTAAATTTTTCTGCAATACCCTCTGGGAACTTACACTTGCAGACACAAGCTCTTTCCATCATCCAGATGAGAGAGGAACAACATTCACAATAGGTAGGAATACTGTACTGTGTTGATTTGAAGATGTGACCATTATACTCTTCCACCTGTAATTAAGCACAGTTTGGTTGGTTCAATCATTCTGATTTCACAGTCAGCAGAACAGATTTTTAAAAATTGCACATCCTTTCTAAGCAATTCTATGCTGTGGCACTGCCATTACACAGGACTTTACAGAAATAATCTATTTTTGAGGTTAAAAACTTGGCATCTATGAAGCAGGTGCAGCAATAGCGATTGGAGCCTACAAAATCCAGGGTGCGGTCAGGTCACGGTTCAAAATAATTTCACCAGCACCTTTAATTTTGAATACAAATCCTTTCACAATAAAGGGCAAGATAATTGTTGCCTTCCTGGTGGCTTGTTGTAAATGCATATTAACTTTCAGTGATTCATGTTCAGGGACACCCAGGCCACTGCAAAAATAGTTTCATTTTTTTAAAAAATGCCTATTTACTATTTTTCCCCTTGCAAAAAGTGGATAAATTCCTATAATATTCCACTTGCCATGTTCTTGCCCAGTCACACAAACCAATTATCAATGGGAAATTTTAACTGTTTCATTCTCTAGGGCTACTTCTGACCTGCAGAGAACTTCTGGCTATTTCAGGTTTCAATCGAATACCTTTAGCTTTTGATTAAGTTTCTTTGCATCCTCTTCAGAATCAACAGCCACTAGGCTTCTTATCATCAGTATGCCTGAATATAACATCACTAGATTCCCTGCACTCCCCAAACGTTGACACAGCATGGTGTGAAAGAACACTGGTCAGTTGGTAAGTAGGGATCAAGGCTGGTTGTGACAGTTGAAGATTGATTCTCAGGGCAGTAATGCAACAAATAGCTGCAGAGGCCAAGTCATTGGGTTCATTTCAAGCAGAGGTTGATAGGTTCTTGATAAGTCAGGGTGTCAAGTCTTACGGGGAGAAGGTACGAGAAGGAGGTTGAGAGGGATTTATAACAAGCAGAGTGGACAAAGGAAAAGCAGTGGATGTCATTTACTTAGATTTTCAGAAATCATTTGATAAGGTGCCACACATGAGGCTGCTTAACAAGATAAGATCCTATGGCTTTACAGGAACGATACTGGCATGGATAGAGGCATGGCTAGCAGGCAGGAGGCAACAAGTGAGAATAAAAGCAGCCTTTGGTTGGCTGCCAATGACTAGTGGTGCTCCTCAGGGGCCAGTATTGGGACCGCTACTTTTCACATTGTTTGTCAATGATTTGGATAATGGAATCGATGGCTTTGTGGCAAAGTTTGTGGATGATACAAAGATAGGTGGAGGGGTAGGTAGTGCTGAGGAAGCAATGCAATTGTAGCAGGACTCAGACAAATTGGAAGAATGGGCAAAAAAGTTTCAAGTGGAATACAGTGTTGGGAGATGTACGATAATGCACTTGGTAAAAGGAACAATAGTGCAGACTATTATCTAAATAGGGAGAAGGTTCAAACAACAGACGTGCAGAGGGACAGGAGCTCTCGTGCAACTCCTAGGTTAATTTACAGGTTGAATCTGTGGTAAAGGCGGCAAATGCAATATTGGCATTTATTTCACAGGGAATAGAATATAAAGGAAGGAGATACTGCTGAGCCTTTATAAGACACTGGTCAGGCTGTACATGGAGTATTGTCAACAGTTTTGAGTCCCTATCTTAGAAAGGATATGTTGTCATTGGAGAGTTCACAGGGATGTTTCTGGGAATGAAGGGGTTAACATATGAGAAATGTTTGGCAGCTTTGGGCCTGTACTCACCAGAATTTAGAAGAATGCAGGCAGATTTCATTGAAACCTACCATATGTTGAAAGAACTAGATGGGTGGATGTGGAGAGGATGTTTCCTATGGTGGGGGGTATCCAGAACTGGGGGGGGCACAGCCTCAAAATTGAGGGGCGACCTTATAGAACAGAGGTAAGGAGGGATTTTTTTTTAGCCAGAGAGTAGTGAAATCTGTGGAATGCTCTGCCACAGACTGTGGTGGAAGCCAAGTTCGTCAGTATATTTAAGGCAGAAGTTAATAGTTTTCTGATCGATCAGGTCATCAAAGAATATGGTGAGAAGGTAGGTATAGGGTTGAGTGGGATCCGGGATCAGCCATGATGGAATGGCAGAGTAGACGTGATAGGCTGAATGGCCTAATTCTGCCCCATGTCTTATGGTCTTATGAAATGATGGAGCAGACTCAATGGGCGAAATGGCCTAATTGTCCTATGGTAATCATGGCCCAAACATTTTGCTTCAAAGACATACTTAAATTATGTCATAAGAGGATATATAATTACACAGTGTTCAACTGTATTCACAAAAAACAAATGAAAGCAGCCCAAGTGTACACAGAACAATAACTTACTAACTTTCAGCTGTGGGCTGCTAGGTGGCAAGTAACTAATGGGCATGTCTATGCCTGGCAATGGTCACCTCCAATAAGGAATTGGCCAATTACATACCTCAAGAGACTCTGGAATCCCAGAGCAATACACACAAAATGCTGGAGGAATGCAGCAGGTCAGACAGTATCTATGGAAATGAATAAACAGTCAAAGTTTGGGGCCGAAACCCTTCATCAGGACCGGAAAGAAAGGGGAAAGATATTTCCCACAGTACCTTACCCCTTTTCCTCACTTGCCTATCATCTCCCCTTGGTGTCCATCTCCCTACTCTTTTTCCCATGGTCTACTCTCTTCTCCATTTAGATTCCTTCTTCTCTAGTCCTTTACCTTTTCCATCTATTACCTTCCAGCCTCTTACTTCATCCCCCATCCACCTGGATTCACCTCTTGCCTTCTAGCTTGTCCTCCTTCCCCTCCGCCCACCTTTTTATTCTGGCATCTTCCCCCTTCCTTTCCAGTCCTGATGATGCTGTCCAACATTTTGTGTGTGTGGCGACTACATAACCTTAATGTTTAATAACATTAGCAGTGTTAAGTAACCCATTAGAAACATTTTGAGCGCTAACTCTGACAGCAAAAAAATTGGGCCAGTCACATTAATACAGTGGCTATGAGAGCAGGTCACAGTCTGTTGTGTTACACCATGTATCCTCCTGATACCATAAGTCTTTCTACCACATAAAGTCACAAGTGTATGATAAAATACTCTCCATTTGCCTCTGGCATCAAAACAGACAAGACTAACATTAATTTGGGCAAAACTGTCAACCTGATTGGACCCTATCCACCACTCAAAATATTTTTCCCTCCATTGTTCTTAACAGAGTAGCTGTGTTAAACACATCCACATCAGGAGAAGGTGCAAAGTCAGGTTGAAGAATACTTTGGAGCAAAGTTTTACATGCAGCAATGCATTATGTCAAATAATAAGGGCCCAGGACAAGGCTACTAATCTGAGTCTTCCTCAGAAACAAACCATTTCAAAATTAAATACTATGAAAAGGTTCCTCAAGGGTTCATAGCCAGGGGAGGTAGTGGGATAAGCTCCAACCATCTATTAATAATCCCAATGGTGTGCATCTCAAATAGCCTCTGACAACCAAATCCAGCTCTGGGCCTTCAGATATGGCTTAGCTACTAAGCCTGGCGGAACTATTTCTACTGATGTGAGAAGGGGCAAAGTTGGGTTACTGGCACCTTGAAAAACCAGTTGCTTCGGGCAGAAGGGGCTCATCAGCCATGGCTGGAAGCTCATCTAGAAAAAACTCTGATCTCAAACCTCCTCTATATCCACACGAGGAAGGCTTTGGGAGTAAACTCCAAGGAAAAATCCAGAGCTGAAGTCCCTGAGGCAGTGCTATATTGAGTTCAAAGCTGCCTGGCAACTCCTACGACTGTATTGGTGCCTGCTGTTCTTTTGGATTCATCATCTGCATGGAGAGGAAGAGCCTGCTGCATGAGCAACTGCTCACTCTCCACATTGTACTGCCCTCACCGACTTGTGTATGACAGCTAGGACACAATAGACATGGCTGACCCCAACCAACAGAGGGCATCATAGGAAAAAAGGAAGGGGATTTAACACTGAACAGCTGCAATCAATAAGGCAGCATGAATGTCCATTTAATTGTTAAATCAAGACATTAAGCTCCTGTGAAAGGACATAAATTGTTCCATGTAACAGCTCTGTAGACTGTGTCAAGGTTAAGTTTGTATGCTAGCTACCATTGCCTATTTTACAAGCAGAATGAGCTCAACTTGTCCTCATAGCTCACAAACTGCTGAACTTTCTACTCAGCAGAATGAGGCAACATTTCCCATGACAGCAACAAAATGAAGTTCACAGATGGTGAAATGGAGGTGACAAACTGCAAGACATGAAGAAAATAGGGCAATGAGACAAGAAAAACAACTGTTAGCCTTGGTATTTTCTCTCATTCCTGTGTGCAATTAGTATCTTTCATGCATTTAACAAGTACTATCAAAGAATTTGTGTTTTATGGCTCAAATTGCCACTTTACAAGATTTACGTAATAAACATATTAGTACAGCTATGAGAACATCGTTGGAAGAAATAAAATTGAAGCATTTGACCAATATCACCCGACGTCAAACACAAATACACACAAAATGCTGGAGGACCCCAGTAGGTCAGGCAGCATCAATACAGAAAACATTATGGACCATTTGCTCCTCTCCATAGATGCTGCCTGACTTGTTGAGCTCCTCTGGTACTTTGTGTGTGTTACTTTGGATTTCCAGCTTCTGTGCTACCTTTCGTGTTAGACACTAATGATCAGTTTGAGAACAGGGATGAGTAACATGCCTCCACAATAAAGACTGAGATGGGAAAATAGCTCCGAGGAAACATGACCCACACAATACATCAGCACATACAGTAAATACGAAGTGTCAGCACTACTCAAATTCAGAAGGTGGGTACAAAGAGGACATGGGACAATCTGCAGTGGTTGCAGTGTAATGTTATAGGATACAAGATTTGTTTCTCAGAACCAAGCACAGGACAGATAATTAGGAGAATCAGATTACTTACAATATCAGTTTCTTTTTTCCGTCTCTTTTTTCTTTCATTTTTTTGTACCTGAAGAATAAAGTTGAATTTTGAAATGAGTAGATATGTATGAGCAGGTATGCATCAAATTCTCAATTCTCAGCAACATACACCCAAAAAGAAAAAAAAAATCAAAGGTCTACATCCAATTGAAAATATACTGCACTGTTAGAATGAACAGATAGCTAAACCTGTATCTCTTTTCAAACACACAATATACTCTCCTCTCTGAATGGTTGCATTTTGAAGATCAACAATACTCTGCTCTTTAAGAGGATGGGTCTTGAAGAACAAGATCACTGAAGATATTCGGTAGTTTCCAGTAATGTTATATGGGAGAGAGTTAATTTTTTCAAATTAAAAAAATTGATATCACATCAGATAGTCAACAGTAAGATGGTGGTGTGCTTGGGCATAGCGGCCTCTCTAGGTCAAAACAAAAGTGCAACTGTTTGTCCTTTATGACTTTTTAATGATTGCAAGACAATGCTGGATATTAAAAACATCCAAGTACGGCAGGTCTAGCCCACTAGCAAGTTGCAAGATAGTGATGGAGCTAGACTTACTGCGCACCATGCTGTACCCTGCTTCAACCACCCAGGCAGTGCACGATCCAACAAATGGAAATAATTGGCTTTGATGCTTTCCTTGTGATCGCAAGATTGGTAATGTAGAATAATGCGAGTTCAATTGACTAGTTCATCAGCGAGACCAACGGCGGGGGTGCTGTGCTGTCTCATTTGTTGTCCAGACGAGACCCTCATGCATTGGAGTCAGCTGTTGCGACTGCCAAGGAAGGAGACGCCAGTGCTGGCTTTGTGCTGCTGGATTCCATGCTGGGTCCCTCTGTCGGGGCTGCTCTCCAGTGTTTGCTCAGTGGAAGACAAGCATTTGTCTGCAGCTTCACTGCACAATACAAGGAACTGCTGCAGGCTGTTCTAGCTTCAGGACAACATCCATGCTTTATCACTCAGACAGATTATTCTCTTTATATATATATTTTTGTAACTGTATGTTCTCATAATTATATGTCCTGTGTATGACTGTTGTACTGTGCATTGCATCGTGGCCCCAGAGGAATGCTATTTTGTTTTACTGTATTCCCGTGTATGGTTGAATGACAATTAAGCTCAACTTGAACTTGATCTGCCAGCTCAAACAATACGGGTTGACGGCTTGCAAGCATAGAGGGTATACCAGATAAATGGAAACTAGTACTCAATCAAGATCCAGTGGGCAAGGCATGAAGTTGAAATCAGGAGCTGGATTTCTCGTCTATTTCCCCAATACACATTCTAATACCTCCCTGGGATGCTAACTCAGCATAAAGATGAAACTGAACATGATACCTCAATGCCTCCCTCATTCATTAGACTACTATGAAAGGTGTTATTCTGTTTTCAACAATTTCTTCTAAAGTAACTCCTACCCGCTGCATCCCACACTCAAGTCACCTGACATTTGCATTCACTTTTTGTCAGGACTTTCAATCTCCTTGGTTACCTACATCCCAGTCTTTCCAAAGAAATCTAAAAGCTAAACTTGGTGTAATCTAAAAACATTACTTCTCACTTTGCTTACATTGTGCTTCCATGTTAAACCTGGAAATGCTTTGTGTTGCGGATCTCCAGCTCACCTTGAATGTCCATGGAAGTGTTTACTGAAAGAAAGAACTGAGTGTTTCAAACATCTCACCTTTCCAGTACTGCCGTCCAGAATTTTGTGTTCCAACATGAACTCATCCAGGAACACCTTAAAAGTGTTGACCCATACTTTGACTGGTGACTCATTCCAATCTCGTCGCTGCTGCCTCATTGTCTTCTCTAGAATCTGCTCAAACAGCGCATAGAGATCTTTGTATCGGATACTCTTCCCATCATCCATCTGCAGCAGAAACATTTCAGGTGAAAAGCAGACACAAAGGATTCTGTAGACACTGGCTATCTAGTGCAACATATACACAATGCTGGAGGGATTCAGCAGGTCAGGCATCTAAGGAGAGGAATAAACATTTGACATTTTGGTTTGAGACCCTTCATCAGTCCTGATGGTTCAGCCTGAAACATTGACCGTTTATTCCCATCCACAGATACTGCCCGACTTGTTGAATTCTTCTAGCAACTTGCGCATGTTGCAACTGAGTAACATTGTCACAGTTCTCCTCCATCATGACCCCCTCACATACATTCACTTGTGGCATTCATTCCTACAGCGGATTCTTGGCAATTCCAGGATCCAGATGAATCACCACCAGCTGATTTGATTTTTTTTTTCAAAACAGAAATTGCGTTTCAGATTGTTGCACAGAACCAGTACAGAACGGTTCATTCCAGAAAATGCAAACGACACAATGAAAAGCATTCATTTTATTTACTGCTTTATATCTCAAACACAAGCCAAAGCCCTGTACTCACCGCTAAAGCTGTTGAATAGGAGTTAAAGATATTTAAGCGGAATTCCTTAAGAGATTTCTTGAAAACTACGTCCACAAATGTATCTTTCTTGGAGTCATCAGTGTCCAGATCAGTAATCTGTAAGTAGAATACTTCTTAGTATTGATGTGAGCACTGCTTAATATGAGAACAGCCATAATTTGCCAAAATACAAAATGAAAAAAAAAACATGATGGAAAATTATATTTTCAGCATGGTAATTTAAGTTGTTTTAAATGTCTTAGTATTAATTTTTCAAGCATTATAACGGTATGAGGCAATGCAAAATGTACTCAATTCTGTCCATATAACATATTTCCTCCCTAACCTTGTAATTCTCCCTGGCCAGATTTGGTCCATTGAGAATAGTGCTTTAATTCTCAAGGAAAATAAGGCTTTAGTCTGGTCTGGATGGGAGCACATGTCCAGCAGACAAAAGAATACATCCCACCCTACACCACTCCCTCTCAATATTTCATTTTACGGTTTTTCAGTCTGCTGAACACATTGTCAAAGTAAATGTCACTCTAATAATAAATAAAATAATGGGCCCAGGACACATGGACTCTTGACTCAAGCATTCCTTTTATTTTCCTTGTGCACAAGGAGAATTTCATGGTCCCTGTCACCCATACTGTTCTGATATCTGAACTGAAAACTGCTTTTTTTTATTATATACAGATTTGGCTTATCAGTTACGGATATTGATTATTGTAGATTGGGGGACGTCACGTGATGACATAGGATCGAGACGCTGGAACCCAGCTCTCCCATAAAAAATCAATAAATTAATGTTTAAGTGAAGAAAAATTAGTCAATACTTTCTAAAAGTTACTTATAAACTACTCCAGATTGTTTCAAGTTATGCCTCACAAACAGAAGATGAAGAAAACTACTACCGTGAAGACAACGCAAGTTGGAACAGAATCAAGGCCCACTTCTACCAAAGAACTGTGGGCTCAGGTACATTTCACCTCCGGCGATACAGAACAGGAAGCTGCGGCAACATCGATCATTTCTAAAGAAAAAGACCAACGAGAACTGCGCAAACGTGAAGGAAGGAGCATGCGCAAACGAGAGCAACCAGAACTACAAATCCCAGTTACGACTGAAACCGAAAGTGAAAGTGAATCTGAGGGAGAGTCAGATTCTCTGGAAAAATCAGACGAAGATGGAGGTAAAAGTTTTTCTGGAAATATAGAAAAGACTTTGATGCAAATAATGCGTAAATTAGGCGCATTAAAAGTAATCAAAAGAAAAATGACAAATATGGAGATTATGTTTGATAAAATGACAAAAAGACAGGAAAAAATGGAAAAGAGAATTATAGATTTGGAAACTACAACGGAAGACATGGTTGAAAGAATGAATAAAATGGAAGATGATATTACTGCCTGGACATCAGAAAGAAAACAATTTATGGAAAAAATTGATAAGCTTGAAAATTTTAGTAGACGAAACAATATTAAAATTGTTGGACTCTAAGAAGATATAGGAAAAGATCCAATAAATTTTTTTCAAAAATGGATCCCTGAAAAATTGGAAATGGAAGGAGAAACTCTAATTGAGATTGAAAGGGCTCATAGAGCCTTAAGGTCAAGACCTCAAGCTGATCAAAATCCACGATCAATTTTGATAAAATGCTTAAGATACCAAGATAAAGAAAAGATCCTGAAGGCGGCTGCCCAATGTGCCAAAAAGAGAAACGGGCCATTGATGATAGCAGGGAAGGCAGTTCTTTCTTATCCTGATATAAGGGAGGAAATGAGTGTGGCAGTTGCTTTAGATGCAGAAAAAGCATTTGATAGATTGGAATGGGATTTTTTATTTAAGGTATTGGGAAAAATATGGATTAGGAGTATCTTTTATAAAATGGATTAAAACCTTAAATACTAATCCCAAAGCTAAAGTAGTGACAAATGGTCAAATTTCAACACCATTTCAGTTAACAAGGTCAACTAGGCAAGGTTGTCCATTATCACCTGCTTTATTCGTGTTGGCAATAGAACCATTAGCTGAATTAATTAGAATGGACCCAGATATTAAGGGTTTCAGAGTTAATCAGGAAGATTACAAGATTAACTTATTTGCTGATGATATTCTGCTTTATTTAACAAACCCATTGCACTCGTTGCGTAAATTATCCTATAAATTAGAAGAACATAGGAAAATATCAGGTTACAAAATAAACTGGGATAAAAGTGAAATTTTACCTCTTACTAAAGG
Source organism: Hemitrygon akajei (assembly GCF_048418815.1). NCBI lineage: Eukaryota > Metazoa > Chordata > Chondrichthyes > Myliobatiformes > Dasyatidae > Hemitrygon > Hemitrygon akajei. Next base: position 9,275,686 of record NC_133144.1, read on the forward strand.
AGATTATAGTCAATGTCGATTAATAACTCAATTTAGATGGCCGGCAAATGGTATAAAATATTTAGGTATAAGAGTTGATAATGATATAAAGAACTTATATAAATTATTTGCCATTATTGAAAAAAATTCAAGAAGATCTTGATAAATGGATGGTATTACCAATAACATTAGTAGGTAGAGTAAATACCATAAAAATGAATATATTTCCTAGACTACAATACTTATTTCAATCACTACCAATACAACTATCCCAGAAGTTTTTTCAAGAGTTAAACGAATATGTGAGGAAGTTTCTTTGGAAAGGTACAATGTCAAGAATATCGTTGGAAAAATTGACATGGAAATTTTATCTAGGAGGGTTACAACTTCCAAATTTTAAGAATTATTATAAAGCAAATCAACTTAGATTTATTGCATCTTTTTTTGAGAAAGATAGACCGGCATGGATTAGAATAGAACTAGATAAAATAGGAGAAAATACACCAGAAGATTTTATATATAAATGGGAATCTAAAAGGATACGGGAAAAGAAAGAATCTCCTATATTAAAACATTTGATTGACTTATGGAATAAGATAAATGTTGATGATGAGACAAAGAAATCTTTATTAGCAAAGAGATCTTTAATTCAAAATAGACTTATTCCTTTTACAATGGATAATCAACTTTTATATAATTGGTTTCAAAAAGGGATTAGATATATAGGAGATTGTTTTGAAGGAGGTATATTAATGTCATTTGATCAATTAAAGAATAAATATAAAGTATCAAACAACACTCTTTTTTGTTACTTCCAACTAAGGGCTTATTTAAGAGAAAAATTAGGTCAAACAATGTTATTGCCGAAATCTAATGAAATAGAAACTTTAATTCAAAAAGGAAAGATTAAAAAATTTATTTCTTGTATGTATAACTTGATTCAAAAACAGGCAATTAAACAAGGAGTCCATAAGTCAAGACAAAAATGGGAAAGTGACCTGAATATTAAAATTGAAGAAACAAATTGGTCAAGACTATGTCTTGATAGTATGACAAATACAATAAATGTCTGGTTAAGATTAGTGCAATATAATTTTTTACATCAATTATATATTACACCACAAAAAATAAATACATTAAACCCAACTTTATCCGATCAGTGTTTCCGATGTAACCAAGAAATCGGTACTTTTTTACATTCTACTTGGTCTTGTTCTAAAATTCAACCTTTTTGGACAAATTTAAGAGTTTTATTGGAACACAACTTCCACATAATCCAATATTATTTTTACTAGGCGATATTGAAGGGATAAAACCGAAACCCAAATTGAATAAATATCAGAAAGAATTTATAAAAATTGCACTAGCAGTAGCCAAAAAAGCTATTGCAGTTACCATAGATGTCGGATTATAAGCCGCTACTTTTTTCCCACATTTTGAACAGCTTTGAACACTGCGGCCTTTACTACGGTGCGGCTAATGCATGATATTTTTTCATGCCGCCAAAAACATTTTGCCTCGTAACAGTAGACCAATAAAATTGATGAGTAGTTCACAGAGGTCCAATGAAATTGTACGATAAATCAAGCGCACTTTCACAATTAAATTATTGTAAATCAGTCATTTGTACTCACCCTCATCAACATGGAAAACACTCGAAGAAAAGCATTGTGCTGCCTTTATGGCAGTTATTTAGTTTATAATATTTTCACTTAGTAATTCATTTGTTAGTAATTTCTAAGTTAGAAGTGTTTTAACTATATTTGTTTTCTGTACTACATCGCGGGATGCTATGACGTCACACCCGGTTTCGCCGCGTCTTGTGGGAAAAATGCCGTTTGCGATAAACGGGACGACGGGGGCGAGCGGCGGAGCGGCATTAGATCTGAGCGAACGCTGCTTTTAAGTTAAAGGCGATCAATAACTTTTCCTGGTAGGCTGCAGTATATATATTTTTTACCAGTCGTTAGGAGATATTGGAATGTTGTTCAGTAAAAAAGTATACACAACGTATATTTAAAAGTAGCCGCGTTACAGGCACGGTTCGAAAAAAAGCACTTGCAATATGTATTTGTTTATGTTACCATATGGATTTAATTAAAAGTTAAAAAATCCTCACGTGTAATATCTTTCTGTGTAAATATCTCATATTACAACGTGGGACACCTGCGGCCGAAAATCCGGTGCGGCCTGTACAAGTACAAAATTGATTTTATTTCTAAAATTAGAGCCAGCGGCTTTTAATCAGGTGCGCTCTGTAGTGCGAAATCTACGGTACTTGGAAATCGGATACATATTTAAGTATAGATCGTTGGAAGAAGGAAATTTATAGCTGTATTCCATTTGAAAAAATTACTTATAATTTAAGAGATAAATATGAAACATTTTTGAAAATTTGGTGCCCTTATTTACAAAAGACAGGATTAAATATATAGGTGCTCCGAAGATGAAATAATTGGTTATTTGGGGAAAGAAATATATATACTAAAGTTATTACAAACTCCATGGAGCATGTGGGGATCTTCCGATATCCAGGCACTCTTTCTTTTTTTTCTATAGGGATGTTAGGGGGGGAGGGGTTAAGTGGAGGGGGGAAGGGTATATATATTTTTTTCATATATTTTCTTTTATTTCTGTAATTATTTGAAAACTCAAAAAAAGTTTTTAAAAAAAGATTATTGTAGATTGTATGTAGTTGAATTCCTTACTCGCAAGATGGATTGCTATTCACAGCAGAGGTGATAAATTCAATTGAAACTTCGAGCTGACAGCCGATGATACTTCGAAATTAGTATGGACACTAGAAACTGCAAGTAGGCAGCCAATGATATTTTGAAGTTCATAAAGTCAATACAGCCTTGATTGTTGGGTAAGTTTCACATTTTCCTGTTATCTCACTTGACTACAACTGCCACAGGCTATTTTTGCCTTACTGCAACTTCCACAACATCACGTCAGATTTACCTTCTTCTGCAGGAATTCATTCATACACTTGAAATCGTTGGCACTGGTGATAATTTGTAAGGTGTCCTGCTGCAACTGAATGGGCTCCAGGCCCACGTTACTGATCTTCACACTTCTCCTCCTCTTTACTTTCGGTGATGGTTCTCTGTTCTCCTTAAACTCTTTCCCTCGCTCTGTTCCCAAGTCAGGACTCCTCGGAGGAGTTAGGTTCGGAGGTGAAGGAGCTTGACCTGAATGTGGAAAGTGAAAGTTCAAAAATATCACTAAATTAGTCTCTGCACACCAGTTGAGCTGTCTGCTTTCCATCAACCTTTCAAGATCACGTTATTGAAAGTTATAATCTCAAGAATATGCTTAGGAACATTACACAACAGGAAAGTTGGGAAATGCTTCCTTGCCTGCTTTGAATGCACAAGCTTCCAACTTCAATCACTGATCTAAGTAGAGGCCAAGTGCCACCCCAGAGGAAGAGATCATAAAAACTCCAAGCCTATTGAATTCTTTCATCTGATGCATCTCAGTGGGGATAAATATGCCCTTAATTCCATTCTTTGGTGACAACCAAGAATAACAATAGGCATGTTATTTTAATATTTTGAGCTTTCAACAATTGGTTTATGAACTATTCTCTACCTTTCTCAGTTTTTGCCACATAATAAAAAAAAATACACTTTTCTTTAGCATATATCTTTCAAGACTAGATGTACTTGGTGCTCATTTTATTTCAAACTTCTCACTTTTAAATTGAAATCTTACAATGATAATTCAGAACAATAACATTTTCTTGTAACACCAGAATTTGAATGTATTTGTGCATGTGTATTACCCCTTCATAAACTCACCTATGAGCACAAATATGTTTTCCAGCAAGAAAAATTCCGACAAACTACCAAATTTCAGAATATTAACCATAAAACATGAAGTACAAGTAGTCACAGGAACAGTCTACCGAGCCCTCAGCTCCTTCTCCAACATTCAGCAAGGTGGCTGGTCTTTCATCTCAATGCTACTTTCCTGCACTGACCTTAAATCCTTGATTCCCTTGATACAAAATTTATTAATTTCTTCCTCAAAAATGCTCAGTGACTAAGTTGCCAAGATGTTTTTGGGTGGAAAAACGCAAAGATTCACTGCTCTGAGTTAAGCAATACTTCAGCTAAGTCATGAATGGCTAACCCCTTATTTTGAGAAGGCGACTCCTTTCTCTAGAAAGCCCAGCCGAGGACACCACCCATGTGCCTATCTAGTCGTGCCCTGTCAGAATTGTATGCCTTTCAATGAGATCAACTTGGATTCTTCTAATAATAAAGCCAGTATGCTCAACCCCTCCTCAAAGCACAACTCCCTGCCTCGATCTGGTTAATTTTCACTGCCCTACTGCAATGGTAAGAATATCCTTCAGAGCAGCAACAATTTTTCAGCTTTGATCTAGCCAGGGCCCTCAATTAATTGCAATCAGATTATTCAATAAACTAATTAGCTATTGTCTAACTCTTCAACTAACTTTCAGTAGGGAAGGCAAACAACTTTCAAGACACAAAATACTCACACAACTCAACCAGGACAAAATGCAACTGTGTAGTAGAACGTTCATAATGAATTAACGTTTGGGTTAAATAAACCTGAAAATGTGTGCGTGTGTGAGTAAGAGAGAGAGAGAGGGTCAGAGTGAGAGAGAGAGAATGCATTTGACTACATAACCTGAAATTTGACCAGCATAGTGTTTTCATTCACCGCAAGTACATCCTCCATCACATTGCTACCTTGTTTCCAACCTACATACCTTTTTAAAAGAGTATCAATGCATTGTTTATTCCTTTCCTTTCATTTTATACTTCTTCAGGGGTGTTTTGTAGCATTGATTACCTCCCCAAGATTAACTTCTTTTTTTAAAAATTTTTTTTTTATTAGTTTTTCAAAACATTTTACAAAATTAAAAACCCCAAATCCCAATGAGGAGCATTAATACAGAGCAAGGTTAAGCATACAATATCAATATGCTACAGAGGAAGAGAATTTAACAAAAAAGCACCTAAATTAAAGACAAGTGAGCTTAGTGTCCTCCCCAAACCCCACAACACAAGAAAAAAAAACAATTCCAGACCAACCACCACACAATATAGAGAGTATAAGTCCGGACAGTCAAACTCCCAAACTGTGAATACGCTTAGCAACAGAGGATAATAATGCCTACTACCAGAAAAGAAAGGGAGCTGAAAGCAAGGGACCGAAAAGAAAAAAAAAACCCTAATCAAGAGGAAGGTTATGAAAGTACTCGATAAAAGGCCCCCAGATCTTATGGAACTTTAAATCCGAATTGAGAACTGAATAATGAACGAATATGAGTTTCTTGGAGGAAAGCAATGTCAGCTTTGAGTTGTTTAATATGTGTGAATACCTTCCTCCTTTTAACAGGGTGGTTCAGTCCCTTTGCATTCCAGCTCACAAATTTAAGTGCACTAGCCATTATCAATTACTAATGCATAAAAGGCAGCAGGCATATAAAAAATCAAGCGGTACAATAGCAGTCTGGGAGCAGAGATGTAAACATAGATTCGTAAGGTCAAAATATAAACATGTCCTAAACAATAAAGAAATGTTGGAACTGGAAAAGCCACCCCACCCACACAACCCAAAACTAGACAGCTACCAAAACAAGTAGCTAGCTCTACCAAAGAAATTAACCCAAATACAACTTCCAGATCTGTGTCATTGACAGCAGTTCCGTATAAATGCTATAACAAACAGTAACTAGTTTATGCACTAGGAAACATAACTACAGATTAGAACACCTTCTGCCGAGATATACAACTTAATACAGAGAAAATCGGAAGAAAACCAAAACTAATCTACCCGCGAAATATTATAGAAGGATAAAGTAAGAGAAAGGGAAAAAAAAGGTAAGAAGGAAAAAGAAAAAAAAGAGGAAGGGGAAAATTGTAAATTCAAGACGAGTATTTATCAACCGTTTACCGAGAAGGGAGAAAAAAACATTCAGAGAATGGAAACAAAAAGGGGGTGAAGAAAAGAAAAAGATAAAATAAATAAGTATTTAAAACAGAGGAAAAATAAATCAGCAGTTGAACTGTGAACCGACAAACAGGGAGGCCTTCACTAAAGACTTCAAACCTCCAAAACAAGTTAGATTTAGTTGTAGAACTCTGTAGGTAAAGTTATACAGAGGTGAAAATAGATTACACACACACCAAATCCCGGGAGAGATTGTCAACAGCCTTTAGAGTTTCAGTGAATAATGTCTGAGTGATTCAAGTGAATTCCGAGTCCAGAGAAAGTAATTTTACTACGAGGAGTACTTATCCACCATTTTAGGAAGTCCGATCAGATTCCGAAGATGACTGGATAGCCGGAAGACTTGCCACAAACGCTTCGGCTTCCCTCGCTGATTTGAACCACTTGTATTCCCTGGTATTAAACTTGATTCTTAGGTCAGCAAGATTACGAAAGGAAAGTTTGAAACCACGATCAAAAAGCACTTTCATTACGCCTTTATACTCAGCGCGCATCTTTAAAGTCTGGGGTGCAAAATCTTCCACAAAGCGAATGGTTGTATCCTGGAAAGAAAAAGAGCCTCTGCGACGTGCCTCCACAATCAGACTGTGTTTTACCTGGTATTGATGGAAACACAAGATTACTGGTCGCGGACGGGTGCCCAGAATTCCGGGAGAGACATAGACTCTGTGTGCCCGTTCCAGCTCGGGCGGATTTGGAAGCAGATCCTTCCCGAATATCTCACAGAGAAACTCGGCGAAAAACTTCACGGTTGACCCCTTCTCAGTTGCCTCTGGTAATCCCAGAATTCTGATGTTGCAGCGTCTGCTGCGATTTTCGAGGTCCACCATTTTGGAAAGAAGTTTATTAGATTTTTCCTCTAAGCTGGAACAGAGAGTCTCCAAGTATCGAACCCGAGTTTCTAAAGCTTCAGAAGTCGAATCGATGCGAGATAAGTGTTCAGCATGTTTGTCCACTTTATCGTTGATCCGATCCAGTTTGTCTTCTAGCTGTTTGAAAGCGGTTTTAATTTCCTTTAAGATTTCGTCTCGGAGATTTGCAAGCGCCTCCATCGTCACGCCCGACGAAGTCGTAGTTCCTTTTCTCCCGGATTTAGAACTCTTGCTAGACATTGTAGGTTAGATATATTCACAGGCAAGTAAGAGATACCGAAATAATTCCTATCTAAGCTTTATAAAATGGAGACATTTAGTGCAAAGGTAGCGACAGTAACGGAACAAAAGTTCGGAGCAGCTAAGCAATCGCCATCTTACCGGAAGTCCCCCCAAGATTAACTTCTGAACTCAAATGATGTACTGAGCATGCAAATCGTGTTTAGAAGTAGGCAGCTAATTCACTTGGCCCAGAGGCACTATAAAACTAATAAAGGCACAATGTAAAAGACATAAAATTCAGTCAGTTGCTGGGCTGGATGGGATAAAAGTATTGAAAGAACAAGTTTGATGTTGTGAATGGCATTTTTCACAAATATTACCAAGTTATCTGGTCAGACAACTGGTCTGCAATGCGAGTGTGTATCGATCACTCTTCTCTGTTGCTGGACTCCATGTGGGGTCACCAGAGAAGCCTAATCATGCATCATATGGTGGAATCCACTTCCTTGATTCAGAACTGGTATAAGAACAGAAACTTAATTTGAATAGGGATTCCCAGCCCTGCAGATTCGATTAGTTAAAGCTAAGGTAAACTCAATTACATGTTCATTTTAATTATTCCTTAGTGTTTTGTTTCATGTTTGCTCTTCAGCTTTTAATCTTTTTGAAACAATCTTTCTTTTTAAATGTCTCCAAGTATCACTCATAAAACTGTTTAAAAGTCTCCCGCCTTTAACATACACCAAGGTTCCATCAGGGTCGAAGCTACATAGAATCCATGCCAGAAACCACCAGAATCAAAAACAGTTACTTTCTCCAAGCAAAAACACTGATCAACACCTCTAACCACTAACCCACTCCTCCACACCCCATACCACCACTACTTATCATTTTCTGGAAGTGAAATTAATCCATCTTGAATCCCCAGTTTGCCACTCGTTAAAAATATTCCTGGGGTCCACTAAAACCTTGCTCTATCTCCTAGGACCATAGGGTCTTCTCATTCATTTTTCCTCATTCAACACAGCTTAATGGACAGCAGGTCAAACTACACCACAACTCTGTTCATAAAGTTCAGAACCACTGCCATATATAATGAAATTTGTTGTTTTAAAGCAGCAGTTCATTGCAATAGATAATAAAAATCTATAAACTACAGTGTATACTGTATATAAAAACAATTAAGTAAGTAGTGCAAAGAGGAAGGAAAACAGTGAGGTAGTGGTCATGGGTTCATTGTCTATTCAGAAATCTGATAACACAGGGGAGGAAGCTGTACCCAAAACATTGTTTAAGGTTAGAGCCAGAAAACTGAGTTTAAGTTTTGCTGAGCAAAACCAATGGGTAGACATCAACTCCTATCCGTGCGATTCAGCTGCCCAAGTTCAGGCAACTTGACCTTTATTGCATTTCTAATGTTCATCAGTTTGTATGGAGTATCATGAAATAAAAAAGTTGTTGACAATCATTTGAAGCCATTTCTACTTCACTGTGGATAAATAATATAGAACAACAAGATCAGCCTCAGGCAAAAAGAAACTGATGGAAAAATTGATTATAGCTTTATGTCGTCTTTGACAGTGAATGTAAAAAGATGAACAAAAGCTTCACACCCTACTTTGGGTTGATAATTCTCAATATTGCAGGCAAAGTTTTGCAAATTAGTTTAAACATTTGCTTTTTCCAGTGGTTCAGATAGATGTGTACAGTATGGTACCCCAAAGAAAACAGGAGTTAAACCCACGTCCTGGTCATTGTTCTCCCTCACATCACCAAACATATACATGGCATTCGTATCACTTTGTGCAAAAGTGCTACAAGTAAACAAAATATAATCACAATTCTGTAACAATAATCATACTCCAAAGTACAGGATGAATAGTGAAGGATTTCTGAAAAATGCACAGTGCTGGACAAAAGCCAACTGTTATTTTAAATGAGTCATTTACGTTTACCTTTCAATGAACACTCTCTTCCTTCTGGCAGTGGTAGACTGAGTGAGGTTTCACTTGGTTTAAGTTCTCGATGCCACTGTGGTCCCTGGACATCTTGATCTATACTCAGTTCCTGCAGCTCTGACTGAGTGGCCAGTTTCTCTTTCAACAATTTCTTTTCCCCTTGTTTTTTATTTCCCCAGAATCTCATTCGACCCTTCGAAGCTCTACATTTAGAAATCAAAGAACAGGAAAATATACATTAACTTAGATCACAGACCACCAAGAGGGCCACAGCCTTGTCATCTGGAGCCTTGTGTGCTTCAAAGACCCGGAGAGCTATGTTGGCTGGCGTCAGGGCTTTCTCCTTTGGCACTTGGTCAGGTCACCCATGCCAAACAGGTCAAAGGGTAGAGGCCACACTAAGAGTGTCCAGGTTCGGGGTTTAGTTCAGGGCTAACAACCCGGACTGGCAAAAAAATGGTTACAGAAACAGCAATGAAAAGCCCTTCCACATCTGAGTGTGACAGTATTCCTGAGTCTCCACTTGGGACTTGCATGACGTCAGGTTCTGACGAAGGGTCTCGGCCCGAAACGTCGACAGTGCTTCTTCCCATAGATGCTGCCTGGCCTGCTGCGTCCCACCAGCATTTTGTGTGTGTTTCTCTAGCATTTTGTGTGTCTTACTCTGGATTTCCAGCACCTGCAGACTCTTGTGTTTGTGTGTTACTAATTGTTATTCTTTTCAGTCATAAATTTAGCTTCTTCACCAACATCTATGTCCACAGCAGAAAAAGCAATTCATGGCTGCAGATCATATCCCTTTCAGTGATAAACGGGGAGTATTAAAATATTGCCAGTTGCTATAATCATAGGTTTTACATAATAACACTACAGATATGGAAGAGTCCTAGAATTTAAGGTGACTAGTTAATCTGAAGTAAATATATCTAGCTTGCCCTTGTTTCCAACTAGATGATTGATCCCAGGTATTAAGGACAAGTGTGACTGATAACTGATTGGAACTGGGAAAGGTGCAGAGCTCACTCTACATTAACAGGAAATTCAGGAAAAGAAAAGAAACAAAACTTGTGCCTTTTGTTCACCTGAATTTCAAGATTTGGGTTGAAGCATAGCAGAATGTCCTGTTTATTGCAAATTTAAATGAAAGTTTAAAACTCAGCAAACATTTTTAAATGCTTTTCTTAATGCAAATTTAGAAATATTTTCCAATATTAGAACTATTAGTCATGTCCTCAGAGTGAACATATTTACAGTATAAGCACAAGAAATTCTGAAGATGCTGGAAATCCAGAGTAACACACACAAAATGCTGGAGGAACTCAGCAGGTCAGGCAGCATCTATGGAGAGGAATAAACATCCAATGTTTCAGGCTGAGACCCTTCATCATGACTGCTGAATATTCTATCTCTCCTCCAACTAAAACTAAAGACAAGATCGGGAGAAATAACTTGCAATGCTTCCCTCTCCATCAGACTTGAGGAGGAACTGGAGAATTTTAAATATCACCAAATCACAATAAAACTTCTTGTCTTTTTTACCTGCCATCTGAGATGTTACTCTTTTGAGTAGAGTCCAATCTGCCCAGTTCATCTTGTGATTGTGCTTTGTGCAGTTTCTTTTGGTCTCCGCTTCTAGTAGATTGCATCTGCAACACAGAGTACAAGCTAGTACTACTGAGGTCATAGACAGTTTTTCCCTACAGTTGATTTGGTGGCTCACTGATACAATAAAAAAACAAGGGTTATTTTTGCAGAATTCTACATTCAAATGCATTTTGGTCAATGGAATCAAATAAATAAATATACTATGCAAAGACGTGACGATACAGTTACATCATCTCATAAAAGCAAGACTTTGATATCAGTGAAGCAAATTTGAAATAAAAACATCATTTTAATGATATGTGTCAATTTGTAGGCACTTCGCTACAAATAACTTTTGTAAATCAGTAAAAGGTTTATCTCAACTGATGTGAAAGGTCACCTCATCTTCAAATCACTAACTATATCAGGTCCATCTAAAAGACTGAAAAAATTTCATATACATTGAAGTTAAAAACTCATGGCAAAGTTTCCAGGTACTTACAGGATGTAGAGATGGGCCTGTGCATAGATGAAAGACGAGTTCTGCTCAAACCACATGTTCATCTTGGCAAAACTAAAACTTGCTTTACAGTGCATTACAGTGAGGCTGAGAGCCAAGTGACATATTCAAACATGAAAATAACTCAATGTACTTATTTTTATGCAATTATTGTGTAACATTTTATGTTTATGCTTTTATTGAAGAAATGTGTATCATTTCGTGAAAAAGTGGGTGGGAAAAAAATTGAGGAATTGCAGAGCTTCTGTGATATCTGAAGTTAAGTAAGGACCATGCAATGAAAACATTTAAGCACAATGGAACCCTTCCTCACTTAACTTTTCTATGTTGTGCTAGAATGAATAGCTGCTAATGAGTGAGTAAAATATTTCAGTTGAGACTTTCATGTGGTTTTATAAATTGAATACATGAAAAGACGGGTAATTTGCAAAATTTGACAACAGGCCCATTTTATATCTATGCAAAGTTAACCAAGAAAAATCTTTAAGATGGCAGCAAAATACAAGAATGAAATTTATAGAATTAGTGGCAGACAGGTTCATTTCCATTGCTGAAGAAGCCTCCATAGCTTCAATGAGGCCAACTTCCAAAAGAAAGCAAACCTGAAGTTGCAAAGTTAATTTGCTAGTTACCAACATGTTACTTCGCAGAAAATAATGTACATCCAGAAAATTAAAACATTTAACATTTAATATAGAAAGTAAAAGGCTCAGAAACACACTGAAATAACATTTTAAATATCTTTTGGCAAGAAAATATGAGTGGATGAGGAACTGACATATTGAACAATGCACCACCTAGAGTAACTTGGTCTCACGTCTGCATCAAGTTTGCGCATCAATGCTCAAGTAATATTGACTTGATTATTGACTTCCATGACCCTAATCTATTGGAAATAATGAGGATTAAACAACCAGGTCTGCAACTTCAGGTTTCCTTCAAGGAAATTAGGAGTATCTGTGTACGAGGAGACCAGGTTCAAATGGGTTGTATACATATGGAGGTGACTGATTCAAATTGATATCTTCATATTCTCTGTCAATTACAGGAGGCACACATGAGCAAGATAGATCAACTGGTTGTGTGGTGTCACAGCAACAGCATTGCATGCCACATCAGTAAGGCCAAGGAATTGATTGTGGACTACATGAAGAGGAAATAGAGGGAACACACACCAGTCCTCACTGAGGGATTAGCAGCTTCAAGTTTCTGGGTGTCATCATCTGTGAGGTTCTATCCTGGGCCCAATATATTAATGCAAAGAAGGCACAATAGAGGCTATATTTCATTAGGGGTTTGAGGAGAATTGTTATGTCACAAATCTCTCCAGATATACTGTGAAGTGTTCTCTAACTGGTTGCATCACCATCTGCTATGGAGAGGCCATTGCACAGGATCAGATAAAACTGCAGAAAATTGTAAACTCAGATAGTTCCTTCATGGGCACCAACTTACCTAGAAACCAGGAAATGCCTCAAAAAGGTGGCATCCATCATTATGGACCCCCATCACCTAGGACATTCCCTCTTCTCATTGCTATCAACAAGATGTTGGTACAGGAGTCTGAAGACACACCCTCAATGTTTCAGAAACAGCTTCTGCCCCACTATCATATTTCTTAACACTACCTCAGTATCTTTGCCCTCTCTTTTTGCACTACCTATTTAATTTTCCTTTTTATACGTAAGCTTCTTATTGTAATTTATTGTTTTTATCATTACGTATTGCAATGTACTGCTGTTGCAAAACAACAAATTTCACAACAAAGTCTGAATAAGGTAAAATTACGTTTTGTATTCTTTTTGTAAATGTTAACTATAACGCATTTTCTTTGACAGCTGTTTAAATTATCATCTAACTCGCTTGAAGTATAATCTGAACAAAGCACAAACATCTACAATGAAATAAAGGGAAGTTTAATAACAATGCATCAAAGAACATGAGAGCTCATGGGGGCCTGAGGGTGGCGCTGTATCATCAGGAGCATCTCAGAACTCGTCCATGCCACTGAAAATTGTATGCAGATGTCAGCAGATCTGAATTTAGAGAGGGGAAAACAGATTTTTATTGTTCTAATGAAGTGATATTGTTGAAACTGAGTATATAATAATGAATATATTAACAATGAATTACAATACTATGCACAAGTCTTAAGCACAAGTAATAACATTCTGTAAAGCAAAGAAGCTTTCAAAAATTATGAAATGAAAAGTTTCTAAATATCAAAAAGTTCATCCTTTGCCTTAAGAGTTACATCAATTCTCTTGGGTACACCGTCGTGCAGTTTTATAAGAAAATTGGCTGGTAGGCTGTTCCAAGCATCTTGAAGAACTTGTCACAGTTCTTCTGCAGATTTGCTCTCTCAGGTATACCAGACAGCCTCGATGTTGAGATCAGGGCTTTGTGGAGGCCATACCATCTGCTGCAGAACTCCTTGTTCTTGTTTTTGCTGGAGATGGTCTTTATGACCTTGGCTGTGCATTTGGGATCATTGTCCTGCTGCAGAATGAAGTTGGGACCGATCAGACGTCTCCCTGATAGTATGTGCGATGGATGAGAATATGCTCGTACTTCTCAGCATTGAGGATCCCATTAATTTTGACCAGATCACCAACTCCATTTGCAGAAATGCATCAAGCCTACAAGGAGCCTCCACTGCGCTTCACTGTTGGCTGCAGACACTCATCCATATAGCGCTCTCCAGCTCTTCTACAGACAAAACTGCCTCCTGTTTGAACCAAAAATTTCAAATTTTGAGTTGTCAGCCTAGAGCATTTGTTGCCATTGTTCAGCAACCCAATCCTTGAGTTTTTGTGCAACAGTGAATCTCTTGGCTTTGTTTCCACTTTGGAAGAATGGTTGTTTGGCAGCAACTTTTCCACGAAGACCACTTCTGACAAGACTTCTCCAGATTGTAGACGGATGTACTTGAGTTCCAGTGATTTCTGAATTCAGAGCTGTTAGCAGTGCTGGACTTCATCCAATTTAGAAGGAATGTCACTTTGAAAGACCTCTCGTTTGCTGCACTCAGTTTCTGTGACTGACTACTACATTTCTGGTCCTCAGCCTTGCTGTTTCTTTGTGCTTCTTCAGAAGAGCTTGAACAACACAACTTGAAACTCCTGTCTGCTACAAAATTTCTGCTTCAGAGAGATCTTGCTGATGCAAGATGACCACTTTGTGTCTTGCTGCTATGCTCACTCTTGCCATGGTGTAAGAATTGATGATTTGAGAGTTAAGCTGTCACATCTGCTACACGCTCGCCTTTTAGTTTGGTTGTCCTTCACCCAGTTTGATTCCTTCTACACTTTCTTTTTCAGTTAATCGGTTTAGTTTATTCAAATCACTATGTCATTGATCACTAGCATCCTGTTTGTTACCTTTGTTTAAGCGTACACTCGGCTATATATCTACAAGTAATCAGTTTTTTTAAACTTGAAAAGTGGTTTATTACTTAATATGTTACTTTCTTTAAAGAATTTCTCTAACATTAATTTTTTGGAAAATGAATATGTGGACATCTAAACTTTCTTTTCTACTGACACACTAATGCAGAAAACAAAACAAACATCTAAAACAAAATTTGTATTAAAAAATCTAGGGTGCCTGAGACACAGCACTGTATATTTATTAACTACTTTGTTTTATGAGCTGTGTGTGATATATGTTTTGTGGATGCAGTGGTCCAGAGGATTGTTGTTTCATTTGGTTGTATATATGTAGTCAGGTGATCATAGACTTGAACCTGATTTTTTTTATAATTATGTTGACACAAATTTGAAATGTACCTCAATGCTATTATTTGTGAATCAATAATGAACATTTTCTCCTATATCGCTAACTTTCTCACATTGCACAATACAGCTTTTCAAAAACTCAAGGAGCAGCACTTACTTATGTTACAGATTTTAATTTTAAGGAACAGTACTCTTGCATAAATCCACAGACACGTTGCTCTTTTCATAATGCACTTCCCTGGTCCTGCACTTCTTTCCCACACAAATTGTTGCAACCCAACTCCACACAAGATTCTAAACGTAACTCCCAACAAAAGCAAAACCAATTTATTGGGAGGGAAGTTCAAGACAAGATGGGGAAATGCACTAGGGAAAGTACAATGTGTGTTTATAAAAGTGATTCTGTTAGAACTCTCTAAACTCTTGTTTCTATGGATATCAGATTTACCCAAAAAGAAACAATAACCTCTGGAGCTTCAAGATTCCTCTCCAAAAATGTTAAAGGTTTATAATGGATATTATTTAATATTACAATGATAAGAGAACTGCAAGACCTATCTATTCCACCCCCACTCAACATTGCATAAACATTCTTTTTCAAGCACTCTGAGGCAATTGAAAACCATGGGCCCTTATTACCTCCAATTCCATCTAAGAGGTCATTATTATCAGATGAATAAAGTATAATGAATGGTGGGAGACTTTCAAGAGTCCAACTGCAAATAACGTCCTTCAAGTGTACCAAGGGAAACCATCAGCTATATTACTTCTGATTGATCAAACTGTGGTGGCAGGAGGTCACAGTTTAAGGTGATGAATTAAGAATATCCAACAAGAAACACACAAAATATAAAGTTCAGCTATTGATGAGTTAGTGAACATTTCATCTCCAGTGTTACATTAATCACATTATAGAATGTGTTTTGAACCATACTTCAGCAGTTCATTAATCTTCTCCAGTGATGAAACTAAGTTGGTCAACTCATTTTATTAAGACATACGATGGTGGACATTGCTTGCTTTAACTGAATTCTAAGTTTCTGGGTGACTGGCAACTTTACTTGAAAAGCCAAAAATATTGCTTTTTATCCTCCTTTATATGGGCATCTGTTAGTCTCATGAGACCATGGATTTGCACCTTGGAAGGTTTCCAGGGCGCAGGCCTGGGCAGGGTTGTCTGGGAGAGCGGCAGTTGCCCATGCTGCAAGCCTTCCCCTCTCCACGCCACCGATGTTGTCCAAGGGAAGGGCACTAGGACCCAAGCAGCTTGGCACCGGTGTCATCGCAGAGCAATGTGTGGTTAAGTGTCTTGCTCAAGGACACAACACGCTGCTTCAGCTGAGGCTCAAAACAGTGACCTTCAGATCACTAGACCGATGCCTTATCCACTAGGTCACGCGCCAACACTATTTTTCCCTTTAGCAGCCCAATATCCATTGAACTGGTGCAACCAGACACCCGACAATCCAAGTTTATTAACATCTTATCACTTACTCCACTGAGACCTACACTTTCAACTTGATCATGAGCTGCTATTAGAAAGGAAATTATTGTAACAATTGTTTTCCTGGTACAATTTCCAAATAGTCATCAACGTTGACTCTGTTTTTAAAAAATACTTGTAGGAGTTATATTGTGAAGCATCTACGCACAAGGGCCTTTCATTCACTCTTATACACATTACAATCCATGTGCAGCAGCAATACTCGTCCCCAGGTTACAGATCATCAGTGACACTATCACATATGCAAGAAAATTAAAAAAATTAACTTTTTCATTTTACCGATGTTGCCTGATCTGCTCTACTTTTTCAGCATTTAGTGTTTTTGTGTGAACAAAGAAAGCAATTTGCAAGCTGTAACGGCATGAGGGTAAGGGGGTGGATAAGGGGAGTCAGACATGGGCATCACCATACACTCCTGAACGAATCTGATACGTCAAAATAAAACCCTCAGTCAATATATGACATACCTTGGAAGAAACTGTTTGATAATCTTGGATAGAAAATTAAAACAGCAAACTAAATGAAAAACATCCATAAGAGACACTTCATAAAAATATTCACAATTATACTGATAGTTCACACTTATTTAAAAAAATATAAACAAAAATTCTCAGCACTTATTTATAAAGTCAATACAAAACTGCCAGGGAAAGAAGAATAAAGGCAGTAGCATCTAGCCACCCCACATGCTGTTAATAAAACTGAAATATTAGAATATAGATTGATTGGAGCCATTAATTATGAAGAAAGCAAAGTAAATATGCAAACTAATGCAGTGCAATTAGGTAAGTTATGGCATGCAATAATCTGGTAAATAAGGATGACTAGGTGAATACTGTGATGGCCATCACAACTCAGGGAAGTAGAAGGGGCTAGTGTAGAAAATCACCTTAGTAACAGAATGGCCCATATCCAGTTCAATAACAGCATGACCAGATAATCTACAGTTTAGCAGGGATTTCCAGAGCAATAAAAGGAAACACTCAATCACATTCAGAAGAACCTTTCTTTATGTATCCTTCATTTTGTGGACTGTCTCTCTTGAAAATGTCAAACCTTGCTGGGTTAAATCCTTTGGGTTGCTGCAGTAATTAATATTTCACTTGTGAAGTGAGTTCTTGCCTCATAGTTAACCAAGTGTATCACTGAAATAGAGTTCCTTCCAATCTTCATAACATGCTCTATCAAAATTAGATGTGAAGAAGGTCCACCTTGCTCTCTCCATTTTACCCCAATCTATGCCGAGTTATTGTTTGGGTTGAAATGAGCAACGCCAGCATCAGTAAGACTCAGTTGTCACTTCTAAACGTCAGCTCAAAACCTATTTATTTAACATGGCTTTTAAATAATGTCTTTATTTTCATCTTTATTTTTATTTTCATATTTATACTTTTATTCCATTGAACTACATCATCTGTATGGAAAGTGATCTATAAATTAAGTTATTATTTTTATTATTAGTTGAGTAACTTAAAACAGCAAGTGAATGCTTCTGGAGCTGAGCAACTGAAATGGGATGCACCGAAATATTTTAATGTAAGTCTGCTAGTCAAATTAGTAAAACCTACAGAGTAGAAAATATGTTGAATTTCAGGCAATGGACTAAATGTGTGTGATAATGTGTGATTATTCTGGAGTACCAACACAATTTTGTGCAGCTTCAGAATTGAGAAAAGGGCCTAAAACGCAACAATCTCAGGATTCTATATTTCAAAAGGAACTCCAGAAATAAAAACAGAAAGCATTGTGAATACTCAGCAGGTCAGTGTGAGAGGTCATCAAACTGAAATGTTAGCTCTGTTTCTCTCTTCACAGAAGCTGCCTGCTGAGTATTTCCAGAATTTCCTGTTTTTATTTCATATTTCTGGAGATGTTTTATATGTATATTCTGCAGGAATCCATCTCAATACTGGTCACTTGGGTGTTGAATTCAGAGATCCGGCAGTAAAATCTGCAATTTATTAAAATAAATCCTACTCAATAAATATAATGTGGGATGTGCTTATTATATCTCAATCTGCTGAAATACAATTGTACCATTGTCAATAATGCAACTAATATTCTGCATGACAAACTGAAAAATCGTTTGGGTTAAGAACATTAAAGACTGTGCATAAAAATAAAACTGCAGTACACAACACAGTGGACATGAGACAGGAATCCACAGGATAAGCCGCTGTGCTAATGAATTGAGTGTTACCTTCTAAAATCTGAAAGGTGGGGAAGTTAAGCAGTTCCAGATGTCAGTATTGCTTTCTACTCCATAGTAAGGGTTAGCAAAGAGATGCTCCCAAGATTTGCCTCACACCCAACTGGCCATAATTTATTTACCATTTCTGAGTCACTGTAACAGGCCTGTCCGGCACTGTCCTTGGGCCTCAGCTCAGATCTAGGTTGGCTGGGGGAGAGAGGGGGCTCAATGGAGGGGTCATCATACTCCTCTTCCTCAGTCTCGCCCTCCCCTTCAGCGTTACAGCTTCTAGTCAAGAAATCAGAGCGGGTCCGCGCCATGCGGGCTCTCTTTTTGTGCACTGGTCTTGCAACCTGATTGACCGAACAACACACAAAAATCAAAACACGTAACAATGAGGACAGCATCCCAATGACGCACTGGATCACCGTAAGCCTCGAGGAAAACTACACAAAACACACTAATAAAAAGACAGGTTATAGTAGTGAAGAATATAAATATTGCAAGAGGTCAAAGCCATTGCTAAATTTAACAAAAACATATTTAGATCTCTGCAGGACTAAGAACATACAGCTGCAGCATTAACTTAAAGAAGTCAGAGATTTTCAAGCTGGATAGCATTTCTATTGAATTCATGATGGCTCCTTCCTACAATCACCACCCTGCAGTTTCTGTTGGAATGTTAAGTTAGAGTAATGGGACAGAACTGTGCTTTGATACAATATCTCCCCACTCCTGTTGCCCCCACCCATACCCACAACAGTCAAAGACTGATAACCCCCAATAAACTATTTGGTAGTAACTGCAGGAAGGTGGTTGTCACCTAACCCAGTTTGCTTCATCAGGGTATAGGGCATGGGTGAAAAAAATAAAGAAACAAAATAAAAGATTGAATCTTTTTATGCTTCTTATGAAAACTCAAGTGTAAAGGTGGATTGAGTACAATAAATCTTAAGGTTGAATCGTGGTCTTGTTAGGTTCTGCAGTTGGACACTTTACAAGATTTAATTTAAATAAATCTCATTCACCACAGTCTTGTGCTCTCTTAACCAACGGATTCATCATACCCTGAACTTCATAATCTAACAAAGAGATTTAAATTGCTTACATCAGTTATTTTTGGCTGTGACATTTTCACCATCTTTTCTCTGAAAGCTTCATCGTCTTTGGAAAAAGTTGGATATTTTTCCAGATTCACATAATCTTTGTCAATACTGTAAAATAAAAGATTAACCTTATTTGTTACATATACATTAAAACAACAATACAGAGTGAAGTGCGTTGTTTGCAGCCACTTACTAACCCTAGTCCTTTGGGCTGTGGGAGGAAACTGTAACACTCGAAGAAAACATGTAGCCATGGGAGGAACATACAAACACTGGGAATATGATCCCGATCTTACAGCTGGTGCTCTAAAACAGAATGCTAACTGCTAAGCTACTGTGCGTCTTAATATTAATTTGTCATTGATATTAATGATAAATAATACCCAAATACACCAAGGACACAAACAATCGGGATCAATGGTCAAAGAAAAACACAATGACCATCACATGACTACATACACAACAACTAGTGTCAATTTACATACATATAATACTATATACATGGTGGATCGGTTAATTGGGCCATTGGTTAAATGGGGCAGACGATTATTTGGCACAATTCTTAAAGGACAAGAACTAAATTGTTAAAATAGCCAGAATTCCCTTTGAATATTTGGGACACCACACAGCTTAATTGGGGCAGAAGACTGTTGCCAAACAGTTCCTAACTATCGTCAGTCACACACAGGCTGTCAGATTTTACACTGTGCATACAACAATCAGTTTTTAAAATAGTGTCATTTGTTTAGGTTTGTGCTCAAAAAGCAGTGATTTTTCTCACTGATAGTTGGCGAGAAATGAGCATTAAGACAAGTCGGAACTGCTTTCCTCACTGCTGTTTCAAACATTCAGGCTTGGAGATGCCAGAAATGATCAGGAGTGAAATTGAAATGATTTCACTACTTCAATAAGTTAAAAAATACAAGGGAATTTGAAGATACTGACAATCATCTTGAGTGTTACAATGAAAATGAAAATTTGGAGAGTGTAATCATCCAAAGCATTGTATGCTGGTTGTCCACTGTCTACACCAGGTGCCTGCACTGATTTTGTTCATTTACAATCAAAAGAACATGGCAGATGAATTCCTCTGTCGATATCTATTAGGAACTAATGCACGGTTTTATAGTATATAGAAATATTGATAGTGTTCTAAATTGTTCTGTATTTCATAGATAAATTGTTACTCAGTTAATCGTTACTAGTTTGTCATTTTTTTAAACATATCTTTTAACTACTTTGATGAAATTTTGACTAATTGGGTCAGCCACTTAATTGGGCCAGCCACTTAATTGGGCCAAAATGTACTGATCCCAGTGTGTCCCAATTAAACAGAATCCACTGTATATAATAGTTGCTTATACATTGCATTTTATAGGACTGCTTTTATATTTATAATTGTTGTTTTTTATTCTGTTCTTTATGCTTATTGTGTTTTTCTTGGTGCATTAGAGTAACAATCATTTCCTTCTCCTTATGAATCCACAGAAACAGTGGATCCTGTTTAATTAGGACACACCGGGACTCATGTTCTAAAGAATGACAGCAAACAATCTTAAATACAGCAATGAGGGAGTGCAGCACTATCAAAAGCTAATGTACTTCAGAATGAAAATTAAAATAAAACCAGGCTGTCTTCTGAACATAAAAGATCCCAGGAGTCTAACAAAGCAGTGGGATTTCTCTCCCATCCTGGCCAAAGCTTCATTAATTTCAGTAACACTAGATGATCCAATCAGTGACCTCATTGACTGATGGTGCTGCACTGCAACAGTGACTACGTTTCAAGAGTACTTCATTAGTGGTAGGACACTTGTGTTCCGAAGCTGGGAAATGAGCTACACAAACCCATAACGTACAGTGTGACGAAGCTTCAGAATAGAAGGATGTTTGTTTAGAACAGAGATGAGGAGGAAGTTCTTTAGCCAGAGGGTGGTGAATCTGTGGAATTCATTGCCACAGACAGAGGCTGAGTCATTGAGTATATTTAAAGTGGAGGTTGATAAGTTCTTCATCAGTCAGGGTGTCAAGGCTAAATTAGGGAGAAGGCAGGAGAATGGGGTTGAGTAGAATAATAAATCAGCCATGATGGAATGGCAGAGCAGACTCAATGAGCCGATTGGCTTAGTTCTGATGCTATGTCTCATGGTTTTATTAATAGAATATTATTCATTGCCTTGAACATTACTCAATACTTAATTCCATGTTAATAATTCCCTCATCGACTCTTCAGTAAAATAGAAAGAAATCCAAGAAAATAATTTGGAGCTATAAATGACAAAGCACGCTGTTATGCTTATCTCAGTAGTTGTTAAATTACACTCTTCTGTGTGTTACATAGTCATTAGACAACACTCTTGCAACACCCAATTAATGACTCACACTTTAAATTAAACACTACTTAAGTACAGCCACAAGCAGGTGAAACTGAGAGTCAGTAGCTCAGAAATTTTTTAAAAACTTTGAATATATGGATGAATAGAACTTTCTAATAAAAAAATCTGCAACCTGGGCATCAATGGCAAGTCCAGCAATTATTGTAGGATTTCCGGTTAAGATGGCGGCAGCACACTTGGTTGCAGTAGACTCTGGGTCCAAATGGTGTAAATGTGCATCTTGAACATTTGTCTTGTGATTGCAAGACCCTGATGGACATTGGTAATACAAAATATTGGGTCTGATTCATTGGTGAGACAAAAGACAGGGGAGCTGTGTGGCCTTGATTTTTGAATGGACTAGTGTCACCTGTTATAGCCACCTAGGGGAAGAAGTGCCACTAGCATGTGGGAGAGAAAAAGGCTCGGCAGGCACGCTGGTATCTGTACCAGTTTGGGGGCTGGCTCCTGCAGGGCAGCTCTCCCATTAGTGCTGCTCTCTAGTGTTCACTCCCAGGAAGACAAGCTGGATTGCCTTTGACAGCACAAGATGAGGAACTGCTGCATGCTTTCTCTTACAGAAACGTGACTTCAGGACAACATTCCATGCACCATTAATCTACAGGTCATGCCACTCAGGGACCTGTGTTAATACTAATTTTTGAGACTGTATATGCTATTCTAACTATGTGCTGTGACTGTATGTACTGTGCTTTACACCTTGGCCCAGAAGAATGCTGTTTTGTTTAGCCATATTCATGTGCATGGTTGAATGACAATTAAACTTGAACTTGAAAATACTGCCCAGTCCCTAACTTCCCACAATGAAGTGAAGACTTAAAAAGATTAACCTTATTTGTCACACGTATATTAAAACATACTGTGAAATGTGTTGGTTTGTGTCAATGACCAACAGAGTCTGAGGATGTCCTGGGGGCAGCCCACAAGCATTGCAATGCTTCCATGCCAATATAGCATACCCACAAATTACTAACCGTAACCTATTATATTTTGGAATGTGGGAGGAAACTGAGGTACTCAAAGAAAACCCATGCAGTGATAGGGAGAATGTACAAATTTCTTACAGACAGTGGTGGGAATTGAACTATGATTTTCCAATTACTGGCACAGTAAAGTGTTGCACTAACTGCTGAGCTACTGTGCCACCAATTGGTAGCAAACCAATAAGATTCAAGAACTCCAATAATGCTGTTAGGTTTCAGCATTTAAACCTAATGATGAAGAACAATTAATATATTTCCAAATCAAGATGCATGCGACCTGGAGGAGAGTGAACATGGAGAGGATGTTTCGGATAGTGGGTGGACCAGAGGGCACAGCCTCAGAATAGAAGGATGTTCCTTTAGAAATGCAATAAGGAGGAATTTTTTATCATTAGGCATATTTAAAGCAGAGGTTGAAATGTTGATTTGTAAGGATGTCAAAGATTTCTGGGAGAAGGCAGCAGAATGGGGTTGAGAGAGATAATAGATCAGCCATTACGGAATGGTGGAGCTGACTCGATGAGCTGAATGGCCCTATGTCTTATGGAGAAACTGCAGGTGACAGTGTTATTGCGTCAGTTGGCCTTACCCTTCTTTAAGTTGGAATGTACAGGTTTGGTTGGTGCAGTGCAAACTGCTGTGTACTTTGCAGATGGAACACACTACAACCACTATACACAGGATGTGGAGGGAATGACTGTTTAAGGTGGTGAATAAAGTCTTGCTAAGCTGCACTGCAGAGCCACATAATATGGAGGCTCTTCAGCCCATCAAATCCATCAATCATTTCCACTACTCCCATTTTTTTCTCAACACTGCCAGATTCGATCAGTTAGCCTTATAGATAGCAAACCCGTGGAAAGCAGCTGGACCAGATGGTGTCCCGGTTCTATCCTTACATAAGCTGATAAGGGTATTTGCACACATTTTTAACTTCTCCCTGTTTTTATATGTGCATTCTCTCTTCACCCTGCTCCCATCAGGAAGAAAATCATGTACCATCAGGCTCAAGGACAACTTCTATCTCAGTGTTAGAAGACTATTAAATGATTCTCTAGTATGTTAAGAGGGGTTCTTGACATCACAACCTACCTTATGACCTTGCACCCTATTTCTACCTGCACTTTTTAAAATTTGCATTGTTATTGTTTTATTTTGTTCTACCTCAATGCACTGTAATGAAATGATCTGTATGAACAGTATACACAGGTTTTCACTGTATCTCGGTATATGTGACAATAATAAACCAATTCCAATTATTTACATGTCAAGAATAATTAACCAACCAATGCATGCCTTTGGGATGTGGGAGGAAACCCATGTAATCACAGGAAGCTGAACACATTCAAGGCAATGGAAAGGATTCTATAATGCTCTGGACTTGTACCTCGCATCTGGTGGGAAAAATTTTAATGGGTCAGGAAGCCACTCATTACAGAGCAACACCTCTTAACTGCTCTCCTTGTCATGGTTTCATGTGGCTGATAAATGGTGGCATCTGGGATGCTGATGCTGGGATTATAAAGCCAACAAATGTCAAAAGTAAGTGGTGAGCCTCCCTTTATGGGCATTGCCAGGCACCATCGTGGCACAAATGCTACTTTCTTCTGAAGGGCAATCTGCACAACAACCAATCTTCAAGACATCCGATCCTTCATAATCAACCTACCCAAATTAGAACAGGTTTGTATTGCAACACTGCCAAATATTACTTATTTCAGCTAACAAGAAACCATGTAGGGGAAAACTCTTAACAGACCATTTCAAAAGTACTATGATTTATTCTAAATTAAAAACCCAAAAAGGTTTATATGCTCTCAAAACACTGATTAGCAAGTGACTTAATGAATGTTGTAGATATTCAATGTCTTCCCTATTTATACTGCAAAAAGAGTGAACTCCATCAGCACATGTACCAACTTTAGATTCTACTTCTATACACAAACGTTGTGGCATATTTTCCTAATTCTCTAAGGAGACAGGGAATGAACTGCCAAACGAACTGATTGAGGCAGGTACACCAACATTTGGAAAGATACATGGATAGGAAAGAGTTAAAGGAATATAGGTTAAACATGGCCAAATGGGACTTACTCAAGTGGGCATCCTGATCAGCATGGATGGATAGACTGATGGGTCTGTTTCCACACTGTGTGACTCTGTGCCTGTAACTTTATTGGATGCCACTTTCATTCAATTCTCTTGCAAACTGTTCCTTCATTTCCATTTAAAATTTCCTCAGGGCTCTATTGAATTCTTCAGTTCTGCCACACTCTAGAACTACAGTTCTACACCTCCAGTCACCTAATCTCCATCACAGTCCAGAATGCAATTTTGCACAGGTTCCACGTTGGTTCAGGAGACCAATGGTTGTATTGGTATTGTTTTTTTTTAAAAAAATGTCCACGTAAATCAACAAGTACCCATTGATGCCAATCTTATATACCAGTGCTTGGTTCAAAGCTTTGCACATCTCAGTGATTTAAATGTTCATGTAGATAGTTTTCAAATATTGTGTGTTCACTAGCAGGTCACTAGTGTTCCTGATTCCCAACACTATCTGAGTAGGAAAAAAAATCTTCCTTACATTTCCTTGAAATGTTCTACACATCTTACACTAAACCTATGCCTGCTAGCTTTAAATAATCTCTGCTGTGAGGAAGTTTCTTATTATCTACCCAATCTATGTCCTTCTCAGTTTTGCATATACAAACAAGGTACCCTTTAGCCTCTTTACTCCAAGAAATAGATCCCAGTCTATTCAGTCTTTCCTCTGAAATGTTCCCAGGCAACAATATCCCCTGCACTCACTCCAAAACAATGATGTCCTTCCTACAATGTGGTAACCACACAATGCTCCAGTTGTAGCCTAACCAATGCTTTGTAAAGTTGTACCACAACCTTCCAGCTCTTGTATTCTATGTTCTGCTTAATGAAGCCATGTATCCTTGAAGCTTTAGATTAGATTTAGATTATGAGGACACTCAGTCCTCGTTTATATGAACGTCAATGTTCTGAGTAGTCCCTGCAACACTATAATGAGGTCAAATTTGAATATTTTAAACACAAAATGTCATCGACACAAATCATCACACAACTAGGGTCAGATAAACATAAGTAGTTAATTCTTTGTGGCATGAATGGATAATATTGCTTTGTTAATTTTCTTTGTTTCTCAGAGAACCATTGTTTTGCTTCTCTGGGAAGTAATGTTACATAGGTCTGGGAAAACTGTGAATAAGGTTGCATATAGATCAGGTTGTCACAATAGACTTTCACCTTCACTTTTGTACATTTGTATATACTGTTCATTTTGATGAGAAGGTCTATGAACATAACCTACCAAAATAATTAGATGCTCTGATATGGACCAGTGGAAGCAAGTACAAACAAAATGTCAAGGGACAGAATATACTTTAGTTAATCATTGCCTGCATGTAAAATTTGTTTACAAAGCCCAATTACTGTCTGTAGGTTCTGACTGCACCCTTTACCTCAGTGAAGAACACAATGCTCATTGCACTGCTTTCTACATTAATGCATTTTTGCCAGATTCACAAAGTTTTCTAAATCTACACTCAGTGGCCACTTTATTAGGTTACAAGTACACCTGCTCATAAATGCAAATATTTAATTAGCCAATCATTGACAGCAGCACATTCATAAGAGCATGCAATGCCAAGAAGTTCAATTGTTATTCAGAGCAAATATACGAAAGGGGAAAGAATGTGATCTAACACGAGGAAATCTGCAGATGCTGGAAATTCAAACAACACACACAAAATGCTGGTGGAACACAGCAGGCCAGGCAGCATCTAAGGAGAAGCACTGTCGATGTTTCGGGCTGAGACCCTTCGTCAGGACTAACTGAAAGGAAAGATAGTAAGAGATTTGAAAGTAGGAGGGGGAGGGGAAAATGCAAAATGATAGGAGAAGACCGGAGGGGGTGGGGTGAAGCTGAGAGCCGGAAAGGTGATTGGCAAAAGGGATGCAGAGCTGGAGAAGGGAAAGGATCATGGGACGGGAAGCCTAGGGAGAAAGAAAGGGGGAGGGGAGCACCAGAGAGAGATGGAGAACAGGCAGAGTAATGGGCAGAAAGCGAGAAAAAAAAGAGGAGGGGGGGAAAACTAAATATACCAGGGATGGGGTAAGAAGGGGAGGAGGGGCATTAACGGAAGTTAGAGAAGTCAATGTTCATGCCATCAGGTTGGAGACTACCCAGCCGGTCTTGCTCCTCCAACCTGAGTGTGGCTTCATCTTGACAGTAGAGGAGGCCAAGGATAAATATATCAGAATGGGAATGGGACGTGGAATTAAAATGTGTGGCCACTGGGAGATCCTGCTTTCTCTGGCGAACAGAGTATCGGTGTTCAGCAAAACGGTTTCCCAGTCTGTGTCGGGTCTCACCAATATATAAAAGGCCACACCGGGAGCACCGGACGCAGTATACCACACCAGCCGACTCACAGGTGAAGTGTCGCCTCACCTGGAAGGACTGTCTGGGGCCCTGAATGGTGGTGAGGGAGGAAGCGTAAGGGCAGGTGTAGCACTTGTTCCGCTTACAAGGATAAGTGCCAGGAGGGAGATCGGTGGGAAGGGATGGGGGGGACAAGTGGACAAGGAAGTCGTGTAGGGAGCGATCCCTGCGGAAAGCAGAAAGGGGGGGGGGGAGGGAAAGATGCACTTGGTAGTGGGATCCTGTTGGAGGTGGCGGAAGTTACGGAGAATTATACATTGGACCCAGAGGCTGGTGGGGTGACAGGTGAGGACAAGGGAAACCCTGTCCCAAGTGTGGTGGCGGGCGGATGGGGTGAGGGCAGATGTGTGGGAAATGGGAGAGATGCATTTGAGAGCAGAGTTGATGGTGGAAGAAGGAAAGCCCCCTTGTTTAAAAAAGGAAGATATCTCCTTCGTCCTGGAATGAAAAGCCTCATCCTGGGAGCAGATGTGGCAGAGACAGAAGAATTGCGAGAAGGGGATAGCATTTTTGCAAGAGACAGGGTGGGAAGAGGAATAGTCCAGGTAGCTGTGAGAGTCTGTAGGCTTATAGTAGATATCAGTAGATAAGCCATCTCCAGAGACGGTCTTCTCCTATCATTTCGCATTTTCCCCTCCCCCTCCTACTTTCAAATCTCTAACTATCTTTACTTTCAGTTAGTCCTGATGAAGGGTCTCATCCCGAAACGTCGACAGTGCTTCTCCCTATAGATGCTGCCTGGCCTGCTGTGTCCCACCATCATTTAGAATGTGATCTAAGTGACTTTGACCATGGAATGATTATTGGTGCCAGTTGGGATAGTTTGAGTACCTCAGAAACTGTTGATCTCCTGGGATTCTCATGAACTCTAGAGTTTACAGAGAATGGTGTGATAAACAAAAAAACATCCAGTGAGCAGTTCTGTGGTTGAAAACACCTTGTTAGTAAGAGAGATCAGAGGAGAACGGCCAGACTGGTTTGAGCTGAAAGGAAGGAGACAGTAACTCAAATAACAACACTTTTCAACAATGGTGTGCAGAACA
The DNA here is from genome assembly GCF_048418815.1 of Hemitrygon akajei. Classification (NCBI taxonomy): domain Eukaryota; kingdom Metazoa; phylum Chordata; class Chondrichthyes; order Myliobatiformes; family Dasyatidae; genus Hemitrygon; species Hemitrygon akajei. The sequence goes on from NC_133144.1 coordinate 9,304,252, forward strand.
GCATCTCTGAATGCACATATCGGACCTTGGAGTGGATGGGTTGTAGCAGAAGACCACAAACATACACTCAGTGGCTACTTTATTATGTATAGGAGTGTATACGCTTCAACAAAGCAAAATTAACTGTCACCTGGACTTAACCTCTAATAGGTGTGACTAATAAAATCTTCCTTAGTTGACATGTTAAGTAGTCAAAGCAAACATTTGTGTACTTTGTTCACTTGTTACTTCAGCCATCTAGCATCCTACTTTTCCTGTTAAAAAAAAACTCAGCAAACTCCCCAAGTCATAACTCCTGGAACAGACAAGCAAATGACTTGAGCTTTGAACAGTGACCGATGAGCAAAAGCAAATTAAAGGAAGGCGGGGACAAGCGCGGCAGCCATCATCTGAATGAACAGAGTCATTCCAGGTTTTAGCAAGGAGAGGCTTGAGTGAGAGAAGGCAAAAACGGAAAGCTCTGGTAAAGTTTTTTTTTCTTCAATACATACAAAATGCTGATGGAACACAGCAGACCAGGCAGCATCTATAGGAAGAAGTACAGTCGATGTTTCAGGTCAAGACCCTTCATCAGGACTGACTTTGAGAGAAGCCAGCAAGTGGTAGTAAAGAGTCGTGAGAGTGTGGGATGAGCTGCCCACAAGTGGTGCTTGCGAGCTCAATTTCAATGTTTAAGAGAAGTTTGGATAGGTATATGGATAGTAGAGATATGGAGAGCTATGGTCCCAGTGAAGGTCAATGGGCGTAGACAGTTTAAATGGTTTCGACATGGACTAGATGGGCTGAAGGGCCTGTTTTTGTGCTGTACTTCTCTATGATTCGTTTCACAGTTGGAATGCTCCATCATCACTCTCTGGCCTGGTGCACCACAAGGGTTGGTGCTGGGTCCTTTGTTGTTTGTCATCTATATCAACGATCTGGATGATAATATGGTTAACTGGATCAGCAGATTTGCAGATGACACCAAGATTGGGGGTGTAGTGGACAGTCAGGGAGGCTATCATGACCTGCAGAGGGATCTGCATCAGCAGGAAAAATGGGCTGAAGAATGGCAGATGAAATTTAATGCAGACAAGTGTGAGGTTTTGCATCTTGGTTGCCCCAACCAGGGTAAGTCTTACACAGTTAATGGTAGGGCACAGAGGAACAAAGGTAGAAAAATGGAATCTGGGAATATAGGTGCATAATTTGTTGAAAGTGGCATCACATGTAGATAGGATTGTAAAAAAATCTTTTGACCCATTGGGCCTTCATAAATCAATGTATTGAGTACAGGAGATGGGACGTTATGTCGAAGTTGTATATGACATCGATGAGGCCTAATTTGGAGTATTTTGCGCAGTTTTTGTCACTTACCTACAGGAAAGATGTAAATAGATTGAAAAAGTGCAGAGAAAACTTACAAGGATGTTGCTGGGTCTGGAGGTAAGATTGAATAGGTTAGGACTGTATGCTTTAGAACATATTAGATTAAGAGGAGATTTGATAGAGGTATGCAAAATATGAAGGGTATACATAGGATAAATCCACGGAAGTTGGGTGAGACCAGAACCAAAGGTCATGGGTCAAGGTGAAAGGCAAGATACTTAAGGGGAACACGAGGGGAAACTTCTTCACTCAGAGGGTCATGAGAGTGTGGAATAGCTGCCAGCACAAGTGGTGCACGTGAGCTCGATTTCAACGTTTAAGAGAAGTTTGAATAGGTACGTAGATAGTAGAGATATGGAGGGCTATGGTCCCAGTACAGGTCAATGGGCATAGACAATTTAAATGGTTTTGGCGTGGACTAGATGGGTCAAAGGGCCTGTTTCTTGCTGTACTTCTCTATGACCCTTTCCACAGCTGGAACGTTCCATCATCACTCTCTGGCCAAGGTTTGCCTTACAACCAAGCATTCACTGGTCATTCTTCTGGTGTTGTATATTAATACACGGCCACGCAATGGACTTAACCCAGGCCTCTAAAGCTTACTTGTACTCCTGAATCATCAAGAAAAGAAACTTACTTGCTCAGGGTATTCTTGTCTTTTGGCAAAAAGAAGAGGGCACTGGTCCTGTCCTTGGTTGAGTCTTCTTTTGTGCCTGCGCTCCCTTTTTGAGGTGCAGCCTTTCGGAGACGCTCTACATTAGGAAGGGTTTCACGGGACTCCAAGCTCAGCTTTGGGGTCCAGCCAACTGGCTTATTAATTTCTTGTTGGCCACATGGCTGTAGTTCTTTTGTTTCATAAAACATGCTCACTGGTCTGTTTCTTCCTGTGGGTAGACCTGAGATAGTGTCTGTATCAAAAGATTCTGCAGTGTTCAGTAACTTAGCCTCAGTACTTGTTGTTGAAGGATTTTCTGAACTTGAATCCCATTTTCTATCCGAGTGCATGACAAGATAAGACTGGGGCCTGTCTGCCTGCTTGCTTGGAGATTTGAAATGAACGTGAGGAGAATCATTCTGTCTGCCCTGCTCTATCTTCTGCAGAGCTTCCCCTCTATGTTTCTCAAACATGTCCTTCTCCTGCTTCTCAAAAACCTTGCGCTGTTTCTCAAGGATTTCCGTCTGCTGTCTTATCTGTTCCATCATCTCCTTCTCATCCTGCTGCTGTTTTTGCTTTTGTCTCTCTGCTTGCTGTACATTCAACCATTCAAGCTTTTCTAAAACTTTAGTATGTGAGAAGGAATCCATGCTTGCATCATCCATTACAGCAAGCTCGGCAGAGTTTGGCAAAGCTTTGTCAACTCCTTCTCTGCTTGGTTTGGGTTCAGTGGTAATGTCTTCTATCTTACAGTCATCAATGCTTACAGCAGCGTTGTCATTTGGCACCAGGTGACTGGGTACGCTGTTGTGATCTGGCAACAAGCATGAATCCAGCTTGGGACTAGAATACAGATTCTCTGCTGGTCTCACACTGGGAGGTCGATCTTCAGAACTTGATATTTGAAATTCAAATTCTCCACTGGCTATTTCAGGAGACTCGGAAACATGACTATAACAATTAGTGTTATTAGGAGGACTGGAAGATAGGTTATTTCCATTGAGTTGCGGACCAGTGGATAAATCATGATCATTGACTTTTGGACTGGTTGAAAGATTATCCTGAGCAGTGTGTAGGCTGGATTCAGACATTAGGTCATCACAAACAGATAAATAGAGGTGTCTCTTCTGGCCATCATCACCAATGGGTACTTCAAAACTACCTCTTGAGCTCTCACTGTCTGGTGTTCCCTGAGGAGACAAGGAGTTCACACTATCAGAAATCAGCTCATTAGACCAGCGCCCTTCCTCTGAGGGAGACACACCTCCTGATCTCACCTTCAGCAATTCAAGACTGAACCTGGCCTGCTCCAATTCTCTCATTCTCCGACTGTGCCGTTTGGCACGCACCACTTTCTGCTTCTCAGGGTCTCCAGACAATGATTTTGGTCTCTCCCTCACCGTAACATCCTGGAGCAAATTTGTAACATTGGCAAAGTTGAAAGTTCCACCCTGCATGTCTAGAGATACATCGTTACAGTCAGCAGGTACATCCTGAATGTCAGTCTCCTTTGAAGCAGAGCTCTCATTTAGTTCTAATTTGGCTTCATCAAATACAGTGAGCTGAGAAAACCTTTCCCCCAAGTTTTCATCCAGTCCCATTTTTTGCTCACAATCCAAGTGTTTTCTCTTCTCTTTGAACTTTTGTCTTCTCAGTGCCTGCAATCTGAAACAAATGGCAAGAATTCAGTTTTGACCGTTAAAGGGGTTGAAATCTACCAAATTGATTTGTTTTTTATTAATTAAAAAGTCAAGTGAATGCCCTCAGTGATTAATGGATAATTATACTTGATGGCTCCAATTTGACTGAAAACTGAATAAACTAATATATAATTCTTTGAAGAAATAACAGGCAGGGTAGACAAAGGAGAGTCAGTGGCAACACACACAAGATGCTGGTGGAACACAGCAGGCCAGGCAGCATCTATAGGAGAAGCACTGTCGACGTATCGGGCCGAGACCCTTCGTCAGGACTAACTGAAAAGAAAGATACTAAGATATTTGGAACTAGTGGGGGGAGGGGGAAATGCAAAATGATAGGAGAAGACCGGAGGGGGTGGGATGAAGCTAAGAGCTGGAAAAGTGACTGGCTAAAGGGATACAGAGCTGGAGAAGGGAAAGGATCATGGGACGGGAGGCCTCGGGAGAAGGGGGGAGGGGGGAAGCACCAGAGGGAGAACAGGCAAACAACTAAATATGTCAGGGATGGGGTAAGAAGGGGAGGAGGGGCATTAATGGAAGTTAGAGAAGTCAATATTCATGCCATCAGGTTGGAGGCTACCCAGTTGGTATATAAGGTGTTGTTCTCCCAACCTGAGTGTAGCTTCATCTTGACAGTAGAGGAGGCCATGGATAGACATAGCAGAATGGGAATGGGACGTGGAATTAAAATGAGTGGCCACTGGGAGATCCTGTTTTCTCTGGCAGATCGAGCGTAGGTGTTCAGCAAAGCGGTCTCCCAGTCTGCGTCGGGTATTACCAATATATAAAAGGCCACACCGGGAGCACCGGACGCAGTATACCACACCGGTCGACTCACAGGTGAAGTGTCACCTCACCTGGAAGGACTGTCTGGGGCCCTGTGTGGTGGTGAGGGAGGAAGTGTAAGGGCAGGTGTAGCACTTGTTCTGCTTACAAGGATAAGTGCCAGGAGGGAGATCGGTGGGAAGGGATGGGAGGGACGAATGAACAAGGGAGTCGCGTAGGGAGCGATCCCTGCGGAAAACAGAGGGGGGGGGAGGGAAAGATGTGTTTGGTAGTGGGATCCCGTAGGAGGTGGCAGAAGTTACGGAGAATTATACGTTGGACCCGGAGGCTGGTGGGGTGGTAGGTGAGGACAAGGGGAACCCTATCCCGAGTGGGGTGGCGGGCGGATGGGGTGAGGGCAGATGTACGGGAAATGGGAGAGATGTGTTTGAGAGCAGAGTTGATGGTGGAAGAAGGAAAGCCCCTTTGTTTAAAAAAGGAAGACATCTCCTTCGTCCTGGAATGAAAAGCCTCATCCTGGGAGCAGATGCGGCGGAGATGGAGTGATTGCGAGAAGGGGATATCATTTTTGCAAGAGACAGGGTGGGAAGAGGAATAGTCCAGGTAGCTGTGAGAGTCTGTAGGCTTATAGTAGATATCAGTAGATAAGCCATCTCCAGAGATGGAGACAGAAAGATCAAGAAAGGGGAGGGAGGTGTCAGATATGAACCAGGTAAATTTGAGGGCAGGGTGAAAATTGGAGGCAAAGTTAATGAAGTCAACGAGCTCAGCATGCGTGCAGGAGGCAGCGCCAATGCAGTCGTCGATGTAGCAAAGGAAAAGAGAGGGACGGAAACTCATATAGACTTGGAACATGGACTGTTTCACAAAGCCAACAAAAAGGCAGGCATAACTGGGACCCATGTGGATGCCCATGGTTACACCTTTGGTTTGGAAGAAGTGGGAGGAGCCAAAGGAGAAATTATTGAGAGTAAGAACTAATTCCGCTAGACGGAGGAGAGAGGTGGTAGAGGGGAATTGGTTAGGTCTGGAATCCAAAAAGAAGCGAAGAGCTTTGAGACCGTCCGGGTGGGGGATGGAGGTATATAGGGACTGGACGCCCATGGTGAAAATAAGGCGGTGGGGGCCAGGGAACTTAAAATCATTGAAAAAATTCAAAGCGTGAAAAGTGTCACGAACATAGGTGGGAAGGGATTGAACCAGGGGGGATAAAACAGTGTCAAGGTATGCAGAAATGAGTTCGGTGGGGCAGGAGCAAGCTGAGACAATGGGTCTACCTGGACAGGCAGGTTTGTGGATCTTGGGTAGGAGGTAGAAACGGGAAGTGCGGGGTGTGGGAACTATGAGGTTGGTGGCAGTGGATGGGAGATCCCCAGAGCTGATAAGGTTGGTGATGGTATAGGAGACAATGGCCTGGTGCTCCTTAGTGGGGTCATGATCAAGGGGTAAATAAGAGGAGGTATCAGAGAGCTGTTGCCGTGCCTCGGCCTGGTAGAGGTCAGTACGCCAAACAACAACAGCTCCCCCCTTATCCGCGGGTTTTGTAGTGAGGTTGGGATTGGTGCTGAGAGCAGAGCGTTCGGAAGGAGAGTCACTGGAGTTGCTTATTTGGATTTTCAGAAGGTCTCCAGCAAGGTGCCACACATGAGGCAGCTTAACAAGATAAGAGCCCATGGATAGAAGACTGGCTGACTGACAGGAGGCAGAATGGGAATAAAGGGGTCTTTTCTGGTATGCTGCTGGTGACTAGTGCTCTTCCACAGGGGTCGGTTTTGCAACCCCTTTTTACATGGTATGTCAATGATCTGGATGACAGAATTGATGGGTTTGTGGCCAAGATTGCAGATGATACAAAGATAGTTGGAGGGGTAGGTAGTGTTGAGTCTGCAGAAGGAGAATGGGCAAAGAGGTGGAAGATGAAATACAATGTAAGGAAATGTATGGTCATCCACTTTGGTAGTAGGAATGAAAACACAGATTCTTTTCTAAACGGGGAGAAAATACAGAATCTGAGATGCAAAAGATTCCACGCAGGATTGCATAAACGTTAACTTGCAGATTAAGTCAGTAGCAAGCAAGGCAAATGTAATATTAGTATTCATTTTGAGAGGGCTGGAATAGAAAAGCAAAGATATAATGCTTCAAGGAATTTGTTAGACCACATTTTCAGTATTGTGAGCAGCTTTGGGACCAAAATCTAAGAAAGAATGTGCAGGCATTGAACAGAAACAGAGGATATTTACAAGAATGAAAGGGTTAACATAAGAGGAGCACATGATGGCTCCGGGCCTTGCTGGAGCTTAGAAGAATTTGGGGGATCTCATTGAAACCTATGGAATATTGAAACTCCTAGACAGAGTGGACGTAGCGAGGTTTTTTTTTTAATTTAATAGTGAGAGAGTCTAGGACCAGAGGGCACAGCCTCAAAATACAAGGATATCCCTTTAGAAGAGGAGGAATTCCTTTAGCCAGAGTGGTAAATCTGTGGAATTCATTGCCACAGACAGTTGTGGAGGCCAAGTCATTGGATGTATTTAAAGCGGATAATGATAGGTTCTTGCTTTGTAAGGGTGTGAAAGGTTCTGGGGAGAAGGCAGGAATATAGGATTGAGAGGGAAAATAAATCAGCCGTGATCAAAGAGTGGAGCAGACCTAATGGGCCAAATGGCCTAATTCTGCTCCTATGTGTTACTCTCTTATATTTCTAACCTGAATGCAAATTACAAGGGGTAGCTGTGAGAGTATCTGTGGCGAATATGCTATATACATATCTGCAAATGGTCATGAATTAGTTCAAATTTGGGCATACAAGAGTCAAAAACAAATCTTGTACAATTACCTGCGCCGCACAACAAATCCTCTGTTTGCTGCTTGAATCTTAATGATACTATCCCTGAAAGCTCTGTACGTTTGCATTTCCTTGTACCTTCTCCAATATGTTTGAATGCAGAGTGCTGCGAGCTTGTACCTGCAATAACCTCGCCAGCACCTCTGTATAATAATAGCCGCATCACGCATTTGCAAGTACATCTTTCTCTGGCTGTAGCTTTTCCACATGGCCTGAATACTGGTTGCTGCTGCATCTAAGACACTGGAGTCTGTGCAAATGAGATTCTGCCTCATTTTGTAGCTTTGCCAATAATTCTGCAAAGGAAAGTTGAAAAGAGGTAAAACAGAGAAAATTTGGAATACATCACTTCTGCTTGTGTTTCCATAAAAATCAACAAGTATTGTTAAAAAGGCATTTTTCAAAAAAAGAACATCTAACCTAATTTTGTAACCAAATAGTTTTAAAAAAACAGCATAATTAGTCGAGGAGAATGTACATGTTGGGAAGGGGGAATTAACGGCTGGTTTCAGCCACCTCTGCGTTCAATAAACACAAGAGATTCTGCAGAATCTGGAAATCCAGAGTAACGCACACAAAATACTGGAGGTCAACAGGTCAGGCAGCATCTAGGGAAGGGAATAAAGAGTCAACAGGAACAGCCTGAAACATTGACTGTTTACAGGTGCCCCCCACTTTACGCCACTTCGCTTTCACAAAAGACCTACATTAGTAACCTGTTTTCACATTACAAAGAGGATTTTTGCCTTTACGAAATCTGTTCCCATATAAATTAATGGTTCTTTGCTTTACACCATTTTGGCTTAAGAAAGGTTTCATAGGAACGCTCTACCTTTGTAAAGGGGGGGGGGGAACACCTGTATTCCTCTCCCCAGATGCTGACTTGCTGAGTTCCTTCAGCATTTAAAAAGAAAATTATTTTTGTTGAGATACAGCGCAGAATAGGCCCTATGAGGTGCACCATCCAACAATTCCCCGATTAAATCCTAGCCTAATCACAGGACAATTTACAATGACCAATTAACCTACCAACTGGTACATCTTTGAACTGTGGGAGGAAACCGGAGCACCTGAAGGGAACACATGTGATCACGAGAGAACGTACAAACTCCTTACAGGCAGCATCAGGAATTTTGTGTGTGTTAGTTCTGCGATCAAGTTCAATCTACAAAAATTCTGAAAGAAAACTGGTTTGGGTTGTCTTAGTCCAATTCCTAATGTATGAGAACCAAAACAAGTCTGCAAAGAATTGACAGTTAAGTAAACAAGATAAAGTTATTTTTAAAAGTCACCAGACTCAGGAGATTCAAACAAAATTGACCAGTTGTATAATCAAGGTTTATGGCACAGGCTGTTTGCACCAAACAGGCAATACTTTGGACAATAAATGGATGCAGCAGAGTGTTACTGATTGTTGCTTGCCATCAAATCTGCTTCTTTCCAAGTTCAGTGTTAAACTAGAGTACAGGGTTTTATTATAGCAGCTTTCAGTTCAGTTCAAACCTGTATCACAATTGCTGCTTGTTTCATCTGGAGAAACTGTCGCCTTTCCAACACAGTGCGAAACCAACTCTGAAGCAAAACGATCCTCCTTAGGACCTCCTTGTGCAACATGTTTTGCAGCCTTTGACGCTCACTCTCCTTCATAAATATCTATGGAGGAACATGCACAACAGCATTACAGAATTAAGGAAGTATTAACAAGTAAAGATGCAGATGCATCCCCTGAAACAGCATCTCTAATGAAGCAAATCATTCTAGTGTATTACCATAAAGACCATAAGACATAGGAGCAGAATTAGGCCACTTATCCCATTGAGTCTACTCCATCATTCCATCATCGCTGATTTATTATCCCTGTCAACCCTACTGATTTGCCTCTTCTCATAATTATCTTTAAAGAATCATTTGATTCTGGCATGGTTCCAGAGGAATGTAAAATTGCAAATGGCACTCCACTCTTCAAGAAGGGAGAGGCAGAAGAAAGGAAATTATAAGCAGTTAGTCTGACCTCATTGGTGGGAAAGATGTTGGAAATGATTGTCAAGGATGCATTTTAGGGTACTTGGAGGTACATGATAAAATAGGCTGTAGTCAGCATGGCTTCCTTAAGGGAAAATCTTGCCTGACAAACCTATTAGAATTCTTTGAAGAATAACAAGCAGGATAGACAAAGGATAATCAGTTGATGTTATGTACTTGGACTTTCAGAAGGCCTTTGACAAGGTGCCACACAAGGCTGCTTAATAAGTTAAGAGCCCATGGTATTTCAGGAAAAATAGGAGCATTGGCTGATTAGCAGGAGGCAAAGCGTGGGATTAAAGGGAGCTTTTCTGATGGGCTGCCAGTGACTAGTGGTGTTGCACACAGGTCTGTGTTGGGACCACTTCTTTTTATGTTATATGACAATGATTTGGATAAGAGAATTGATAACTTTGTGGGCAGGTGTGTGGATGACATGGAGTTAGGTGGAGGGGCAGGCAGTTTTAAGGGAGAAGAGGCTACAGAAGGACTTAGATTAGGAGAATGGGCAAAAATGTGGCAGATGGAATACAGTGTCTGGAAGTGTAAAATAGACTAGTTGTACAATCACTTTGGTAGAAGAATTAAAGACGTAGATTGTTTTCTAAGTGGTGAGAAAATTTTTAAAAACCTAAGGTGCAAAGGGACTTGGGAGTCCTTGAGCAGGATTCCCTAAAGATTAATTTGCAGGTTGGGTCAATGGTGAAGAAGACATATGCAATGTTAACATTAATTTTGAGAGGATCAGAATATAAAAGCAAGGATATTATGTTGGCTTTATAAAGCACCAGTGAGGCCTCACTTGGAGTATTGTGAGCAGTTTTGGGCCCCTTATCTAAGAAAGGATGTGCTGACATTGGAGAGGGTTGAAAAAAGGTGCACAAAAATGATTCCGGGACTGAAAGGGTTGTCATACGAGGAGCAATATGATGGGTCTAAGCTTTTATCACTGGGATTCAGAAGAATGAGGGGTGTCCTCATGAAATGTTGAAAGACCTTGATAGAATGGATGTGGAGAGGATGCGTCCAATACCAGAGGACACAGCCACAGCCTCAAAAGGCATCCTTTTAGAATGGAGATGAGGAGGAATTTCTTGAGCCAGAGAGTGGTGAATCTGCAGAATCCACAAGTGGCTATGGAGGCCAAGTCATTGGGTATATTTAAGGCACAGCTTGCCAGCACATTTTTTCTTAAATAAGGAGCCTAAAACTGCTCACAATAATTCAAGTGCTGTCTGACCAATATTGTATAAAACTGCAGCATTATATCCTTGCTTTTGTATGCTAGCCCTCTCACAAGGAATGCTAACATTGCATTTGCCTTCCTGACCAAGGACTCAACCTGGAAGTTAACCCTTAGGGAATCCTGCAGGAGGATTCCCAAGTCCCTTTGTATCTCTGATCTTTGATTCCCCCCCCCCCACCCCCCATTTAGGAAATACCTGTAATACCTGAAAATACCTGTAGTCTATGTCTTTTTTTCCTTCTGCCAAAGTTCAATACACTTCTTGGCATGATATTCCACCTGCCATTTTTTTGCCCATTCTCCTAAACTGTTCAAGTCCTTCTGCAGTCTCCCTGCTTCTTCAACACTACCAGCCTCTCCTCCTAACTTCACAATGTCTGCAAAGCTTTTAATTCCTTCAATGATACATAACATACATAAGCAGTCCCAATACAGATTCCTGCTAAACACCACTTCTTAATGGCAGCCAAGCAGAATAAGCCACATTTATCCCAATTCTTTGCCTCCTGCCAATAAGCGAATGCTCTATCCATGCTAGTATCTCCCCTGTAATACCATGGGCTCTTTATCTTGTTAACCAGCTTCATGCACAACATCTTGTCACAGGCCTTCTGAAAATCCAAATAAATAAAATTCATTGATTCACCTTTGTCTATCTTGCCTGTTATTTCCTCAAAGAATTCCAACAGGTTTGTCAGGCAAGATTTCCCCTTAAGGAAACCATGCTGACTTTGGCTTATTTTGTCATCTGCCTTCAAAAACCCCAAAACCTCTTAATAATAGACTCCAACATTTTTCCAACCATTGAAGATTGGTGAACTGGCCAATAACTTCCTTTCTTCTGCCTCCCTCCCTTCTTAAACAGTGAGGTGCAATCTGCAATTTTCCAGTCCTCCAGAACCTAGCGATTCTTGAAAGATCATTACTAATGCCTCCATTATCTCTTCAGCTACATCTTACAGATCCCTGGGGTGTAGCCCATCTGGTCCAGGTGATTTATCTACCTTCAGACCTTTCAGCTTCTCAAGCACCTTCTCTTTAGTAATAGTGACTCCACTCACTTTTGCCCTGACACACTTGTATTTCTGGAATTCTGCTAGTGCCTTCTAGTGAAGACTTAAGTTCATCTGCCATTTTGTTGCTTCCTCCCCATTACGGACTCTCCAGCATCATTTCCCAGTAGTCCAATATTAACTCTCGTCTCTCATTTACTCATTATATATCTGAAAAAACTTTTTAGTAACCTCTTTTATGTTACTGGTTAGCTTACTTTAATATGTCATCTTTTCTATGTTTTTTTAGTTGTGTTCTGTTTTTTTATAAAAGCTTCCCAATCTCTACTTCCCACTAATTTTTGATGTATTATATGCCCTTTCTTTTGCTTTTATGCTGTCTTTGACTTCCCTTGTTCCCTGTGGCGGCCTCATGTCCCTTTAGGATATTACTTCATCTTTGGGATTCCTCTATCCTGTATTTTCCAAATTGCTGGTGTCCCTTTCCAATCAACTTTGGAAGTAGCACGGTGATGGGGGCAGCAATAGTATTTGAACATAGAGTTGGAAGAATTAAATAAATTAAATTAAGCATTAAAGCAGCACTGGTGACTGAAGTTTAGCCCTTGAACCCGGTGTCCAAGTATTGGCATATGTATGAAGATGGATAATGGAAGGGGAGAGGTTGAAAATTTCATGCCAGACCCATCTAACTTTCTCATGACTCATGCCAGCAAGTGCAAATGGATATTGTACCGTGTCCAGTCCAATTCAGTAGAATTGCCATTTTATATAATAAAACTTACCATTGTCTCACCGACTTGATAACTGTTACTGTTGAGGCTCACATTTCTCACAAAGTGCTGAATACTACATTTGGAAGAGGTGGTACCTTGCGGCAAGAGCACACGGAAATGGTCCACAAATTCCTGAAATATTTCAAAACATATCTCACATCAGCTCATCAACGCATCAACTAATTATCATATTTTAAATGATACACTACTGCTGGAAGGCATTACCCAGCCACAACTGGGAGTACGAGCAACTCCTCCACAGTAATGTGTTACACACATGCTGAAATCACCATTAGGATCCAACCAGGCCCTGCTGAATGAAGCAGTCTCAGCAAAAGGCATCAATTAATGGGTAATGAAGCCGGAGACAAAGGACAGAAAATATCACTTGGACCCTCCTAATCATTAGCGTGACATCCTGCTGGAAACATACTTATGAATGTTAATGTCATGGATTTATATTCTGAAGACCAGGAATGGAAAAATAACAACACCTATGAACTGTAAACTGCAGGGAAAGTAAAATCTGAAGACCTTCATTCCAAAGAGACAAAGTGGTTGAATGGGCCAATCAGATAGGGCATGGATTTGAAGGTAGTCTTCTCTGTGAAAGCACCAGTTACTTAAACTTGAAAATCTTAACGCTAACAAAATCTCAACTTAGTTCTACAACTTCCTAATTTAGCAGATACAAGGTGTCACTTGTTCAACATTTTTTTAAAAACTTGAATTAACCAATTCAAATGACATGCAAACTGGTCAAATTCTATCTTGCCAGAGCATTTGGCTCAGTGATATGCAAATGCTTCAGTCGCTGAAATTCTGTTCAAATTGTAATCAACTGATCTGTAACATTTATGTTGTACTTTTTAAATTGCTACAATTCATGAATCTGTTTCAAAGAACTGAGTGGTGCATAAACACACCAATACATAGAGGTACTTACCTGGAAGGTATACTTAATACCATAGCCAGATTGTCGTATCCTGACTGTTTCCAGCATGCCTGTATACCGCAGTTGCCTCAGGACTAGATGATCATTGAAACGCAATGGAAGCTACGAAGTTGACAGAAGTAGATGTTACAGACAGCAGCTGGCAGCAGTGTTCTCACCTTACCAAAGAAACACATCATAGTGCCCTGATCCCATTTTTATTTAAGTTCTGATTATACTTCTTGCATTTAGAAACTTACATATAACATAGAACCGTACAGCACATTACAGGCCTTTCGGCCCACAATGTTGTGCCGACCCTCAAACCCTGCCTCCCATATAACCCCCCACCTTAAATTCCTCCCATACTAACTGATAGGATTACTAACAAAGATAAGGAAGCTCTATCACAATGTCTCTGAGACAACTCACACTTGAGCCCCATTAGTTCCTCATTCCATTTCCTTTCCACTCCCAAGTCCAACAATGTCCTATCACCAGCCAAGCATTTGGAATTCCATGCTTCAATTATTCTGATTGTTTTTTTGTGCAAATAATCCCAAGCAAAATCATAAATGGCATCCTTTGAGACCTTGATGATGCTGCATAATCTCTCCTAAATTCAAGAGATTCTGCAGTTGCTGGAAATCCACAGCCACACACACAAAATGATGGGTGAAATCAAGCAGGCCAGGCAATATCGATGAAGATGAGCAAGCAATCAATGTTTTAGGGCAAGGTCCTTCATCAGGATAATTTCTCCTATCTGGTCACATCATTTTCGCCCAAACTCTTTCCACCATTCTAATTTACAGTGGGTTTCAATTGCTTATTTACCCTTTAATGCAATATTTTCTGTTGCTGATCAATCACATTACCTCAAAGATCTAGAACATAATATATAGGAGCAGAATTGAGACCACATGGCCCATCTGCCATTTCATCATGGCTGATCCATTTCCCTCTCAGCTCCAATCTCCTGCCTTCTCCCTATAACCCTTCGTGCCCTGACTAATCAAGAACCTATCAATCTCTGCCTTAAATATACCCAATGACTTGGCTTCCACTGCCACCTGTGGGACTCCCAAGTCTCACTCCACCTCAGATTTTTGAATATTCTTGCCATTTAGAAAATAGTCTTTGCTTTTATTTCTTCGATCAAAGTGAATGACATACATTTCCAGACACTGTATTCCATCTGCCACACCTTTGACCATTCTCCTGATCTGTTAAAGTCCTTCTGTAGCCTCCCTGCTTCCTCATCACTACCTGACCCTTCACCCATCTTCATACTGTATGGAAACTAGATCACAAGGCCATCAACTTTTGTCATCAAAATCAGTGACATATAATGTTAAAGAAAAAAAAATCGGTCACAACACAGACCCTGTAGAAAACAACTGGTCACTGACGACCAACCAGAAAAGGCTCCCTTTATTTCCACTCCTTGCCTCCTGCCAATCAGCTAATGCTCTATCCATGCTCGTATCTTTCCTGTAATACCATGGGTTTCTCAATTAGTTAAGCAGCTTCATGTGCTGCACCTTGTTAAAGGCCTTTTGAAGATCCATGTACACAACAATCACTGATTCTCCTTTGTCTATCCTGCTTGTTATTTCTTCAAAGAATTCCAGCAGATTTGTCAGGAGATTTTTCCTTAAGGAAACCATGCAGACCGTGGCCAATTTTATCATGTGCCTCCAAGTATCCTGAAACCACATCCTTAACAATGGACTCCAACATCTTCCCAACTGAAGTCAGACTAACTGGCCTATAATTTCTTTTCTTCTGCCTCTCTTCCTTCTTGAAGAGTGGAGTGACATTTGAAATTTTCCAGTCCTCCGGAACCATACAAAAATCTATTGATTCTTGAAACATCATTACTAATGCCTCCAAAATTTCTTCAGCCACCTCTTTCAGAACCCTGGGGTGTAGACCATCTGGTCGAGGTGATTTATCTACCTTCAGATCTTTCAATTTCCCAAGTACCTCCTCCCTAGTAATGGCAACTTCACTCCCTTCTGCCCCGACACTCTCAAACTTCCGGTATGCTGCAAGTGCCTTCCACAGTGAAGCCTGATGCAAAATACTTAATCAGTTCACCCAGCATTTCCTTGAACCCCATTACCACATCAAGATCATTTTTCAGCAGTCTGTTATCTACTGTCACCTCTTTTTTTACTCTTTATATATCAAAAGAAGCCTTTGGTATCTTCTTTAATATTATTGGCTACCTTACCTTCATATTCCACCTTTTTCCTCTATGACAACATTTCTATTTGCCTTCTGTTAACTTTTAAAAGTTTCCCAATCTTCTAAATTCCCATTAATTTTTGCTCTATTATACACCCTCCATTTGGCTTTTATGTTGGCTTTGACTTCCCTTGTTAGCTACGGATGTGTCATCTTGCATTTAGAATACTTTTTCCTTTTTGGGATATATCTATCCTGCGCTTTTTGAATTGCTCCCAGAAATTCCAGCTATTGTTGTGCTGCTGTCATCCCTGCTGGTGTTCCCTTCCACTCAACTTTGGGTAGCTCCCCTCTTATGCCTCTGCAATTTTCTTTACTATACATCTGATTTTAGCTACTCTCGCTCAAATTTCAGGGTGAATTCTATTATATCCTGATTATTGCCCATTCTAGTTCATTGCATAAGACCCAATCCAGAAATGCTGATATCCTTGTGGGCTCAATCACAAACTGCTCTAAAAAGCCATCTTGTAGGCATTCTACAAACTCCCCCTCTTGGGATCCAGCACTGATCTGATTTTCTCAATCGACCTGCATATTGAAATCCTCCATAACCATCATAACATTGTCCTTTTGACATGCCTTTTCTATCTCTGGTGGTAACTTGTAGCCCACATCCTGGCTACTGTTCGGAGGCTTGTATATAACTCACATCAGGGTCTTTTTCTTTCGTTTCTTAGTTCTACCCAAAAGGATTCTACACCTTCTGACCCTATGTTGCCCCTTTCTAATGATTTTATTTTTTCACTAAGAGACCCAAGCCACCCCCTCTGTCCACCTGCCTGTTCTTTCAAAACAATGTGTATCCTTGGACATTAAGCTTGTAGCTATAATCTTCTTTCAGCCACGATTCAATAATGCCCATAATGCCATAGATG
Source organism: Hemitrygon akajei (assembly GCF_048418815.1). Lineage (NCBI taxonomy): Eukaryota > Metazoa > Chordata > Chondrichthyes > Myliobatiformes > Dasyatidae > Hemitrygon > Hemitrygon akajei. Next base: position 9,320,731 of record NC_133144.1, read on the forward strand.
ACAATCTGTACTGTGCTACATTCATCTACCTTACTTTGCATACTGTGTGCATTCAAATATAACATCTTCAGTCCTGTATTCACCCTTTTCGATTTTGTCTGCCTTTTACATTGCATCTCATCCTGTTGATTGCTATTTTGCCCTATCATCAGCCTCTCCTTGCTAGCAGTCTCACTGCACACCGTCTCTGTTTGTAAACTAACAACCTCACTCTCAGCACTATTATTCCAGTTCTCATCCCCGTCAAATTAGCTTAAACCCTCCCGAACAACTCTAGCAAGGATATTGGTCTGGTTCAGGTGTAACCCATCCCTTTTACAGAGGTCATATCTTCCCCAGGAGAAATCCCAATGATCCAGAAATCTGAACCCCTGCCCCCTGCACCAGTTCCTCAGCCACATATCTATCTGCCGAACACTCCAACTCTTACTTTCACTGCCGCGTGTAGCAGTCAACAATTCAGAGATTACTACCTTGGTGGTACTGTTTTTCAGCTGTTTACATAGCTCCCTAAAATCTCCCTTCAGAACCTCCTCGCCTTTCCCATCTATGTCATTGGTGTCAATGTGTACCAAAACTTCTGGCTGCTCACTCTCCCCCTTAAGAATGCTGTGAATCTGATTCCTGACCCTGACACCAGGGAGGCAACATACTATTTGGTTGCCTCTATTGCAACCACAGAATCTTGTGTCTATTCTTATGGTCATGGAATTTCCCATCACTATTGCAGTCCTCTTCAGCTCTTCTGAGCCATTGCAGTGGACTCAGCGCCAGAGAACCAGTTGCTGCAGCTCCCACCAGTAGGCAAACTCCTCAACGGTATCACCTTGCTACATTGATCTCTATTCTTTGTCATCAATATGTTCCCTAACCAGCATAATCTTGACACTTACACAGGAAAAAACTAAATCTATTACACTGCCATATTTCACAGCGCGATCCCTTCAACTAATACTCTGGTTTGAAGTAACAAGTCATCTGCTGGATGAATTCTATATACCCAGCAGCATCTGTGTGTGTGTGTGTGGGGGGGGGCGTGCGATTACAAATGTCAACATTTCCTGCATAATGATGTAATAAGTTCCTCTCATGATCCCTGACTGTGCCTTCTGCCTGCTTCATCAGTATTGAAAAAAGCTGTATCACTGCAATATGATGAGCAAGGCGGCTCTACGACGGGTAACTCAAACTGCCCAAAACATCAATGGCACCAGCCTACCTGCCATCAAGGGCATACAGTGGCATACAAAAGTTTGGGAACCCCTGGTCAAAATTTCTGTTACTGTGAATAGTTAAGTGAGTAGAAGATAAGCTGATCTCCAAAAGTCATAAAGTTATAGATGAAACATTCTTTTCAACATTTTAAGCAGCATTAATGTATTATTTTTGTTTTGTACAATTTTAAAGTTAAAAAATGGAAAGCAGCACCATGCAAAAGTTTAGGCACCCCAAGAGATGTGAGCTCTCAGATAACTTTTACCAAGGTCTCAGACCTTAATTAGCTTGTTAGGGTTATGGCTTGTTCACAGTCATTGTTAGGAAAGGTCAGGTGATGCAAATTTCAAAGCTTTATAAATACCCACACTCCTCAAACTTTGTCCCAACAATCAGCAGCCATATGCTCTTCTGAAAATTAAAATAAATGATGCCCACAAAGCAGAAGGTTATAAGAAGATAGCAATGCGCTTTCAGGTAGCTGTTTCCTCAGTTCGTAATGTAATTAAGAATTGGCAGTTAACAGGAACAGTGGAGGTCAAATTGAGGTCTGAAAGACCAAGAAAACTTTGAGAGAACTGCTCGTAGGATTGCTAGAAAGGCAAATCAAAACCCCCTTTTGACTAAAAAAGACCTTCAGGAAGATTTAGCAGACTCTGGAGTGGTGATGCACTGTTCTACTGTGCAGCGACACCTGCACAAATATGACCTTCATGGAAGAGTCATCAGAAGAAAACCTTTCCTGCGGCCTCACCACAAAATTCAGTGTCAGAAGTTTGCAAAGGAACACCTAAACAAGCCTGATGCATTTTGGAAACATGTCCTGTGGACTGATGAAATTAAAATAGAACTTTTTGGCTGCAATAAGCAAAGGTGTGTTTAGAGAAAAAAGGGTGCAGAATTTCATGAAAAGAACACCTCTCCAACTGTTAAGCACGGGGGGGGGGGGTGAAATCGATCATGCTTTGGGCTTGTGTTGCAGCCAGTGGCATGGGGAACATTTCACTGGCAGAGGGAAGAATGAATTCAATTAAATACCAGCAAATTCTGGAAGCAAACATCACACCATCTGTAAAAAAGCTGAAGATGAAAAAAGGATGGCTTCTACAACAGCACACCTCAAAATCCACAATGGACCATCTCAAGAGGCACAAGCTGAAGGTTTTGCTAGGGGCCTCACAGTCCCCCAACCTAAGCATCATCGAAAATCTGTGGATAGACCTGAAAAAAGCAGTGCATGCAAGACGGCCCAAGAATCTCACAGAATTAGAAGACTTTTGCAAGGAAGAATGGGCAAAAATCCCTGCAAACAGGAATTGAAAGACTCTTTGCTGGCTACAGTAAGCATTTACAAGCTGTGATACTTGCCAAAGGGGGTGTTACTAAGTACTGAATATACAGAGTGCCCAAACTTTTGCTTCAGACCCTTTTCCTTTGTTGTTATTTTGAAACTGTAAAAGATGCAAATGAAAATATAATCTTGCTTAAAATATTAAAGATATGTGTCATCTTTAACCTTATGCCTTTTGGAAATCAGGTCATCTTTTATTCGCTTAGCTAATCACAGTAACAGAAATTTTGACCGGGGTGCCCAAACTTCTGCATGCCACTGTATATAGAGAAATGTGCAGGAAAAGGGCCAATATCTTCAAGGAGGATCCCATTCACCCTATTCATGGGTTGTTTGCCCCACTCCCATCAGGGAGGAGGCTATGTAGCATCCATGCTAGGACCATCAGACTCAAAAAGTTACTTTCCCCAAGCAGAAAGGATGATCAACACGTCCACCCACAAACTTCACCACAACTTTATTATTTCCTATCAGTCACCTGGACAGCCTAGTGTCACTTCATGGACATACAAGTAATGTATATAATCTATCTTACATATTTACTTTTATTGTGTTTTTGTTAATAATATTAACAAAATCTGTGCTTTTTAATCTGTGCTTTTTTTGTGCTGTATCAGATCTGGAGTAACAAATATTTTGTTCTCCTTCACACTTGTGTGCAGGAAATGACAGTAAACAATCTTGAATATCTTGCTTCTCTTCATGTCATTCAGCCTTCACTGCACCTTGTGAAGCATCTATGGATATCAAGCAGTTTATGCAACTGCAAACTATTACACAGATGAATTATTGACTTAAAGTGATCGTGTTGTTTCCTAATCTCTGCAAAGTTGCTGTCTAGCCCTTCCCCTATGAATTTCTAGCAATAGCAGCTTTTGTTTCAGATTTCCAGAATCCGCATATGTTAGTCCTTCAGTTGCTGTTTTCCCCTTCTTCTATTTGTACAATTTACTCTGTACTCCCAATTGCAATTTTCTATTCAGGCTTCTCAATCAATTTATCTTTAACTTGAGGAACACATACAAGACCTTTTCTGCATTTGATCGAATGCACTTCACAAAGTAAGGCTCTGCCTGTCCCAGAGTCTCCATGAGCTTATTGAGAGAAGCCTGCAAAAATAAAGCACAAAATAGTGAATTACTATGATATTCAGTCAATGGGTCTACCTCAAAAAAGTCAGAAAATGTAATTAATCCTTCTCTGGTTTTGCAGGTGGAAAAAACTGCACTGCCTATTTAAAGATTAATGCTCTGCAATCTACCTGAATGGTAGTGGATAATTCAAAAATAAATGGGAGGAGGATGTTTCATGAACATCTCCATCTTCAGAGAGAGAAAGTCATCTTCAGTCAGGACATCTGAGTAGACATTTCCTTCCTCAGATCCCCACCACCATGGAATTCAGTCTACAGGCAATTTAATTCTCTCCATTTAATGCTGACAAACAGCCTGCGTTACCTCTAATTTTTTTTTTCACAGCTGCCCAAACCAACCATTGCTCTGAGCAGGAAATTTTTACTTGGTCTGAAAACTGTGCTGCACTTTAAATGCTTTTTTTTTGTAATATGCATACTATGAATATTTAGAATAAAATTGAACAATCACATCCATTTGGATTTTATTTATTAATTGAAGGGTATAATGAAATACAGTACAAAGAATATCTTTCACGTTTCATAAACTTTTTCTTGTCTGTCATTATTACAAATCCATGCCTATTCTGCAATTAATTTTGCATCCAGATGAAAGATACATCTTAATGCTCATTAGACCACCCAAACATTTTCGCATGTTTTCCAGGAACTGGTTCCATGGTGTTTCTTTGTTTCATGGCTGCCTGCAGGAAGATGAATCTCAGGATTGTATACTGTATACATACTTTGATAATAAATATACTTAGAACCTTTGAGACCAACAGCAGGGTAGCTGGGTGGCCTCATTTGTGCTGAGGGCTAGGCTGTCATGCCGCAGGGTCACCTGTTGCAGCTGCCCAGGGGAAGAGACAATGGAGGCAGTGTAGGGGAGAGCAGAGACCCCTATGGGTGTGCTGGAATCCATACTGGACTGAGGGCTGGCCCCTCCCATCCGTGTTGCTCTCCAGTGTTTGCTTGGTGCTACCCTCTCATGTTCACTCATGTTCAAAAAGTGTTCGCTTTTTGGAAAAGCAAGCTGGACCAGGGCAACTTACCATCAATCTGCAGGCCATGCCACTCAGGGTGTGGGCTACATTATTTTTTTCTTTGTGGCTGTATGTTTTTCTGCTATCACAACCATATGTGCTATGAGCTATGTGCATGTGCTGTGTGTTGTTGGAAGTGTGTTGTGCACTCTGGCCCTAGAAGAATACTGTTTGTTTGGCTGTATGATTAGTTGAACACACAGCACCCATTCAACAATGTCCCAGTTTAGGTTTCATCAGGCCTACTGAGTTTCATTGCAATCTTGGCCCAAACCCGAGGAGAGATACAGATGCTTGCCCTTGACATCAAGGCAGAATAAAAATATACACTGATTGTAAATGTTGGAGGTCAATTATCCCAACCCTGGTACATCACTGTAGGAGTTCCTCACAATTGTGTCGCAGGTCAATCATCTTCAGCTGTTTCAAAGACCTTTCTCTCATGAGAAGGTTACAAGTGGAGATATTCATTGATGATTCCACAATATTTAATTCCATTTGCTTCTCCTCATCAAATCAATACTTGCATGTAGTGATACCAAGATGCAATTTAGGAACAGGCTGCAAAGTAGCAAATAAAAATTGCTACTTTGATTGAAAGGACAAGTCTACTGGGGAACAATGGAAAGGTTTCATTAATGTCACCTTACTTACCATCAATAGATCAATATCCACAGCATGTGGAAAAGGAGAGTAGAACAGTTACATGGGAGATGATTCACAATCTCAATGTGTAGGCTGCTTTTGCCACTAAGACAAAGATTAGAAAGTAAATAAAGACCTCTTACAGGGCATTGCTCTCAGTGAATACATCTCAAGGTAAGTGAGGTGAGTGTGATAATTATCTCCATCAACAACTTATTACAATTCTTAACTTAATGCTGTTCTAAACCATGCCAGGAGTAACATTTTTATTCAAGGCCTTGTGTGGCAAAAAGCAAATTGCCTGGGGTGCACAGAAAACTAAGGTAGAGAAGAAATCATATGACATATATTGATGGTTTGCTCCTCCTGGAATATTTTATATCTCTACTTTCAATTTGTTTGCTTTGTTTTGTGCAGATGTTCTTTAAGGTGGTGGAGAAGGTCATAAATGTTGAAAGAGAGGTGAACAAACTATATTTGGAACCTGCTAAGAAATTATAGATATCACAAAGGAAATAAAATTACTCAAGGAGTTTCAGAAATCATGGGATTATTGGTTACCCAGTAAACAAACATTAGTTTCTGAGTTTAGTGGACAAACATATACACAAAAGATTCTGCAGATGCTAGAAATCCAGAGAAACATACACAAAATGCTGGAGGAACTCAGCAGGTCAGGCAGTATCTTTGGAAAGAAGTAAACTGTTAATGTTTTGGGCAGAGACTCTTCATCAGGAATTGATGCCTGTCCAGCTGAGTTTTGTTGTCTTTTGTATGTTGTTCTTCAATAACAGTTTAAAAAAAAATCAGAAGATGAAAGAAGACAAGAAGTATGCTGTGTACTGACCTGGAATTGAGCACTGATGCTGGGCGGCTTTTTCTTTTTGTGCAAGTGGAGTAGAGACTTGGTGATGCGATCATGGAGAGTCAGGCTTGCCAGGTATTTCAGTGACTTTACATCTAATAAGTGCTGCAGATTAGAGAAAACACCAATCATGGTTTTAAACAAGTTGCCAGCATGGCCATAAATGTTCACATCTCAAAACATGTATGTTTAATCAGCATTAGAGGAGAGTAAACTAGAAACAGAAGATCAATGAGAGAAATTAACACATTGTACGTGACTGAAACACACAAGCCATAATGTATCATATAATGAAACGATAAGGGAGAAATGCAAGTTTTACAATCCATTCACAGAATGTTGACATTAACACTGACACTAAAGTAGATGTATTAGGGACACTTAAGAGACTCACATGGATGATAGAAAAATGGAGGGCTACGTAGGAAGCAAGGGTTAGATTGATATCAAAGTAGGTTAAAGGATCAGCTCAACACTGTGGGCTAAAGGTCCTATATTGTGCTATATGCTCTATTCTCTTAATTGTCCATCCTAACAAATGAGACAGTGTAAGATACAATGATGTGTATGAGTCTGAAGTCACACATAGGCCAGATTTTGGAACTGTGGCACATAATCCCTTCCCTGAAAGACATCAGAGAACCAGGTGGCAACCAAGAGAAAATCTGAAGATGCTGGAAATCCGAGTAAGACACACAAAATGCTGGAGAAACACAGCAGGCCAGCAGCATCTATGGGTAAAAAATTACAGTCAATGCTATAGGCCGAAATGTTGATTGTACTTTTTCCATAGATGCTGCCCAGCCTGCTGAGTTCCTCCAGCATTTTAAGAGAACCAGATGGGTTTGTAAACAGTCCAGTAGTTTTACAATAATCTTTTCTGAGCCAAACTTGAATTTGACATCTACTGTGTCTATAAAAAGAATTCACACAACTTTTAAGTTTTCATGTTTTACAATATTGAATCACAGTGGATTTAATTTGGCTTTTTTGACACTGATCAACAGAAAAAAACACTTTCGTGCCAAAGTGAAAAAAGATCTCTACAAAGTGATCTATATTATTTACAAATGTAAAACGCAAAATAATTGATTGCATAAGTATTCAATCACCCCCCCCCCTTTAATATAACACACCAAATCATCACTGGTGCAGTCAATAGGTTTTAGAAGTCACATTATTAGTTACATGGAAATTACTGTGTGCAGTCAAGATGTTTCAACTGATTGCAGTAAAAATACACCTTTATCTGGATGGTCTAACTGCTGATGAATTAGTATCCTGGCAAAAAATATGCTATCATAATATGATAAGTTTTTATCTGCAATTTGAGAAGGATAAGGGCAGATCGGAGGTGTCAGTGTTGCAGTTGAACAGGGGAGACTATGGAGCCATGAGGGAGGAGTTGGCCAAAGTTAACTGGACGGATATCCTAGCAGAAAAGACAGTGGAACAGCAATGGCAGGTATTCTTGGGAATAATGCACAAGGTGCAAAATCAGTTCATCCCCCGGAGAAGGAAGGATTCAGGATTCAAAGGGGGGAAAGGGGCCACAGTGTTTGACAAAGGAAGTCAGAGATTGCATAGCATTAAAAAAAAGGAAATATGACAGAGCTAAGGTGAGTGGGAGGATAGATGATTGGGAAATTTTTAAGGAACAACAGAACTTAACTAAAAAGGCAATACGGGGAGAAAAAATGAGGTACGAACGCAATCTAGCCAGGAATATAAAGGAGGATAGCAAAAGCTTTTTTAGGTATGTGAAGAGAAAGAAGATAGTTAAGAACAATGTTGGGCCCTTGAAGAATGAATTGGGTGAAATTGTTATGGGAAACAGAGAAATGGCAGAAGAATTTAATAAGTACTTTAGATCTGTCTTCACTAGGGAAGACACAAGCAATCTCCCGGATGTATGGATGGGCCAAGGACATAGGGTAACAGAGGAAATGAAACAGATTGACATTAGGAAGGAAATGGTGATGAGTAGACTGATGGGACTGAAGGCTGACAAATCCCCAGGTCCAGATGGTCCGCATCCTAGGGTACTAAAGGAGGAGGCCCTGGAAATTGCGGATGCATTGGTAATCATTTTCCAATGTTCCTTAGATTCAGGATCAGTTCCTGAGGATTGGAGAATGGCTAATGTTATCCCACTTTTTAAGAAAGGAGGGAGGGAGAAAACAGAGAACTATCATCCTGTCAGCCTAACATCAGTAGGGGGGAAGATGCTAGAGTCCATTATTAAAGATGAAATAGTGGCATATCTAGATAGCAGTGATAGGATTGGGCCGAGCCAGCATGGATTTACCAAGGACAAATAATGCTTGACTAATCTATTGGAGTTTTTCGAGGATGTAACCAGGAAGTTAGACAAGGGAGATCCAGTGGATGTAGTGTACCTCGATTTTCAGAAGGCATTTGATAAGGTCCCACATAGGACATTGGTGGGTAAAATCAGAGCTCATGGCATTGGGGGGGAAGATATTGACATGGATAGAAAATTGGTTGGCAGATAGAAAGCAAAGGGTAACGGTGAATGGGTGTTTCTCAGAATGGCAGGTGGTGACTAGTGGGGTGCCACAGGGCTCAGTATTGGGACAACAGCTGTTTACGATTTACATCAACGATTTAGATGAAGGCATTGAGAATAACATCAGCAAGTTTGCTAATGATACTAAGCTGGGTGGCAGTGTGACGTGATGAGGATGTTAGGAGAATTCAGGGTGACTTGGATAGGCTGAGTGAGTGGGCAGATACTTGGCAGATGACATTTAATGTGAATAAGTGTGAGGTTATCCACTTTGGGAGTAAGAACAGGAAGGCAGGTTATTATCTGAACGGTGTAGAGTTAGGTAAGGGAGAAATACAAAGAGATCTAGGAGTACTTGTTCATCAGTCACTGAAGGTGAATGAGCAAGTGCAGCAGGCAGTGAAGAAGGCTAATGGAATGTTGGCCTTTATTACAAAGGAAATTGAGTAAAAGAGCAAGAAAATTCTTTTGCATTTGTACAGGGCCCTGGTGAGACCACACCTGGAGTATTGTGTGCAGTTTTGGTCTCCAGGGTTAAGGAAGGACATCCTGGCTGTAGAGGAAGTGCAGCGTAGATTCACGAGGTTAATTCCTGGGATGTCCGGACTGTCTTACGCAGAGAGGTTAGAGAGACTGGGCTTGTACACGCTGGAATTAAGGAGATTGAGAGGGGACCTGATTGCAACATATAAGATTATTAAGGGATTGGACAAGATAGAGGCAGGAAATATGTTCCAGATGCTGGGAGAGTCCAGTACCAGAGGGCATGGTTTGAGAATAAGGGGTAGGTCATTTAGGACAGAGTTAAGGAAAAACTTCTTCTCCCAGAGTTGTGGGGGTCTGGAATGCACTGCCTCGGAAAGCAGTGGAGGCCAATTCTCTGGATGCTTTCAAGAAGGAGCTAGATAGGTATCTTATGGATAGGGGAATCAAGGGATATGGGGACAAGGCAGGAACCAGGTATTGATGGTAGATGATCAGCCATGATCTCAGAATGGCGGTGCAGGCTCGAAGGGCAGAATGGTCTACTTCTGCACCTATTGTCTATTGTCTAAAAACTACATTTGGTTATTGAAAAGTGCAAGTCAGGAGATGGATACAAGAAAATTTCCAAGTCATTGAATATCCCAAGGGAACAGTTAAGTCAATCATCAAGAAATGGAAAGAATATGGTACAGCTGTAAAGCTGCCTAGAGCAGGCCATCCTCAAAAACTAAGCAACTGTGCAAGAAGGAGACTAGTGAGGAAGCAAACAAGAGTCCTATGACACCTCTGGAGGAGTTACAAGCTTCAATGGCTGAGATGGGAGACTGTCACTCAGGTGCTTCACCAGTCGCAGCTTTATGGGAAAGTGGCAAAGAGAAAGCCACTGTTGAAAAAACTCAAATGCAATCTCAGCTAGAGTTTGCCAGAAGGCATGTGGGAGACTGAAGTCAGCTGGAAGAAGGTTCCATGGTCTAATTAAACCAGGATTCAGCTTTTTGGTCAGCAGTCTAAACATTATGTTTGGTGTATGCCAAACACCACACATCATCAAAAACATACTATCACTCAGATAAGGTTTTCAAGATGGCGGTGCAGTGAAAGGTCTGCTTTGCTAGCTCAGCACCACAACACTGATAATTCTGCATATAAACCTATCCGTTTCAACTTTTTTTTAAAATGCCCGTGTTGGGTTTAATAACATGAACATTGATGAGTATTTTTTTGAGCTGCTTCAACACCATGCCATGGAAAAGTACTAAGAAGGCAGCCAAGATGGACAGCACAGAGCGCTCACCCGGGGCTGAGGAGCTCGCTGCTGCTAGCTCGGCTAACAGGTTGGACCCTGCTCTTCGTCAAGTAATTCAGGAAGTTACGGAGAACGTATCCAAAATGATGGACGAGAAGCTGGCTCCACTCTCTCTAACACTCCAGAACGACACACAGGAGCTTAAAAATCTTGATACAAGAATGACCGAGGCCGAGGGTCGAGTCTCCGCGGTACAGACTGTAACTGATCAGGCCCAAAGTCACATCCGGGCACTGGAAAAGCAAGTTCAAAACCTGTGACCATATCGATGATCTTGAGAACAGAGGTAGGAGGAAGAATATAAGGATCATCGGTCTACCTTAAGGTACAGAAGGCAGCCAGCCAGCAAAGTTTTTTGAAGGCTGGCTGCCTAATTTCCTTAATTTGTAAACCAAGACCGGACGCATTAAAGTGGAAAGAGCTCCAAAACAGGGCCTGGGCCAACGCCTTCGACCTGTCCTCGTGTGGTTCCATAATTTCGGTGATAAGCACAGAGTGATGGAGGCTTCGAGACGTCGTGGGACTGATGCCCAGCTTTAATATATGAGGGATCCAGGCTTATGTTTTTTCAGGATTTTTCGGCAGCCGTTATTCGAAAGCACAAGGAATTCGACCAGGTAAAGAAGCGGCTGAGAGAATCCGGAACCCAGTACTTTATGCTATACCCAGCGGTGCTGAAAATCACCTACAATGGGACCACCAAGATATTTGATTCTCCTGACAAAGCTGAAACTGTTGTGGACACGTTGGGCTAAAGAATGTATACAGTATATTGTGTAGCCCTAGTTATGGATGACAACATGATCGATGGTCGCTTTATTTTACCTTTTCATTACTCGACGGTAAGATATCTTACAGGATGGGTAACGTGTTTGTTTTGATTAATACAGCTTCATTATTTGTTTAAATTAGCAGTGCTGCTCCAGCCTGATGGAGTTTAAACATGATGGTAACAAATCAGTGGATTGATAAATTACGCCGTTTTCATTTTTGACTATGTTAAATGCCATATTGGCAGTGGGGCAGAATATGGGGTGCTAGAAGGTTCAGATATCCCCTTTAAGTGTGGGGTAAGTCCTTTTGTTCAGCGCTGTTGGCACTTTGTTCTTTTTTGTGTGTTTTTTTTTATTTACATTGCTTCTCAGCTGATCTTAAGTCGGGTTTCTTCTCCTCCAGAGTCAAATGATTGTTATAAAGGGTTATGACCAGTAATATATTACAATTGTGCACTTGGAACATTAAGGGGAGTCATTCACCAATCAAGAGCAAGAAAATCCTACTAAACCTGAAAAAGGGGTGGATATATAGCCTTATTACAGGAGACACATTTAAATGATAAAGAACATCTAAAACTGCAACAGAGTGGATTTGATCAAGTCTATTTTTCATCTTTTAATACCAGGAGTAGGGGGGGGTGGCCATTTTAATTAGGAAGAACTTATCTTTTAAGTTATTAGATGCATTAAGTATGGGAGATTTGTGATTGTTAAGGCTTCAATATATGGAGAGGAATATGGTATTCTCAATGTTTACTGCCCTCCAGCTCATCCTCTCAAATTCCTAACAGATGCTTTTTCCAAACTTACAAGCTTTTCAAGACAAAACATTATTGTAGGTGGGGATTTTAATTGTCTCATGGACCCATTGATGGACAGAGTGCCTAGTGGTCCCCCATTGCTCTCCTCACAGTCCAAACATATCATGGGCTTATGTGGAGAAGTAGGACTTGTGGATGTCTGGAGGTTGTTACATCCCTCTGACAAGGACTTCACATTTTTTCTAATCCACACAAGTGTTACACCAGAATAGACTTTTTTCTAACCCCCAAAATGCTCCTAGATTTAGTTGTATCCTGCACAATTGAAAATATCGCTATTTCTGACCATGCAGCAGTATATTTAAATAATAAGCCCAAAGATAATTCAGCACGATCTAGACACTGGAGGCTGAATCCTTTTATTCTAAAAGATAATAAATATATAAACTACTTTACCTCCGAATTCAAAACTTTCCTATCTATTAATTCCAAATCAGCTAGTAGTGCATCGATGCTCTGGAAAAGCACTAAGGCCTATGCAATCAGATTAATTACCTCCTACTCTGCTAGTAAGAAGCGACAAGCTGCGGAACAGCAATGCCTAGTGGAAGCAAGGCTTGCGGCAGCTGAGAAGGATTATATTAATAAGCCTTCTGTAGCAAAGTTACATTATATCAAAGCCCTACGTTGTACACTAAACTCTTTACTTATACATGCAGCCAAAAGAAAATTGACATTTGCTAAACAACAATTGCTTGAACATGGTGAAAACCCATGTAGGTATTTGGCTTATTTAGCTAGAAAGAAAAATCCTCTCAGACTATTGCTTCTATTAAGGATGGGACAGGAGCCATCACTAGTAATCCTAAAATGATTAATGTTGTGTTTAAGAATTTTTATTCTAAATTGTATCAATCTGAGCAATGTAATGATGGACAATGATGGATTCCTTTTTCAGGAATTTGATCTCCTAGGCATTTCTTCTGAACAAGAGTCCCTCCTCAATGCTCCGTGAGATACAGGAAGCTGTGAGACAGCACCAAAGTGGGAAGGCCCCTGGTCCTGATGGACTCACTAGTGAATTCTATAAAGAGTTCACAGGGTTATTATCAGAGCCTATGCTAAACATGTTCAATCATGCATTTAATTATGGTCTCCTCCCACCATCATTGACAGAAGCTAATATCTCCCTAATTCTTAGGAAAGGAAAGAGCCCTGAAGATTGTGCCTCTTACAGGCCTAGTTCATTGTTAAACATTGAGTTTAAAGTCTTATCTAAAACCTTAGCATTGCAATTAGAAACTGTGTTACCTTTTATTATAAAAGAGGATCAAACGGGTTTTGTAAAAGGCCGTAGATCATCTAACAATATCAGAAGGTTACTTAATGTGATTCTGGCAAGTCAGCAACAGGCAGTGGAAGGCTTGGTGGTTTCCTTAGATGCAGAAAAGGCCCTTGATCGTGTCGAATGGCCGTATCTTTTTTTCACTTAAGAACGATTTGGTTTGGGCAATGATTTTATTAAGTGGGTGAAGATTCTTTATAATGACCCTTTGGCTGCGATTCTCACTAATGGTATTCGGTTGGATAACTTTAGTATTCTGAGGGGCAGCTGGCAGGGCTGCCCTTTATCACCACTACTTTTCACACTAGGGATTCAGCCATTGGCTGAGGTTATTTGGCGAGACCCCAAAATATCTGCTCCAAACATAGGACTAAAGTCACATAGAATTACATTGTATGCGGATGATGTTCTAATTTTCTCATCAAACCCTGCTATATCAGTGCACTACCTTATACAATGCATCAATTCATTTAGTACCTTTTCAGGTTATAAAATCAACTTTACTAAATCAGAGGCTATGCCTCTGGGGAATCTGCAGCAGGTACCTGACACTCAGGGTGTTTTCCCCTTTAAATGGTTGCAGACAAATTTGTTTACTTAGGCATATTTATCACACCTATGTTTGATCAATTGTTCAAAGCTAACTTTACAGTTATTTGACAAAATCAAACATGATCTTGAGCAATGGAGCACCCTTCCCATTTCTTAGCTTGGCTGAAAATGAACATTCTTCCTCGTCTGCTCTACCCAATACGAATGATTCCAGTCATTTTTACCTAACAAATTCTTAAAAAAATAAATGGCTGGGTTTGCTTCTTTCAGCTGGAACAAAAAAGACCCTGTATTAAAATGTCTAAGTTACAACTTCTCAGTAGTCCAGGGGGTCTGGATTTTCCAGATATCAAAAAATATTAAGTTCCTTTTTATCTTATGTGGTTGACTGGGTTTGCAGGGACCCCTCCTCAATTTGACTAGACATTGAAGCTTCACAAGCAAAATGCCCTCTTATTAATTTGCTTTTCCTCAATAAGATGAAACTAGTTAAGGAATATTGTCACAATCCAATAACAATTAATACAGTCAGAGCTTGAAGGACAGTACGACAAATTGAGGGCAACACAGCAAAAATATCACCCTTCACTCCAATAACCAGCACTCCAGATTTTCAGCCTGACATAATGGATTCTGGATTTAAACTTTGGATTTCTAAGGATATTTTCCATCTTGGAGATTTGTTTGGCGAAGGAACGATGATGTCTTTTAGTCAAATAGTACAGAAATTTAACAAGGATCTTTTTCCTTTCTTTCAGATAAAAGGTCATATACAGAAAAAAACATCATTGTTAACTGATTTCTATAGTTATGACATAGAAAAGGGGGTGTTTTGTTCTAAGGGTGAAGTCTCCATTAGTACTTTTTACAGCATCCTGAGCGAATGTTCTTGTGGAGAAGCTGAGCAGCTGGGAAGGGTCTGGGAAGAAGAGCTGGGAGTAGAAACTACAGCTGAAACATGGGAAGACATCTGTGATAATGCAAAGAAAATTTCAGTTTGTAATAGAACTAAAGCATTGCAACTCAAAATTCTGCATAGAGCCCATCTGACTCCAGATTGTCTCAAGATGGGTGTTTCTCCAATGTGTTCTAAATGTAAAGTAAATTTGGACTTGTCCCAAACTTCAGGCGAACTGGAATGATATTTTGGGTGAAATGGAAAAGATTCTGAAGATGGAGCTTGAACTGGACCCGGTGTCTTTTCTCTTAGGCTTACCCAGCAGTCGTATTATTACTGCACATCAGAAAAAACTTTTAACATCCTGACTTTTTGTGTGAGGAAGAACATTTTACTTTGTTGGATATCCGCTAAGGCCCCTGGACTTTTTGGTTGACGTAAATTATTCATGGAATACATTCCTTTGGACTTTTTGACTGTATCATACACTCAAAAACAAACAGTTTTTATAAAACATGGCAACCTTTTCTGCAGTATATAGATGTAAACTTGTCTGCTATACTAATAAGGGCTTTGTATAGGATGTTGTGGTGATGTCTATATTTTGATGGAAGTGTTCTGATAGCTGATATCTGTGAGGGGAAGAAATGTAAATGTATCTGGAAATTGAAAGTTCTGTTATGCTGAGCAAAAAAATAAAATTTTAAAAAACATACTATCACTACCGTGAAGCTTGGTGGTGGCTGCATTATGCTGTGGGGATGCTTCACTGCAGCAGCACCTGGAAGCTGATGAAGGTAGTAGTGGGCAAAATGAATGCAGCAAAATACAGGGAATTCCTGGAGGAAAGCCTGATGCAGTCTGCAAGAGAACTGCAACTTGGAAGAAGATTTGTTTTCCAGCAAGACAATGACCCAAAACTACACAGGAATGGCTTAAGAACAACAAAGTTAATATCCTGGAGTGTCCAAGTCAGAGACTAGACCTCAATCCATTTGAAAATTTGTGGCTGGACTTTTAAAGGGCTGTTCACTCAAAATCCCCATGCAATCTAACAGTTTTTCGGCAATTTTGTAAGGAAAATGGGGAAAAATTGCAGTGTCCAGTTGTGCAAAACTGACAGAGACCTATCCACACAGACTCAAGGCTGTAAGTGCTGCCAAAGGTACAGCTACTGAATACTGACTTGAAGGGGTGAGTAATTATGCAATCAATTATTTTGTGTTTAATAATAATAATAAACTTAGACCACTTGTAGAAATTTGTTTTCATTTTGACATGGAAGAGGTTTTTCTGTTGATCAGTGTCAAAAAAGCCAAATTAACTCCACTGTGATTCAATGTTGTAAAACAATAAAACATGCAAACTTTCCAGGGTGGCGGGGGGAGGGGGCGGAATACTTTTTATAAGCACTGTATTTAAAGACAAATTGGAGTTCAGCTGATAGGCACATCAATATTCTTGTTGTAATTCTGAGTATAATCCTCAGGCTGCTGAAGTTTAGGGAAAGAAGTCACGGAGACACAGAGCACGGAAAATGGCTCTTCAGCTCATCACATCCACGCCACCCTTCAAGCATCTACAGAGATCTCTCCACATTCTACCTCTCACCTAAAAACAAGGGGCAAATTACAGTGGCCAACTAACATGCCAATCTGCATGTCTATGTGATACTGGAGGATCTAGAATGGCCAGATGAAACCTGTGCTGTCACAGGGAAACACTGAGTCAGATCTGAACCTGGCTCACTACAGCTGTGAGGGCGGAAGTTCTGTATTATGCGCCAAGAACTGGAAAAGCATGCATTGGATATCCAAAGAGAATTTAGGCAGCCCCTACGTACAGCTGTTCAGATTACAGAAATTCAGCCCCTGCAGAATTTACAAACCTCTACCCAAAAAATTTGGATATGGAATAAATTTTGCTCTCATGCAATTCAAATAGAAAGCGAATAAATAAATCAACATGAGTATTTTGTCAACTTGCATTTCTTGAATCATGTATCAATGATGTTGTTTTGCATTATAGAAAAGATAAAATTAAAGCTACAGATAACCTTTATTTGTCACGTGTACATGGAAAAATAAAGTAAAATGTATCACCTGAGTTATCGACCAACACGCTCGAGCCTGAAGCACAATCTTACAGCTTAAACTGCACAGCATTACGCTAACCGCTACATTATTGTGTCACCCCTATGCTACATACCACCCCATGCAATGCAACACTTTTTCTAGGCACACACCATCTCCACTCTATCCCCAAAATAGCTTCAGAATTGTCTGTGTGATTGAGTATGGGTGATGTGCTTGGCAATCACCAACATTCATTCAGTTAGGGCAGCGTGGAAGAGTGGGAACTAGTTAGGTGGATGATCTGCAACAATTGCATTAGTGGTCAGGCCTTCAAAGAGAACAGGGAAAAGATTTCATTGAGGTTGGAGATGATTTGCAAATCTAACAAAGGAAGGAAAGTCACTGGGAAAGATGCCTGTGTTTAGAACCTTGTCCTCATGAACTATCATCAAGGCAGCAATGAATACTATCTCACACTGAGAGTCAGACCTCATCAAGCACAAGTGGGTAGGATCTGACAAATTTCTTTCTGACAACTCATAATTAATGGTGAAGTGATTCTAGATCAGCAGAAATTTTCACAATCACTTTGACAAAATTATGAACATTTTGCTTCAGGTCCAATGCAAGGTTTTAATTTAGTAAACATTAGTGAAGCTGCAAAGAATGAATATAGATAACTGAAAAACCTGGAAAATTTCACTCATCAGCAAGCTTGTTAGTTTCCATCTTTGGTAACCAAGCTGAGAGGAGGAAAGCTGCTTGCCAACTCAAAAATAACAGTGCATTCATCATCTTACACAGACAATTAATCATTTTCAGCTTTACTGCCACAATTCATGCTGTCCCACTGACTGAGCACTCAGTGAGTGAGGTAGGAGGAGGGGAATAACAGAGGGAAACAATGGGGGTTGGGAAGACAAAGGAGCAAAAGTAATGAATAACAAATGTATAGGCTCATCTGTCAACAGTACAACGCTATAAAGTGCCAATACATTACACTATTTACTTTTTAACTTGTGTCATAAATGTAACTTGTTATTTGTTAATTGATCTCTGGTAATATTACTTTGTGTTGTTTGTGAGTTATATGACTGTGTTGTGCATCTTGCTCCAGAGGAACTTTGTTTCATTTGGCAGAATACATGTGTACAGTGGAATGACAATAAACTTGAAGATTATCACTGTCTCTCGAACAGTCACTTTACCAAACAAAAAATGCCTTTGTATGAAACAATAAGTAATAGGCAGTATAGTTTATAACAACTGATCAGCTTGTACAGGTTAAGATGAACAGCACACATTCTCACCTTTGGCAATACTGGCTTGGGTTTTGTGTTCTTACTCCTCCTAGTCAGAGAACAACAAGGGTTAGAACAGGCAAACAATGATTTTCTACTGTAATCAGATATTGTCAGTGTACAACAAACTGTCCTAATGCATTGCTTCACTCACTCACTTTTAAGAGACTAATGATCAAACAGCCTTGTTAAAAAATATCTGAATATATTGACATTTCAGAAAGATTTCCTGAGCATGAGGGAATAAAGCAGGTGAAATATCAAACCATGCACTTACATACAGATACAATTAATCTGTCATGAAATGTCCAATGTAGTGTTTTGTTCAAATAAATAAAATATTTGTAAGAAACTCTGCTAAATATAGGGCCTTCAGTTACCTCATGTTAGGTTGAGGTATCATTTTGTTTCCGATTTAAACATCTATTAACTTCCACACATCTCACTAGAAATATGATACACAGAGAGGCTGTATGACTTCACATCCCAGGAGGCAATAAACGCTCTGGCAAAGTTGAGGAGCATTGCAGCTGAACATACAATCCACACTACACATTAGAACTACACTCAGTGGCCATTTTATTAGGTACACCTGCTTGTTAATGCAAACAGCTGATCAACCAATCATGTGGCAGCAACTCATACATAAAAGCATGCAGACATGGTCAAGAGGTTCAGTTTTGTTTAGATCAAAAATCAGAATGGGAAGAAAGGTGATCTAAGTGACCTTCAATCATGGAATGATTGTTGGTCCAGATGGGGTGGCTTGAGTATCTCAGATGCACAACTGTTGCTAGAGTTCACAGAGAATGGTGTGAAAAATAACAAAAGAAATCCAATGAGCAGCAGTTACGTGGGCAAAAATGCCTTGTTTATAAGAAAGGTTAGAGGAGAATGGCCAGACTGGCTGACAGGAAAGCGACAGTAACTCAAATAGCCACATGTTATAACAGTGGTAAGCAGAAGAGCATCTCTGACTGCACAACACATTGAACCTTGAAGTAGATGGGCTACAGCAGGAGAAGACAACACTGGATTCCACTCCTGTTCCTAATAAAGAGTGTCCAGTGAGTGTATAACAAAGCAACTTCTCCCAAAGTCTCAGACATTTGTGGTTCTGCCAGAACGTTTAAACCTCATAACTGATGGCACATACAGCAATCCCTCTTCCTGGTATTTTTTTAGTTCCCTCCCTCTTCCCTCTTCTTGTATTCCCCACTCTGGCCCCTCACCTCTTCTCCTTACCTGTCTATCACCTCCCCATGGTGCCCTCTTCCTTCCCTAACTCCCATGGTCCACTCTCCTCTCCTATCAGATTCCTCCTTCTCCAGCCCTTTACCTTTCCCAGCCACCTGGTTTCACCCATCACCTTCTAGCTATCCTCCTTCCCTACTCCTCATCTTTTTATTCTGGCATCTTGCCCCTTACTTTCCTGTCCCAAAAAAGGGTCTCCACCTGAAATGTGAACTGTTTATTCATTTCTATAGATGCTGCGTGACCTACTGAGTTCCTCCAGCATTTTGTGTGCACCGCTCTGGACTTCCAG
Source organism: Hemitrygon akajei (assembly GCF_048418815.1). Classification (NCBI taxonomy): domain Eukaryota; kingdom Metazoa; phylum Chordata; class Chondrichthyes; order Myliobatiformes; family Dasyatidae; genus Hemitrygon; species Hemitrygon akajei. The sequence goes on from NC_133144.1 coordinate 9,340,561, forward strand.
CATCTTACTCTCTACAATTCTCATTCCAGAAGGGACTGCCTATTGCTTATCTACATTACCACCAACATTGTACTCCACCAAGTAGTCATTATTTCTGATAATCTTGCACCATATTGGAAAGGATTTCAATAAAAAGCATGATCATTGCTCATTTTCCAACAGTTTAGAGCAGGACTCTGTATTCTTGATCTGGAAATATCAAACTTCAGTGTATCACAGTCCAGATTCCAGATTCAATTAAATAGGGCAAACATTTATTTAATCGAGTATAAAGTCATGAGTTGTACAAGAATGCAATTCATATACTGTGAATTCTGGTTAATTGGGATATATTGGGATCAGTACATTTTGGCCCAATTAAGCAAGTGCCCCAATTAGCTAAAGTTTAATATAGTTAAAAAAAAGTTTTTTAAAAAAAGTTTTTAAAAAAAAGACAAAGTACCTACCATTTAACTGAGTAACAAATTGTGCATTGAAATGAAATTAAATACAAATAAATTAGAAAACTAGAACTGCAAGAATTCTGCAAACTTCGATGAGATGAGAGGCATTGATCGTGTGGCTAGCACCACACTGTGTATTAGTTCCTAATAGTTATCGACAGGGGAATTCATCTAGTGTATGCTGCCATGTTTTTTTCATCAACTGCAAATGATGAACAAAATCAGAGCAGACACCAAGCACAGATAATGGACTGCCTTCATACAAAATGCTTTTGATAATTGCATCATCATAACATTAAGAACATAGTCAATACCTTCAAACGGTTCATAGTTTCTATTGTTACGAATGTGACGCAACTCTGAGGGGCCGAAGGGTACAAAGTCGCCCCCTCCTTTTTGAGAATTGCAAGATCGCTATTATTTCGGGTCTGAGACCCAGGAAATGAGAGAGAGACGTCCAGAATACACAAGGTTTGGAATGTGTCCTGACCTCAGCGAAATGGAACCACTATAACGGCTATTGTCTCTTGGAGATGGAATTGTGTATTGAGTACTGTACTATTCATTGGAAACCCTCGGGACAACCAGAGTGGTCTGGTTGAGGGATTGCATCATCCCAACCTGATTAACATCTGAGACCCCGTGAGTAAGGATAAAAGAGGGTCTGGGGAACAACCCCTTTAGACGCACCAGGAGAAACGCTAGAGATCCCGTGACAGCGTTTAATAGCGACAGCTGGTGGGGGCTCGTGTGCGTCCTCCCTTGCCAGGGTGGCGGGCTCATCACAGAAGAACGGTTTAGCTAAAGGAGAGGCCACAAGTGAACGGCCACACCAACGAGACTCCGATGGATCGAAATCATAAAAGGAAAGCCGGCAAGTTTTTCTCCAAAATCTCTCTCTTTCCAACCATTGCAACCCAGCGGTCCCCAAAGGCTGCAGCCTGCATGAACTGAGTGAACTTTATATTTCCATCGGACAATACATTATCCCCTAGACAACGATAGAGCTTATTTCTTATTATTATTATACTCGCACTTTTAGATTTAGTATTGACGACGTATATTATCTGTATATTTGCATTGATATTATTTTTGTGTATTTTTACTAATAAATACTGTTAAAAATAGTATCATAAGACTTCAACGGACGTCTCCATCTTTGCTGGTAAGTGACCCAGTTACGGGGTTCGTAACACTATCTTGTTGAAGTAGTGAAACCGTTTCATTTTCACTCCCGGCCGCTTCTGGCACCTCCAAGCATGAATGCTTGAAATCACAGTGAGGTAAGTGGTTCTGAATTGTTTTACTGGTTATTTCTCAGCAACTGTCAGTGACAAAAATCACTGCTTTTTGAACACAAGTGACACTATTTAAAAACTGTTCATTCAAAGCATGGTGAAGTGTTTAACAGCCACACAAGCGCATGCGACTGTTGCTTGTTAGAAACTATTTGGCAACAGTCTCCTGTCCCAATTAAGTGGCATAGTGTCCCAGATAAACAAAGGGAATATCAGCCATTTTCTTGATTAGTTTTTGTTAAGTATTGTCCCAAATAAGCGGCTGCCCCAATTAACAGTGGCTCAGTCAACTAGAATCCATGTACTCATGGTTTATACAAGAATCTATAATGCAAATTATGAATGTAAGAAACAGGATTCTTAGGAGGCTATTTGTTCTTTTGAACCATTCTGCCATTCATTGATTTCTTTGCTGATCATCTACATCAGTGCTTTTTTCTGCATAATCTCCATGTTCTTCGGTTTCATTAAAATATATTTGTCTCAATTCTGCATGCTTAATAAGCCTCCATAGAATGGAATGTAGAGAATTCCTAAGATTTATCATTCTCTGGCTTATTCTCATATTGAGAGAGCCAGTTCTAGACTCCTGCAACTAGAACTGCAAGAATTTTGCAAACTTCAAAGAGATGAGAGGCATTGATCGTGTGGCTAGTCAGAGGCCTTTTCCCAGGGCTAAATGGCTAACATGAGGAGGCATAGTTTTAAGGCGGGTGGAAATGGGTACCGAGGTGATGCCAGGGGCAAGTTTTTCACACAAAGGGTGGTGGGTGCGTGGAATGCACTGCAGGCGGCAGTGGTGGAAGTGGATACAATAGGGTCTTTTAAGAGCTTCTTAGATAGGTACATGAAGCTTAGAAAACTAGAGGGCTATGCACTAGGGAAATTCTAGGCATTCTCTAGAGTAGGTTACATGGTCAGCACAACACTGTGGGCCAAAGGGCCTATAATGTACCATAACTTTCTATCACCTCTCATTTGTCTATACTCTGGAGAATATCGGTACAGTCTCATCAATCTGTCCTTATACACCAAACATAGCAGATGTCCAGTGAATATTGCTGAGTTCTATCTACTAACTGTTTTTCCTGGTAGATAGACCAAACTGACACAACTCTCCAGGTATGCTCTCACAAAAGACTTGTAGAACTGCAATAAGATATCTGAGCTCAAGAATTATTTGTACTTCTCGTATAGCTACAGAAACTGCATACTTACATAAGAATACCGTGAGCTCTTTCCAATAGCTTAGTGCTAGCAGAACTGAGAAAAATCCCCTCATCTTCAATCAAGGAATGGCCACTGGTGATCCTTGAAGTCTGGACACTTGCTCTGCCATTCCAGTTTATTCCCTGCAGGTCACTATTTAAAACAAAGAGAAGAATGTTATTGTTAAAAATAAGAAAGCCAATGAAAGTTCAGATCCAAAGAAAAAGGAAGCAATGGTACAACACAGCAGGCACATCAGCATCAGAAAGACTAAAAGCAAAATAACAAATGAGAAAATCTGCAGATCCAAGCAACACACAAAATACTGGAGGAACTCAACAGGCCAGGCAACATCTAGGGAAAAAAGTACAATCGACATTTTGGGTTGAGACCCTTCAGCAGGACAACATTGACTCATCACCCTTTATTTGAACTTGCTTAGGATCTAAACAAAGGTTTTACATAAAATGTAACTGTACTCATTTCAAATAATACATCTGAAATGTGATACTTCCAAAATGTCCGACAGCATCTTAAACTTGACTTTGGGACTATTTCATCAACATTGTAATGGAAACTGATTAACATCAGTCGTTGGCTTTGTTTTTCTCCTTACAAAAGCTAGCTATTTACTGAGTATTTCCAACATGTTCCTGTGTTTATTTTATTCTGATCTGTTCATTTTGTCTCAACTGGAAAAGTATGATTACTCCATTTCAAGCAATAACACCTAAAAACCTGAGACTTTATGCCTGATCTACTGAAATGCAGCAGAGACTGATCCATATCCTGTCAATTCTAATAAGCATTTCTCTGCTTTATCAATCATTCCTCAAAAAAAATCAAACTGAATTAATTCTGGAACAATTCTAACTGTAAGCACACCATGCATATTGAGGCAGTACCAAAGCCGTACCATGGCTTCTGACCTCTTAAATGAAAGTGAAATACGTAAAATTGAATCTGTCAAATACACATATTTAAATAGGATTCGTCACATCCTCAACAAAAATGTAGAGACACAATGGAAAGTGCTCTATCAAAAACCTTACACTGCAAGGTTAACACTGAAAATAGGAAATCGATAGAACCAAAAGCTGAAATGTAAATTAAAAAAAAAACCATCAAACTTATCATGAATGAAAACAGATATGCAATGTGAGAAAGGATTAAAGTTTCATATTCCTTAAAATCAGGTTCCCAAAGTTAATAGGATAGTAAGAGTGAGGTGAAGCCCCATTACTGTTTTGGAGATCCAAGCTAGATCCTCGTGAACCACACTCTGGTTTAACTTCTGAACGTGCAGGCAGAGAATACCAGAATGCAGGAGCTCAACAGTAGGTCTGACATTACTTCCCCATCATCCCCACTGTACAGAATTTGTACTTACCCACACCAGAAATGTGAGATTAAGAAACCGTGCAAAAGGAGCAAACAATACTAAATTAGAAGCAGATGGACAGTAAACATTAATAAATTGTTAAGAACTTAAACTAGGAAGGAAAGGGAAGGAGCTCAGAAAAAATGGAGTCAGAGAAGCAGGGAACAATTGTCATGGTTGGGTTAGGCCGAAGGGCCTGTCATCATGCTGGACTACTCAATGACTATGGAAAGGAAGACCATGATAAAAACTATGCTATCCGCAGTGCTAACAGTTTAGCAGGAGCACCTTCCCACAACTCTATCAGTACTCCAACCTTCTGTCCTCAATTTTGTCGAGATCAATGACAAAAAAGTTACATTAATGTTGTTAAATAAGATAAAATTTGTTCCCAAGCCTCCAACAAGCCAAAGATTTTCTCAAACAGGAGGAGCGTTAAAGACGACAGGTTTATGTAGCGTAGTGGTCACCAACCTTTTTAAGCCCAAGATCCCCTACCTTGGCCATGGTCAAAGGCGAGATCGACCCCCAGATCGACTACTTACACGCATGCGCACCGGGGCAGAAGAGACCGGAAGTAAAACCCCGCAACCCGGAAATAGAAATAATGTACCAGGGGTACACACCCTTTTTGCACCGCGGACCAGTTTAATATTGACAATATTTTTGCCGATCAGCCGACGTGGGGGAGAGGGGGGGGTTTTGTTAAACACGACGGGAATACAGTACAGCGATACTCGAAGCAGGATCCTTATGCCCAGTCTATTCTGCAATGTAGTTTTAGTAGCTCTCGGCACTTAGCTTCTGTCCCGCTTGCCTACGTTTTTTCTGCTCAAAAAAACTCAGCGTGTTTGTCTTTAAGTGCGGGGTGCTTGGACTCAGGGTACCGAAGCAGTTTTGAGGGCTTCATTGTCTCATTAGACAGCCTCCGCCCACCCGCCGCCAGACGCCTTGGCCTGGTGCAGCTGGTCATGGGTGGGGTGAGAGGACAAGGTCAGGGCCAAAGGACCCCGTACCGGGGCCACGGTGGTTCCAGTCCGGAGAGAGCTACCAAGCGAGAAGTGCGACAGGGCGCCCGCCCCCCTTGTAGGGTCTATCGGCCGACAAAAGTTTGTTTCAGTAAATCGCAGCGCGGTAGCTGCTCTGATACTTACGGAACCCTGAGCCCAAATTAGATCATCTGCAAATGTCCACGAACATTCGGTGTGGTGAACAGGTTTAGAGGCAGCGCCATCTGTCTGCGCTCCGGGCCAGTAGCAACGGCACATCCCGCCGGCTGCACTCCGGGCCAGTAGCATTGGAAGTTCTTGCTGGCCGCCCGAGGCGAACCAGTGATCCCTGGCGCGAGGGTATCACCACGTTTAGGTGATTGATGACTTTGCGTGGGTTCAAGTTCAACAGTGGGCGAGACAGGGAATGAGGAAAGGTTGGGGACCACTGAACTGCATTGTGTAATCACAAAGTACACTGCAGATGCTGTGGTCAAATCAACACGTACAAACAAGCTGGATTAACTCAGCAGTCAGCAGGTTGACTGCTCATTTCAACGGATGCTGCCCGACCTGCTGAGTTCATCCAGCTTGTTTGTATGTGTTGAATTACACTGTGTAGTGCGGGGAGCTGCAAGAACGGAACTGAAACCCCGCAACCCGGAAACAATCTCTCAACAGTATTTGTGTATTTATTTTTGATTTTTTTTTCGGGATCTACTGTGGAAGTCTCAAAGATCGACCAGTCGATCGTGATCGACGGGTTGGCGACCACTAATGTAGAGGATTCCAAGGCTCAGACATGGCCATCGATGGCACTGTAATGAATACTGGGGATGTATCAAAGTCAGAATCCAGAAATGGAGGAGCACTGAGATTGCCAATGATTTGGAGATATGGAGGTTACCAAGATAAATAGGCACTTTGGACTGCGGGAGGTGGGGGGTTGGTGGCAGAGAAGAGATTTTAAAAAGTGAGTAAGAATTTATTAATTTTAAGAATGTCATGGGTGAATAAGCATAATCAATTATCATTTAAACAGTGAACAACAAAGTACAACTATTCCTTTGTAGGAGCAAACCAACAGATCACACAGAGCTGGTGTTCAAACTAACAGGCGATTTATTAAAGCCAAAGCTGGTCTATCTGAGTACCAATGTGCTACATCTTTTACATTCTCAATTGATGAGATTACCAGTAAAATTACATTTTGATAACAGAATGGCAGCTACAGGAAGACTTAAGTAACAGACTAGGTCCTGATTACAGAATAAAATGATTATCCACAGGCCTAAACAGTAAATCATATTCTCTGTTACAATAATGGGTGCATGCTATAACACAATTTGTAAAATTCAGACATTGCCTCTGATGCATTTGTCTGTGATTCCTTGTTATCATATTAGCACAATCCACATCTCTACTTAGTAGCTATTAACCCTCACTATTCTTCCCCTACTACATCTTGGCAATGCAAACTTAATTCCCAATCTGAACACAAAATGAAAGGTTTCTCATAGCTATAATAACTAGAAGAGAAGAACTCAGGACTGTTGTTATTAGTGTGCTGGCAATCCCATACATTCAGAATGAAGTCACACAGGAAGCAGCTGTAGATTTTATAAGGTTACTAAGCAACTAAAAGGATGCACAATAAATTGAATATCTATATCTTCACCAAACTCATTATGAACTCATTTCAGAGACGAATTAGCAATGCAATGAGATCAGTTTACACTTTGGCAATCTATCTTCACATTAACTCTACAGCCATTTATTTTTACCACTCACAAATGCATAGTATCTGCACTATCATACAAAGTAAATTAACCTGAAATCTGTTTTAACTTCTGGTTTTGTTGCAGAACCACTGATAGAAGTGGTTTGTGGCCACAGAACAGTACAAAGCATAAAATTACCAGGGTATAGAAACAAATAAATGGCACAAAAAGAGGAATGACAAGATAGTTTTCACCTACTGGTCAGAAATCTGATAGAAGGGAAGTAGCTGCCCCTAAAATATTGAGCATGTCCCCTCAGGCATCTGTGCCTCTCCCCAGTGATAGTAATGAGGGCATGTGCTGACAGAAAGGGTCCTTAATGATGGATGGCACCTTTTTGAGACATTGACTATTGAAGATGTCCTTGATAGTGGGGAGGGTTATGCCTGCGATGGAGCTGACTGAGTCTACAACCTTCTGAAACCTCTTGTGATCCCGTGCATTGGAGACTCCATACCAAGTTGTGATGCAACCAGCTAGAATGCTCGCCACCATAAATCTTTAGAAATTTGCCCAAGGTAGATGCTCTGAGATGGTGATGTCCAGGAACGTGAAGCTATTCACCCTTTCAACCACTTACCCCTCGGTGAGGGCTGGTGTGTGTTCTCTTAACGCCCCCTTCCTGAAGTCCACATCAATTCCTTGATCTTGTTGACACCAAGGTTATTGTTTGACACCACTCAAATAGCCAATCCATCTCACTACTGTTTGTTGACCAGTCATCTAGATTCTGACAACAGTGCTATTCTTATCGATGGTGCTTAGTCATACAGCCATGAGTGCAGAGAGAGAACAGTAGACTAAGGACACAGCTTTGAGGTGAAGCTGAGTCGACTGTCAGGAAGGAGAACTCAAATTTTCTAGATAGCTACTGCAGACTAAACTTTGCAGCTACAAGATTGGCTTAGTGTTTTTTCCACATAACCTTGCATTTAAAAATGAATCTAATCTGCATTGTTATAACTGGCTGATTTAGTGAAATTAAATGAAAGATGGGAAATATTTAGCTGTAGTTGATACAAAGGCAATTGAATCCATGCTAAAATTCAGCTAAAATGCATTAATAAAATATACCAATAATGTCAACTTCCCAGATAAGCTGTGATAACATCTCATTCTCGTGCCTTTAATACAGACTGCATTTGAAAGTATGCACAGTCATTCACTTTGTTACTGAGCACTGCATTCATTCTCAGTTAACGTGTGTAAAAAGCCAGAGGACAGGTTAGCTCTGCATTAATCCTCAGCTGGGGCAGTAACTGGCCTCATTGCCCCTTTTGAGAAAGGAGAGGACAAAATAGATCAGCACAACAAATGTCTTCCTGATTTGTGACATGTTGAAAGATACTAGTTACTACTAGTCTTACTTTAGTAATGAGGTAGACTAAATGTAAATATAGGAAAGCAGTTTATAAACTGCCTGTATCCAAAAAAAAGAAAATATGTTGCTAGATATTTTAAAAGACAGTCACACTGGGATGTCACCAATTGTCAAATGGCTCATTAATTCTCAAGGCTGAGTGCTGCATAAAAATGGGGACATGAAGAAACAAGTTCTAAATTTACAGATGTAACATGCTGTAAGGTTTCACTGCTAATGTAATGGCTTCTCTGCAATGTTCCACTGCTGAGGCAATGGTTTATCTGTAGAGCAACATTTGGGTTATGACTAGAGATAACGGGGCATGCTAGCCAATAAGTGGGATGTTGTTCTTTCTTGTGGGTCTGGGAACCGGGAATTCGTGATCTTTTGCCGAGGAGAGATGAGGAAAGAAGACGCGAATGGAGGGAGTTGGTAGACCTCAGACGGAGTGGACTTGAAGCGAGGGTCCGAAGGTCAGTGACGATCGGAGGAGGTCGATGGTGGACGAACAGCCTTATCAGTGAACTCCAACATTGTGCCTTAGACTGTTTCATGAGAATGGGCCCTTTTTCTTTTTTGTTTTCTTTACTAACCATACAGTCAAATTAAGAATTATAAAGCTCAATCATTTAATCGTATATTGTGTACTGTTTGTTATTTCGTGGTACTGATTTTTAACAGGGGACGCACTACGCAGCATCCACCCAAACGAGATTTCTTAAGTTTGGCCGGGCCGGGAGGCTATCATCCCCTACATTAAGCTGCTTGCTGAAGCGAGAGTTACACAGATGACAAAATTTGGAAGCATTATGGACTGTGAGGAAAATATAAATACTGACAGACATATGGTAGATGAAGAGTAATGCAGAAAAATTAGGTAATGCAGTTTGTGAGAAGTAATCATGGGACTCATGGCCTCATCTAGCAATATAACTTGACTATTCTATGATATCAAGACCCATTACAAACTATTGTGTTTTTGGAAATGTAGTGAAGGGGGAGAAAGTATGGTACAGAATAAACTTTTTCTTAAAAAAAGGATTGATGAGTTTAAATCAATATGGCTTTTAAAATACCAGATGATAGATAGCTGAACCAAACCAATGAACTTGTCTGGCCCTCAAAGCCAAAACTCAGTTGAGCCAATTAAAAGTTCAATAACTTTCTATAAAAGAAAATTCTGAGCTAAGTGTGTGAATTTTTGATTAAGAGATACACACACTGACAAGGAATTTTTTAATCTCTAAATTTCTTTCATATTCAAATACTTCTAATATTGATTTTTCAAAATAATTACTCAAGAGGCATGGGCTTAAGGCTGTGCGTGCACTTAATTGCCCATCCCTAGTTGCCGTTGAGACAGTGGTGCCTTCTTGAACTGCTGCAGTACTTGAAATGTGGATATACTCTCACTGAGGGAGAGAGCTTCAAGATATTTACTCCAGTGATGGTGAATGGCTGTGGTGTTCCCATGCTTTTGCTGCCCTTGCCTGACCAGTGGCCTTAATATAGGTTGTGCGTTTGGTAGACTCAGCAATTGTTGCAGTGCATTTTATAAATAGTACAAATTGCTGGTACTGTGTGTGGATGGAGGGGATGGGGTGCCCTACTAAGCAGGCCATTTTGTCCAGTGTGTGAGCTTCTTCAGTGTTTGGAAGCTTTACTCATCTAGACAAACAAAGAGTATTCCATTGCAGTCCTGACCTGAACCTTATAAATGATCTAGGAAGTCAGGTGAGTTACTAGCTGCAGGTTTCTGAACCACTGACCAGCTCTTGTAGGCACCGAGTTTCTGGCTACTTGAGTTCACTTTCAGGTCAAAGTAAACTCAAGGTATTGATTATAGGGGGATTCAGTGATTGTAAAGACATTGAATGTCTGTATTTTCCCTTGTTGGGTATCATCATCACCTTGCATTTCTATGAAACAAATCTTACTTGCCACCTATCAGACCCAGCCTCGCCATTGTTCAGGTCTTGCTGCATTTGATGTAGATTTCCTCATTATCTGGAGTCAGCAATGATACTGAAAATTGTGCAGTCATCAGCGAACATCCCTACATCTGACCTTGTGACTAAAAGTGGATCATTGGTGAAGCAGCAGAAATTGATTGGGCCTAGGACACATCACCGAGGAAATCCAGCACTGCTGTCCTGTGACCGAGATAACTGACCTCCAATCACCACAACCATCTTTCTTTGGGCTGGGTACAATTCCAAACAGCAGTGGGTTTTAAAGCCGGTTCCCATTTTTGGTGTTAAACTTAAATCTTCTACATTAACTCACTGCTTTGAACTACTCTGATCTTGTTTATCTACCTCCTGCTCTAGACCACTTATGATTAACAGGCATTCACCATCCCCTCAATTTCACTTGGTCTTCACTATATCACAGATGTTCTTTTTGTTCTCTCCACCCTTACTGCTTCTCTGTTGCTTCAGACAGGTCTGATGAAGGGACATAAACTGAAATCTGAGATTTTTCACTCCTGACCTACTGAAAATTTGCAGCATTCTCTATTTTATTACAATCCAATATTTTAGTGTAAAGGCATCAAGTTTTCCCTAAAGTACTTGCAAGACACAATATTAGTTAAAAGTTGGATGACATTTCAAAGCTCTTGACATTTATCCACATTTACTACACAGTAGCATAGTGTTAGCACATAATGTGACCACCAATAGAGGTTCGACTCCCCCGTTGTCCATGAGCATGTAGGTTTCCTCCTTGTGCTCTGGTTTCCTTCCGCATTTCAAAGAGACACAGTTAGGATCTGTTTGTTGTGGGCTTGCAGTTTTGGCACTGGACTAAGAGATCAAGGAGATTAAGGCGTGCAAGACTCCAAACCTCCATTCTAACACCTTTCTACAGGAACACCATCGAGTGTCCTGTCTGATTGCATTGTTGTGTGGTATGGAAGCTGCAAGGCACTGGACCGCAAGGCCCTACAAAGGGCCGTAAAAACTGCCAAGAGAATCACCAGGGTCTCCCTGCCCACATTTGTGACGTTTATCAGAAGTGTTGCAGATGAAGGATCCAAAGCATCGTTGAGGATCCCTACCACCCATCCCACAATCTCTTTGACCCACTACCATCAGGGAGGAGGTACAGGAGCATCAGGGCTAGTACTGTCAGCTTCTTCCCTCAGGCTGTGAGACTAAGGAATACCCTACCACCACCAAGATCTCGTCACTAGGAATTGAGCTGTTTACTGTTTACTTGTGCTGCACTTTACTAAATGCATTGGGAATTATATTTTATAAGCCTATTTATAGTATAATGTTTTTGGTTTATGTGTTGTGTGTGATATATGTTGTGTGCTTGCGCCATGGTCTGGAGGAACGTCATTTTGTTTGGCTGTATATATGTAGTCAGATGACAATGAAATTGAATTTAAAGCATGGCCACACTGCATCCCACAATGCCCCTAGCATAATCCTCGTTGATTTGATACAAACTATGCATTTCACTGTACCTTTTCATATTCATGTGACAAATAAAGCTAATCTTTAAAATCTTTACACATGCAGTTTAATAAGCAGACATGCTTCATTATGGCTTCATTATGGCTATTCTGGATTTAGTCTTGTGTAATGAACAGGATTTGATAAGCGATCTTGAAGTAAAGGAGCCATTAGGAGGTAGTGACCATAATATGATAATTTTTTATCTGCAATTTGAGAAGGATAAGGGCAGATCGGAGGTGTCAGTGTTGCAGTTGAACAGGGGAAACTATGGAGCCATGAGGGAGGAGCTGGCCAAAGTTGACTGGATGGATATCCTAGCAGAAAAGACAGTGGAACAGCAATGGCAGGTATTCTTGGGAATAATGCACAAGGTGCAAAATCAGTTCATCCCCCGGAGAAGGAAGGATTCAGGATTCAGGATTCAAAGGAGGGAAAGGGGCCACAGTGGTTGACAAAGGAAGTCAGAGATCGCATAGCATTAAAAAAAGGAAATATGACAGAGCTAAGGTGAGTGGGAGGACAGATGATTGGGAAATTTTTAAGGAACAACAGAACTTAACTAAAAAGGCAATACGGGGAGAAAAAATGAGGTACAAACGCAATCTAGCCAGGAATATAAAGGAGGATAGCAAAAGCTTTTTTAGGTATGTGAAGAGAAAGAAGATAGTTAAGAACAATGTTGGGCCCTTGAAGAATGAATTGGGTGAAATTGTTATGGGAAACAGAGAAATGGCAGAAGAATTTAATAAGTACTTTAGATCTGTCTTCATTAGGGAAGACACAAGCAATCTGCCGGATGTATGGATGGACCAAGGACATAGGGTAACAGAGGAAATGAAACAGATTGACATTAGGAAGGAAACGGTGATGAGTAGACTGATGGGACTGAAGGCTGACAAATCCCCAGGTCCAGATGGTCTGCACCCTAGGGTACTAAAGGAGGTGGCCCTGGAAATTGCAGATGCATTGGTAATCATTTTCCAATGTTCCTTAGATTCAGGATCAGTTCCTGAGGATTGGAGAATGGTTAATGTTATCCCACTTTTTAAGAAAGGAGGGAGGGAGAAAACAGAGAACTATCATCCTGTCAGCCTAACATCAGTAGTGGAGAAGATGCTAGAGTCCATTATTAAAGATGAAATAGTGGCATATCTAGATAGCAGTGATAGGATTGGGCCGAGCCAGCATGGATTTACCAAGGACAAATCATGCTTGACTAATCTATTGGAGTTTTTCGAGGATGTAACCAGGAAGTTAGACGAGGGAGATCCAGTGAATGTAGTGTACCTCGATTTTCAGAAGGCATTTAATAAGGTCCCACATAGGAGATTGGTGGGTAAAATCACAGCTCCTGGCATTGGGGGGAAGATATTGACATGGATAGAAAACTGGTTGGCAGATAGAAAGCAAAGGGTAACGGTGAATGGGTGTTTCTCAGAATGGCAGGTGGAGACTAGTGGGGTGCCACAGGGCTCAGTATTGGGACCACAGCAGTTTACAATTTACATCAATGATTTAGATGAAGGCATTGAGAATAACATCAGCAAATTTGCTGATGATACTAAGCTGGGTGGCAGTGTGACATGTGATGAGGATGTTAGGAGAATTCAGGGTGACTTGGATAGGCTGAGTGAGTGGGCAGATACTTGGCAGATGATGTTTAATGTGATTAAGTGTGAGGTTATCCACTTTGGGAGTAAGAACAGGAAGGCAGATTATTATCTGAACGGTGTAGAGTTAGGTAAGGGAGAAATACAAAGAGATCTAGGAGACTTTGTTCATCAGTCACTGAAGGTGAATGAGCAAGTGCAGCAGGCAGTGAAGAAGGCTAATGGAATGTTGGCCTTTATTACAAAGGGAATTGAGTACAAGAGCAAGGAAATCCTTTTGCATTTGTACAGCGCCCTGGTGAGACCACACCTGGAGTATTGTGTGCAGTTTTGGTCTCCAGGGTTAAGGAAGGACAACCTGGCTCTGGAGGAAGTGCAGCGTATATTCACGAGGTTAATTCCTGGGATGTCCGGACTGTCTTACGCAGAGAGGTTAGAGAGACTGGGCTTGTACACGCTGGAATTAAGGAGATTGAGAGGGGATCTGATTGCAACTTATAAGATTATTAAGGGATTGGACAAGATAGAGGCAGGAAATATGTTCCAGATGCTGGGAGAGTCCAGTACCAGAGGGCATGGTTTGAGAATAAGGGGTAGGTCATTTAGGACAGAGTTAAGGAAAAACTTCTTCTCCCAGAGAGTTGTGGGGGTCTGGAATGCACTGCCTCGGAAGGCAGTGGAGGCCAATTCTCTGGATGCTTTCAAGAAGGAGCTAGATAGGTATCTTATGGATAGGGGAATCAAGGGATATGGGGACAAGGCAGGAACCGGGTATTTTATAGTAGATGATCAGCCATGATCTCAGAATGGCGGTGCAGGCTCGAAGGGCCGAATGGTCTACTTCTGTACCTATTGTCTATTGTCTATTATTTTTAATTAAAGCCTATGATAAAATATTCCAAACTTGCTTCTTTCCAAGAATTCCTGTTATATGTGTACTTTATAAAGAAATCCACAAAGGTAGAATGGAATCACTTTCACTGTATATCAATGAAGATAAAAACTAATTCAAACTTGCAGTGGATTATGATGAATTAGTCATATGTTTTTCCTTAATCCATCTCTGAATGTGTTTATGAGAACGCACAGTACTACCATTAACTGTATTACTAGATATTGCAGGGCAAAATAATGCAGGTATTGCAAAGCTCATAATCCAGTGCTGATTTGCAGAATCTTCTGCTCATAATTTACAAAACTAATTAGTTTCATCAAGGGAAATCTCTAGAGCCAATCGATTGCTAAAGGTCCAATCCAAATCAGCCCTTTTTTTCCAAGATACTAACAGATGCATTGCATATTTCTAGCATTTCCTGCTTTTACCATCCAGCACTAATAGCATTCAGATGTGTATACAATATATGGTCACATACACAAAACACCATCACAATTTTGAATTCAATTCTGATTCAAGTGGAGTACGAACAACAGCAAACTCTTCTCATTCAGTCCTTAAGTATTTCTGGCCTCTAAGCCACTTCTTAAAGTACAAGTATTGCAATTATATACAGTTTAAAAAGGAAATGAACACACAAGATATCAATCTCACCGAGTTGTGAATTCCAAATTAACCAAAATGAAGAATATTCTTAATGTCAACAAAACATAAACATTGATCAGATACAAGTTAGAATGCAAAAGCTGCTCAAACACATTTCACACTTCCAAATGAGGGGAGGAACCTTCAACTCTTGAAGCCAAACTCACTTGGGAAGCAAAATTATTTGTACTGTTCCTCTCAGCATGCCACCCGTCACAAATTTCATTTAAATTAGTGACCCTCATAATAAGGTTGTAAGTTTGTAGTAGTTTTCACGTATCAAGAAACCACACTTTCAGATTTTACATTCTACAAGATGTCACTCAAATCCTCTCTCTCTCATTTAGAGAAACAGTTTCTATAACTAAATATGTGAGAAGTATATATGTCTGCAGCAACTTGGATTTTAAAAATGAGAAATAGCTTCTATTTATTAGCATGAAAAATACAGTCATTGATTTAGGTAAATAAAGAAATTCATCCCTACCGTGGGGGTTTGTCATTGATGGTATTTGTTCCTTGCAAATTAGACAATGGTGTTCTGGGGCTTTTTCTTGTAATACCTATTATAAGAAGAAAGTAAGTGCTAAAATATTGGTTAATCAGACAGAAATGACCAACAGTAAAAATGAAGCATGCATTTGTTACAGCATGCTGCAGGCAGGTTAACAGTGATAACCTGAATATTTCTTTACTGCAGGCACAATGCAGAACTACTCCACACAAGATGTGGATGAAGAGCAGGGAGTAGTTACAAGCACTTACTACAAAAACAAAGCAAATCAGTTGGTAAATTGCACCCTATTATCAAATTATCCTGTTTCATACTTCATAACAGTGCGACATCCTATTTCCAAGGAAAGGTTAAAATCACAGCCAAAACTTCTAGATCTTCAGTGCCTAACCCACAGGAAGCATTGGATCAAGGCACATAAATAATCTATCACATACAAGTAATGAAGCTACAAGACCAGAAACTAAGACAGTCACAGAATGTTTAGGAAAGATCACAGGACCACCATTGAACATTTGTTCCAATGGAAGAAAGGTTTCCAGAGTAAACAGCAGAAAGCATAATTAACCATATTCTCTCTTCATCTCATCTCAAATTTAAGGCTCTTGCTTGTACTCTACAAGTCTCATTGGATTAAACATAATTGCTCTAAGTGGTTGTCAGAAATAAGCAAGTTATACATAAAACTAGCCCAACAACCAATTTAGAGAACAAAGATATAGCATATACAATTTATGGTTCATCATTTTAATAAAAATTTTTATCATACAAATTTTGCTTGATGTTTTGAACTTGTGAGTTTACATAAAGAACTGCTTTGAACCTATTCAGCAGCAAAACACTTGAGAAGACCCTAATCTGGCATTCAGCCTCACTTGCATTCAAATTCATGCATGGACAAACTTCTGAGAAACAAATTTCAAATTGGTTGGGTAAAAAAACAAAATCAAACAGGGATTAAATGTATTGCCACCTATGATTAAAATATAACTATCTTTTTTGATACTGAACATTTGCTTATCCCTTCCCACTCTTAAGGGAAAGCACATCACTGCTCTTGAGAACCCTCTCCTTGATCCTCAAGGGATTATAATGTTTCCAGATGACAATTGGGGAAAATTAACTTTCAAGACAGAGTTCTGTACAAATGTGAATTACTTGGCATTAAGTGGAAAATACATAATAGCACAAGATGACTTATCTTAATTTCAGGAAATCTTAATTAGATCTTGTCATTAATGTAGCATTCTCACTTTTTTTTTTGTAATTCCCATTCTATATTTTAAGCTTAAAACAAAATGAATCTTTAGAGCACAAAACTACAACTTTGCGTAAATAAAATGCTTTCCTATGCTTCCACTTTTAAAAGCAGAGTTTAGTCATAAGAGCTTTCAATGAAACTTGTTTCAAAGTAAGATTTAATTCTAGCCCTGGACCTGCCTCTACAGGAATGGGACACTGCATTTCCAAGCCAATTTATATGGAACACACATTGAAGATGCCTGACCAAAAAAAAAGGAAGCTAGACACTAATGTTTGTCATTTCTTCTATGAATATTGCCCTATTCAGTGAGTAGTATTGCTGCTGGTGATGCCTGGTTGGATTAAGAGGGCGGTGAGATTAGTAGCACTCGTGCAAAGCGATCCAAGGACATGCAACATGAAAGTTAGTCAACATATAAAGCAGAGCTGGTGAAAAGGACAGACATGATAATGAGGCCAGCAACAATCACTCCAAAGCAAAACCAAAGAACCATGGGATGTATATTCACTCGAATTAAAAATACTTGGCAAAACAACGATATGAGGTTTTATTCACTTGAAATTAATATCATTTTGCAAAGTAACAAACTGTTTCACATTTCATTCTCTGTAAGTCATTCAGAATATAATAAAACATGAATTCTGTATGCAATGTGCCTCTTTTGTTGAAGTATGGTTTCAACACCACATACATCCCAGAATCCTTTGGTGTCATTTGACTTCAAGTCAGTGGTCTTCATTACCCAGAGTGATAAACTGTGAAACAAGTACTCAGTCGGATCATTTTAAAAACATGGTCCAGCACAGTACTGACCAGCTGAACTGTACATACATACCTTAATTACTTAGTAACATCAATAACAATCTTTTGTATACATTAAATGAATTAATGAAGACCACCCATCCCAAGTGAATGCTCTTGGAATTACATCTCCTGCAGATAAGTGGAATATTTCTGGATTTAGAGCCTTACTGTACTTCTCTTCCTTGCATCTCTGGAGGATCTCTAAACTCCTCTGATGAACTGGGTGATGCAGAAAGCTAAAACTATCGACACTTTTCAAAACCGGGTACGGAACAGCATCATCATGCCCTTGGAAAGCAAAATGAAAACAAAAGGAAAAAAATAAAAGAGATACAAGGTAAAGATATTCATGATAGGAACTTGAAAAGCTGAGAAACAACGACAAGGATCTAAAAACTACGATGACAGTAAAGCACATTTAATCATTAATATCTACTTTGTAGTTAGAGAATGACACTCCTTGACATCTAATTTAGCTTTAATGAGTTAAATCTCTAGTGACTTGGAAAAAAATGTCTACACATTCAAGTAGGATAAAGATGCAAGAGAAAGGCAAAATTTACATTCATTTGGTACAGGCTACATCCTTAGAAAATCAGCACTAGGCAATAAAGTAATAGCAGTGAAATGCACTTTGATTTATCTTTAATGTGTTTAAGTAGTACAGAAAAAATCCAGTTTGTGTAGGTATTTCATCACTTTTCATACAGTTTAATAAGTTTTGTTAAATAAATGAGAGCTCTGCAAAACACTCTCAAAAGTCCTTTCTTCACAAGGGAAGCAAAATCACCACCAAATGTTAAATATTAGTACCATATTTAACATTAGTACCATAAAGTTTCAATTTTTGCTGTTCCCAGAAATCTTCACCAACAGCTCAGGCAATTTTCAAACACCAGAAACTCAAAACTAAATCTATTCAAATAATCTTTCAATAAACGTTTTTCAATAAATGGTTCAACCACGTTACATGGTTAGGGTCCAGCATTAATATGCCATTATCCACAACCAAAAAGAATACCAAAACCTATCTGGGTATGGCTTTAAAGGATAACTAATTGGTGAGATTACAAGGGGTGGGGGGGGGGGGGGGATATTGCTATACACTGTGTTCCCAGGTATGAGTTCACATTTTAGGATACAGAAAGAAAGAAATCATCCATGTTCAATAAATATCAGTGACTACCCTATTAAGATCCCCCAATAGGCCACCAAATACAATATTACGGTAAATGCATATTAAACTGAGACACTAGCTTTAACTTATTGAAACAGAATAGTTATTAACAGATGTACAAATCTGTAGTTTTCAAGTGTATCTCAACTTGCTAATATTAAGAAGGGAGAAACTGGAGGTAGTTCTATTAAATGCTGAGGATAGAAAGAGCAGTGTTGTATTTCTGCAGCAGGAATAGGCTTATGCAGAGCAACGCTGTACTAGGCAGAGCAGTCAGTGTGTGGAGCAGCTGGCACAGCATGATGATGCATCTTTCTGCAAAATGAAAGCATCACCCCAGCTTGAGAAAGATGTGCACTGATTAATTGAGAAGTAGCTTATGGACATAAACCATTATACTAATGCAGATGGGCAGCTATTTGAATTGCACACAAGTTGTCTGAATTGCTGAAATAGGTCAATCACAGATTACAGAACTGGCAAATTTAATGCAGAGTTTGGTGAAAAATATCCCAGAAATACTGCAAGATCAAGATTTCCACCACATAATCTTTAATCCTGCAAAACATTTTCATTGATTGAGGCCTTAGATCATGTTTAATGTTACAAAAATACATATCATCCACTTGCTGTAAGACAGAATTTTTATTCCAAACCCGCTATTTTATCTTGGCAGCCACCCACTGAACATTATGTGACAGCTTCGTTTCGAAGTGACATTCTAGATTTGGTTGTAGTATCTATGGCATATCATCATCAGGTCAAAAATTGTGTCCTATACACCATCCTATTAATTTCTCTAATCACCACCTGCAGCATCACAACTCCACAGTAAGACCAGAAAATAATAATTTCCATCAGTAAATCAGAGAGCTAAACCACAGGCAAGCCATAATATAATGGCAAGTTATAGGTCTCAAAGTCACTAGAATGACAGACTATATTTGGTCAAGAATTCAGATCAGCTATTTAAATATCTGTACTGTTTTGCTTGGCAGTACAATGAATAATCAACGAGTCAATTCCAAAGTACTTGTGTTACTAAGTAAGGGAGCAAAGTCAGAGGAAGTGTCCATTATAATGAAAGGACAGTAACCTTTAGAAAATTGTTCTAATCATCATTTCCTTAGCTGGTTAAAAACTTGAAAATGCACAAGATATTAATTTTAGCTACCATTATGTGTTGTTATTATTATTAAATACTTTATTTACAAGCTTGCCATGTAATTTTTTTTTAAATGCTATTCTTTTAACAAGTTGTTCAGTTATGGACATGTAACCTTGGTTTATTTGGTTAGCTATCTTGTAACTTATTAGGAAAAATTTGAGAATAACACAGATAAGAAGGGTGCTCGCTTCACTCACTGCTCTGTTTACTCTTTGTTGCAGTGAAGCAGCAACTAAATATCCCTGAGAAAATTAGGATGATGAAAATTCAGCAATCATCATCCAGATTGCAACATGCTAGAATGAATACGTGCTGTCACCAGACAGGGCAAGATCAGTGCCTTCCTTTCTGAATTCTTGGCTAAAGTACATTGTCACGTTTGCATGAGTATCCACTTAGAACAGATACCTCCACATCTGTAACAGTCAACCATGCCAGTGTGAAATAAGGAGAAAGGTAGTGTGGGGCAAAGTGAAGAATGAAGTTAAATCCTTCTTCTGGAATCAAAACTTAATTATGACATGGCCATTATAAAGACTCAACTGCTGCAAGGGCAGATTTGGCTGCTTGGTGCTCCATGATTAAATGCTTGAAAAAAGGATAGCATGGAGGGTAAAAGAAGTGGGTAGTAGCATTGCTAAGCAAGGATAGTATCACAGATGGAAAAGGGAAGATGTCACGAAGATGTCATCAGTGTGGGTGGAAGTCAGAAACAGGAAGGGAGTGGTCACTCTACACTCAGTGGCCACGCAATTTCGTAAATATATTATTACTCCTCTCCATTGCCCCACTGACTATTTCCAGAATTTTCAGTTTTTATTTCAGATTAACAGCATTTAGTCTTTTACTTTCAGAATATTCTAATAAGCTATGTTGACAAAAAGATTCACTCTTCAGATTTTCAGCTTCTTTTAAAAAATTATAGCACATTGTACAGTACATACACTAATTATTCACTTTAACTCCAGATTTAATAAGAGGGAAATGTAAAATGTCTGCAGCTTTGTGACTAGATTATGAAAGTGCATTAACAACTTTTACATGAGAAGAAGCAGTGTATCACAGGGGAAATTGAACCTCTTCAATGACTATACATTAAATTGGGGGTAAATTCATTAGAATAGAACATT
Source organism: Hemitrygon akajei (assembly GCF_048418815.1). Lineage (NCBI taxonomy): Eukaryota > Metazoa > Chordata > Chondrichthyes > Myliobatiformes > Dasyatidae > Hemitrygon > Hemitrygon akajei. The sequence continues at coordinate 9,361,699 of NC_133144.1, forward strand.
AATAAAATACTGAAAATGCAGCAACTTCCAACACCTCAGTCTGTATTAGCTTAACAGTTGACAGTGCTGCACACAAAGTCAAACATCCCTTACCAGGTTTCTTCTCAACAAAGCGTTTTCCAGCCTCCCGGAAGGCCACAACAGCTCGGAAGTAGGATCTCAGCACCGACCAGCGGAAGACAGCCACTGGGTCAATACCAATCAGACTGCAGATGAAGGCCTTTTTACTGCCTTTCAGAAGTGCAACTATATCAGGTCGCATGTGATCCGTGTTCTTTTCACGAAAGTCCTGTAACAACATAGCTTTATGAAATTTAGGAACTGAACATACATTTATCTTGCAATCATGAGTGAAATTTATTTTAAAACATTTTTATTTGAAAATAATTAACATTGCAGAACATTAACTCCTCAACAATTTTCAACCACATACAGAAGACAGTTATAGTGCTTCCTATAGCACTTTGGCAGGAATACCAAATTCCCAAAGGGTAAATGTCAGCAGAGATTTAAGGTAAAAGAGGAAAGTTTAAAGGAGATTTAAAGAAGTTTTCTTTAACCTCAGAAAGAACGACGTCTCTGGAGCGTGCTACCTCAGGAGGTGGGGAGAGACATATTATTGCATTGTTTAAGAGGTATTTTAAAAGCACATTAATAGGCTATGAATGGTGAGATACAAACTGCATGCAGGCAGGCGGGATTAGTTCACATTAGAATCATGGCTGGAACAGACATTGTGGGCCAAGGGCCTCTTTTTGTGCTGTACCATTCCATGTTCTAAATTCCTATTCATTCAGGGTTAACAGGCACAAAAGAAATAAGAAAATAAGACCATGAAGCATGGGAGTAGAATTAAGCCATTTGACCTAACAAGTCTGCTCTGCCATTCCACCACAACTGATTTATCACCCCTCTCTACCTCATTCTCCAGCCTTCTCCTTGGAACCTTAATCAAGAACATATCAACCTCCACTTTAAATATACCCAATGACTAGGCTTCCACAGCTGTCTGAGGCAATGGACTCCACAGACTCACCACCCTCTGGCTAAAGAAATTCTTCATCTCTGCTGTAAATAGACGTTCCTCTATTCTGAAGCTGTGCCCTCCAGCCCTAGACTCAGCCATTATAGAAAACATCCTCTCCACATTCACTCTACCTAAGCCCTTCAAAGTTTGACAGGTTATCAATTGTTGAATCTTTCTAACATTCAGTTTGGTCATGGATGAGCTCATAACCCGTTTCTCAATTTATCTCTCTTGCTTTGGTTTTTATCCCTTAATAACCCTTTATATACAACCTCACCCACTATACATCTAACCCACACCCTCAATGCTCCCTACATTTTGGAGAGACAACGGGAGTGCAGTTGTGGGGGTTAGGGGATTTGGCCCTGACTCTTGG